>NC_141675.1:71987671-72703921 GCF_028749965.1 Puma concolor | reverse complement strand
CCACCCGCCCCCCGCCCCACATCCCTCCACCTAGGTCTCTCTAGAGTGTTTGACTCTCAGCTCTGTCCACACTGAGCCTCCAGCAATTGATCAATTACATTTCAGGTTTTTCTTATCCTGGCATTGGTTCCTATGAAGGTTTTTACTTCAGTAAGTTGTGATTTTCTGTGTCTGCCTTTCTGTCTCTCTAGGTTGGGGGCAGTGGTTTGCCCTGTGATCTTACCTTTCTTCCTTAAGAGATGTAAGAAGATGTGCTTATTTTTCAGTTTGCTCAGGTTTTCACTTGTTAGAGTAGAGTGGCAATTTCTAAGTCCCTTTGTGCTAGACTAGAAACCAGAAATCAATAGTAGTATTTTAAACTCCAAATATATTCCATCTATTTTCTCATTCTGCATTTCAGGGTTTTTTAAGGGAACCAACATTTTGCCCTTTGGAAGAAGGGCAAGTGCCCTTTGTATCATTTGCTAGATTCATTCCTCTTTACCTAACATCATCTTCCTTCCATTTTGCTTGCTTTTCATTCTCCTTGCCAAAATTTTTCTTAGGAAAGTCTCTGTTATCTGTGGTTGAGTAGCATAGAAGAACCAGAAACCACCAGAACTAGGAATGACCTTAAAGATTACCTACTAGAACCACACTTGAGATGCTTAAAACTCTTCTACAATATTCCTGACAAGCTGACACCAGCTGCTTGCACATACTGTTGTGGAAAACTCACTACAACCTATGACCAATCTATTAGACAAGCACTGTTTTGGAATATAATCAAAACCACAACGTTTTACTTCCTTTTGTCACTTTAAAATGTACTTGGGGGCACCTAGGTGTCTCAGTTGGTTAAGCATCTGACTTTGGCTCAGGTCATGATCTCATGGTTTGTGAGTTCGAACCCCATGTCGGGCTCTGTGCTGACAGCTCAGAGCCTGGAGCCTGCTTCGGATTCTATATCTCCTTCTCTCTCTGCCCCTCCCCTGCTTGCTCACTTGCTCTCTCTCTCTAAAAAAATAAATAAACATTAAAAAAAATTTTAAATGTACCTGGTGGGAGAAGCTTTCACTAGCCCCTAAATAGAAACTTGGCAAAACCCATGATGCTTCTGGTTGCTCATAGTTAATACACAGTGCTATAGTCTTTTTAAGTCACAAGAGTACATTCTTAATTCTATAATTAAATATTCAATTCAATATATTTGTCAACACTTCAGTATTTTTACAAAGACACAAATCTCTTTCTACTCTACCCATTCCAGCAAAGCCCTTAGTGGGGGTGATCTACCTCTTTCATCCTGGCCTACCTAGCTAATCTTGGTCTTAGACCTTTCTGGAGTCAGAGTATAGGAAGAGAGAGGGGGAAAGGGAGTAGAAAATTCTTACTCCAAAGAATTACCATAAAATTGCTGAAATCAAACTTTAGAGTTCTTCATTTGCAAAGCCCCTTCCAAGGCCGTCTAGCTAATTTTATATTTATGATGTGCTTTCTTCTTTTTCGCAAAGAAAGCTTCTCAAATTCTGTGTTTAGTACCTCACCAGACCTGGATCTGCCCTTGTGTCACAAGTGATGCCTGAAGTCCACAGTCCATAGTTCTGACTAATGATTACACCTGATGACTCCTGAATAGATGCAATTGGTGGGTTCTTCTGAGGCTCTCCTGCTGGGTTCCCCTGAGATGACTCTCAAGATACCAGAAGTTTCACCCTTTGACTAGTTGTTCTGCCTCCCTGTTTTTAATTTCTGATTTTCCAGTGGTCTTCCCTAACCAAACCCTCTACTGGACTCCCCTCTGCCTCCAGCAGAAGTCCTCTTAAACAGAATATTATAGCAAGTTCCACATATGTTCTTGGGGCTTCATGTGCCTTTGACCCACCATTGGAAAAAGGGTATATTTATTCAACATAGAGTGTCTGTTTTTGCCCTACCCCCTAAGACTTCACATCCCAATCCTCAGAAGTTGTGAATGTTACCTTATATAGCAAAAGAAACTTTGCAGATACAATTTTAAGAATTTGAGATGAAGAGGTTATCTAGATTAAGCAAGTGGGCCCTAAATATAATCACAAGTGTTCTTATGAGAGAGACAGAGGGAGATTTGCCTATAGCAGAAAGGGCAATATGATGATGAACACAGAGATAAGAGTGATTTTCTTTGAAGATGGGGAAGGGGCCACCATCTAAGAAAGGAAAGTGGATACTGGAAGCTGGAAAAGGCCAAGCAATGATTTCTCCCTCCAGAGCTTCCAAAAAGAAACTACTCTGTCAATACTTACTAAGTAAGTCTGATCTCAGACTTCTGACCTCCAGAATTCTAAGAGCATACATTTATGCTGTTTTAAGCCATTAAGTTTGTGGTAATTTTTATAGCAGTAATAGGAAAACTAATAGACCCTTATTAGTCAGAGACCATTATAGCTTCTTGAGACTCTTGATGAAGAAGTCATGTTGCCCAGAAGGATTGGGGCTCCTGTTTAAAGATATTTAAGCAGAGAGCAATGGCCCTTCCTGGTGTCCCAACATCATACGACTTAAATGCACATTCTAAAAATGGTTCCTTATGTTTTGTTGTTATTGTTGTTGTTGGGGTTTTTTGTTTGTTTTTCTTTTTTTTTTTTTTTTTTTTTTTTTTTGAGGTGGGTTTTCCCAACTAAGGCCTACCAAATAGATTTTATCAAGTCAGATGTTTACTCTGACTGGTTTGGGGGGCCTTCTCCAGTTCTAGGAAAATAAAAATAAAGGCAAACAAAAATACTGATGGTACCACTACATGGGTCCGCTGCTGTAGACAGCTCCAGTTTCTTTTCACTGAAACTTACTTCTTTTGTTCTAAGAAGTTCAGCAGGCTGCATTACTGCCTTCTGCTGAAGAGCTTTAAATAATCTCTGCCCCACACTATTTTTGGCATCCAGGACAATAGATTATTATAGGCAAAAGAAAAAATTCAGGGCAGTACTCCAAAAATAGGCCTTCTCATTTTGAAATGAATTATCTCTTACTTGGTCCCAGGGTAGCTTGCAGGGACAAAAAAAAATTTACCCAGGGAAGCAAAGCAAGAACTTTGATGGCATTTTGCAGTAACAAGTTTGGGTTGATTCTATTTTGTTCATTCTTTAAGTTTGATCAGTTTCCTGTGTTCATTTGCATAACTACATTTTGCCACATTCCTCCAATAACTGGATACTCTGGCAATTTCAACTTCGCACTCTTAATATAGCTTTTATTTTCTTAGCAAAGCACAGAATGCTAAGAAAATCTCAAGCAGCAGCATCTGTGTTCTCTGCCTTGCTATAGAAATTATATTTGTGTTTTAATAGATGTATGAATTTATATACATATTATTGTATCATTTGCAAACAAAGATACAGCAGCAATATAACAACTCCACAGTAAACCAGTGTTATGCTAAACACTTTTGTTGATGTCTCTAATTATTCTATATATAGACAAATAACATTTTTTATCATTCTTTACTGTCTCTCAGCAGAACAAAATCAATTGAATTTACATCAACCTTCATTTGTGGAGCACATGTGGTATACTACCAGATGACATGCTGGACACTGGTTACAAAAGTGGCATTCATGTGTTCCCCTTAAGGAGCTCACAGACAGAAAAGTAATGCAAACATGCAAAAGAAACCCATTCCAAATGTGAGGATAGTGTAAGTACAGATGCAAAGATGATACAGAAGAGGAAGCAATCACTTCTTTTTGGGAGAGGTCAGGAGAGCCTACAACAAAGAAGTCATATTTGATCAGAGCCCAGCATTTTTGTTTTGTAGAGTGTTTTGTTTTGTTTTATAGGACCAAGAATGCAATGGGGAAGTATATTTCAGAAGCAGCTAACAAAAGGAACAAAGGCAGTAGGCTATGCAAACGCTCAGTATATTTGGGGGAAAGCATGTGCTCAACAGAAATGTAGTAGGCACTGCCTACTCTTTAAGCCCCTGAGGAATAAATGCCAAAGGTAAGCTAGGCAAAGAGTCTAAGGGGACTACTAGTTCACAATTACCCACTTCCTTGCCTCAAGTGCATGGATACACCTGAGCAAGCAGGCAGAAACATCAACTCTTCATCTTCCAACACATTCATCTTGAGGTCAGTTCCCTGTTTTCATGTGCAGTGAAGTGGAAAGGAGACACAATAGATAGCGGAGAGAAAATTGGGCTGGAAATCAAAAGACTTAAATTTCAATCTAAGTCACTACCTACTAGTGACTGGATTTTCTGTTTTGACCTTCCCTGAGCTTTAGTAGCAATATCTGTAGAATGGAAATAACTGCTCTGCCTGCCTTATCAGGTGATTGTGCACATCAGTCATAAGAATGAGCTGTCCATTCTGAAATCTCATTAGGTATTAGTTTCTTTACATGCATCACTTCTAATTCTTACAACAATCCTGTGACTTGAGACTTACCAATCTCATTTTTTCAAATGATTAAAAAAAGAGTAAATGAGATTCTTTTCCAGCTTTATTGAGACATAATTGACATATACTACTGTGTAAGTTTAAAGTACACAACCTGTTGATTAGGTACACTTGCATATTGCAAAACGACTACCATAATAGTGTCAACTAACACCTCTGTCCTGTCACATAATTACTGTGTGTGGTGTGTGTGTGTGTGTGTGTGTGTGTGTGTGTGTGTGTGTGGTAAGAACATTTAAGACCTGCTCTCTTGGAAACTTTCAAGTATGTAACATAGTATTCTTAACTATAATCTTTATGTTGTATATTAGACCCCCAGAACTTATTCATGTTATAACTGGAAGTTTGTATTCTTTGACCAGTGTGTTCCCTTTACCCCCACAGTCTCATCCCCTGATAACCACCATTCTATTTTCTGTGTCTATAATTTTGGCTTGTTTAGATTTAGTAATATCATAGAGTTTGTTCTTCTCTGACTTATTTCACTTAGCATAATGCCCTAAACTAAAATTAAGCTGCTTCCCCACCCTCCTCCCCATGTTTTTTTATGACTTGTACTATTTTTGTAAGTTGAAGAATAGTTAACATATAATTTTATTTTAGTTTCAAGTGTACAACATAGTGATTTGACATTTATATACATTTTGCAATGCTCACCATAAGTGTAGTTACCATCTGTCACCATATAACATTATTACAGTATTATTGACTGTATTCCCCATGCTGTACTTTCTATCACCTTGCCTTATTTGTTTTATAACTGGACAGTGGTACCTCTTAATCCCGTTTATGTATTTTGGCCATCCCTCCCACTCTCCTCCCTTTTGGCAACCACCAGTTTGTTCTCTGTATTTATGAGTATGTTTCTGTTTTTGTTTTGTTTTTTGGGAATCCACATATAAGTGAAACCATATAGTATTTGTCTCTCTCTGTCTGACTTATTTCACTTAGCATAATACCCTCTAGGTCCACCCATGTGGTAAATGGCAGGATTTCCTTCTTTCTTGTGACTGAATAATATTCAATTCTATATATATATATATATATATATATATATATATGCCACATCCTTATCCGTTCATTCATTGACAGACACGTAGGTTGTTTCCACATTTTGGGTATTGTGAATACTGTCTTAGTGAACGTGAGAGAGCAGATATCTCCTCAGTATCCTTTGGATGAATACCCAGAAGTAGAATTGCTGGGTCATATAAGAGTTCTATTTTTAACTTTCTGAGGTCACTCCATACTGTATTCCATAGTTGCTGCACCAATTTACATTCCTACTGACAGTGCATAAGTGTTCCCCTTTCTCTATATCCTTGCTAATGCTTGTTATTTCTTTTCTTTTTGATAATAGCCATTTAACAGCTGTGAGGTGATATCTCATTGTGGTTTGGATTTGCAATTCTCTAATGATCAGTGATGTTGATCACCTTTTCAGGTACCTGTTGGCCATTTATATGTCTTTTTGGAAAAATGCATATTCAGTTCCTCTGCTCATTTTTTCATTGGATTATTTGTTTTTTCTATTGAGTTATATGTTCTTTGTATATTATAAGAACATATAAATAACACGGTCCAAGATGCCTTCTTTGTTTTTAGTGACTTCCAGTAGTTGAGGGTATGCCAAGACTCATCAATGTCTCTCTCAGAGGGGAGGATTGTAGTTAGCACTTAAATGTAGGCTGTTTGGAAGCTGACCCTTAGGCAGCAACTGGGAAATTTATGTAGTTAGGCCCCTTCCTTATAGAAACTGGGAGGTGGGCATTTTTGCCAGATCTCTATGCTCTAGGCCCTGGAGGTTAGGGGGTATGTCTGAGCCTTTAGGAATTTCTTTGCTACAGTTCTGTGGGACTGCTGAATGCAATCTGGGGGCTTATCCCTCAGATGGCAGTCATAAAGGTGGTGTGCCATACATTTGTATAAAATCTTTCCAGAGAGATATTGGTGACTTGGATTACACCAAAGGGAAAGGGCCGAAGGGAATCTGCCAGTTTTCTTGGTCCCTGGGGAGAATCTGTGTTAGTCCTAGATGTGTGTTAAATTAGAAGTCTGACCCTCAGGCAGCAGCTTTTAACTATACAAATAGACCTCTTTCAGGGAAATTATGAGAGCCAAGCATTTTTGCCTGTTTCCTCAGCACTGAGCCCCAGAGGGATAGCGAGTTAGGAAATGCTTCTTTGCTACAATCCTGTGGGCTTCTTGAAGGAAAGTCCTTGGCTATTGGAACAAGGTAATCTAGTCTTTTCCCAGGGGAGGCAGCTGAAAAACTAGGGTGCAGATGTGTGTACAAGCTCCTTCCAGCGATATACTAGTGACTTGAAGTGGTCCATTTTGATATGCTCAATGATTCAAAGTGTAAGAGTCACTCAGTTTCTGGATTTCTTACAAAAGGAATTGTTCCATGTGTAGTTGTACAGTTGGTAGAAGAGGGGAGTTCAGGAACTTCCTATGTCACCCATCTTTGAAGGCCAAATTGTTGATTCACAAGCTCCTTGGGGACTTCCCAGGTGAAATCTGAAACTAGCCCCTAGACATAGATGGCAGAGAGAGACTGAAGAAAGAAGCAGGACATTCCAGATTGGTAGGTGACCTGTTTAATAAGCAAGGGAACTTACGTATGAGGCTTATCTTGGGAGGCCACAAAATTAGTAGATCTCTGGACCTACCCACCAAATCTTCAGAGTTTATATACAGGCCTTACTTGGGTTCAGTCACATATACCATCCAGATGGTCTGAGTACCACATCACTATCTCCAGGCTATGTCCTTGGGGCGGCATCTTGGGGGCAGGGAGGGCAAATGGAACCCACATTTCAAGGATAGGGGAAAGAGTGAGGAGCCTTCAGTTGTTAGGGTCCACCTCACGGGGCAGTCAACAGTCACATCATATCAATGACCTCTATCAACATAACTCAAGAAATAAGTGAGATTAAATAATTTTTCTGAAGGCCAAGGACCCTAGAAAGTGATGAGTTTGAATATGAACTTACTCAGATTGGTTCCAGAGTTGATACCCATTTCTTCTTATCCACTGATTATCAAGTGAAATAAGTATTTTGTTGGTTTGTAGAGGGAAGCAACCTCCAAAAGTAGGTATTGTGATGGTTGCCTAATTGATTACTGAGGTTGTTCAGATTCTGCAAACACATTGAGAGTTTAAAATTGTCAGATGAAATTATCAATAGAAAACAAAACTAATATGTAGCCATAAGTATTTTGTCATACTGTACCCTAGGCTATAAACTTTAGTACAAACTTTCCATTTCTGCTGTGTTCACCACATGTTAAGTGTGATGGATTGAATGTGAGGAATGTAATCTAGATTACCTAGTCTATAACATTGCTGAGAGTCCAAAGGAATAGGTGCATGGTAATTACTAACAGTGAGTGACCCAGTGAAGAAGTCATTTATTTTTTAATTTTCTTTCAATATACCTGAACTACATAAAAGAGGATATCCTGTTTTTGTGCTATTTTTCTTTAACATCTAACATTGATAATTTACAAATGGCAGTCTTAAAAAATGGGCAAAAAATTGAACTAAAACATTTATCTTTAGTCTTTGTTGTCTCCATTATACCAACTTCCCTTCCCAAGTTTTGAAGATCTTTTCCTCCTTCCCATTCTTTTCTAATACTTTCTTTTCTGTTAGCCAACGATTTCTTTTACTGAAGTTTAGGTGACACTTGTTTCTATTGTATTCAATTCACAATGTTGGCAGGTAAGCTTTAACTGGGTTGTCAAAAAGCTTTTCCATCACTTCAACACATAGAGATCTAAATCCAAGTGAAATCTACATGTTCATAACTGAAGATATTTTTATTTTATTAATAATATAAAAATTTGAGTTTTTTATACTGAAAAGTTTAAAACAGACCTTGTCCTTGATTTTAAGAAACTCAACTAAGTTGTGAAGATTCATTATCGACCATCAGGAGTGGTGGTAGCCTAATATAAATGCTGTCAACATAAATGCAGTTTAGTTCAATCAGTGTTTATTAAATGCCAACTATTTGCCAGTCGCTGTGTTCAGCATTGAAGATGCAAGATAAATTTTATATCTTAATAGCTATAATTTACTGGGCATATTTAATTTATTATACCATTTACATCTTACAACAGCCCTCTGAGATAAAAAACTGTTGTCTCTATTTTTATAGATGAAGGAACAGAGGTTCACAGAGTTTAGGTACCTCATCCAGTAACACGTAGCTACCAAGTACCAGGATCAGAGTTTTAATCTGTTAGAAGCTAATTCTCACATTCTTATGTTATACTATTTTACATCAGAGTCAGAGTCCCAAACCTCTAGTAGCTTATAATTTAGCAAGCAGAAACTATATATGTGTGTGTGTGTGTGTGTGTGTGTGTGTGTATACATATATATATATGTATATATATAGTTAATGTATGTATGTATACATTATATATATTGTATATATATTATATATACTATATATAATATAGTTATATATTAGTTATATATACAATTAGTAGTTAATGAAGAATAGCAATTTAGAATATTCCAAATGCCAGAAAATGTTATATCCATATACATGGCCAGTGTTTGAAACTGCATTGAGAGGAAACACATTGGAGTTCTCTTCCCTCAATTGGAAAGGAAGTCTAGGATTCAAAGAGGCAAAGATGATTTGGAAAGGTGTTTAAGGTAGATAAATGGAAATAAGCAAAGGAATAGAAGCTTAGAAGAGAGAAGCCAGAGAATGGTAACTTTCTGGTAGTTATAGCAGACAGTATGCACTGATAAGCAGAAGGAAAAATATAGAAAGATTGTCTTTCTATAAAGAGTTTGCATGCCATGCTTTAAGCTTTATTCTAAGGCAAGTGTTCCACTGAAGGGTATTGAGCAGGGGAAATGTGTAAGAATTGTGGTTTAAGAAGATCATCTTTCAAGAGTATGAAGGTTAAGTCAGGAGAGAGAGGACTGAGGAGGCTGCAGCCATGGAACTACAATAGCTTGATGATAATAAAGGCTTAGACTTTAGCCATGGAAGGGAAAGGATAGCTTTAACAGCTTGGTAGCCACACAGATTATACATCCAAGATCCCCTCCTAGTTCTGGATTTCTAGGTCTCCTCTTTAGAAAAAGGCCATGATAAGGAGATTGAGGAGGAGATGAGAAGAATAAAACCTCACCAAGGCAGGGATACAGAAGAAAGAAGCTAAAAATATCCTAAGATGTATTTCTGGGTTACATGAGACACAGAAATGCAGGTAACACTAAAAGCACACTTCAGGAAACTAGCAGAAGGAACTGACTAAAATCCTTGCAATCAGACTAAGAGGAATATATATAAAGCAAACAATGATTGTTCTGTAATTTCTGAAGGCCCCACTGAAGCTAAGACTAAGGAAAAACATTTCAGATCTTTGGAATTCTGCCTCAACAAGGTATGACCTGGAGTCTGTTTACTCTATATTCCCAGGGAAATATTATATGGTTTCAAATGACTGCCAATTTTGACATGTAACTGCTGTGTAGTAATTTGCAGTCATGTATGTTTTATGTCTTATTATATGACTGTCCACTTATGAAGCATAATTAGGACCTAGTAAGCTGTAAATAAGGTAGAGTTTACTTTCTGCCAAATTCCTTAATGTGACTGTTACCCTTGGCACAAAAATTACAGTTGCATGGGCTTCTTAAATAAAAACTGCATAACGATCTTTCCATCTGTCAAAGTTGCATAATTAAAGGCATCAGCAGCGCATAGAATTAGCACCTCAGGTTTTGTTCACAGGTTTGGACAGCATCCATCATCATTTTGACAGATGGAATTGTTTTTTTCTTTATTTCTCCATGTTTCTCTCATTTTTACGGCTACATAAGTCCCCATTGAGGGCCCCTTGGAAGACTAAGAAACACAGACCTGGGATAATTGACTGCAGGCAGGATCTGTTAGCTTGCTTCATTATTTATCACCAGACGTAAGCTGAGACTCTGCGCACCATTAGAGAGAGGATCAATCTGCACTGTTTATCCCCTTGAAACAGGAGAAAGCTATTATAAGGGTACACGAGGACACCTGGCATTTTCTAAGATGGAAAGAGGAAAAGGTGACTTCTTTGCTTCTTGGTGGCATTTTCTGAGCACCTGCTATGTACTCGGCTATTGGAGTTACTACAAGAATTACAGACGAGTCAACACTTTCACCTGCATATTCTAGCCCTAGTTTTCACATTAAATAATAATAATAACCAATGTTATTATTACAATGAGTGCCAGGTCACAGACACTCCTCAAGTATTTTCTTAATTTAGAGATGAAGAAACTGAGACAAAGACAGCTAGAATCTTGCCCAAAGTCACATTGTAAGAAAAGCAAAGTTTGACTCTTTACTCAGAATAGTCTACCTTAATAAAATAATGCGGCTTAAGTAGTTGGCAAAGTGATTTATTTCTTTCCCATACACAGAAGGATGTCCATAAGGGAAAGAAAATAGAAAATTAATAAATCTATTATTCAACTCAAGGTAGAAAAACAGGCAATCCTCAAATCAGTAGAGGATTGTGTTCTAAAAATGTATTTGTAAATTAGCTGTTTGGCATTTTTTCATGAAATGATATGATGTCTGGGATTTGTTTCAAAATAATCAGGGTGAGGAGGATAAAATAAGATTGGTCATGAGTTGATAATTGTTGAAGTGGGTGATGGGTACATGGAGGTTTAAAATACTATTATCTCTATATTTGTATATATTTAAATTTTTTCATAATAAAAAAGTTAAAAAGGAACTGATAAAAACCTGGCAGCTTCACTATGGAGAAACATACAAATGCGTATATGGAACATTCCACATAAAATTCCCAAGAATCTTTGTTGCACTGGCAAACACAGACTTTATACAATCTGTTTCAAATTGTAAGAACTCACTCAAATGGCTATCATATTGCAATTGGTTTGAAGAGTAAAATGTTTTCTAATTTCCCTTTCCATTTCTAAGAGTCCATAAATATCTGCTAGGTGCCTATGTTAGTCTGGGTTCTCCAGAGAATTAATATTTTATTCATAAAATATTTATATAATAATAATATGTAGTTACATAGGTCAATATAGATGTACAGATATATACACAGAGATTTATTATAAGGAATTGGCTTACACACTATGGAGGCTGATACATCCAAGGATCATAGTCAGCAAGGTGGAGACTAGAGGGAAACAGCAGTGTAAATTCAAGCCCAAGTCCAAGTCTGAAGGCAGAAAACTAATGTCCCAGCTTGAGGACAGTCAGAGACAGTAAATTTTCTCTTACTCTACCTTTTGTTCTATCCAGGCCCTAGATGGATTGGGTGATGCCCACCAACATTGGAGAAGGCCATCTGCCTTACTAATTCTATCAATTTAAGTATAATTTCAACCACAAACAGCCTCACAGACACACCCAGAATAATGTTTCAACCAAATATATGGACACCCATGTCCCAGTCAAGTTGACATATAAAATTAGTCATCACAATGCTTAATAAATTATAATACATTCAGAGGTGAAAACAGTAGGAAGAATCAGGCAAACCAGCTACCTAATGATACACCAGATCCCTCAGTGAATCTGTAATCACAAGGAATTTAATAGACCTGCTGGTATCCTATTAGTAGACTCCATGTTAAAAATGGAACCCTAGGGGGCGCCTGGGTCATTAGGTCCGTTAAGCAGCTGACTTTCTGCTCAGGTCATGATCTGATCATGGTTTGTGGGTTTGAGCCTGTCGGGCTCTGTGCTGATAGCTCAGAACCTGGAGCCTGCTTCAGATTCTGTGTCTTCCTCTCTCTGTCCCTCCTTCGCTCATACTCTGTCTCTCTCTCTCTCAAAAATAAATAAACGTTAAAAAAATGGAACCTTAAATGGAAACCCCTAAATGGAAAGTTGTCTACTCACTTCACATCAGCTATATCTGATGTCTCTATTGGTAGGTAATTGGTTTTCCTTACAGTCACAACTACTTCCTTTTATTCCTTCCTTCCTTCCCTCCTCCCTCCCTTTCTTCCTTCCTTCCTTCCTTCCTTCCTTCCTTCCTTCCTTCCTTCCTTCCAGAGAGATATTGATCAAGGGTTGTGTACCAGGTACAGTGCTAGGTACTAGGAATATAGCAGTGAATTACAGACATGAATCTGGTTTACAGTTTGTATGTAAAAGAGGCTTCGAAGTAAAATCTGGTTGAAATGAGGGCAGGAAACTTGTCTTGAGTCTTTTCTTTTTGCTCAACACTTGACATAGCACTAATAAAATTCTAATTATTTATATCAAATAAACATAGATAATAGAGGGGGGATAACCATCTTCCCATCCCTTGATGCTGCCACTAATCCTACCCTTTACCCAAGATCTTAAAGTTTATTAAGAAAGGTAGACAATAGGGGCGCCTGGGTGGCGCAGTCGGTTAAGCGTCCGACTTCAGCCAGGTCACGATCTCGCGGTCCGTGAGTTCGAGCCCCGCGTCAGGCTCTGGGCTGATGGCTCAGAGCCTGGAGCCTGTTTCCGATTCTGTGTCTCCCTCTCTCTCTGCCCCTCACCCGTTCATGCTCTGTCTCTCTCAGTCCCAAAAATAAATAAACGTTGAAAAAAAAATTAAAAAAAAAAAAAGGTAGACAATAAACAAATCAATATACCATTGCCAATTGTGGTAAATGCATTGAAGAAAAATATAGTATGTTCAAAATATAATAATGAAGCTTAATTTAGATTGGGATGTCTTTCCCTTTGAGAAAGAGACATTTAAGCTGGGTCTTGAATGAAGCTATATTAGTTTACCAGGGCTTTCACAAAAAAATACCATGGACTGGGTAGTTTAAGCCACAGAAATTTATTTTCTCACTGCTCTGAAGACTAGAAGTCTATGATCAAGGTATCAGTATGTTTGGTTTCTCCTAAGGTCTTGTCCCTTGGCTTGCAAATGGCTGCCTTCTCACTGTGTTCTCACATGGGCACTCCTTGATCTGTATCCTGATCTCTTCTTAAAAGGACACCAGTTACATTGCATGGGGGCCCTTCCATATGATCTCATTTTACCTTAATTACCTCTTTAAAGGCTCTGTCTCCAAATATAGTCACATTCTAAGTACTAGGGTTTAGACTTCAAAATAAGAATTTTGGAAGGACACAATTCAGCCTGTAAGAGGGGCCATCCAGGAAAAAGGGGATGGGAACGGAATAGGAAAATACATTGTAGATTTGGTGACAAAGCATAAGGAAGCTCTTATCTGATAACTTCTATTTTCTTTAGGATGTCTTGAGCAGTGTCATTAGCAGAAAATGACCATGGTGGGAGGAGAGGAGGAGAGGTCAAAAAAGAAGAGAGAAGTTATGATCTGCTAGTTGCTATGGATAGATGATCAAGCTTATTGTAAGAACAGATTTCTGGTCAGTGTCAAGGACTCAGATGAAGGAAATGAACAATGTGAGTCTGCTTGGGGGTGTAGTTTTGCTCTGCCATCTACTTAGCTGCTTTGGTGAAGGCTCAGCAAAGATGAATGATGGATTCATTCATTCAGGATGGGGTTTGGTCAGAGAGGTGATTGAAGAGGCACTAATAGTGGTATTGGGCTGTGGAATTCAAGCTAGATAATCATGGAGGAGAAGGAAGGTAGGGAATGATGGATACAAAGGAAGTGGAGAAATCAACGGACAATAAACTCTAGTGGATCCTGGTGCCATCTTCACTATAGAACTGGATATATCTCCCAAGAAAGTTTATGCCACTTCAAACCCCTTAATCCAGAGGCCAAAAAGCATCCCATTAAGGGATTTTGATAGGAAAATTCAAATCACGTTGCTATGTTGGTGAGCATACTGATGACTCCTAGACCAACTTTTTACCTCCACCCTCTTCTTTGTGTCCCACTGCTTATCATTTACAATGGCATACAAAAGAGGTCTGAAGGACTACCTTCAGTTACCATAGATTTGAGAAAGCAGAGGTTGGTGCCGAGAAACCTTATTCACACTAAATATTACTATAGATCTAAATGTCAAATGCTAACAGAAATTCACCAAAGGATTACTTCTAAGAAATGGTGGAATTCATTATTTTCAGAATTTTACTTACTCATTATTTATAGTTTTTGGCTTCTCTCTGCATTGTAAACAAATGCAAATTTTATTTTGCATAAGTATGTCAAGTGATGCTTTGTGACCAAGCCAAACAGACTTGATTTAATGACTATAGGGATAGGCCCAGTCCCAATTGCATTAATTGGTAAAATATTTATGACCCATTGTATCATAATGTATGTGTAAATGTAAGTTGGACATTGGGTGACCCAGATACCATGAGAGTGCCATGTCTATGATTGGATTAATTCCTCTGGACCCCACTTTAAAATATCATTTGGTGCTGAGGACAACTAGACAGAAACTCCAGGGAGGGGGCACAAAATAAAAAGGTGGGGAAACCACCTCAAGGCTGTGTCATAAAATCAGCACTTAGCAGCTCACCTTCAGACAGATATAGCAAAAGCATATCAATTTATGGCTTGCCTATGATGTATCAGGCCTTTTTACATCCATTATTGTCTTAATGTTAATAACAGTGTAAGGTAAACATTTACTGTTTGGAAAACTAAGCTCAGCCAAGATGAATGACTTGCACAAAGTCATGTGTCCAGTAAACAATAAGCCATCATTCCAACTTTAGTTTGTCTGGTTCTTAAAGCTCTTCCCCCCAACCTTTACCTGCTCTTACCCTGTGCTTCTTTGAGAATAGCCCTTTCCCTGCTTTCATACCTGCTCTTCTGTCTGCCCTATGATGATTTTCATCTCCTTCAAGGCTATTCATATTCCTTGTACCTGTTTTCACCTGGATAAAAATGTTGGGGCAGGAGACAACACATGTTCAAAATTGTCCACTTGGCCCCCATTGTCTCTCTTGACAAAATTACCTGTTTAAGTAGATAATACTCAGTTCATTTATTTTATTAGTGATGGCTCCACTAGTTCCATTGCAAAAGAAAAAAGACAGAAGGAACTGACAAATTGGCTAATAATACTGAATTAATTTACTTGAGTCTCATTTATTTTATTGTAACAACAAATCCAAAATGTTTGACTCATTGTAATCATCATTTTTAAATATTTAACAATGAATAAGATAATATACACTAAAAACTGTGGAGTGTTGGAAAAGCAGCAAACAAAATTTGATAATAGATTAGCTAACAACATCCAACCCCTGCTAGGTCTTACAAGGCCTTCCTACTAAAAGTATGGCAGCCTTAGCATCTGCTGGAAGCTCATGAGAAATTCAGAAACTGAAGTTCCTGAATCAGAATATGCAGTTTAAAAAGATTCCTACTTTATTTGTGCATACATGGAAGTTTGAGAAGTACTATTATAACATATTTACTTTTAATAGCCAGCAAACACATGAGTGTACATGGAATCACTCTTGCTGGAGTAGTTTTTGAAATAGTAGAAAAGAGTAAGTATTTAGGTGTTAGACATACTGGTGTCAACACTTACTAGTTTTGTGACTTTAGGCAAGTTATTTAAACATATTTAAGTCTGGGAGTCTTTATAAAGATAAGAAAAGGTCAAATGGGGCAGATTGACAATCAAGAGGAACACCAAGGCAAAAAGGCAACAGGAAGGAGAAATGGATTTTGATATAGGGTATGCTAGAATGAAGAATTGGAGAACAGATTTTGAAGAATACTCCTCCACCTGTTACTGGGAATGTCTACTTGTAAAATCTGGTTGACAATTATGAACTAGATGTGACAAATTTTGCCTTTGTTTTTACTATGCTTATAACCTTTCAGCAGTGTACATTTTGGATATATAGTCATATACTATAGGAAAGCATCAGAAATGGTAAAACAGAGGTGACTTAAGGATAGACAATCAATTTAATGGAAAAGTTCTTACAAGCAAAACAAAGAAAGTCTTACAAAAATACATTTTGTAATATATCTTTCACTATTACTCTTGTAATCAAATGAGTTTAGATTTTTATTTTCGGTATCCAAAGTCTATTAGTTTTTAAAATCCAGTTTGCTAAATTCTAATGATTTTTTTAACTTACCAGGAATATTATCTTCTTCAGGCAGAATAATAGTTCAATCAAAACATCTCTAATTTCTTTGATATATTGATATGATTCCAAAAATGAGGAAATCAAGCAGAAGTTCATTTATTTCAGCATTGATTAGATAGAGCAAAAGGTAAAAAATTATATTGGAGACACTATTCAAGTAATTTCCCAGACATTTTTTTCATAATTCTCTTGCCAAAATATAGATGCTGCTAGTGTTTCTTTGAATGATAGCATTACAGCAAATATTATTAAGGCAGTGTTTATTTTAAATGGGAAACCAAAAATCATATTAATAAGTTGTAAAATACTCTTCCCACTATATCTGGTGTTGTCTTTTCCCACTTTTTTATTGAAATATCTTATACAAAATGTATGGCCTAGAGTTCCAGGCATAGATGCATAGATGACTCCAAAATAACATGGAGAAAAAAAGAAAAAAGAAAGCCTTACCACTATTTGATGTTTATGCTGTGTTTTTGATGGAGAAGTTTAATTGGGTCAGTCTAGACATTGGCATGGGGATTATTGTTTTTATGACTAATTAAATTAAACTTACACATTTGAACAGACCTGTGACAATCCTGTGCACAAAAATTTTAAAATTAAATTCCAGTACACAATATTGGCACTTACACACATAAGGAAAAACAACAAAAACAACTTTGTGTGACTTAAGGCATTTTGAGACTTTTTAAAAAAACTTCCTTCTAATTTTAGCAAATCATCATACTTTCTTTAATTTCTGGAAAAAAGCTAGAACAGAAAAATTATTTTAATAAAAATGTTATATCAAAAACTAGAGAAATCAGAGCAAGATTTATAGCACATATTTCAAAGAAAGTAAGGAGATTATAGAAATCTAAAACAACGCATAATTCATGACAAGTCTTGGCATATTTGAAATGTAGTTGAATATTAATTGGATACCCAGATAGAAGAAGTTTCTATAAATTCTGCCCTATGATGAACCTATGGAAAGCTTTTTATATTTGTATAATAATTCAGAAGCACCTTTGCAAAGAGAAAGCTGTTTTTTGGGGATATTCTAATATAAATTATGTGCTTCTATTTAAAGACTGAGTTGAAAAGTTGGGAGTACCTCATAAGAATGACTTCTGAATCATACGTACATTTTTTATCATTGAGAAAAGAGGGAAAGCTTGTATCACAATGACGATTGCAAAATTGTTGATATAGGACTTAAAATTGCCTTAACAACAAATGCTATCATTTGTGATTCAATCATACCCACAACATAAATGCACCAGTCGTATTGCCTCACAAAATCTGTGGATCAAAAGTAATCTCTCTTAGAAGGCTACTCCAGTCTTCAAATTTCTATGTGTGCACTAAGGATTTTGAGATGTAGTTGCACCATAGCCCATTAATACATCAAGTTCAAGCTTTATAGGCAAGTAGTAGTTAATGATCCAAACTATGCAAATGACCAACTGTAGCCAGAAAGTTGCATATGGCAAAGACAAATATTTTCAGAAAAGGCAGGTGTCTGGAAATATAACTTGTGCAATAACTGACCATATATTTTTTGGTTATTATATTATATTACATTACATTATATTATATTATATTATATTATATTATATTATATTATATTATATTATATTATATTATATTATATATTATATTATATTGTCTGTTAACATTTAAGTAGCTTATGTTGAGAAATTATTTAGATGAAAGTGATTGGCAGAAAATGGAAGAAGATTTAGACAGTTGTGTAGGCTTAAGATTGTATTGTCTAAAGCAGAATAATTACTACTAATGCTTGTTAGATATTGCTGTTTTCCCTTACAATAATAAAGACCTCCATTATGATAAATTATTCCAGGCATTCATATAAGTCAAAGTAAACAAAATTCTCTCCAAAATAAAATTTTTAAATATGAAGACTGAGATAAAATAGCGATCTCCTACATTATCACAGACATTTCAACATTGCTTGTGATCCTGACCATATCAGTTTTCTAGGGCTGCCAATGAAGTACCACAAACTAGGTAGCTTAAAGAAACAGAAATGTGTTCTCTCTCAGGTTAGAAGTGTGAAATTAAGGTGTCGTCAGGACCATGATCTCTCTGAAGGCTCAAGCAGAGAACCCTTCTTTGGCTTTTCTAACCTCTGATAGTTGTTACCAGTCACTGACATGAATGCATCACTCTGATCTTTGTATCTGTGTTTATGTGGTCTCCTTGTTTCTGAATCAAATTTCCCCCTCCTTATTAGGACACTAGTCAATAGATTAGGGCTCAACCTAATTGAGTATGACCTTATCTTAACTTGATAATGCCTACAAAGACCTTATTTCCAAATAAAGTCCCATTTTGAGGTCCCTTGCTTAGTATTTCAACATATCTTTTTTGAGGACACAATTTAATCCATAATACTGGCCTAATATTGAGTAGTCCAGGAATAGTCATTTATTCATTCATTTACAAATGTTTATTGAGTATCAGGCACTGTTATAAACAAAGTAGACCAAACATTTGCCTCAAAGAGTTTATAGTCTGCATTCAACAATACCCTGTAGCTGCATATACTTTATAATTTAAAATTATATGTGGTTTATAATTTGGCAAAATTATTTAATCAAGACTTCTGGATAAATCTTCAGAATACCCTGCTGTATATGCTGAGTAAGTATTAGCAGCCACATTTTTTTTTGCAAGGGGAAACTGAGGCTTAGAAAGGTTAAATCTTGTCCAAAACTGCCCATATGGTAAAAGCAAAGTTGGAACCAGAACTGAAGTCAAAACTAACAGCATATAAAATGCTGGATAGTATCCACTTGCCATTTATAATTAATAATGAGCATTACTGCATATTAGAGTATTTCACAGCTCATCATATAGAAATATGGTTAAAAAGTAAAGGACAGTAGCTCACAAAGCAAAACATGTTCCTTTATTTTGACAAATTTATTTTATTTTTAATTATTCATGATACTCCAGCAAACATTCTGTGGTATATTTCCCAAAAAACAGTAACACCTTCATTGTTGCAAGTTGTGGCAAGAGGGTATTATAGACTTTCACTGAGGAATAAAGTGAAGCTAGATTTTAATATGAATTCATAGAATCATATTTACACTGGGATTTCAGTGTTAGAAATGACGAAAGGACTCTTAAAGCTCATGTTATTCTATCTCACATCTCTACAACAAGTATCTAGAAAGAAAATCATGGCAATGAAGAATTTAAAAGTGTGAGCATGGTGTATTCATTCCCCTATAATTAATTTAGGTAACGGGTGATGTTTTGTATATCCTAAACTGTAATGAGTAGTAAAAAATATACCAACTGTGAATGAACCATCATCTTATCTGATGAGGTAGTAATGGAGGCAGTGGTATGGTGAGGCAGTAGATCAGCCCAGATTCTATCCCATAATTGTGTGTTGTGCGTTTCAGTCTTTCAGCTTGTTTTTGGCACACACACTGAGAAATGCTTTTGCAGATACACAGTTCTTAGCCCCCTACAACAAAGAGGCTGTCAGTGCTAAAACCAACATTAGGAAACAGGGAAGAAACCATTCAGATCTGAAACCAAGGTGATAAAGAAATGGACTCAAAATCCACCATAAGGCAGATGACAAATGGAAGCATACATCACATAACAAGCCTCTACCTTATACAACAAAACAATGTTGTGTTAGTGACTCAATAATAGGGGTGAGCCAGAGAATGAATAAGCAGGAGAAGGAACTAGAAAGAAACAAAATTCTGGGAAGATAAATTGCTACTCATGGACAAACAGAGGACATACTGATTAATTTAAAGAAAAAAAGAGTTACATGTTTTAATGATCATGGATCTTTGGGTCATCTGCATGCACAAGTGGGTACATTTCTTCTTCTTTTCCCATAATGAAGGATCTCCACTGAGAAAGTTAGCTACTTTGGGAATATACATTTGTATCTTGCAATATAGATTCTTTTCATTCTCTTAAAAACAACCAGAGAAGTATTTTCTTATGAATAATTCATCATCTACTGTGGTCTCTGAGGTCATTTTTGTCACTCATGCAGACTGCCAGTTTTTCCCCTACACTGTAGTTGTGTGTCGTTAGCTGGATCCTCTCATTTCTCACTCATGCTAAGGGATTAAAGATTTTATGCCCTCAGTCCTCACATATGCAAATCTCTTAGCATGACTTTTCTGTTGATATTCTCCTGCCTATAATCCATTTCCCCTTTTTCTGATAACAGCCTTGAGCATATCCCTTAAACTTTTTGCTCGTTTCCCATTCTCAGAGGAGGATGCTCTAGAGGTGGGAAAATGAAGCACACATAGCCAATCATAGCCCTCAGAGCTCCTAGAATCAGTGATTCATCACAAAAGGGGACATGGCAGAAGTCAGGCCAAAGAGAGGTGGCTCTGGGACATTTGCTAGATAGAATTTGGGGGAATGAAAAGCTTTCTTTCTACTGGAGTTCCTAACCCAATAGGGTATTGCTCGTGGCTGCCAGTGACATTTTCATGCCTGAAGATAAGCCCAGCTAGAGAAAAGTAGAGGCAAGAAATGAAGAGAGAAATATTTTCAAACTTAATGTTTAAGCACCTCGATTCAAGTGTGCCTGAAAAAGACACCTCCCCTGGACTTTTCAGTTAGTTTGGATAATAAATTCCCTTCATACTTAATACAGATTAAGTCCAGTTTTCTATTGTTTTCAGCCAAAAGCTTTCTGAGTACTCAACCATTTAGGACCCAACACAATTAACCTCAAGTTTCATAATTTTTTGCTCCAAAAATATATACTATCTGTCATTTCCTTTCCTTAGCCCCTAGTCCTACCACGCTATCCATGTCAGAATCATATTGTTCTGGATGGGAAAAGGGGAGCTATTATTTAGAAAGATAATTTATTATACATTCTAGCTCCATCCACGCCATTGTAAATGGCAAGATTTTATTCTTTTTGATGACTGAGTAATATTCCCATTATATATATTCATATATATATATATATATATATATATATATATATATATATATGTATATGTTCATTCTTCAGTTGATGGTAATTTGGGCTCTCTCCATAGCTTGGTTATTATTGATAATACTGCTATAAACACTGGGGTGCATGTACCCCTCAGAATCTATACTTTTGTATGCTTTGGGTAAATACCTAATAGTGCAATTGTTGGGTGGTAGGGTAGTTATATTTTTAGTTTTTTGAGGAACCTCCATACTGTTGTTCAGAGTGGTTGTACCAGTTGCCATTCCCACCAACAGTGCAGAAGTCTTTCCCTTTGTCTGCATCCTCACCAACACCTGTTTCTTATGTTGTTAATTTCAGCCATTCTGACAGGTGTGAAGTGATATCTCATTTTGGTTTTGATTTGTATGTCCCTGATGATGAGTAATGTTGAGCATATTTTCATGTGTCTGTTAGCCATTTGATGTCTTCTTTGGAAAAGTGTCTATTCATGTCTTCTATTTCTTAACTGGGTTATTTGTTAGTATCCAAAATCTGTAAAGAACTTACCATACTCAACATGGTGTTTATCACATATGTCATTTGCAAATATCTTCTCCCATTCTGTAGGCTGCCTTTTAGTTTTGTTGATTGTTTCCGTTGCTGTGCAGAAGCTTTTTATCTTGATGAAGTCATGTTTGCTTTTGTTTCCCTTGCCTTCAACAACATGTCTAGTAAGAAGGTGCCACAGCTGCAGTCAAAGAGATTGCTACCTACGTTCTCATCTAGGATTTTGATGGTTTCTTGTCTCACATCCATTTCCTGTATTTCATCAATTTTGTGTTTATTTCTGTGTATGGTGTAACAAAGTGGTCCAGTTGCACTCTTCTGCATGTCACCATCCAGTTTTCCCATCACCATTTGTTGAAGAGACTGTCTTTTTTCCATTGGATATTCTTTCTCACTTTACTGAAGATTAGTTGACCATATAGTTGTGGGTCCAGAGCTAGAATGTATTATGTTAAGTGAAATAAGTTAATCAGAGAAAGACAAATACCATATGATTTCACTCATGTGGAATTTAAGAAACAAAACAGATGAACAACATATGGGAAGGGTGGGAAGAGAAGAGAGGGAAACAACCCACAGGAAACTCTTAATGATGGAGAACAAACTGAAGGTTGATGGAGGGAGGTAGGTGGGAGATGGGCTAGATGGGTGATGGGTATTAAGGAGGACACTAGTTATGATGAGCACTGGGTTTTGTATGTAAGTGATGAATCAGTGAATTCTACTCCTGAAATCAATATTGCACTTTATGTTAACTAAAATTTAAATTAAAAAAAGATAATTTATTATAAAGATAGTTCATACTTGTCCTAAAATCCATCAAAATAATGTATGAAGCAAAAAGTACAAGACATCTGGTTACCTCCCTCCTCTCTTCATCCTACTTCCACTTTACTGTTATCCAGATATTTTAAGTACAAATACAAACATGTGTATCTGTGTGAGTATGTTGGGTGTTGGACAAGGGATATAAATTTAAAAGCACAAGACAACATTTAAACACAGAAGGTATATCCACATTTGCTGGTGTCCTCATAATACTATAAAATTTTTAAAATAGACAAAATTTCATATAAATAGTATGACCCTGCCTTACGAATCACCACAAAACAGCCTCTTCCATAAACCCCTCAGTGAAAATTTGAGACATTTTGGTCTCTTCTCCTGGAATTCTTTGTTTATTTTATTTAATTCTGCTTCACATTGCAGATAGCTGTCTACACCTATTTTACCCTCTCTGGACAGTAAGCACTTTGAAGGCAAGGAATTAATTTGATTCATCTTCATATTTCCAAAAGTTAGTTCAGTGGTTAATTTATGTTTTTAGGTGAATTAATGAGTGAGTGAATGATAAATAAGTGATAAGAGATCTCTTTAATAAGTATTGTCTTAGGTTGAATTTCAATAATGGCTCTGCGGACATTCTCCTGTATTTTAATTTAAGAACATTCTTTCAGAGTTCCTCTTATACTAGTAGAAATCAGACAAGTGATGAGCAGGCCTTTAGTTCCAATTCTTTTGGAAGAGCAAACACTAATCTGAGTTTATCTCATCCTTAATCACTACAGAACAATGACAGGAAGAGGAAAAAACAGCTAGGACACAAATATGATATCCCCTGGAATTTTTTACATGGACTTCAAATAGTTGACTAGATCTTTTAACTTGAACCCTGTAGTGTTCAGCCTTGATCCTGTGCCCCAGCTAATAAAGAACTCTTGGCTTGTTCTGGAATTGGACCTCTATTTAGTAATTTATACCTCATTTCCCCCACCTTCATTCCCTTTTAAGTTTTCTAAGTTTTGGAACTGGAACCTGGTTTTCAGACTGAAGAATCAGGACAATCTAGGGGCCACAGATTTTTACCTGCTTGCTCTGATTTCCAAATATTGCCAGTTCCTGGATCCTCATCACCCTGGCTCTATAAGTTCTTGTTTAATCTTCTAAATACTTACTGCCATATTGCACTGCCAGCTACTTCTGTTTGTCCTCCACCTTAAAAGGGAGGCAATGTAACATAATGAGTAAACCGTCAATGGTAGAGTGAAGCCTACATCCAAATCCCAGTTTTGCCACCTAACAGCTGTGTGATCTTCAGTAAGTTAACTTCTCTGCACCCACATTTCTTGTAAAATGGGATTTACGTACCTTATAGATCATATAAGGGATGTTTTTGGTGCCACCTTCAATCTGCATTTATTTTTCCCTTGTGGCACTTACTTTCCTTTTCACTCTCATCTCCATTTATTCCTTTTCATGATACTACAGCAAACATTCTCCATGCTCTTCCCAAAATCATAGTCAGCAAGAAGTCTACAGTTTCTAGACTCTCTTGCCAAATTTCTTTGGTGACCTTGTACAAAAGGGCTGGGAAGTTAGGATCAAGAGAGAGCTATTATTATTATTATTATTATTATTATTTTTTTTTTTTTGCTTCTGGTGGTGCATCCAGCAACAGCTGCTGTCAACCCTGGGCTGCAGGAGAATCTATGGCAGTTTCAGGAGTATTCAGCCAGACTGCAAACTCCGCAGATGTTGTTTGGTCCCAACAATAACAACAATGGTCATACTATAGCATATCTGTTCCAATTTCCCAAAAGTTAAGAACATGAATGACATTTATGCAAATACATAATGAACATTGTCAACTATTTTATCCAGTTTAGTAATTATTCAGATAACCAGCAAGATAGTCAGGTAGTACAAAAGGGAGAATCTGAAAATGGAGAGTTATGTAGTCAGTTACACAAAATAGTGAAATGAATTTTCTGATAGATACAAGTTGCCTACAAGGCAATAAAGTATACCCCCCAGTGTTATCTTTGCAACTGGACAAGGATTATTTGCATTCCTATCAGATAAAAACCTACAAATTAACATGTAACGTGTATTTTCACTAAGTCTGGACAAAGTACCTTCTCCTAAAAATCCTTGGATGAATCTGTTTAAAAGTCTCGTCATAAGACAGTGAAAAAAATATATGCTGCCCAATTTTTTCCCTCATTTCAAATTTTGGAAAATGCTTTTGAATAGAAATAAGGAAAATGGTGCTCTTATTATGTAAATGAAACTTTAGGCAAAGCTAACCTCCTCTATCCACCTATAACCAGATTGCTACCCAGCAAACTCTTCAAATAGATAATCTGGAGCCATTGTTGCTTAAATGGGATATGGTGTATTAGTGTATATTTACACTAGTGTAAAGTGTGTAGTCAATAATAAGTGAGTAGTCAATAATAAGTGGTCAATAATAAGTGTGTAGTCAATAATAAGTGAGAGTAATAATAGTTTCCACTGTTACTTTTTTTTTATTATACATGAATAATCAATTAGATGGAATTTAGAGCTATTTCTTCCATCTCTTCTTCTCACTTTCATGGTTAACTCTAGTTTTAGGACCTGGCCCCTCTTAGGCTGTCCAGTTATTCTAGTTAGTCATGCCATTTACTGGAATATTACAGGGATGAATACAAAAGTAACTGTTGACTTTTCTTAAGTAGTTAGATTGGCACAGGAAGAATCATTGTCTCATTCATTTTGTCACTTTGCTGAGTCCTTAGAAAATATGACTGTAAAATCAGTACCAGATGGAAGGAGCTATGGCTAGGATTGTACTGTGCATTTGCCCAGAAAAAATTACCTTCTCAGTTGGCCAAAAAGGTACGGCCATGCTGCTCCATCTTCTAACCACATTTGTGTGGCACTGGAGCTAGCTCCCTATTATCTAGCAAAGCATGTGTACATACAGTATAGCACCTGGAACACATCCTTGTTTGCCTAATGAGGAGGGATCATTAACTTTGGATTGGAAAAATTCAAAACACTTTTGAAAACTCCTAACCCATGGTTCTATATTTAATTCAGGAGGACTAACTCAATGTGGACATGAAGAAATGTATTAAGTAATAAGAAACAACTCAACTCCCTGAATTGAATTAGAGAATATTGGCCATTTTTCTCTAACAATTTGTTTCAGGGCATTTAAAGTCATCAGCACTTTACTTTTAGTATGACTCTAATAAAGTCAGACTTTGTTTCTTACAGTTCAGCCCCCATGACTGAGTACACTTAATCACCATCTGAGGCTCCATGTGTTTCTGTGTGTGCCCTTCAGTCCCGGATTTGACCAGTCCCATTCCTAACCGGGCATATAATTCAATGAACCCACGATTTCCAGTTGAAGAGATCAGCACTAGATTTGCCTTGATTTGATTTCACTCTGATACATGACAGTGTTTCCAGCACACATAGCAATACCAGCAACTAAACCTCAACTTGGGTTGCCTGATTGATTCCCGACTTCCATAAGGATCTGTATTGCCTCTCAGAATTTGAGATTTTCCCCTCAAATTAGTCCTATTGCTAGCTAGTTCCCTCCCTGTACAGACAGACTCCCTGGAATTCAGATATTTTCTTGGGTTGGGAGTAATGTCTGTGCTAGACAGCAGTGGTCATTTCTCACCTGCCTATGGTAAAAAAAAAAATAAAAAATAAAAAAAATAAAAGACCTTTAAGATCTTCCCTGCTTGCTTTCTGGACCCATTCTTATTTGAGGTTTTCTAATAACCATCCTTTGCTTGCCGATGGATTTTCATGCTTGTTATTTTGACCAACCCTGAAGTATCTCTGTAGTGACTCACTGACTCTGATCCCCTTTTGTTCTCCTCCATGAATTCTACTTAGACATTGATGATTTCCATAGGAAGAAGAAGAGTAGAAGAGTTAATAGTGATTGTCTGTACACAATTTATGGTGTATATAATCCTTAAATATGGGTTATGTAGGTAACATAAATTAATGATTCACGCTTGATAAGGAGTTAAAGACCAAAATGCTGTGCAACTCTAGGGACCATCATTTACTGAGAATCCGTGTGGATAGTATCTCCTTGAATCATGCAGAGTGGTGGTCCTGATAGGGACTCATATGCCACACATGATTGTTGCCAATCTCTTTTTCAAGAAACTTGGGAATTTATTTTTTTTAATCTCACAATTTTTAAAATTTTGGCAATTTGTTGAAAATGTTTACAGTACTATACTGGCATAAAATGTGTCAATTAGCAGCATTTGGCCCATACACCACCAGTGTGAGTCAGTCACTGAATGGTCTCTAGAACTGAAGACTGTGAGAGAGGAAGCAAGTTTTATTCTTCAAATATGCCCCTTTTGTCATGTTGGAAAATTGGAAACATATTCTAATATTTTCTGATAATCTTCCTTAAGTAATATTTTTCTATTTTGTATTCTTGTGCTCATCAACATTTTTGTTCAGAGGAAAATTTTATTTTTCAATCAGTCATTCAACATAGGCAGTTACCATAAAATTGCTCTATTAGGTTTATGCAGTATCATATCAACCAAAAATATAGTTTAGTTACATATTTTGACAAAAACTCTTTACATATGGGTGTATTGTGATAGAACCTTTAATGAATTTTGACTGGTTGAATTTGTTTCAGTTTGATTTCTTTGTAAAGTCTGATAGTCTTATACATTTATAAGAGTACAGATTACACTAACCACCCATAGAGAGAAGTAATACTGTGTACTTTTGTTAATACATATTATATAACATGAAAATTTAAAACTTTGGCCTGATAGTATTCCTTAAGGTCTAATATAAACTCATAGTCTAGCAATGTCTTTACATTTGGGACCCTAAAATAGTTTGCAATTTTTCCTTCAGAGTATCCCTAAATGCCATGACTGCTCACCTCAATCTTAAATACCTTTGCTATTTCATGTCTTATCTGTAAAAATGACTTTTGCTTTATAATTCATAAGATGTCTATGAATAATCGGGTAGCCATTGATAAAATAGATTTACTCTGAATTTAGGAATAATAGACTTTAGGTATAAGATTTTCCCTGGGGGGGGGGGGGGGCGGGGAAAGGATGTACTTACTGTCTATTATACTGAACAGGTTGCTAGATCATGAAGTAGGGAGACAGATATTAAATGAAGTAAAACTGTCCCCTTTTGGCACTCAGAACTTAAAGCTGTCCTTATATAGGGACACTTAATGTGAATTAGCACATTTCTCCTGGGAATCAGTGGTGACAGAAGCTTAATACAGTTTCCTTGTCACTAAATATACCCCAATATGCAAAACTTTATGAGCCAAATTGAATAAGGATTTAAAAGATTTCCTGAAGAACCATTGAGCCCTTTCTGGTTTTAAAGTTCAAAACTATTTTTAAAAAGTCTTTGTTGAATTAGGGTAGTCCTAACACAGGTCTGCTGGTTGGGAAGCCTACCAAAGACACTGTTATCCAAGGGAAAGTTACCATGAGGAAAAAAGAAGGTACATTGGGTCCAGACATTTGTGGGAAAAGGTTGGTTTCAGCACTGCATTTGGCTGAAGCTTGAGAGCTTATCCAGGTTTATCTGCCAGGCATAGAATCATGTTTTGGGGAGGAATGGCTGGCCTCAGAAGCATTAACTAAGACAGCAGTTACCTTGGAGGCCAAGTGTGGGACACCATTGCACTGTGTGCCAACAAGGATGTCATTGTGCCTAGACAAGATTAGGGTTCCACAGCAACATGAATGGCAGTGTGCAAACCAATGGTGCTATCTAATTAATTGGACTTTCTATTTTTCTTTGCTTGGCATTTTGAGAAGGAACTAAACCCTATGGACAGAGTAGACCCTGGAGTTCTTAAATGAGTCAGAGGAAGGATAAAGAACATAAACAGTTAATTTGAAAAACAAAAAGTGTACTTATTTATAAAGTGTATCTGTATTATACTGTAAGTTGGTAAAGCAGATTATGCCAGTTACTTGTGGAAGACCTGCATAAACTCTAGTTAGGGGGCAGGAGCTGCCCATAACACATGCCAGTCTGGAGATGAGATGGAACATGCCTGGCGAGAGATCAAAGGTTTCTTTTACAGAAGGCTGAAGACCCTGGACTCAGAGAAGAACCTGGGAATGCTCAGAAGAATCACTATAGAAGAATAGAGTAGTACCCCTCTCCTGAATCCAGAGCAAGGGAGAGCATCCAGAAAAAACGGGGCATCTATAGAGTGCCAGGCTGAAGAAGCAGTTGGCTCAGAGAGACAGACAGACAAAGCAGCTGCACTAAGTATCTATGCTAAGGCTGGGCAACAGCAGCTGCATAGAGGTGGCCAGGTTCTTAGAGATCCAGTCTCCAGGGCCATGCTTGTATTGGCCCTCAAGAAATACTATCTGAGATCTGTATCAGCCAGTGAAGGGTTGGAACAGACAGAACTCACCCTATGAACCTGAGTGAGCTCCCTTAGAATCTTTGAACATATAAGAAGAGTCATTAGAAAAGTCTGGACATCTTGATAGGGTGGGCAGGTGGGGATCTCAGAGTTAACATGCTCCAAGCTAATAAACTAGATATTCCAGCCATACATGCTTATTTAAATGAAATGTCTTCATTTAAAGAGTCTACTACTAAAGAACAAAAACTCAACTGAGTAATTTAAAAGATCAAGTTGACTTTATTAAATAATTCTGAATTGGTATTCATTCTATTTAGCATATAGAAAGGAGTTCTAAGGAGCTGTACAAAATGGAAGGTTTTTAAACTAGAGAGGGAGTGGAAAGAAATAAATTATTAGCATTGAATGCATTGCTTCAGGTAAGGTCACCCCCTTAAGGGATATGGGAAGGACCTATCAGTGGTTTTACTCACCTGCTAGTGTTGATCATGCAACTTTAGTTTGCTGGTTAAAGTTCACATGTCTGGGAGTTGGGGTTAGGGGTAGAAACTGCAGTTAAGTTAGGTATTAAGTCTTCGTTTGCTGACGTGGGACCTTAACACAAGTGACTCCATTTTGAGCCTATGGTTTTATTTTTTAACAATTCCCCCCTTTTAATCAGACTCTCAGCCTAACTGAGAAATATGATCAAAATTTAAAGAATCAGTGCTACTCTCAGCTACTGTTCTGTAGTTCTTACAGTTTTTGTGAAATTTTGTTGATCCTTTGTGTGATATTAACAGGTCAGGACTAACAGGTTCACAATTTTTAAGTTGATCATCCTCTTCATTCCTTTTTGATATTGCGTTTTTAGGACGATCATTTGCTTGGTAGTTAACAGCTGCATTTAAAGCTTTTGAGAGAACATAGCACTCCAGGGAGATTATTACAATTACTATAAACAGGATAATTCTCAGTGTTCTAAGTACACTTCAGAGTCATGGTTCCCAAACTTGCCTGATGATTGAGGGTGATAGAGATAGTGATAATTTCAAGAGGTTAGTAAGGTCTTATTTAATGCTTATATGATTTGCCCAGTGAAGTGGGTGCCTCAATACTGGAAATTATGGAAGGTATACCTCAAGTGGGAAACCCATTTTCTAACAGCTCTTTTGCCACTGTTTGGGCATCAGCTTTGTGGCAGGGGAAGGCCTCAACCCATCTACAAAAAACATGCATATAACAACAAGAACGTATTGATAACCCATACCAGGTAGCAATTGAATGAAGGCCAGCTGCAGTTGTTCACACGGTCCCCAGGGAAGAGGTTTAAGGCCTCTGGGAACAAAAATAGTTTTTTTAGGATTATGGACCTAAGATAGGTCAGACATTAATGTAAACATTTTTTTTTTTTGCAATTTCATATGTCTCCCTGCCACTGTTTTTGTTTGTTTGTTGTTTTAATAATTTGAGTCATCTTAAATGTACCACGGTGGGTGAAGGAATGTGAAAATCAAAAAAATGGACTTTGCCAGGGATCCAGGAAAAATCAAGTGGCCATCTTGGGTTTCCTATAGCCGTGAATGTTTATTGAATTTACAATCATTATTTGCCCCATTTTATTCCCACAGGTGCCATAGCTTTTACAGATTCTTTTGCTGCTGCCTTTACATGAGTCAGGCAGAGCATTTCTGTGATACTCATGTTTAGTCTTTATAGTGTGATCTTCAGTTTTGATAACAGTAGTTTCAGAAGATAAGAGAATAGCAGTAAGAAGGTCATTTACTTGTTGTTTACTGTGGATTGGGGTCCCAGGGGATATAAGAAAACCCCTTTGTTTCCATAACATTCCAAAATCATGGATGGCCCCAAAGCCTATCAGCTATAAGTACAAATATTAAAAATTTGCCCCTTTGATAACTGGCATGTTCTGATAAGGTCAAGGAGCTCTGCTTTTGGGGCTGATTTAGTTTGTGAGAGATTTCTCCTCTAAAGGAGCTCATATTGGATGCTAACAGCATAATCAGCCTGGAAATTCCCTTTTTCATTTTTGCAGTATGACCCATTAACAAACAAAATTAGATTGGGATTAGTCAAAGTCATAAATCAGAACATGGTGTCATGAAATGGGAGGTGATGGGGCTCACCTTCATCAGGCAGCAGTGGTAAAATGGCAGGATTAGGAACATTGCATCATTTAAGATGTAGATTATGTGATGAAAGCAGAGGATCTCATAAGAAATTGGTGTGCTTGGAGAGAAATGTTGAGTTAATTCAGAGTTAAGAAGACTTTGGACAGTGCATGGAGTTTTCAAATAAATATCATTTTCTAAGGTTACATCTGCTGAGGCTTCTATTAACTTTGCAGCTGTGGCTATACAGCCTTAAGGTAGTTCAGATACGCACAAGCAGCAGAATCAAGTTATATACTATAATAGGCAATATGACTATGTTTATTGCCATGTTCTTGCATGAGCATTCCCAGGGCTTCATTATCCTTTTCATGTACAAATAAGGTGAAGTGTTTTTGAATAGTTAGGTAGGACAGGTCACTTTTGTAATATTTGTTTTAGTTTTATAAAGGCCAGATCGTATTTATCTTCCCAGGGAAGAGACTTGGGGACTGAAATTTTAGTAAATTCACAAAGTGGGGAAACAAATAGAGTAAAATATGGAACACGTGGTCTGAAATAGATAGTTACATTTAGAAATCCATGAATCTGTTGCTTCATTGTGGGTCTAGGAAATTCCTGGGTTAGCTTAATTCTTTTTGGAGATAGCTGGACTCCTTCAGCACTTAGATTATGACCTAGGTAATGAACAGTGTCCAAAGATAATTATAATTTTTTTAGATACTTTATGTCTTTTTTCAGCTAACCATTGTAACAAATAAAGGGAATCCTTTATGGACATCTCTTTGGTAAATGAGCACAGCAAGCAAGCAAGCATATATTGATTGGGTTGATTGGGTAAACGGGTTGATTTTCCAGGGAATTGGAGAGTACTTAAATATTGGTGGAGCACTTGGCAGAAATAAGAAGGAGCCTCAGTGAAACCCTTCAGGCATAACTGTCCAGGATAGTTTTTTTGATTGTAAAGGCAAATAGATATTGACTGTTGGGATCTATGGGGTGCTGAAAATGGCTGAACAAAGGTCTACAGGAGTGAACCATTTGAGTCTGGAGTGTCTTGTGACAAAAGGAGGTTCATGTTTGGAATAGCTGGGAAATTAGGAATAACTATTTTTTAATGTTATTTATTAATTTTGAGAGAGAGTGCATGAACAGGGAAAGGGCAGAGTGAGGAGAGAGAGAATCCCAAGCAGACTCCATGCTGTCAGCACAGAGTTCCACAGGGTTCAGTCCCACAAACCTTGAGATAATGACCTGAGCTGAAATCAAGAGTCGGACACTCAACTAACTGAGCCACCCAGGCACCCCAGGAATAACTATCTTGATGATAGCTCTTAAGTCTTCAGCAAATCACCATCCCCTCCTATTGGTAAGATCTGTATGTTACAAGGACTGGTGCAGGGGATGACTAACCCCTGGGTGATTAGGTCTTCTATTATTGGTATGAGGCCTTGTATGGCCTCAGGCTTTAATGGATATTGAAGCAATTTAGGAAGAGGTTTAGTCACATCTGTCTGAATTGTTATAAGCTCTGCATTTTTTTTTCTCCTAATGTCAATACTGGAAGTAGCCACAGATTTTTGGGTGCCTCAATTAAATTAGGGAACTTTTGTTGGAATTATTCCTCTTCTATATGAAGGACAGGAAACTCTAAGGTAAGGTCTCCATTGGAAGTAAAACATATTAACTCTTAATTTAAAAAGGAAATCTCTACCTAATAGATTGACTGGAGCTGTATCTCATAGCATAAAGGAATGTTTTCCAGTAAAAGGTCCCAAAGTCATTTGTACTAGTTGGGATAGAAATTGTCTCTGAATTTTATGATACCCTTTCCCCACACACCATAGGAGCCTTTCTACTCCAAGGGATTTGTTGTCTTATGAGAGTGGGGTTTAAAGTAGAAACTTTAGGGGCATCTGGTTGGCTCAGTCAGTTAGGCGTCCAACTTCAGCTCAGGTCATGATCTCACAGTTTGTGAGCTCGAGCCTTGCATCCGGCTCTGTGCTGACAGCTCAGAGCCTGGAGCCTGCTTCAGATTTTGTGTCTCCCTCTCTCTCTACCCCTCCCCCCCTCATTCACACACACTCTCTTTCTCTCTCCCTCTCACAAAAATAAACATAAAAAAAAATTTTTTTTTTAATTTTTTTTTTTTCAACGTTTTATTTATTTTTGGGACAGAGAGAGACAGAGCATGAACGGGGGAGGGGCAGAGAGAGAGGGAGACACAGAATCGGAAACAGGCTCCAGGCTCTGAGCCATCAGCCCAGAGCCCGACGCGGGGCTCGAACTCACGGACCGCGAGATCGTGACCTGGCTGAAGTCAGACGCTTAACCGACTGCGCCACCCAGGCGCCCCTAAAAAAAAATTTTTAATAATAAATAAATAAATAAAGTAGAAACTTTAGTAGCCCCAACATCTACCAGAATTTGGCAAGGGTTTCCATTAGTTTTAATTTTAGTTTTTCTTTGGCTGTTTAAGGGCAGTAGTTTACCAGAGCCCCTTAGAGCTCTACCAGTTTTAGGAGGGGCTCATAGAGGAGTCTTTCCTTGGGTGCAGTCAACTGAATGTTAAGGAATTTGTATAGGACCTTTGTGGACAACTTTTTCTCTAGTGCCCCAATTGAGTACAATTGAGACATCAGCCTCTGGGCCAGCTTTTTGATGTTGGGACCCTGGTGGAGTGTAGTAGGAGGCCCAGGTGCTATTTGAGGTCTCTGGCCCTGGTGCTGCTGTAGCTGTAAGGCCATTAGTTTGGCAGTCCTTTATTTATGATCTTGGCCCAAAGCTATTTCAAAATATTCAGCTATTACCATGAGTTCAGTCAGGCTGATGGCCTTTCATCCTATTTTCTGTCTTTTAAATAACCCACTCTTCTCAGGAGATAATCTATTTACAATAGGGCAGCAAGAGCAAGTAGGGTGACCTTGTTTATTATATGGACTCCAGAATACTTCAGAAAGAGGGCTTCCAAATGGGCTTTAATGGACAGATTCATCTGTCCTTTGTTTGTTTGTATATGGAATAATAGAGCAATCAGCATGGGCAGAGAAGACTCTAGGAATGGCTTGTAAAAAGAAAGTTGTTATTTTGCAAGCCCTTTCTGGTTGAAGGTCTTGATTATCTTCCTTGGGGTTTTACTTATTTTGCTTCTTGCATCCATTTTTGAGCCTCCCCAGGTCCTACCAACTTGTGCACAAGCTGATATAGATCTGGCAGCCTGGGGTCATAGGCACTGATAATGACTGTAAATTCTTCAAGAAACATTTGGGGTTTCTCTGTAGGTTTTGGAAATGCTTTAACTATAGTTCTTCATTCAGCCTTTTACTGAGGGGTGAAATACCTAAAGGGGTTAATTGCAAACTTGCATAGTTTTATTTTAAAAGGTGACTGTTTAATAGTCTCTTCAGAGTAGAAAGGTGGTTCAGATAAAGAATTAGTTAAATGTGAGTGCTTAGGTAAAGAAAGATAGAGGGAGGGGAGCAGTAGGAGTCACATGCTATTAGGAGTCAGTCCTATTGTCTTTTGTTTTACTACCTCTTGTGTCTTTAATTTTTCATTAGCCTTCTCTAATGAGTCTTTTAATGAAGCTATTTTAGAATCTTGAAGCCTTTTGGAAGCTTCTATATACCAATTAAAATAGGTATCCCATTCTATTTGTTTAATTTTCAAACCCTTACTTTCAAGTGCACTTCTCAAATGAACAATCTTATCTGATTGGAAGTTCCCCATAATGGCTATTGTAATTCTAGACTGTTTTCAGAAAAATTTTGCCATTTTTGTAAGTATTCACAACTTCCAGCACCATAGTTTTTAGACATATATAAGCAAGTGTGCTGGAAGGCGATGTGCTTAACTTTAGAATTTAAGGATCCTGTTAGCTTAGACTCTGGACTTCTCAGAGCCAAGCTAAAACCTAAAAGGGATGTGCCTCTGGTTCGGGGATTGTGCAACCAGTGTACCTCATCGCATGAAAGTTTTCTTGAGGTTGGCAGGTGACCTAGTGTCACTCTAACTCGTTCCATGACCAACTTATCTTAACAAGGGAATCTTTGAATTAGGTGGTGAGTGCTCTAATAGCTCTTAAATGCTCCTCCTGTGCCCATCAATTTTTGCAGCTCTTTGGCCTCTGAGATCCCCATTAGCAATAGCCTTTATTCACACAAAACAAGACAAACAAACATGCATACATCAAGACACCAGCAGTAACCAAAATATCACTGTCAACTGGCCAAGAGAAGGCTGTGCACACTACCAGCAAACCCCAGTGTGGACTAACCCAGCAAATCCCAGTAAATGGAAACTGCAGAATAGATCTGGGAAAAAGGATTCCAAACAACTGGGAATTGTGGACGGAACCAAGAACTAGGGACTTGGGTTCTAGGTGGAACTGTCTGCAGCTCAAGCTGCTTTGCTGAGCCCTGGACTAGAAAGCCAATTAGATCAGAAGCTCAACTCAGAAAGCAGAACTCAAACTTACAAACAAAATTCCTACCAGGAAATTCTGGCTTGGCTAGTTAAAGGTCACGTTTCTGGAGTGGTTGAAATGACAGTTAGCTTAGGTTTTAAGTCTTGGTTTGCTGATATGGGAGTCTTAACATGAGTGACCCATTTTAGACCTGTGGTTTTCTTTTTAACATTAGTAAAATTGACATTCCGGGAATGTGGTTTCAAGGGACCACTGTCACTTTGCTGTGAAACCTTAGGTCCCAGGTTGAAATACATGATCCAAGTACAAAGTTAATTGCTTGGATTTTAATTCCTTCTCTGCACCCTAGCAACTGCAGGTAATCTCATTTCTCTAAACTTTAATTTTCATCTATAAAATGGGAATAAGGTTGTCATGCTTTACATGCAGTAAGGCGTGTAAAGTTCTTAGTAGAGTGCCTATCAATATCATAACAGATAATTTTAGAATGTGAACTGCAATGTGCTATTTTTATCAATAGGTACAGCACATGACTTGTATCAGAAATTTGGGGGCTCCTGAGTGGCTCAGTTGGTTAAGCGACCAACTTCTGCTCAGGTCATGATCTTGCAGTTTGCGGGTTTGAGCACCTCCCCCGCCCTGTCAGGCTCTGTGCTGCCAGCTCAGAGCCTGGAGCCTGCTTTGGGTTCTGTGTCTCCACTCTCTCTGCCTCTCCCTCTCTGCCCCTCCCCCACTCACATTCTGGCTCTCTCAAAAAAAATGAATAAACATTTAAAAAAAAAAGAAATTTGACTCATTGAAATCTTGTACAATCAGAAGGTTATTTCCAGAGAACCTTTCTATGAAATCAGTTTGTGATTAAAACATACAGCCTTTTTTTCTGAAAGCAGTTTGTGTCAGAGATAATTTATAAAAATCATTGGCTACTGATCATTGCTTGAGGTGAAGACTTGCTTTGACTGCTTGCTAGTCCAGTCCTATGAGCAGCTGGATGTATGAGGAATGCTATGGTGAGAATGCTGGTCTCTACTGCTCCATCTCTTTAAGGCCAGAACATGTTTATACATCATTGACTCTCTCCTCCTGCACTGTTACCTCTGAGCTATTAGTAAGGTTTCTTTTTCTCCTTCAAAATGCCTCTTGGACCATCCACTGTCAGTACTTTCCTGCCTGGCTCCCTACCCTACTCTCTGGAGAACCCCCATGGCCACTTTATCCTCACTGTAAGACATAAAGCCAATTTTGTCATTAGACTACAGGGATTTAAACAGGCATAAGCCAAAAAGTTTAATATTTCATTCTCAAGTGAGCCTGCACTGATTCTAAATCCTAGAAGAATTGGAGGAACAAGCAAGAATCAAGGAACAAGCATGGAATAAAGGAAATAATATAGGACAGGACTTCCTCCCTCAAGCCCTTCAGGGCATGGAATTCAAACTCCAATGACAGTCTCCATGATTGGGACCACCTGATTCTGCCTTTATTAAAGTTAAAATAAAAAAGTAAAATTAAATTAAATTAAATTTAAATTTAAAAGTCACTATTTGTTGAGCAGTATCTTTATGCTATGTGTTGTACAAAGCACTTCACATAACTACTTCATTTAATACTGACATGAACTCTAGTAGGCTAATTGTATTCTTATCCCCATTTTATGTTGGAAAAAATCTAAGGCTAAAATAAATGTTACTTGCCCAAAGTCTCACAACTACAAAAAGGCCAAGTCATGATTTCAGCCCAAGTTAATTCAATGCCAAAGCCCAACTCCAGGTGTTGAATCTTCGTCATTTAATTCAATTCTGAGTTTTTCTTTTCTCACTTCATGTTGAGATCCCTGCAGTCTGATAACTGAGGTTCCTGCTCTAGTCCTCTCCCCATCTCAAACTATGTGCCAACTGTCCCTGGAAATGCTTGTAGCCTCCTTCTGGCCTCCTGTGTGAGCACAGATCAATAAGGAAAGGATTAAAATCAATACAGAGACTTGAAGTTAGCATGTGCTTCATTCTTTGCCTTCTTCAGTATCAGATTTGGTTCAAGAACACCAAATAAAGCTGCTGCAGTTCTCAGATACATTTTATATAGAATGGACAAGGAACAAATGACAACTTAAAGAAATAGTAAATCATTTCCCCTCATAAAAAGTATTCTTTATGAGATCATTCTTCACACTTTGATTCTGCTGTTTCTTGTGCGATTAATTTATGCAGTTTTACCACCTGAAAGCATGGGTAGGCCAAACATGCTGATGCCAAATTTTCAGTGGAGATGACACAACAGAATCTGAGATCCACCACAGCAGAAGGTTCAGAACCAACAGTCAGTATTTCTTTTTCAAGCTTACAAAAAAGCATACAGTCCCAAACAGTGAGCAAACTGTTCTGAGTTTTTCCCCATGGCCTATTAAGGGTATAGACCTATTATTCTTAAACAATCCCAAAGAGGCTTTTGAAGGAGTAGAAGTAACTAAAGAATAATCACAAAAGAATTCCTGACTTTTGCTTTCATTTAAAAAAACAAAACAACAATAAACTTTTAATATAACCATATCAAAATTTTCTACATTACAGAAGATGAAAATATCATTTATAATTCTACTGCCTAATACAACTACTAAGAATATCTTTATGTATTTCTTTTCATCATTTCATTATCTTTTTCCTGGTTGAAATAATAATGCCCATAAAGATGCAAGCAAGCAATTCATAGAAGAAGAAGAAATGGAAGTGAACATTAAGTATGCTTCACTGAAAATCAGGAAAATTGAAATTAAAACAATGAGGCATTATTCATTGGCAAAAATTCAAAGATTAAAAATATTCACTTTTGGATACTGGCACAGCTATATTCCATTTGCTGGAGTATATATTGGAAAAAGGACACTGGGGGAGAAATTTGGCAGTATCTATTAAAATTCTATTTTTGAGGCATCATCCTACAGAAATGTTCACATACATGTACAAAAATATATGTGTAACAGTGCTCACTGAATAATAGTTTGCAGAGTTAAAAAAGATACCATCTAAATCTGCATCAGTAGAAGAATGGTTAAATAAATTACAACATGTTGATACTGGCAACAGTAGATGTTTAATAATATGACATAATGTTAATAACAGCAATGTCAGTTATGGGAAAGATTTCCAAAACATTTCACCCACTAATAAAAACATGTTCTAGAACTACAGATTTAATGTATCTCATTATGAAAAAAATGGCACATGGAAATGTATAGAAGGTGAGAAGGGAAGTGCATGAAGGTACTGACAATGATTACATATGGAATCAAGAGTCAGATTAGAAAAAGTCATAAAGAAGTTTTTTTGTATAGTCTTTTGAAATTTAATGATAAGATAATATACATGTATTTGAATTTTTATAATACAATTATATACCTATATTTGTTGTGTAAGTTTTAAAATGTTGGACTGAAGAAATTATAATATTCATGTAATTTTAGATATCATCAGGTTCATTCAACACTATATCCAAACATTTTCTTTGCTTTTAATAACCACTATTTTAATAATATAAAATATCCCATCCAGCAAATATGCCACTTTACATAATAACTCCCCTATTGCTGTACTTTTACATTGTTAATACATTTCACTATAGAAAATGTTGCAATATACATTTTTTTAGAGATAGTGTTTTTAATTTTCTTCATTTGGAAATAAATTTCTATAGGTTAGAGCCCCAGGATGGGATTACTTGGTGGAATGTTGAGAATCCTATTGAACTGAAAAATCCTCCTGAAACCAAGAGCAAGACCCTATTGCTCCTGACCCCTTCTGCCAAGATCTTATTGACAGTCTCCCCTACAAATGGAAACGCTCTGTTTTATTTGGTCAGTTTGTCCCCTTGTACTTTTATCTAAGTGATTTGATCTCACATGATAAACAACTGATATTTCTACCATCTCAAATTTTGTGGCTGAACCCAGCTCCAAAATAGTAAGGTGAAGCAAGGTGGCAAGAAGGTGGCTTGTCTTTATCATAATTTGCTAACATGAAGACTCAGACATCAGTAACTACTTACTATTCCAGAAAGCATTCTCTGGTTGGTTAGGACAGTGTTATAGAACATCTTTTCCCAGAAGGCAATGAAGTTGCTCAGCAAGAGCAGCCTTTTGTGGAAGAAAAACCTGATAAAGATTGAGTAGCCCCAGGAAAGTTGTGCTTTCTTTTTGGAACAAGGTGTATCTTGAATTATGTGAATTCAATCTTGGTGAAAACCAACTGCCTTCATACAGCCCAAGATAAACATTTTCACTTGTTGTTGTTGTTGTTCCCTGAGTACCTGATCCTGCAGTCTTTTGCATACAGATTCACTTAGGAATTCTTCTGCTGCTAACACCATCCATTCTCTTGTTCTGAACCCTGATCTGCCTTTTAGGAAAATTATCGAGTTTTTCCTTGAACCCTCTGGAGAAATCCCCAGGGAAGTTTAGAGTAAATGCTTTAATTAAGTGACTAGCAAAATAATACAGTAGAATTAGAAGGTGTATATAACCACAAATATATAATAATCAACAATTATATATAAGTCATTTACAGTGCCCCATCAAAAAGTGAAATCTTGAAAGTGAGAATGACCTTTGTGGCTGCCTAGATAAATAAATGTGACAGAAGTGAAGTTTCAGGGTATCCAGAGCTATGTCATAAAAAGCAATATGGCCTTCTCTGCTCCCCATTCCCACCTACCCTTGATGCTTACCCTTGGAACTCAGCCACCACATTGTGAGGAAGCATATCATTTTGGAGGGACCATGTGTGGGTATTACATCCTATATGTTACTCTCCACTAAGGTCTTAGTCAATAGCCAACATTAACTACCACAGATGTGAATAAGCAAGCTTCACCTTGGTTCTCATCTGTGGGTAATACTGCCTCCCTGGGGAGGGAGGGAGCATTTGACATTTTTTGGTTGTTATGACTAGAGAGAGAGTACTACTGACATCTAATGGGTAGAGACCCAGAATACTGCTAAACATCCTACAAATTCCAGTCCCTTTCAACAGAGAATATCCAATGCACAATGTTAATAGTACTAAAGTAGAGAGATACTCTGCTTTAGAAGACTCAAGCCTCCAGTCTTTGAGCCATGCCAGCTGATTCTAAATGAAGCAGAGACAAGCTGTCCCTGCCAAGCTCTGCCCAAATTGCACTTTCATGAGGTGATTTGTTTTGCAGCAATGAATAATTGGAACACTGTCTAATAAGTGGAAGAACTGAGTCCTATCCTCAGGTCTTTGTGACTCTGAAGCTCATATACCTCCCCTGCTATCTTGAAGGGACACAGCAACAAAGAAAGAAAAAAGAGCAGCTTTACCCAAAGTGTGGCTGAGACCTGGGCACAGAATAAAGGAACTATGACTATTACCAAGAAGAATCAAAGAAATATTTCTCATTGGGTAGTCCTTTGTGTTCCTAATCTCAAACTCAACACTAACTACTTTCTTCTTTGGAAAAACTGGGGAGAGAAGTCTCAGTTTCCTTGTCACAAGTTTCTCATGAATATGCTTTTGAGGGTTTGTTTTTGTCTGTTGGCCCCAAATACTCCTCTAGCAACTTCTACCATCTGAGATTCTAAAGAGGCTCACCTTTCCCCTAGTAAACAGAAAAGATTGTTTTTCACAACTACATTTTTTCCCTAGAAAGAATTGATCGATCAGGATCTTTTCTCAAACCATATCACACCCTATTTTGTTCATAAAAATCCTTTAAGCAATCAACTGATTTCCTAAATATCTCACCATTTCAAAGTGGGAGGGACAGCATCCCAGTAATTCTACTTCTGATGTCTTAAAAAAAATAATCTGAAGTTTAGAGAATTATTTATGGGTAGAACTGTTCATGGAGAGATTATTTGTAAGAGTTAAAAGCTGGAGAAAAAAACGTTAAGGTCTGACAATAAGGTAACATAAATTTATTGTATAAATCTACAGCAAAATACCATGTGACCATTGTTCTATTCTGGGCCCTGCTTCTAATCTTACTTGTTATACCTTCCCTATGCAGTTGATCTACTCCATGGCTACGATGACCACGCCTGTTTCTCAAGACTAGATCTCACTTCCAAGTTTAGACCCAACATATTTAAATTCCTACTGGATACCTCTGCATTGATGTTGTTCAAATCCCATTATCTTTCTCCAAAATTTTCTGTCCTACATTCTCTATTGGAGTTACTGACAACACCTTCTGCCAGATCCCAAGCAAGAATCATGGGCACCATCTGTGATTAATCCATTTTTTTTTCCTGCATGCCCCATATCCAGTTAATCCTATATTCTTTCATTCTATTAAGTCTCTCCTAAATTTCTGTTGAATTAAGTTTCAGTTTTCTTACCCAGTTGCCACCACGCTACCTCAGGTCACCATCCCCTCTTAACCTGAATTCCTGCAGTAGATTCTAAATGGATCCCATTTTCTACAGCCAAAGTGACCCTTTTAAAACACAAACGTGATCAGTTCCCCTTGCTTAAAGCCCTTCACAACATACCATTGATTTAGTATAAAATTAAAACCGCTTACTGGGTTTTGAAAGGCCATTCATCTCAGACCATTCTAATTCTCCAAATCTCTTTGAATGTTATGGTCCAGCCAGCTATGGTATTTACAGTTTTGTGATATTACATTCATACTTTAGGGCTTTACACATACACTGTTTATCTCCAGCTAGATCACTCCTCCTCTCATTCCTAATCCCAATTTGTTACTAACCTGGCTAATGCCTGCTTTAATTTTCTGCTTTCAATATCTAGAAACGCCAAGTTTTCTTACCTCATATGCTGTTCCATGTTCATGGAATTCCTCCTCAACATAGGTTGGCAGACACATTAAACTAGTGTGGTAGGTATAAAAAGTGCCTCTCAGCTCTCCTACTATGGCATACAGATTAGATTGATAGCCATAGTGTCTTTGCTCTGAATCCAGTACTGCCTTTATACTAAGGCCAGACGTTTCACAGGCTGTTCCAAGTCACTAGCAGGCCCATTCCTGGGAGACAGGAGATTCCTCTGACAAGTACTTTGGCTTGGGGACTCCACATTAGCCTTGCCATACTTCCTCAGACTTGTGCTATAGCCTGTGACATTTCTTCCTTCTCTGTCTCCTTTAAAGAAATCAGACCTACATCCTGATCTGATGACTCTTCTAATCTCCTCAAAATTCCATCCTGTTATCCCACATAGACATTTCCTTAGTAAATATCTGTATAATGAATCATCCTATCTTGGCACTCACTTCTTAGAGAACTAATGCAAGTTGTATTGAGAATGGTCCAGGAAAACAGATGGTCCATTCACCTGATGGACATAGAGAACAACATTCTATTTGTTAGGTGGGGCATTTATTTTCATGGATAATCCCTGGAAAAAATTAACAGCTCAAATGATAAATATTTCAGTAGTGGTGGCCTGATAAAATGCTTTGGTGGAGAGGAATGCTATTGTAACAATTCACTGGCTTTGAGGACTTTTCCTGGGACATGGGCTATGTCGCTCTGGCAAGGACTACAGGAAATATGGCAGACTTGCAGCTAGGATGGCCCTTAGACATCTGGAAAAAGTGGTGGCCAGTGTCCAGTGGTAAAAAATATCTGAGTTGTTCTGGTAGGTGACAGAGAAAGGAATATAGAGGCTGAAGGAAGTGAATGTATTGCAGTAGATATGTTGTGAAAGACCAGAAGACTAACAAAAGACTGAAGAACAGTGCTGAGGACACACCATTCATCAAGTCCATTAGGAATCTGCCACTGAAAGGGACACCAGCATCACTAAGAATCCAGTAGTAACTGTCTTCTGTAGGGAAGTGCTGATGGTAGAAAAAATAGTCACAGCGTTGGGCACTTTAATGGCCATGATAGTGATGGTTCCCCAAGGTAATAGGGGCCATGTAGACATCAGTAGCCAATTATTATTAATGACCAGAAGAGTCATAGATTGCTGGTAATCAGTGGACCCTTTTAATCTGGAAACTTAGATTTTCAGTACTTGGACATTTTCTTTCATACATTATTTAATAATTTATTTCTGGGGCGCCTGCGTGGCGCAGTCGGTTAGGCGTCCGACTTCAGCCAGGTCACGATCTCGCGGTCCGTGAGTTCGAGCCCCGCGTCGGGCTCTGGGCTGATGGCTCAGAGCCTGGAGCCTGTTTCCGATTCTGTGTTTCCCTCTCTCTCTGCCCCTCCCCCGTTCATGCTCTGTCTCTCTCTGTCCCAAAAATAAATAAACGTTGGGAAAAAAAAAAAATTTTTTTAAATAATTTATTTCTTTCTATATTATCTGTTTCTGGAATTCATTAGCTCAGTGGTTTTTCTTCTTAGATTGATCTTTGAAAAATTTTTTTCTATACTTTTATCCATTCCATATATGTTTTTTGTGTTGCACTTTCTAAAAATTCTTCCAGGGGCGTTTGGGTGGCTCAGTCGGTTAGGTGTCCGACTTCAGCTTGAGTCATGATCTTGTGGTCCATGGGTTTGAGCCTGCATCACGTTCTGTGCTGATGGCTCAGAGCCTGGAGCCTGCTTCCGATTCTGTGTCTCTCTCTGCCCCTCCCCTGCACATGCTCTGTGTCTCTCTATCTCAAGAATAAATAAACATTAAATTTTTTTTTTTTAATTTTAACTTTGTCTTCCAACACTTTTATTGATTTGTTGTTGTTTTCCTGGTTCTTATATTTTAGTTTCTAAGAGTTCTTTCTTGGTGTTGTTCTTTTTATATATTATCCTGTTATTATTTCATGGGTGCAATTTCTTCTCTTATCCTTCTGAGGATACAAATTATGAGGGGGGTGAGCCTTTTTTTTTTTTTTTTTTGTCTTTGTTTCCTCTGAAGATTTTGTTCTCTGTTTGTTTTGGCCTCTCACTTTCAAGTTAGAGGTTTTGTTTAGTTTTCTTGTAATCTGTAGCATGCCATACATATTAAGATAAAGATTCCACAAATATGGCTGGAGCTTTTCTAGGGGAAGGAGGAGAAAACATAAGCTTTTAAATTGGTAGGCTTCATTATAGAGTGATCAGGCATGAAGATAGCTTTTTAGATAGCAAAGCCTAATGTAACTGACATTGGGACCGCTTCTCAATTTGCAAGAAAAGAATCTTATTTTCTTCAGCCTGAGGTAGGTAAATTGCTGGCTATTGTTCTGGGAAGGGTGTTGGAGAGGACTCATGATTAAGGATACAGACCTCCCTGGATCCTTCTGTTTTCAACCTATGTACCATCCACTGTGCCTGGACTTCATTTTATTTCATTTCAGTGTCACTCTCTGCAGGCATCTAGGTTACAGCTTCCTTCCCTTGCTGAGTTAGTTTCTATTCCTTCATTTTTTCTCTCTTTTTCAAAAATTTATCATGACTCATCTGCTTTTGTCTTCTCTCCTGATCCATTTATTTGTACCTTGTAGTTCTATGCTTTTAAAAGATCCTTCTAATGATATTTCAGAAGGAATTCTATAGGGAGAGGAGATAAATACATCTGTTCAGTCACACTCCCATCTTTTTCTTCCTGGTTTAAATGCTACTTTTATCATACCCTAAAATTGGCATGTAATTGGCAATATTTTAAAGCATTCTAATCTATTCTGCTGTGCTATCTAATTATGTAACAGTACCAGATTTCTAATTATCATGACTTTAAAATGTATTTTCATATCTGGCAGTATAATTCCTAATCATAATTCTTCTTTTTTAAAATTTCAAAAATTTTCTTGGCTGTTCTCACACTTTTTAGATTAACTTTAAAATCAAGTTGTAACAAATTTATAAGTCAATTTGATAAAATTGACTTTTTCTATTAGTGTCTCTACATTTAAGAACTTTGTATAAGTCCATTTATTCAGTAAAGTTTTATGTTTCTTTCATACTAATACTGATTAATTCCTAAATCTATTCTCAGGCATTTCATGTTTGCATTTTATTTTGAAAAGAAACTTTTAAGTTATATTTTCTAATGTGCTTATACAATGAGAAACTGATTTTTTAAAATTTCGTTTTATAATTTGAAATTCTACAGGTTGCTAAGTATTTTAGTAGGTTCCCTCTGAGTCACTTAGGTTTTCTGGGTACATAATCCTATCATCTGGAAATGATAGTAGTTGTCTGACTTTCAAGAATGATTTTTACTGATTTTCCTGCATTATTACACTGGCTTCCATTTGAAATATATACTTAAATAATAAAAAAGATCAAATGCCACTTTTATCACTTTGGTAGCTATGTAGCCACTTAACTTGTTTCACTGCATTAGTTAATAGTGTGTTATTACAGTAATGCTGGCAATCTAAAAATGACAGAATATCGCTCTTAGAATTAATATTAATGGAAATGCGCTTAGGAAGCCATTGCTGTTGGTTTCTGCTCTAATCCTCAGGGGCCAGATTGCCTGGATTTGAATCAGTGATGTGCTGGAGCCTGCTCAAACAGGCTCATAAAAGCAAATTGTGTGCATCCCCTTCCAATTCCACTCACAGTGTTGATTTATTGGTAACTTGAAATTGATCATGGTGGGAGTACCTGCAGACACTACAAGTCAGGGACTTTCGGAGAGAGGGGAAGGGAGAGCGAGGAGATAGGCTGTTTGTTAAGCATTGCCAAGCATTTACCAGCACGCCACTAGTTTGAATCCTTATTCTGTTGCTTACTAGGTAACTCTGGGCAAGTTATCTATCTATATCTCAATTTCCTCATTTGAGAGTGAGAGAAACACTAACGACTCCCTCATAATTTGTTATGAAGATGAAAGGGATTAAAATGTATAAAGTATTTAAAATAGTATGAGATACATTACAATCATTGCAATTTTCTTTTTCTCTAATTTGTAACTTTTTATTGTATCCTTATTGTGCCCTTCTTTCTGGTCTCCTTAGTCATGTTTTTCTAACTTGCATTGAGTACTTATTTCATGTATTTTAATTTTCTTATTTACTAATAGCCTTTAAGACTATTAATTTATCTCTAAATTCACTTATGACCACATTCTATATTTTCCTTATATATTTTTGTTTTATTTTATTTTACATAAACTTTGAGTTGCAGATATTTTTCAGAGTAATATATGCACAGGGTTACATAATAGAGTTCTGAAGGATCTGTAAAGAAAATTAACCAACTTAGGACCTAATATCACCACTCAAATGTCACTAACTAGTGTTAGCCATTTTAACCAATTTTGTTTTAATTCCTCTAGTGATAATCTATTTATCTCTAAATAAGATCGATGAACTTCTATTTCAGGATTCAAATAATTTAAATAATATCTATTGACTTCTTGTTTTAATAGATAAAGAATTAGCATACTTCTGTCACTCCCTCTTTCCTCACTAGAATTATACCATTGTTTTCAATTTCCATTTATAGTAACATTCTTAAACCATCACTTCTTTTCCAACTAACAATATACACATTTTAACTAATCTCTTTGTATGATAAGAACATTATCATTATTCCTCTTCCATTGCTTTTCCAAATCCCAAATGGTATCAGTTTTATCATAACTTTTCCATTGTCATTTTTAATAACATTTTTATTTTCTTCTCTAACCTTAGTTTTTTCATGGTTTAACTATAAACTGGTTATAAGATTCTATGATTAAAACCAATACACAGTAACGACATTCTAATGACTGAGTTTTTCGGCTGTTCTTTTAAACAGTTTTGTCAGACTACCTGTACCATAAAAGAATATTCTTGGGCCAAGTTCATATTTATTATTTTTGTCTACACTCTACTGAATGATACAAGTTAGATGGCTGACTCCCTGGATTAGGTCTTCCTTGTATAGTTTTGTGTGTGTGTGTTTTGTAGTAATAGAATCTCTGCTTGCCTTTGTCTGTGTGCTGTTATCATATAAAATATTCCCAAGCTCTCCATCAGAGTTTATTTTCCATCACATTCTAAATTGTTTTGGTTTTTCCCCAGAGTCCTTTGTTCTCCCATCTCTCCAATGTGGATTTGGAGGCCACGGATAGAACTGCACTTTCCCTCATTGTTCCCTGACCTCACGTTTTAGTTCATTCCCTTATTTCAATGGAATACATCTTCTTGAAAAATAAAGCCTAAAAAAGACAATATCTAAGCCCTTACATGTCATAAGATATTTTTATCCTGTCCTCACACTTGATTGATAATATGACTGGGAAGAGTTGAGTATGAAAATTGCTTTTCCTCAGCTACATGAAGGCATTTGCTCCTTTGTTTCATAGTATCCAGCATTTCTGAGAAATATGACTTCAGTTGGATTCTCATTCTTTTGTAGATTATTTTTGGTTCCCTTTGGAAATTTCAGGCACTCCTTTTTATGCTTGATTTTCTAATACTTCACATGGATCTGTCAAATTTGAATCTTTTATTCATCTATCTTGTCAACACTTGAAAATTTTTCCTTCAGTTCTAGGAAATTATACTTTTATATTTATAACTTATTTATATTTATAATTTAATACCATTCTTTCCAGCTCTTCTCTGTCCTCTCTTTTTGGATGATCTAGTAATTGGATATTGGACTCCCAGAATTGACCCTCTGTGTCTCTTATCCTTTTCCATATATTTTTATGCTTGTCTTTTTATTACACATTCTAAGTTTTTTAACTTTATGTTTCAAATAATCATTATTTTTTTTTAATCCAGTAAGCATTTATTTAATTTTTAAGAGTTTTATCTTATTGAGTTTGCCTTTCCCATTGAAGATAGACAGTACTAGTTTTATTGCATGCATTAATTATAGTCTTGAATTTTTCTGAGATTAATAATTGGAGCTTTCTTTTTCAAGTTCTTTTCTTTTCCATAATTTATTTCTGTTTTCTCTAGAGACAGTTTTTCCATTTTATTCTCTTGGTTTTTTTGTTTTGTTTTGTTTTGTTTTTTTTTTTTGTTTTTTTTTTTTATCATGCTGCAGGCTTTCCTCAAATGTCTGGTGATCTTTGTGTTTTCATTTATATTTAAAAACCTATAAATGTAACTTGGATTTCCTCATTGAGGCAAAAATATTTAAATAACTTTTAATTGAAAGAGCTATTTCTGTTGATTTTCTTTTGTTTTGTTGGATTTAAACTCTTCTAACTAAATTACTATTTGATTCTATTGATATCAGGGGCTGTGACCTGTACAATTTTCACTCTTGAAGATAAATTAAGATGCAATTTGTGGCTTATATGATTAGTTTTTATAAATATTTCATGAATATTATACATACACACACATATATATAATCAGGTTTAATAATAACATGTTCAAAATATTTCAATCTTACTAATTTTTGTGATGTTGATCTGTCAATGACTGAGAGATTTCCACTAAACTCTCCCTTTACAGCAGTACTAACAATGTTTTTATTTTCCATATATTCCATTTTTAATTTGTAAAATATTAATGAAAAAGCAAAGCTAGTATTTCAAAATCCACATTACACACCACCCAGAATGAACATAAAATATTTGTTATATTTGCTACAGTTCTTTAAAAAACAAAAATAACATTTTATTTAGTTAATTAAAACTAAATAAAATTTTATTTAAATGAAATGACGTAAATAATATAAAGTTGGATTCCATTTGATCCTCAGCGAAGCCTATTCTCCTTTCTCTCCCCTCAAACAAGAATGAATTTGTCGTATATTTCTTCAGTCTATGTATCTATTTATTTATTACATAATAACATGAATATGCAAATGTGCATATATATATAACATTTCTTGGTATTTTAAAATTTTCTCTCAATTATATTATACTTATGTTTCTTTTTACAGCTTTTTAAAAATTCAACATTATGTTTTAGAGACTTAGTTTATTCATACATTTTTATTATTTTCAGTGGTGTTTTTCCTAGAATTGTCTTGCCAGTTCTTGGGCTTCTCCTAACTTTCTGAATCAAATTTTTATTGTTGGAATTTCATGAAATTTATAGATAAGAAGAAAATCACCATGTTTGCAGGATTTAAAAATGCCACCTAGAACCTGATAAATTTCATTATTGATTTATATTATTATAATTTAAGCATGCCACTTAGAAATATTAAATACCTAGATTTTGTTTTGTTTTTCCCAATTTCAACTCTGCCTTTTAATTTCTGAGTTTATTCCATGTGCATTTGTTTTGATTACGCATACATTTGTGCTTGTTTTTACCACACTATTTTGTTTTCAGTTTACCATATTTTTCCCTTCCTCTATTTCTGGAATAAATTAAGCTTTATTAGTTCTTTTGTTCCCAAATAGTAGGCTGCCTTAAAATTACATCTGTAAATAGTTCCTTCAGTAAATGTCTATGAATGGCAAACTTTGTTAGTGTTTTAAGAAATTCTGTATGCACTCTTGATTAATACTTTATATGATAGGTATTCTCTGCACTTTGAAAATATTATTCCATTGGCCTCAGGCATCCACTGTTGCCCCCAAGAAATCCACTTGTTATTGGTCTACTTGTTGCTATTTGGGAGACTTTGTTTTTTTCTTTGGTTACTTTTAAGATTTTCTCTATATCCTTGATATTCTACAATTTCACAACAAAATAAACTTTTAAAATTGAGATGTCTTTGACATATAGCATTGTGTTCGTTTTAAGTATACAAAATAATGATTCGATGTATGTGTATATTACAAAATGGTCATTGCAATAACTTATCATTTATCATCATATATGCTTTTTTTCTTATGATGAGAACTTTTAAGATTTATTCCCATAGATCTTTTAAAACACAATACAGTATTGTTAACAGTAGTTGGCATGCTGTGTATTACATCCCCAGGACTTATTTATCTTATAACTGGAAGTTTGTGCCTTGACCAACTTCACCCATATTTTTACTATTCCTCACTGGTACTGTGTCTCTTCAATATTGGGGTTCAGAACTATGTATGTATGTATGTATGTATGTATGTATGTATCTATATATCTATCTATCTATCTATCTATCTATTTTTAGAGAGAGAGCATGAGCAATGGAGAGGGGCAGAGGGAGAAAGAGAATCTTAAGCAGGCTGCATGCTCAGCGTGGAGCCCAACTTGGGGCTCAATCCCACAACCCTGGGATCATGATCTGAGCCGAAATCAAGAGTTAGATGCTCAACTGACTGAGCCACCCAGGCTCCCCAGGACTCAGACCTTTCTTGACATTATCTCTGAATATTGCCTCTCCCTCATTTTCTCCTTTTACAATTCTTATTATTATGTATAAAACCATTTAGACTTATGAACCACGGCTTTTAACTATATTTTGGTATTATCTGTTTCTCATAACCTTTTCCTAATAAGTCACCTCTATCTAATTTTGTTCATGATGTCCACAAACAGAAATCCTTAATTTTGATATAATCAATCACTCTTAATTAATGGCTTAAAAAAAAAAAACCAATGACTTGGTCTGATGAATTTTATTTAAGAACTACTTCCTACCTATTTCTCCTATTTATATTATAGCTTTATATTTTACATTTATATTTATAATTGATCTGGTCTTATCCTTCATGTATGATTGTGAGATATATTTTCTAATTCCTATGATTTACTACTATTTAGTTTCTACATCTTAGACCTGTTTTAATAACTTACAGTTCCAGAATTTATTCATCTTGCAAAACTAAAACTTTATACCCATTTAACATTTTCCTTTTCCTTTACCCCCAGTAACCACCGTTCTATTCTCTGCTTCTAAGATTTTTACTATTTTAGATGCCTCGTGTAAGGGAAATCATGCAGTATTTGTCCTTCTGAGACGCTTTTTTCACCTAGCAGTGTCCTCCAGAGTCATCTATTTTGTCACAATTGGAAGGATTTCCTTCTTTTTTAAGACTGAATAATATTCCATTGTATATATATAAACCACATTTTCTTTATTTACTCATCTGTCAATGAACATTTGAGTTGTTTCCGTATCTTGGCTATTGTGAATAGTGCTACAGTGAACATGGGAGTGAAGATATTCAGGATCCTGATTTTAATTCTTTTGGATATATAGTTGGAAGTGAAATTGCTAGATCATATGGCAGTTTTATTTAAAAAATTTTAAGGAATCTCCACACTGTTTTCCTTAATGGCTGAACCAGTTTACATTCCCACCAACAGTGTACAAGAATTCCAATATATCTGCATCCTTATCAAGACTTGTTATGTTTTTATTTTTTGATAATAGCCATCCTAAAAGTTATGAGGTGATTATCTCATTATGATTTTGACTTGTATTTTTTTGTTGACTAAGGATATTAAGCAATTTTTCATTAAAATAAAAGAAATAATTTCATTGTTTTCTTTCCTACAAACCATCCATTTGAGATTTTCAACTGGAGTGGTATAAAGTTGTATATAATTTCTATAATTTCTATAATTTTAATTACCTTCTCACCTACTTTGTATATACTTCAACTTCTAATTTTTGTATGTTTTCTTTCTTTTAAACTAGATTTGTTAGAGAAATTGTCTGTTTTATTCCTCTCTTTTGTTTTTGGTTTCCAAAGGTTTGACTCTCAAGTCGATTCATTAATTTGACTCTTTCAATTTCAAACTTCTTTTTTATAACAATAATTTAAGATAACAATGATATCAAGCTATGAGAAATTCAAATACTAATAAATACTAGAAGAGACTGCAATGAGAGTCCAGGCTTCTTAGAATTATTTCATGTAAGCCGTGAACATTTTAGCTGATAATTAAAGAACTAAGGTACATCTTTATTACATTTATTACATAGGCCTAAAAATATTTTTTTTTCCAAAATTTTATTACCTTTTATTATCTAAAGAAAATTTATCTTCAATATCATAAACAAAGAAACAAACAAAAAACTAATAGTTGCTACAAACATATATCTGTACCCACAGAACACTTGGGGTCTGCTCTCACCCTAAGGACTAGGATGATATTTGCTTAAAGGCACAATTATATACAAATCTGGGGGATCACAGTCAAGTCTCACTAAAACATTAGCATGTTGGCCACTAATATAAAGGTGTAATTATTTAAGAAGTGTATATTTGTCTTTTTTTTTTTTTTTTAATTTAAATATGAAATTTATTGTCAAATTGGTTTCCATACAACACCCAGTGCTAGGCCTAAAAATATTTTTAATGAAAAAGAAAGAGAGATGATATCTCCAGAGTACCAAGGGGTAAATGACATGAATTAAAATTTGTTTGCTCTACTAGGCTATCACTGACAAATGAATATATATATACATATATCCTATATATATACAGGATAGTCTCAAATACTCAGGAACTCATAAATCTTGTCTGAAAAATCTGTTTGAAGACACAATCCAGCCATCTTAAAGATGAATCAACAAACTAACTCACAAAAGGTGATGACACAATAAGGATAAGGAAACTGGCAGGAAGTTCTGAATCCATTTAAACATAGCCATCACTGTGGCTACAAAACAAAGTAATCATTTCAATTCTTGAGTTTAAATTCCATAATTTAAGATCATAATGTTTCCATGTAATAGTATAGAATGAAATAAATATTTATGGAATAAAAAAAATCTCAAAAAACATCAATAAAAATGGGTTGAGGGAGGACTTGAGAAGGGAAAATGGTGAGAGAGAGGTAAAAATGGGAATGTTTTTGACAGTCAAACAAAAGATAAAATTTCATTTCTGAAGTTGATATACATTGAAAAATATGTTTTAATCACATTCATGAAAGATATGAAAGACACTTTAAATGGAGGTTTCAGAAACAGAGTATATTTATTTTAAAGCAAATGTGTAACAACTTTTAAAAATTGATTACTGATAAATTGATTCTAGAAGTCTTTTTTTAAAAATGCATTTATTTAAAGCCATTTAAATTGTTTACAAAGTTGTATCAAATACTCAAGAGACAGGCTTATTTGAAGTGGGAAATGTAATTTTGTAGGTTTCTTTTTACTTTTTTGTTTTTGCATCATAAACTGAATTATAAAGAGGTGTTTGTAAAAAAAATAAAAATAAAAGAGGCGTTTGTAAGATCATTGTGCATGGTTTATAATAGTTTTAAGGAGATGATAGCTAGGGTTAGGAGGTGAAATTAGTAGTTAGAATTGGAGATTAGGGTAGAGCTAGTTAGTGTTTGGAACTAGGATTTGGGGTTAGATATCAGAGATTAAATTTGGCATAGAGTGGAAGAAGTATAAAAGTGTTTGGAAGGTTTTTTATTTATAATGTTGACTTATTAAAGATATATTTTGATACCTAAGTGTTTCCTTACTACTGTTGAAAGATATTTTCTTTAAAAAAAATACATGTGCCCTCCATTTATTGCAGCATTATTTACAATAGTCAAGATATAGAGGCAACCTAAGTGTTCAATAGTTGAATGGATAGGGAAGATATAGTGTATATATATAGTATATATATATACTATATATACTTCTTCTATACTATATACTATATATACTATATATATATATATATATATATACTATATATATATATATTCCATCCATATATATATCTATGATGGAATATTGCTTAGACAGAAAGAAAAATGAGATCTTGCCATTTGTAAGATGGACTTTAGGATGGACCTAAAGTGTATTTGCTAAAAGAAATAAATCAGAGAAGGAAAAATACCTTATGATTTCATTCATATATAGAATCTACAATACAAAACAAATGAATAAACAAATAAACACAACACAGAAACAGACCCATAAATACATAGAACAAAGTAATGGTTGCCAGTGGTGAGGAGGGTATAGTGACGGGCAAAAGGAAGAGTTGTGGGAGGTATAGATTTCCAGTTATGAAATGATTAAGACACAAGAATAAAAGGTAAAACATAGAGAATATAGTTGATGGTATTGTAGTAGAATTGTATGGCAACAGATAGTAGCTGCACCTGTAGTTAGCATAGCATGATGCATAAACTTGTCAAATCACTGATCACACCTATGTTGTGAGTGTTAGTCCATTTGATGTTGTTCTCTTAAGCTGTGTTTAATTTTTAAATTCTTTTTACTACTCTGATGAATTGAGTTCCACTTGCTTTATCTTCAAGTTGGCTTATTCTTTCTTAGACTTCAGTCTTCTATTGAACCCATCTAGTATATTTTTCAGTGAGTTATTATAGTTTTCATCTTTGACTTGTTTAGTACTTCCTTATATTTTCTCTTTGTAGAAGTCTTGTGTTCATCCACCCTTCTCTCCAGTTTAGTGAGCATTTTTATGACCATTACTTTAGACTCTTTATCAGATAAATTGCTTAAGTCCATTTTATTATTAAGTCCCTCCCCCCCCCCCCAGAGGCTTTATCTTGTTCTTTTATTAGGAACATATTCTTCTTTTTCTTCAATTTGTTTGACTCTGTTCAGTCTACACAGTAAATGAAGCAACCACATCCTCCCTTTAGTTTGTGGGCTTCTATTATTTGATGGTCTTTCCTGTTCCTTAATTGGATTTTTATTCTCCTAGATTTCATTACAAGTGGGCTCTTGTTTTGTTTTGTTTTTATATTCAAGACCTAACTCTATTTTGAAAGCTGTTTTTACATGTTGTATAATATTGGTGTACACTTTTTTTCATATTGATAGTTATACCACCACCAGGTAAATTTGATAATTTTTCTCACTATTAACAAATATTGAGTTTCCATGTATTTCTTGAGGTGTTATTTGGTTCCTTTATCAATACTAAATATCATTATTTTGGGTTGATGTGCTTTAGAAAATATTCAGATATCTAATAATTCAGATCTCACTTCATTCTTTTTCATACTTCTCTATTTTTAGGAATTATATTCTTCCATGTACTACATAAGATTACTCTTGCTATTTATTATCAGCCAGACTCTGCTCTATATCTTCTCTCTCCAGAACCCAGGCTGATGAAGCAGCCACCATTTTGAATGTTGTATCACTTCCTCTGGTGTACAGCAGGAAGAGGAGGAAGAGGAAGAAAGGTATCCCAGCCTTAGGACCCAAGAAAGGGAGAACCTTCCATTGCCTTTTTGTTCAAAAGATACTTTCAGTGGTATAGAATCTGGGCCTGAATTTTTTTTCTTTCAGCACTTTAAGTATGTCATCCCATTGTGTTCTAGCTTATAGGGTTTTTAATCAGAAGTCTGCTGTAATTCTTATTTTTGTTCTAATATGTGTAATGTGTCATTCTTCCCCCCTCCCCGACCTTTGGCTACTTTTAAGATTTTCTCTTTCTCTTTGGATTTAACAATTTAATATTATAGGCCTAGATATATGTAGTTATATGAGTTTCGTTTGTTTTGTATTTACCCAGTTTGGGGTTCTCTGAGTTATTGGATCTGTTAACCCTTTATTATTATTAATGGAAATTTCTTAACTATTATCTCCTCTAATATTTCTTCTATGTTCCATTCTCTCTCTCTTCTCCTTCTGAAATTAAAATTACACACATTTTAGACCTTTTGATATGTCCCACAGCTTTTGGTGCTGTGTGTTGTTTTTAAGAAATTTTTACTTTATAATTTTTATTATCCTATATTCCAAGCACACTGATTCTTTCTTTGGCTTAGTCAAGTCTGCCGGCTAAAGGCATTCCTCATCTCTGTGATTGCATTGATATTTCTAGCATGTCCATTTCACTCTACTGAAATTCTCATCTTCTTCAATTTCCTTCATAAGCTTTCTATAGTTTTCAGCATACAGATCTTTTACATCTTTGGTTAGATTTATTCCTAGGTATTTTATGCTTCTTGGTGCAATTGTGAATGGGATCAGTTTCTTTATTTGTCTTTCTGTTGCTTCATTATTAGTGTATAAGAATGCAACTGATTTCTGTACATTGATTTTGTATCCTGCAACTTTGCTAAATTCATGTACCAGTTCTAGCAGACTTCTGGCGGAGTCTATAGGATTTTCCATGTATAATATCATGTCATCTGCAAAAAGTGAAAGCTTAACTTCATCTTTGCCTATTTTCATGCCTTTGATTTCCTTTTGTTGTCTAATTGCTGATACTAGAACTTCCAACACTATGTTAAACAACAGCGGTGAGAGTGGACATCTCTGTCGTGTTCCTGATCTCAGGGAAAAAGCTCTCAGTTTTTCCCCATTGAGGATGATGTTAGCTGTGGGCTTTTCATAAATGGCTTTTATGATCTTTAAGTATGTTCCTTCTATCCCGACTTTCTCGAGGGTTTTTATTAAGAAAGTTTGCTGAATTTTGTCAAAGGCCTTTTCTGTATCGATTGACAGGATCATATGGTTCTTATCTTTTCTTTTATTAATGTGACGTATCACACTGATTGATTTGCGAATGTTGAACCAGCCCTGCATCCCAGGAATGAATCCCACTTGATCATGGTGAATAATTCTTTTTATATGCTGTTGAATTCGATTTGCTAGTATCTTATTGAGAATTTTTGCATCCATATTCATCAGGGATATTGGCCGGTAGTTCTCTTTTTTTACTGGGTCTCTGTCTGGTTTAGGAATCAAAGTAATACTGGCTTCATAGAATGAGTCTGGAAGTTTTCCTTCCCTTTCTATTTCTTGGAATAGCTTGAGAAGGATAGGTATTATCTCTGCTTTAAACGTCTGGTAGAACTCCCCTGGGAAGCCATCTGGTCCTGGACTCTTATTTGTTGGGAGATTTTTGATGACTGATCCAATTTCTTCACTGGTTATGAGTCTGTTCAAGCTTTCTATTTCCTCCTGATTGAGTTTTGGAAGGTGTGGGTGTTTAGGAATTTGTCCATTTCTTCCAGGTTGTCCAGTTTGTTGGCATATAATTTTTCATAGTATTCCCTGATAATTGCTTGTATCTCTGAGGGATTGGTTGTAATCATTCCATTTTCACTCATGATTTTATCTATTTGGGTCATCTCCCTTTTCTTTTTGAGAAGCCTGGCTAGAGGTTTGTCAATTTTGTTTATTTTTTCAAAAAACCAACTCTTGGTTTCGTTGATCTGCTCTACAGTTTTTTTTAGATTCTATATTGTTTATTTCTGCTCTGATCTTTATTATTTCTCTTCTTCTGCTGGATTTAGGCTGTCTTTGCTGTTCTGCTTCTAGTTCCTTTAGGTGTGCTGTTAGATTTTGTATTTGGGATTTTTCTTGTTTCTTGAGATAGGCCTGGACTGCAATGTATTTTCCTCTCAGGACTGCCTTCGTTGCATCCCAAAGTGTTTGGATTGTTGTAGTTTCATTTTCACTTGTTTCCATATATTTTTTAATTTCTTCTCTAATTGCCTGGTTGGCCCATTCATTCTTTAGTAGGGTGTTCTTTAACCTCCGTGCTTTTGGAGGTTTTCCAGACTTTTTTCTGTGGTTGATTTCAAGCTTCATAGCATTGTGGTCTGAAAGTATGCATGGTATGATTTCAATTCTTGTATACTTATGAAGGGCTGTTTTGTGACCCAGTATATGATCTATCTTGGAGAATGTTCCATGTGCACTCGAGAAGAAAGTATATTCTGTTGCTTTGGGATGCAGAGTTCTACATATATCTGTCAAGTCCATCTGATCCAATGTATCATTCAGGGCCCTTGTTTCTTTATTGACTGTGTGTCTAGATGATCTATCCATTTCTGTAAGTGGAGTGTTAAAGTCCCCTGCAATGAACACATTCTTATCAATAAGGTTGCTTATGTTTGTGAGTAATTGTTTTATATATTTGGGGGCTCCTGTATTCGGCGCATAGACATTTATAATTGTTAGCTCTTCCTGATGGATAGACCCTGTGATTATTATATAATGCCCTTCTTCATCTCTTGTTACAGCCTTTAATTTAAAGTCTAGTTTGTCTGATATAAGTATGGCTACTCCAGCTTTCTTTTGACTTCCAGTGGCATGATAAATAGTTCTCCATCCCCTCACTCTCAATCTGAAGGTGTCCTCAGGTCTAAAATGAGTCTCTTGTAGACAGCAAATAGATGGGTCTTGTTTTTTTTATCCATTCTGATACCCTATGTCTTTTGGTTGGCGCATTTAGTCCATTTACATTCAGTGTTATTATAGAAAGATATGGGTTTAGAGTCATTGTGATGTCTGTAGGTTTCATGCTTGTACCGATGTCTCTGGTACTTTGTCTCACAGGATCCCCCTTAGGATCTCTTGTAGGGCTGGTTTAGTGGTGACGAATTCCTTCAGTTTTTGTTTGTTTGGGAAGACCTTTATCTCTCCTTCTATTCTAAATGACAGACTTGCTGGATAAAGGATTCTTGGCTGCATATTTTTTCTGTTCATCACATTGAAGATCTCCTGCCATTCCTTTCTGGCCTGCCAGGTTTCAGTAGAGAGATCTGTCACGAGTCTTATAGGTCTCCCTTTATATGTTAGAGCACGTTTATCTCTAGCTGCTTTCAGAATTTTCTCTTTATCCTTGTATTTTGCCAGTTTCACTATGATATGTCGTGCAGAAGATCGATTCAAGTTATGTCTGAAGGGAGTTCTCTGTGCCTCTTGGATTTCAATGTCTTTTTCCTTCCCCAGATCAGGGAAGTTCTCAGCTATTATTTCTTCGAGTACACCTTCAGCACCTTTCCGTCTCTCTTCCTCCTCTGGAATACCAATTATGTGTACATTATTTCTCTTTAGTGCATCACTTAGTTCTCTAATTTTCCCCTCATACTCCTGGATTTTTTTTATCTCTCTTTTTCTCAGCTTCTTCTTTTTCCATAATTTTATCTTCTAGTTCACCTATTCTCTCCTCTGCCTCTTCGATCTGAGCCGTAGTTGTCTCCATTTTATTTTGCAACTCGTTGATAGCATTTTTTAGCTCCTCCTGGCTGTTCCTTAGTCCCTTGATCTCTGTAGCAAGAGATTCTCTGCTGTCCTTTATACTGTTTTCAAGCCCAGCGATTAATTTTATGACTATTATTCTAATTCACTTTCTGTTATATTGTTTAAATCATTTTTGATCAGTTCATTAGCTGTTGTTATTTCCTGGATATTTTTCTGAGGGGAATTCTTCTGTTTCATCATTTTGAATAGTCCCTGGAGTGGTGCGGCACTGCAGGGCACTTCCCCTGTGCTGTCTTGAATAACTTGCCTTGGTGGGCGGGGCCGCAGTCAGACCTGATATCTGCCCCCAGCCCACCGCTGGGGCCACAGTCAGACTGGTGTGTGCCTTCTCTTCCCCTCTCCTAGGGGCGGGATTCACTGTGGGGTGGCATGGCCCATCTGGGCTACTTGCACACTGCCAGGCTTGTGGTGCTGGGGATCTGGCGTATTAGCTGGAGTGGATCGGCAAGGTACACAGGGGCGGGAGGGGCAGGCTCAGCTCGCTTTTCCTTTGGAGATCCGCTTTGGGGGGGGGGGGCCCTGCGGCACCAGGAGGGAGTCAGACCCGCTGGAGGGATGGATCCGCAGAAGCACAGCTTTGGGTGTTTGTGGGGTGCAAGCAAGTTCCCTGGCAGGAACTGGTTCCCTTTGGGATTTTGGCTGGGGGATGGGCGAGGGAGATGGCGCTGGTCAGCGCCTTTGTTCCCCGCCAAGCTGAGCTCTGTCGTCCGGGGCTCAACAACTCTCCCTCCCATTGTCCTCCAGCCCTCCCGTTCTCCGAGCAGAGCTGTTAGCTTATAACCTTCCAGATGTCAAGTCCAGCTTGCTGTCGGAACACACTCCGTCCGGCCCCTCCGCTTTTGCAAGCCAGACTCCGGGGCTCTGCTTGGCGGGTGGGCCGCCCCTCCGTACCGGCTCCCTCCCTCCAGTCCGTGGAGCACGCACCGCCTCTCCGCCCTTCCTACCCTCTTCCGTGGGCCTCTCGTCTGCGCTTGGCTCCGGAGACTTCATGCTGCTAGTCTTCTGGCGGTTTTCTGGGTTATTTAGGCAGGTGTAGGTGGAATCTAAGTGACCAGCAGGACGCGCAGTGAGCCCAGCGTCCTCCTATGCCGCCATCTTCCCAGGATCCTCCCAATCTGGCCTGTTTAAGCAGGCCTTGGATCCCTGGGTTTGTGAGATGTGGCTTTTCCAGTGGTTTCTCCTCTCTTCTCCCCCATGGAAGCCAAATCCTGCCTTTTATTTTCAGGAGGTCTTGTGTGGGAGTGAAATTACTGCTCTCTCCCCAACAGAAAAACTGTAATGATTTAGGACCAGGAAAGTTTCTTACCACTTCTAAGATTGAGAGCTTTCTTTTTTGTTGTTGTTTTCTTTTTTTGTTTGTTTTGTTTTGTTTTTTGTTTTGCTTTTACCATTTCTCCAGCTGTAGTAAATCTTCATCAATGTCCTAGAGGTAGCAAGATTTGCTTCCCTTCCCTAAGAAGCTTAAGTCTTTTGTTCTCTAGGTACATAGGACCCAAGCAGTGTATGCCTTTCCCACAGGGGAGGCCACTCCTTCTCTCAAATCTGTACTACTGACAGAGGTTTCCTTTGGTCTTCCACTGGGTCTTTCTCAAAAGTATCCCCACAGAGGCATATTAGAAGATCCTATGAGTTGGTACAATATCTCCTTGTATCTGTTATCTCTGGAGGTTTTACATTTTCACACAAGCCCATATTTGGTTTTTAGTAATATGTTCAGAACTTTAGCTACATTCTTCTCTGCTTGAATGGTGCCTGGCATATCTTCCTCCTGTGCTCTGCCAAAAGAGAACCATTATTCATGCCCCATCTACTTGGAGACACTTAGATTTCAAGTGTCTACTGAAATCTAATTTCTAAGTACTGAGCGGACCTAAAATGACAGTTTTCTAACCATTTCAAGGAAAGTTAGGATTTTATGGTTTATTTTGCTTTTCTTCATTATTGTGGTTATTGACAACCAGAACAACATTTTTCTACTCTTTGTTGTGGTTCTTCTGTTCTGAAATTTTCTTGTTATTGCCTTTATCATATTGATATTTGTATTGTTTCCTTTCATTTTTGGTTTTATGTTTTAATAGCTCTCTTGTTTTGTCCTTTTAGTGTACTTGTTCTCAGTAGAGATGTACTACCCTTAGAAAGGGCATTTTAAAAATTTGTTGGGACAATTTTGTTTGTCCCAGTGATTCAAAGAGACTGTTACTCTTAAATGGGTAGATAATAAATACTCAGTGCTAGACATCTTGCAACACAAAGGAAAGTTCCACATATTAAAGAATTTTCTTGTGCCATACAATTTTAAATATCCTAGTGCACAGTCATGTAAGTAAAAACTATAGCAGTTTTAGACCATAGATTGATTTCAGACAGGAACATGATTTTAAAAATAATTTTTAATAAATACTGAATGTTATAAAATACAACTACTTTCTTTTGTACTTAACCAAATTCTGGTCACTCTTTTGGAAATAACTTCTCCAGTGGTAATGTTGCTTATAAAGTTTGAGTCACCAATATAACATACCTCTATCAGTCTACCTTTCTAGCTTTGGCAATCAGTTATTTTATGTAAAGCTATGGACATTTAACTACTTCATCTATGTCTTCTAGTATTGCCATACATGAGCTTTTACATGTTGGAATAATTATTTGTTTTGTAAGCCACTGAGATTCTGGGATTGTTTGTTACACAACATAACTAGCAATCCCCAGCACAATTTATGTTTCTTAGAGGACAGTTATGAGTGAACTCTATCAGCCCTGTTCCCCTTACATTCTAATAGCAAAACATTGTTGTTGCTTCTATAAAGTGAATGACACCATTTCTCATTTCTAGAATTGCTATTGGTATATCTCTAGTTTTCACTATTGACTGGATTATTCACACAGGAATCTTTACAGGGTAGGGTATCTTATGCAACCTTCCCCAACTTAAAACAGAAGGCGTCCATATTGAATGGTACTAGTAACTTTGGTTCAGTGATTCCATCCTAGACTCCTCTGTAAGAACTCAAGACAAAGAGAAGGAAGGTAATAAAAATCTCCATTTCCTATGAACATATGAAGGATAAAGAGGTGGAAACAAGAGATAAAGACTCCTGAAAAGACAAAATTGGCATTTTATGAGGCCTCCCTGGCTTATTCATCACAAACCCATTTTTTAAATGTAGCTTGTTACTGAAAATAAAGCCCCATTCAGAGAGGCTGAAAGAAACTCACACACTCTGGGGAGCCAGATGGTCTTTTATTCATAAAATTATATCACTTCAGTATATTATAAAAGTTTTAAATAAATGGAGGCCACAAAATATACTGAATTTCAACCTGAAAGAAGATTTTTTTTAATGTCAATACATGAACTGCTGTGCACAATAGTCAGTAACTATGGATAAGTTGTTTTGACTTTAAACTGCTATAAAGAGGACATTGGTTTCTTTTCCAGTTTAGAGTATTCTTTTTCTCTTTAGTGGCAAGGCAAAGGACATATGGCTGAAATGGGTTGACTACAATTAAGAAATAAAAGAATAGGGGTGCCTAGGTGGCTCAGACAGTTGAGCCTCCAACTCTTAGTTTCAGCTCAGGTCATGATCTCACATGAGATTGAGCCCCATGTCAGGCTCTGTGCTGAAGGTGTGGAGCCTGCCTGGGATTATCTCTCTCCCATTCTCTCTGCCCCTCCCCCCACTCTCACTCTCTGTCTCTCTCAAAATAAATAAATATTTTTTTAAAAAGAAAGAAAAGCATAAAAGTGACAGGTGGATTTACTGCCTTCAGGGATTTTCCATTTTTTAGACATTTGTGTATGACATTTGACATGGTAATCCTTGGCATTTTCAGACTATCTAAAAGGAAAAAAGTGGAGTGAAAACTATAAGTAACAAAGTAGAGAATGAGGGGAGGGAAAAAGAAAGGAATAAGGGAGATAAGAAAGAGGGTAGGAAGTAAAGAAGGAAGGAAAGAGAATGGAGAGAAAAAGAAGAAAGGGGAAAGGAGTAGACAAGGAAAGTTATATAAGGAAGCAGGGCAGATATTTATCAAACACACTTATCCAAAGTCTTATGACAATTGTATTTACCCATTAGAAAGATGTTGCTCCAAAAATAAGCATCTGAAAAATTTTATTTTATTAAATGTTACTGTTGCTTTTATAAATAATGCTAGTGTACAATAAAAGTCAGAACTTATGTGGTGATGGAAATGGCTTAAATGGAAACAGTATAAATTGAAAATACATGATATAATGCCTGACAATCATAACTTGCAGTCATCATGTGATGAAAATCTTGGTTCTAAGTGCCTTGGATTTTAAATTTTAAAATTATTTAAATTATAGAAAAGTAGAGTTATACACAAAATTTTATTTCTAATTTGATCATTGGTAAATTATGTCTTTTGTGTTTTATTCTGTGCAAAGACTCAATTCATTCTTTTAATTTTTTTAATTCATTTTTGAGAGACAGAGAGAGACAGAGCATGACTGGGGGAGGGGCAGAGAGAGAGGGAGACACAGAATCCGAAGCAGGCTCCAAGCTCTGAGCTGTCAGCACAGAGCCTGACGCGGGGCTCAAACCCATGGACTGTGAGATCATGACCTGACGCTTAACTAACTGAGCTATCCAGGCACCCCAAGACTCAGTTCTTACCTCAAGGAATATTAGAGTGTTTTCAATTAGATCCAAAATATAATGGCATAATATAGAGGCCTCTGGATGAAGATCCTTTGGAAGAAATGACAAAGTACCTTCTCAGGCCATTTTATCTGTTTACTTTCTGACTTTATAGCATCATCTGTCCTTGCCTTGTTGCTTTTCCGCATCTTGGAGATCCAATTATTGCTCAGTGAAATATGGGGGACAGATAACTTATCTCTTTAGCTCAGAGCCCTTTAGCATAAGAGGAATTATACTCAGGAAACTAGGATTAAAGAACTACACTTTAGAAGCCTTATCTCCACCCGGGTGTGATAGAGATTATGAGATCCTATACCTTGAGCCCAAGCCTAATGTCATAATGGGATGATACTTTTTAGGGTCTCAAAAAAGGGAGGGAGTTAGTGTATTTTGCATGTGGAGGAAACAAACAATTTATGACAACAGTGCAGACTGTGTTAAAGATGAAGGTAAATTCTTTGATACTCCTCCCATTGAGAGGTGGAGGATGGGAGAATAGAAGGGTGTCTGTAGCTACTTACCTTGAATCTGGGATGAACTGTAACTGCTTGGACCAACAGAATGCAGTGGAACTAATGCTTTGTCACCTCCAGGATTAGCCTTTATGACACCCAGCACTTTCTTCTTCCTTTTTTGGGGGAGTCATGAGTCATTCTGCAAAAGATCTGATTACTCTGAGGGAACTGTGGTGTGAGCAAGCCCACACTAGCCATGTGGAGAGACTGTGTCAAGAGTGAAAGAGAGATGCCTGACCAACCCTCAGTAATTTTAGTTCTCTGCTCCACAGAATCATGACAAAATATTTTTAATTTGTTGACTAAAGCCATTAAATTTGGGGGCAGTTTGTTTTATAGTAATAGATAATTGAAACAACAGGTGAAAGTATCTTTTTTGCTTCCGTGTTCTTCTGCCTTCTTCCTGCCTGGAATGTGGACACAAGACTTACGGATCTGAGAAAACTTTGGAGACTGTGAGACAATGAATACATACATACATACATACATACATACATACATACATACATATGCCTATCTATTAAAGACAGAAAAAGTTTGGGTCCTTGCTGACATTGTTAAGCCATCCAGACCATCAGGCTCTAGACTGGCTCTTTTGGAGACAAATAAAGCCCTCTCTGTTTAAGCCAATATTATTCTGATGTTCTGTCATTTGCCACTGAATACCTTGAGGCTGATACAACTATTAAATATCTGTTGATCAGTTGGCTGAATCCCTTGTTTCTCAGACTCATCTTTTTTAATAGTTTATCTTCCACAGGATAGTCTCTTTGGGGTTTATGGTTGGTACCTACAGAGCACACTTGGTGCTTCTCTCAAGAGGTGCTCAACTGTGGTCAGTCTCCACTCATCATGTTTTTCTAGCCTTTGTTAGAAAAGTAGCAGGGTGTTGTTGTTGTTGTTGTTGTTGTTGTTGTTGTTTCTAAGCAACCCTTGAATCTTCAGTCCCAAGTGTGTGACTCTAAGATTTCGAGTCATTTTACATTAAAATGCCCTCTATTTTTGCCTCAATTTTAAATTAGAATGAGATCCTTCTGAATGATGCAGACATTTAGCACAGTCAGAAGTTCCCCTTGCCCTTCATCTCTGGCTTTTAAGCTCTTTTTAAAATATTTTTTCTCAGCAAAGCATGAAAGACGAAATAATAGAGAACGAAATAAAAACTCTATATGTGATCGTCTCTCCTAATTCTCAGAAATTGATGTCTTTGATAAAATAATTAGGAAAAAAATAGCAATCACATCAGCCATACCAGAAAACGTCTCAATACTGACTAAAATGTGTCACCTTTCCCCCATTCAGGTTTAGGTGAGGGGATATTAGCAGAGTGAGTTGTAAAAAATGTTCTGGTTTCTTTTGCCTAAAATTTAATCTCTCACAGCATGAAGGAAGAGGTGGCTTTGAAGTGTAAGGGCAGATAGAGCACAGGAATTATAGTTTATCAAGGATGGGATCGAATTTCTGGCTTTGTTTTTTAGTAAGCTGTATAATCCTGAGAAAGTCCTTTCAAACTCAGTTTCTTCTTCTGTCAATGTCCATGGTCAGGTCTCAGAGAGCAGGCTTGTTATGAAGACTGAATGAGTGTACATACATACACTCTTTCCATTATAGACAGATATAGACAGGGACATAGACATAGACAGACATAGGCATAGACATAGACATACACACACACACTCTAGAACTAGCACATAGAGAAGAAATGGTAACTGCTGACTTTGCTATCAAAGGAAGTGATGTACTTAAAACTTAGCCTTTATGGTTGCACCTACAATAATCTTTTTTTTAATGAGTTTTGAGAATTATCATAAATAAATTCTTTAGTGCCTTAAAAAGCAATGTTCTGCCTTTAAAAATATGAATAAAATAATTATAAACCAATGAAAAACAATGCTAACACACTAAGGCCTGTATTTGGTGCAGTTTATATCTCAAGTCTTCTAAATGGAAGTTTGGAAGAAGTAAAACCTTGGAAACATTGTCTGAGACAAAAGCTAAGAGTTGCTAAATGTAGAGTTGAAGATAAATTAAGTGGTAAAATGTAATAAAGCAACAAACCAAAAACTGTGGTACCTCAACAAATAAAACATAAAAAATATCTAGTGAATCCTGATGTCTAAAATGATTTAGTAACCATTATGACTTCCTTAGTTTCTCCAATATATTGTCTCTGAATATTTGTACTTGCCGTTTTATGAAAAGTAGCACATCTTCTCAAACTACACTTTTCCATTGAGTGAAATCAACTGTAGACTGTATGTTTAATAATGGAATGCAAGAGACCCTCTGAGAATACTTTTTGTTCTACAACTTAGTATTTATTTGGACCTGTTCACCATATGATAAGCTAAGGAAAATTCTATTTAGTTTACAGAAATCACCTTTACAAAAATAGTCCACTCCTGTTAAATGATATTGTTAAGACCTAATGATTTGCTTTAAAACCCAAGTCTGCATCACAGTATCACAGTTGGAACATTTACTTCTTATAATGATAAGTTCTGCTGATGTGTATGCCTTCTAGAAAGAGGATACTTGGGGGCAGGGGGACTACATTCCTTATGTTTTCCAAGAGTAGAAAAATGAACACCAAATAGGACGTTTTCAAGATAATTGCCTTTTTTTTCATTAAAGTGACTTTTTGAGAGATTATCTTTACAAATAACATTTGGCAAAAAGCACAATAATTTGCAGATATTAGACATGAACTGTATAAAATTTCTTTTAGAAGAAAGTCTTTTATGTATGAAAAGTCAGGCAAAATGTATGCAAAATATGAGAGTTTACTGATTGATTCCCTCCTTATTTTGCTAGGTTGAGAGGCTTTGCATAGCTACATTATTCAAGTAAGTGGTTTTTGTAATAGTATAATCAGTTTAAGTAAATAGGCTTCAAGAGAAGTCTTTTAGTGGAACAAGAACATCTTTATGCCAGTGCCATTTGAAATCATTACAGTACACAATTACAGGAACCCAAAAGTAACAAAACACCCTATAGAAACTCAAAGAAAAAACACCATCAAAATTAAACTACTACTTTTGGATACCTCATTTACATAACACTCAAGGAAAAGAGAGCTAGCGTTTGCATCTTTATAGAAGTCTTCAAGCCTCCAAACATCCCTTAAAAAATTTATTTTTTAAAGAAAACCCCTCTATTGAGCATGTGCTATATGCAATCTGTTGTAGATGAAGTTGGAAAAATAAAGGAAACCATCCTTGATCTTGAGACCTACTAGTTTAATGACAGATACACTTTGCTCTTGTTCCCTGGTTAAGAGCAACAACAGCAAACAACATTTAGGCTTCTATTTCATGATCCTATCAAATCTCTGATTAAGAACAAAGAAAATTGGGGTTGCCTAGGTGGGTCAGTTGGTTGAGCATCAGACTCTTGATTTCAGCTCATGGTCTCATGGTTCCTGGGATGCAACCCTGTGTTGGGTTCTGTGCTGAGAGCATGGAGCCTGCTTGAGATTCTCTCTCTTCTCTCTCTCTGCACCCCCCCCCCCGACTTCTCAAAATAAATAAATGAATATTAAAAAAGAAAAAAGAAAATAATAGACTTCCTGGAGTGAAAATTTTCAAGCCTTCAAACTGTAGCCCAGTATCAGCCTTTCCCCATCTTCAAGTGATATTTAAGGGTCAGCTTCTCTCCAGAGCATGGGGGGAGAGAGGAGATTTGGCCCCTGTCTCCTCCTGAGCCATCTGTCAGCAGTTGCTTCTCTAGGACTGTGGTCCTTTTCAACTCAGCCTTAGCAACTCTTGGACCATGGGTAACTGGCTATTATCATGGGATAAACTGCTGTTATGGTCACTCCAATTTAACTTTTAAAAATTGTTTCAATTAGGACTATGCCTAAGATTCACTCCCAATCAACTACTTCAGGATCTCTGGGGTGGGCTGTCAGCATGGGCATTTTCTTAAAACTGTTCAGGTATTTCCAATGTGCACCCTGGGTTGTGAAGCATCACCTATAAAAACTTCCCAGAGGGTAGGCCAGAGCGTGCACTTGACAGTCCAGATGAATTTTGGAATTATGGGCCTGGTACAAGAATCCCAGATGGGTTTGGCACTTAGGATTTGGATTTAAGATTTGATCCTCTTTGAAATCTGTTTCACCAGTGCTTTGTACAATATGTCCCTCTGTCCCTTCATTCCTCTTCTAGTACTATTCTTCATGGTATAAGTTTTGCCCAGAATAATCACTCAAAAGTGCAGACATACATGCATGATCCTCAAGGACTAATAGTTTTATTTTTTGGGTTTTTTTTAAATAATACAGCTTAAAGTCACATTCAAGAAGAGAAACAGTTTTCCTAAATTTGACAAAATCTGGGGAAATTGTTCTGCCACAAAAGGAGAGATTGGTATACATGATTATGTGGAGTTGCAGATACCTAAAAGAAAATAAGGAATGAGGCACATTACAGAGTCCTGCCAAACAACATAATCACCCTGATGGCAACTCTGAATCACATATCAGTAGAAGATTTAAAAGTGAAGGATTTTGTTTCACTGGGACAAGCCCTACCCCCCACTAATCTCTGTAGGTAGTAAAGGAATACTAAAAGTATTTTTATTTTCTCTGTCCATACCCTTCAAGGCTGGAGGTGAACTGGGTACTGCTATGCAAATCACATTACTACATTTGTACCTTCTACAACAGATTACGGAGGAGATTAATCTCAAACATCCACAAAATGGTGGAATACAAAGTGTGAAAGGATATAGCTTCCCACTGTGTTCAGATCAGAATCTATTAGAGAGACACCCTTTACTTCCAGCAGGCCTTCAAGGAGGAAGTCAGCTGTTGTCTAGTACCTTTAACAAAAGAATCCACATAATATAATGTAGTGGGCTAATTTACATAAGACTTTTGAATAGTTCATTTACAGGAATTGGCTATAGCGTAAGTGAACAAATAAAATTGCTTATAGCAATAAATTGTGCAAGTTTTACGGCTATTGCAAACCACACAATTAATTTTTTTTCTCTAACAGATTTTTTAACTATGTAAACAGTTGAATGTCACAAAGATTCTTGTTCTTTTTCCTTTGAATATGGAAGAAAAAAACTGTGATCATGATAACAAGAAACAAGATGAATAGAAGCTATATAAAATATTTGCTACAATTATTGAGTCCATATCTCTTCACTCACTGTACTTTTATGATTCCTGGAATGTTAATATTTGTTATCCTTACCTTCTTTATCTTACTACAAAGAGCAGTAAATAGCACAGTTCTGGAAATTTCAAAGAGTTATTTTTTTTGTCAACAAGATTATTTTCTCCAAGGGTTCCTTATCAAATGCTATTATGATCTATAGGTTAGTTTAATTTTAACCAAGACTAGTTTCAGTTTTAAAGCATATGATTTTGACTCCAAAACAGATTATTGAGTAGCAGCTAAATAAAAGCAAGGTTTATAGAGTGGCTAATGGTAAACATGAAACATTCCTTAAGTGGAAATTTTAAAATGTCTCCTGGGCAAGTATCTTTTGGACAATTTTGGTGTTAATTTATAACAAAATAGGCAAAGCAAGTTAGACAGTTTTTTGTTTTGTTTTGTTTTGTTTTTTACTGAAGAAATTCTTAGAGCTTTCCCTATGGTTATATTCACTATGAATCTTTGAGAGAAAAATATAGCGTACAGCCCTTCTCAAATTTACCTGATTGAAAATACCTATTTTTTTTTCTTGGAGAATCTTCCTTGAGTAGTTTTCTGGATAGCAAACCTAGAGATTGATCATGGGTCACCTTGCTATTGAGATGTGGACCAGGCACCTTGGCAGAATGGGCATCACCTTCTATATTAGAAAGGCTGAATCTCAGGCACTGCCCAGACCTGCTGAATTAGTATCTGTAAGATTCCCAGGGTGATACTTTGCATATCCAAGTTTGAGAACCCTTTAGTTAGAAGATAATTCTGGGTCCAATGTGAAAAATACTTATGTTTAGATAAGTGTAATGCATTGTCATCTTTCTGCAATTTAAGTGGAGAGGATCAGAATAGGCCACCCCAAAATATGCCACTTTAGCATAAGGATTATTTTTAGCTGAAGCCATTGAAAATCAACAGATGCCTTCCCTTTATGTGCCTAAAAGCAGAGCATCAATTTTCCTTTGAAGAAGGTGCCCACCTCCCATACCAGGGAAAGAAGAGATACTTTTGTCATCTAAGATGGGGAGTTGACACCAAGATGAGTTTGCATAAACAGACCTTACTAAAATAGCCCTCATCTTGGGGTGCCTGAGTAGTTCAGTTGGTTAAGTGGCCAACTCTTGATTTCAGCTCAGGTCATGATCTCATGATTTGTAAGTTAGAGCCCCACATCGGGTTCTGTGCTGACAGTGTGGAACCTGCTTGAGATTCTCAATCTCTCTCTCTCTCTCTCTCTGGCCCTCTTCCACTGGCTCACATGCACGTGCATTCATTCTCTCTCTCTCTCTCTCTAAATAAATATATAAACTTTAAAAAAAGAAATAAAATAAAATAAAATAGTCCTTATCTTTTATTAGTTCCCCCATATATTTCTTAGTCATTTCCCCACAATTTATTGTCCCTTGGTGCCCCAAACCCTCTTTGTTAAAAGAGTCTATAAGCCCAGAGTCTAACTATTTCTTTGAGTTTTACTTCTTTTCTATGAACTCCTGGGCACATGAATATTAGTAAAAATTGTGTGTTTTTTCTCCTATTAATGTCTATTGTTAGTTTAATTTGGAGACCCCCATTTACTGAATATAAGAGTAGAGGAAACTTTTTCCTATCCAGTATAAGCTTAATGAAGGCAAGAATTGTTTTTGCACAGATGTATCCCAAGCACCCAAAACAGTGTCTGTGGAACATTATAGGTATTCAATAAATGTCTGTGGATGTAATGACTTATTATCCTATCCAACTGATTAATTATACATTATATGATCCTCATAGTATTTAATCTTAATGGAACATTATTTAGATTTTGATGCCTTAAGGAGTTGAGCATGGATTTAGGAAGAAGAAATGGTGGTTTTTCCAAGAGGCCTCACTACAGAATAACTTTCAGCCTCCCAAGTAGACTTAAATGTATTGCGTACATTATAAAGACTGTATTTTTAAAAATCTGGCTGTGGGGAAATAACTAATAAGTATGTATCCTATACGTCATGGAAGTGAGATTTCCTACAAGTGTTTTATTATTCTCATCCCTAGATTGACTGTATTTTAGCAACTTTTCTCCCAAGTTCTCTAAGATTAATATATATATATATATATATATATATATATTTTTTTTTTTTTTTTTTTTTTTTTTTTTTTTACTGTATGAGGTGTCTTTCTGCAATGATTTCTTTGGTGTATGTTTTTCATTCTGGGCCTATTTCTTCCTCCTTCCTTTAATTCTCAGAGTCACATTCTTGTAGATTGCAAACCTTAAACTGCCACATGATTTCAAATACTAATGTGGTTTGCAATTAAGTTCCTGATCTTTATAAATTGAGATAATGGATTTAACTCCTATTAAGAGTAATTATGGAACATCTTTGATGTGGAATTATAAAATATAGACACATTTTCTGATTCAATAATATAGACCTTTCATATCTAAAAATACTATAAAGGCATAATTCAAAATAAATGTGCAGTTGATGAAATCAAGGGCACCTTTATGTGATGACAAATGGGTTGCTGTTTGTATAGGGTTTGAAGACATGCTGAAGAATCTTCTTTCTTCTACCATTACCACCAAATAGTTCCCCTTATAATATTAATATGGACTTACACTTGGTGAGTAGTAATTCTGTAAGAAATCCAATCCTTTACCTTTGGACTTGCATTTTCTTCCATGTCTATTTTTTCTAGCTAATCCCTCCATACCTTATGCTCTAACCCACTGGACTGCTTGACATTCCTCAGCATTTCATTGCTATGGACCTATGCTCAAGCCAGTTCCTGAAATACTCTTCCCAGTCTTCTCTCTGCTCATTTCTCTGCCTATATACCTATAAAGTGAATTCACACAAAGTATAAACCCTTCAGAGCATATTTCAACTATTAGCTCTAGGAAGACTTCCCTAACTTCTCAGCTGAACTCCACTGTACTGGGTGTTGTTTCTATTCCAGATAAACCACTTTATATTATTCTGTTTGGGAATATCTTGGTTCTGTATCTCACTACATATGCCCAATTAGGGCCTGCTAAATTATGAGCTACTCAGGGATGGGTGTCATGTTTTTTATCTGCATATTCCTAGTACCTAGTATCACAGACTAATTCATTTATCCAATAAGCATTCTAAAGAACTTAAAAGAATGACAGACCAGTGAATAAATGAATAATTTGGTCCCAAAAGTATGTAAGCAATGCAACTCTTCTAAGCAAGACATACCCAAATCCAACTTAGTATGCCATTCCTTTCTTCGTTCATTCTTCACATGCTTTATGTAATGTTATATTATAACAATAACCACAATTTATCAAGCATCTAGCATGAAGCAAGTACTGTGCTAGGTTCTTTGAAACAGAGACACAAATACCTTACTCTGAAATTCTCAGGGTTCTCATGGCCTTCTCAAATTCAAAAAAAATAAATAACTTCTTTGGCAGTTTGTGTCTTTCAAGAAATTGATTCATTTCATCTAAATTATTGAATTTATGGGTTTAAGTATTCCTACTTGAGCAGATGTTTGTACACTTTCATCTTCTTAGTGGCTTTATTCACAAAAGTGAAATAAGCTAGATACAAAAGGACAAATACTATATGATTTCACTTATATGAGGTACCTAGAGTAGTCAAATTAATAAAGACAGAAAGTAGAAGGTGGAACTCGGGGGTGGAAGGAAATGGGGAGTTATTATTTAATGGGTATAGAGTTTGGGAAGTAGAAGTTCTGGAAATTGATGGTGGTGATGACTGCACAACATATATTTAATGTCACTGAACTGTATATGTAAAAAAGGTTAAAATGATAAATTTTATATATATCTTACCAGGATAAAAAAATCCCTGGGGCACCTGGGTGGCTCAGTCAGTTAAGCATCTGACTCTTGATTTCAGCTCAGGTCACGATCTCACAGTTTGTGGGTTCAAGCCCTGCACTATGGGCTCTGCATTGACAGCACAGAGCCTGCTTGGGATTATCTCTCTTCTCTCTCTCTCTCTCTCTCTCTGCCCCTACCCCACTTGCACTCTCTCTATCAAATAAATAAATAAATAAATTCCTCATGATTAAAGTAAGAAATATAACAAACTAGAACAAAAACACTGGAAGAAAATATGGAATATTTTTAAGTTTGAACAAGAAAAGACACAATAAATAAAATTAATAGATTATATAAAGGAATAAAATTCATACTATTATTTCATACTATAAAAGAATCCCTTCCAAACAATGAGAAAGCAAGTAAACCAAATAGAAAATGGACAAATGATCTGAACAGACAATTCAGAGCACACGCCTCAAAACCATACAAAACTAATTCCACATTGATTATTAAACACAACAAACTAACTACAAAATTTAGCAGAAAATAGAGCACATTTTAGAAATGCTTGCTACATAAGATACCAAATCCAGAAACTATAAGGAGAACATCAACAGATTTGACTAACCCCAAATTTTAACCCCATCTACAAGACACCATAAAAAAGTAAAATCATGATGGCAGATTAGTATACAAATCATATAAAGAACACCTATCAATTAATTATAAAAGAAAAAAATAAAGCAAATGGAAGAAAGTCAAGAATTTGAATAATTCACAGAAGAAATACAAATGGCTAACAAACATGAAGGGATAACTTTATAAATAATCAGGGAAATGCATTTAAAAATATTAATGGAATAATTTTTACTATTAGATTCATAATAAAAATTTAAGAGAAATAATATGCAGAGTTGGCAAGGCAAGTTCCTCACCACTGTAAGGAAATATAAATTGGTACCAAATTTTTTAAGGGCAATCACAAGCTTGATCAGAATTTAAAATTGGCATATCTTGGGGCTCCTGGGTGGCTCAGTCAGTTAAGCATCCAACTTCAGCTTAGGTCATAATCTCAAGGTTCATAGGTTCAAGCTCCATGTCAAGGGCTCTGTGCTGACAGCTTGGCAGAGCCTGGAGCCTGATTTAGATTCTGTGTCTCCCTCTCTCTCTGTCCTACCCCTTTCATGCTCGCTCTCTCTCTCTCTCTCTCCTCTCAAAAATAAACAAGCATTAAAAAAATAATAAAATTTTTAAAAATGGCATATCCGATGACCAACAATTATTTGTAAGAATTTATTTGATATATAAAAAAAAGATGTTCACTACAATATGATTGTAATAATAAACCATTGAAAACTAAACAAGCATCCATAGAGAAATTCTTAAATTGTCAGTTGTTAATACTATGGAATACCATACAACAGTTAAAAATAATGAACTAGTGTGGGGAATAGGCTTAGGAATTTTGCACCAATGGGTTAACAAGGTTTAGGATGAAAGCATCCAAGATTAGGTAAACAGGGCAAAAGCACCCCCAGCCCCAGTATAGAACAAAGGCATAGAGAAATAAGAAGCCACAGGATGAAAACATCCAAGATTTGATAATAAAGGCGGAAGTGCCCCAACATAGTACAATAACAGAAAGCTGCTTTCACAGGAGGGAAGGACCAGGATAGGTAAATAGGTAAATAGGGATATAGACTGCCAGCAGGGTGAAGTTGCCCAAAGCTGAGCTAATTAGCAAAAGAAAGGTGACTTGTTGACCCTAAGGTAGCATGTTCTATCTCTCTTATCCCCTAGGCAAGTTAAGATAAACAGAAGGTGTCTGGTGCCTGCTGTAAATAGCCATCTGCCCAGCACTAGGATTTTGGTTTATTTATTTATTTATTTTTTTTTTTTTTAATTTTTTTTCAACGTTTTTTTATTTATTTTTGGGACAGAGAGAGACAGAGCATGAACAGGGGAGGGGCAGAGAGAGAGGGAGACACAGAATCGGAAACAGGCTCCAGGCTCCGAGCCATCAGCCCAGAGCCTGACGCGGGGCTCGACCTCACGGACCGCGAGATCGTGACCTGGCTGAAGTCCGACGCTTAACCGACTGCGCCACCCAGGCGCCCCAGGATTTTGTTTTGTATTGACCCAAACCCCTAACACTGCATATCTTCGAAACCCCCTTTCTCTCACACACATAAGTTATATTCACGGTTTCATTGTCTCTTTCTGCATGTCCATCACACTTGTAGACCTTCTGATCCTAATAAGAATGGACCAAGGACCATTACTCTTGTCTCCTCCTGAACATTAGCCTCTCTTGCATTTTAATTCTGCGCCTGCTGTCTTGGTGGATAAGAAAGAGCTCCAGACCCAGAGTCTATGACAAGTTAGATGTATAAATACTATCACGGAAGTCTCATAGATTTAGTGAGTAAAAAGAAAAAAATGTAGAAAAATACCTATAGTATGAGCTCATTTTTATAATTTTACAATAAAAATTACAATAAAATTGGGGCATATGGGTGGCTCAGTCAGTTAACTGTCCTTAGCCTGGAGCTTGCTTCAGATTCTGTGTCTCCTTTTCTCTCTACCCCTCCCCTGCTCATATGCTGACTCTCTCTCTCTCTCAAAAAAAAATAAAACATTTTTTAAAAATTTTAAAAATTACGATAAAATTACCCAAAAAAGCCATATCTAATTTGTTTCTGAGTGGTAATAAAGGGAGTCTTTTTCCCCCCACACACGATATTTTTCCCAAGAATGTATTCATGTATTTTATTTTTAGAATATATGGAATGCAAACACTTGTGTATTGTTAGAAGAAAAATTTTTAAATAGGGAAACATAGACTCAGAGGTTTTGAAATTCAGAGTTTCTTTTTTAAAAAAATTTTTTTCATGTTTATTTATTTTTGAGAGAGACAGAGACAGAATGCGAGTGGGTTAGGGGCAGAGAGAAAGGGAGACACAGAATCCAAAGCAGGTTCCAGGCTCTGAGCTGTCAGCACAGAGGCCAACGCGGGGCTCCAACTCACCAGCTGTGAGATCATGACCTGAGCTGAAGTCGGATGCTCAATCGACTGACCCACCCAGGCACCCCAGAGTTTCTTTTTTTTTAATATTTATTTATTTTGAGAGAGAGAGCAGAAGTAAAGGAGGGAGAGAGAGAATCTCAAGCAGGCTCCGTACTGTCAACATAGAGCCCGACATGGGGACTCAATCCCACAAACTGTAAGATCATGACCTGAGCTGAAATCAGGATTGGACGCTTAACTGACTGAGCCACCCAGGCACCCCTGAAATCCAGAGGTTCTGAAAGCTCACAATATGTAGTTCAGAATCAAGAAAGGCCTGAATGAAGACTCCAGTAATACTGTGCATTGCAGGGTCTATCCATACTCTTTCCTCACTTCAAAAGAGGAGATTCTCCCTAGGGCTTTTGAGGACTTCTATTTCCTGTTCTTTTCTCCTTTTCTCCCTGGTTGTCCCCATAGCACTGGTCAAGAATGAGAAAGTCCTAGGAAAGGATTAATCCAAAGCAATGAAAATCTCCCACAATCTTTTCTGATCCAAATTTTTGACAAACCTTCAACAAGCTCTGCTTACTTAGGTTGGAGTCCCGTGAGCTTAACATGGTAGTCCCACCATCAGCAGCCATACCACACCATACCACACCCACCAGCCTAAGACAGACACTCCTTTTCTCACCATATATAAAAAGCGTGTGGTCATTGAGTGCGTCAAGGAGATGCTCAGTTGTCCGTGTCCTTTTTTCAGGCTACTCATCTGTTTTGGTAAATTTTCCTACCAACGACTCCTTATCGGGAACAGTAAAGGTTAGATATCATTTAGTTAAGATGAGTAGTTCTGTTTAATAGGAGCCAGGAGCTGTGGCCCAGAAAATGCAAAAATATGTATATACATTACTCTATTTAGCTTCCTAAGTTAATTGTGAGATACAAGTTATTAATATCCTCATTTTACAGATGAGTAAACAAACAGTAGCTTAACGGTGTTGAGTAATTATCCAAGTTCACTTGGTTAATGAGTTGTAGAGTTAAGATTTAACCCCAAATTCAAATCCAATCAGTCTGATCCCTAACCCTGTAGACTTAACCACCACATAAGGATAAATATGGGCTCAACAAGGAAATATTATTACTCAAAAAAATGCAACCTGTGGCTTACAACATTTTAATGCAAGCAATTTACTTACTTCTGAGGATATTTACATGACCAGAGTTACATGAAATAGCAGGATCACATCCAACAGTATGAGTGAACTTACTGATTTCATTCTTGAAAATTCTGCCAGCAAAACCATGTCATCTTTCCCATGTTACAGGTAATACCAGCCAAGAGGTTTAAAATCAACTTAAAGCATGTCCATTCATGATTCATTATTCTGGAAAACCTCCCTCCTATATTCATCAATGAGAATAAATTCTTCTCTAAGGAGCCCTCAGAAAAGCCTGTGTCAAGAAATGATTCAAAGTTTATTCAGATTTTAAGTGCCTTAAAAGTTAGGGTAGATAACTTTCTTCTATCTCCAGTACAGGGATTGCCATGCACCTTTCTAGACTCTTATTAGGAAAGCATACTCCTTTATATTCATTCCAGGCTGGAGACCTGAGAGAAGCAAAGAAATGCTCTGAGGCCCAGTGGAAGAAAGCATTCACATCAGACACCTAGATATCTTCTCCCTATACATCCAACTACATAAAACAGGGATTTAATGAGAAGAAGAAGCTGGAATAAATGAGAGAAGCCTCCAAATTTTAATGACTTAATACTTTTACTTCAGAACCCATAAACAATCCTACCATCTGGCCTTATTTTATTTTTTATCTCACCAGGGGGAATCTCAGCCTACTACATGATTTAAAAAAAAAATACACCACAGAATCAAATTTCTTCTTTCTTCCCAACCTCCACTTCCAGCTCTGAGCACAGTTTTGAAAGCAAATCTTCGCTATTATTCTTACAGAGAAAGAGTTCTGGCATGGATGAAAACTCAGAGTAAGACAAGCACAAAAGGTGTTTTGTTTCTTTCAAATCAGCATAATTTATACAGTTGTGTATAAGAGCAAAGCTGTTTCAGGGAAGCAGATGTGAGCAGGGACTTTCGAGTTTTGGCATCATGTCCCTCAGAGTCATTTTCCTTCTACCTTTAGTGTCTCCACTCAAACAATCAGAAAAAAATAGAGACTAAAGAGAACCCTGAATAAAGAGAACCAAATTAGTTAGACAATAAGGACACTCTGCTTTCTTTTCAGAAGCTACCTCACTTTAAAAACATCTTTAAGATAAAAGAGCAGAATACAAGTTATAAGTTTAAAGAAGGCAAGCTGCCTCAAGTTTTATAAAATTCATCTCTTTACTCATGGCTCTGACACAGATTGGAATTTTCAGAGAGGGCCAACTCTTGCCCAGAGGTGATTTATTTTATTTTATTTATTTATTTTGAGAGAGAGAGAATGAGAGAGAGAGAGAGCAGGGGAGGGGCAGAGAGAGGAAGAGAGAGGATCCCAAGCAGGTTCCACTCTGTCAGTGCAGAGCCCGACACGCAGTTCAAACTCGCAAATCATGAGCTCATGACCTGAGCTGAAACCAAGAGTCTGGACACAACAGATTGAGCCTCCCAGGCTGTCTGCCACCCAGAGGTGAATTTGACACATACTTTCATACTCTAGAGGAGAAAAAAAGCAAATGAAAGAGTTGAATCTGGGGGCTCTTAGATGGCTCAGTCAGTTAAGCATCCAACTCTTGATATAAGCTCAGGTCATGATTTCACAGCTCCCAAGATAGAACCCTGCATTAGGCTCTGTGCTGACAGTGTGGACCCTGCTTGGGATTTTCTCTCTCCTTCTCTCTCTCTGCCCCTCCCCACTCATTCTCTCTCTCTCTCTCAAAATAAATAAATATTTTTTTTAAAGGAGTCAAATCTGTTGGATGAATGAATGAATGAATGAATGAATAAATAATACCCTTCCATAATTATTGCTTATGTTCAAATTGAATAACATTGGCAATACAGTTTTAGTTTGTGGGCCAAAGCACATTTTACTCTCTTTTAGGTTATCAATATATCTTTTTATTGACCCCAAACTAATTCAACTATGTGTAAAGGAAATAGCCCTATTGAATCCCCAACTCTCTACCTATGCCTTAACATCTATAAAGAGGGCCTACCTGGTATGAGAGCACAAAAAAAATAGCTAACACTCATCAAGTGCTATGTATGGGCCAGGCAGAGAGTAAAAAGCATTCTCTGTATATTATCTCATTTAATCCCCACATTTAGCCCAACTAAATGTTTTATTATTAATGTTATTATTATTATTTATACATGAGGTTTCTGAGCCTCAAATATGTTAAGAAAGTTGAGTTTACACAGCCAATAAGTGGCAGTGCCAGAGTTTGGAAGTCCAAGTCTGCTTTTTGAAACTGTGCTTTTAATTATGATATATTGTATTAGAAAGATCATAAGTTTTGGAGATATCCATACTCCAGAGCCAAATCCCAGCTTAATCATGTACTATCTGTGTAACATCAGGAAAATTGCTTCACCACTCTGAGGCTCAAATTCCTCAAATGTATATATAACAACAAGATGTCTCCAAGCATTATTGGGAAGTTTAGAAGCAGTTTAGCATGGGCCTTGATTTGTAAAGGATTCTAAATACATGGAGCTATTGTTTTAGTGTTATTAATTATATTAAAGAATCCAATAATCGGAAATTGCCCATTCCATCCCAGTAGCTTGCTGACAATTTGGAATATATGATTCTATGGCTTCCCTCTCAGGTCTATCCTTTAAAAATTAGTGAATTTTTGAAGAACATTTTGATAATAAATAGGTCAAATTATATTTCTACCTTTTCAAAAGAAAAAAATTCCATCAAGTACATTCCCACTTTCATTGCTAAGAGCTAATATAAAAGCCGCCATATCAGCAGAGATTGTATTATTCTAGAATTTTTTCTCCTAGAACTTTGTGGAATGCACTATTCTCTTAGAATTCCATTTCCCTTCCCTTTTGAGGACACAAAAGCAATAGCATAGTGTCAGCCACTGCAGGGCTGCAAAAATGTTTTTGTATTTCTATTTTGTACATGAAAATTAAATTTAATTATTCTTCAACATGTCAAAGACACTCATCAAGTTAGGCTGGTTTATGCTGAGTGGAAACTGTGAATAAGATTTAATTTGGAAATACTTGTTTCCAAAAATCTTCCTGAACTCTGAGGAAGAATTACTATTTGTGGCAATACATATGGGAAACCTACTGTGCTGACTAAGAAATGCCATTTGAGGTGGAAAAGCTGTGAAATGCACTGCACCTATTAATTCCATCACATAGTAAATCTTTCACTGAAAAGTTATGCACTATAAAGCTTTGTCCCTAGGAACCAGCCCCAGGAAGTTATCATTGCATTAAAAGAGTCAGTAGGGATTTACAGAACATATCAACCTTATCATATTTGATAGAATCCTTTCAAAAGAAAAAAAGATTGCTGACAGGCAAAAACATGGTCATCATGCATGTCTGGGATGTTTTGAAACTCTTGCATAAAATATCAGAAGAAAATATATTAAACCCAGGCTATAATGAGTTGTTTTGTGTCTAAGTAACTTAGATGGACAAAAAATATGCAACTGAGGAAAGAAAGAAAGGGGATATGGGAGCAAGAGATATGCCTGGTAACTGAGCCCACACAGACTTTTCTGTTGGGTGGCTTTGTTCTACTGTTTACTAAAATATGCAACTGAGGAAAGAAAGAAAGGGGATATGGGAGCAAGAGATATGCCTGGTAACTGAGCCCACACAGACTTTTCTGTTGGGTGGCTTTGTTCTACTGTTTACTATGTTTCTTTGAGTAAGTCAATCACCCATTATGAGCCAGAGTTTCCTCATCTGTAAAATGAGGAAATGATATTATTGGATGGCTGTGAGGATTAAATGAGATAAAAGATGTAAATTTCTCATAGGTAAAAGGCCAATAAATAGCAGCTCTCATATTTCTTAGTTTGGTTGTAGCATTGTTTATAGAGTGAATGCAAGCGGTGAGGAAGCAGTCTCTAGAAATGATTTCAATGAGGAAAAATGTGATTCTTTTAAAAAAAAGGTTTGTTTCAACGTTTACTTATTTTTGAGAGACAGAGACAGAGTGTGAGCAGGGGAGGGGCAGAGAGAGAGGGAGACACAGAATGTAAAGGAGGCTCCAGGCTCTGAGCTGTCAGCACAGAGCCTGATGTGTGGCTCAAACTCACAAACCCTGAGATCATGACCTGAGCCAGTCAGACGCTTAACACACTGAGCTACCCAGGTACCCTGGACAAGTATGATTCTGATGGGACAGGCAGAACATGTCTGGGAGATGAGGATTTGATGTCAGTTTCAAATACATAAAATTTCAGATGCACATTAGACCAAACAACCAGAACACACATTTCTTTAGTCTTTGAGATGAAAGTTATTATGAGGAGTTAGATAAAGCAGATCCCTAAATTAGCCAAGTACATTTTTTTTTAACCAAATACTTTTAACAAGAGCTACAGTACAGGTAAGCCATTCCCTCATAAATATTTGAAAAACATGGAGGAATTGCATAGTAGTCAGGGTTATTCAGAAAAAAAAAAGTCATAGAAGCTGAGAAGTCCCATTATCTGACATCTGGAACCTACAGACCCAGGAAAGCTGGTGGTATGGTTGCACTCTGAGTCTGAAATTCCAAAAACAAGAAGAATCATTGGTGCAAGTTCTAGTCCAAATCTGAAGGCCTGAGAACTGGAAAGCCAATTGTATAAATTCCAGTCAGAGTATGAAGTCCTGTGAACCAGGAGCACCAGTGATCTAAAGGTGGGAAGAAACTGATGTTGCTCCCAACTCAATCAGTCAGGCAGAGAGGGAATTTTCCCCTTCCAACAGTTTGTTCTGTTCGTTCTGTTTAGTCCTCAGTGAGATAGATGATGCCTATCCACAGTGGGGAGGGCAATTTACTTTACTCAGTCTGCAGATTCAAATGCTAATCTCTTCCAGAAACACCCTCACAGATATATGCAGAAATAATGTTTAACCAAATATCTGGGCATCTGTGACTCAGTCAAGGTGACACATGAAATTAACAATTTCAGATTGTATATAGAATCCAGGGGAATTGTGACTGGTGACAAAGCTAGAGGAGTCCATATTTCATGAACAGATACTAGAAAAAGGGAATTTGACTTTTCTAAACCCTTCTATGGTTGTAGTAATAGGTCTAGCAATAACATTTTTATAGTAATGAAGAAGAATCCTTTATATTAGTTAACTTCTTCACCATAGGCAAAAGTGCATTCATATCTAATAGCTTACATATGCAGCCCCATGAGGTAGGTAGAGCCAATCAACTTACAGATGAGGAAAACAAAGCTAGGAGAGGTAACATGGTTTGCACAAGCTCATTCAGCCAGTAGTAGGAAAGCACAATAAGCATAAAAGTTCATCTGATTCAGCCCAGCATCCTCAACACCACACGGTACTGCCTATTATTATTCCTAAATTTTTTAAAGTTATGGTACAATATGTTAATTTTCTATGACTCTACATCTATCATAAAACAAATTTTCAAATAGCAATTTTAAAATGTCCTGTTGCCTTTAGGTCATCAGTTACACTGGTGCAATCCCACCAACACATCCCTTAATGCTTTTCTAATGAGATAGAATTTCCCATAAACAACATGCCAAAGTCTTGATACCTAAAGTAATTGTATGCCATGTCAGTCACTATCTCTCACTTGTTGCCACTGCTGCTCCCACTTCAGTGCACAACTTTGCATGGATAGAAAATTGTTAACCATGTCACTAGACTTTGAAGATAAAATTACGAAGTGCCAAAAGGAGCTGGCAGGTTATAAATGGGTATCATTTATTCATATCTCATGATAATATCTACAGACTCTAGGAATTCTGATAGCAATTCCTAACTACCACTTATTGACAATAGCATCCAGATTTGTGGGGTTTGTGTTCCTGACTGCTGAAATGTAGCAGGGAGATTAAGAATACACACACACACACACAAACACACACACACACCATTATAATTAATTTTGGCAGCCATCATATATCCTCTATAAAGAAAGAGTGGCAGTTGATTGCAAAAAAAAAAAAAGATATAGGTTGTAGAGTGGTTATTTTTGTTCTGAAAAGTTCATGCTCGTGAAATGACTTTCATTTAAAACTAGCTACTTTGTATTTTATATTTAGAAGACTTAAGTGTTTCGTTATGCACTTAGTACCTACAATTTTAATTCATTTTCTATCTTCCACAGCTTTTAAATTGGACCATTTTATGAACTTCAGTGAAAATAAAAAGCAAAAATGCTATTTACTTTTCTCTTTGTCTCTCCTTCTTGCTGTATCATCTTTTACAATAATGGTGCCAAAATTTCTCAGTATTATTACTCATTGACTTCTCTGCATGTCTCTGTGCTTTATATAATGTACACACATATGTTACAGAGCCTAAATTCACATGACAGAGCTTATAGGAACTTTAGAGACCACCTAATTGAGCCTTGACTCAAGCCCCCTCATTTTATAAAGAAATCTAAAGCTCAAGGAGTCAGGTGACTTTCCCAAGATTACATTGCTGGCTGGTCAGAATTGGCACAAGAATTTAGCGTTCTATCCAAGGATTTTTCCATTTTATAAAACACCATAAATTTGGGGCACCTAAGTGGCTCTGTCGGTTAAGCATCCGACTTTGGCTCAGGTCATGATCTCAATTAGAGCCCCGCATAGGGCTCTATGCTGACAGCTCAGAGCCTGGAGCCTGCTTCGAATTCTGTGTCTCCCTCTCTCTCTGCCCCTGCCCTGCTCATGCTCTGTCTCTCTCTGTCTCGAATATAAATAAAAAGTTTAAAAAATAAAAAATAAAAAAATTAAACATTATAAATGTGGATGTTAGTATTTTTCATTAATTAGCATCTAGCAATAAATAGAAAAAGTCATGATTCTTCTCTCAACATAAGTTGAAAGGTTTCCTCTTAGGAGTAATGACCTTTCCTGCACATTACCCAGCAATTGACCACTTATATGATGTGTGAAGTCTGAATTTTACTCAGATTTGTAATATTTAGGCAGTCTAGCATTTCATTTTGAGGTGGTTTTGTAGGACCTTTCATTACTAGGCTATCTGTCCTCTCTGGCTAGACCATAATTTGACCCTTTGTATTGAAAATTAAATAAAAAGAATTTCATTCTCTTTATATCACATATAATGCAAGCAATCTCTAGATATTTTCTGTAATTATTGCAGACCTCCAAAGCCTTCTTTGATAGTGCAAACAGTCCTGACCCCTGGAGGTGATATAACTTGTGTGGTAAAAGGGGTGAGCACAGAAATTTGCCAGCAATGTCCAGGTAAGTCCCTATAAGAAAAACTATAGGACAGTTACAGGAAAAGTGGCTGAGGAGTGGGAAGGAGTGGTTGACCTCTTTTGTACCTTTAAATGGGGCAGAAATCATGTGTCCACATGCTATTCAATAATAAATTCTTTTTATTTTGTTTGTGATATACAGGATGAGTTTCTGTCTGATTTATTTGTACATCAACATGTGTATATATGTGTATCACAACAGTAAGCAAGCAGGATTTCTAAAGAGGCTTTAGTAGAGATCTACCCCTTCCCCATCCTCGTGGCAGATGTACAGTACTTCTTTTGGGAAGGGATACATGACCTGGCAGTACTTTGCTTCAGAGAAGTCAATCATGGTCACAATCTTTCCATCTATCTTCTTCTGATGGAAAGAAAAAAATCATGTAGGAACTCAACCCCATAGAGAACTTCTTTTTCACTGGTCTTCTATAATAGAAGAGTAATAATACATGTCCATTTAGTGCCTGGGCAAATTCAAACTTACATTTTTCTTCTGATGAAGCATATTTCTGGTCTTTTCCAGAAGGTTTTTGCTTTCTTTTCCTAAAGGTTTTTGCTTGTTCGTGATTTACTCAATTATTGCCTAATACGTTCCAGGCACTTTTCTAGGCATATTAAGATGAAGAAATACAGTGCCGTCCTCAAGAAACACATCATCTTATAAAAGTAACAGGTTGATAAACAAATATTTGTCTTTATATTCCTATAAACAATCCAAACCCCAAAAGACCTACAGCTTCAATCTTATGTTCCCTTCTGGTCCATCTAGGTGTTTATCTTACTTTAGAGCAATTATGTCTTTTAAATGTTCTCTGTATGAATGATTTACCATGAAGTGTATTTGGAGCAGGGTTTCTCAGCTTAAACTTGAACTCAAACCAATTGGAATAAGAAGTCCCCAAATTTGTTATGCTCATAAATATTTTATAAAATATGGAAATTAGCTGTTAACTGAAAATTAAGAACAAATGAACATAGGCCTCTTGGTTTTAAAAGTATTTTATAAAGAAAATTATTTTAAACTATTTACTAAAATAATTTCATGCAAAAATAGTGTAATGAGTCCCCATGTACCCATCACTTAGCCAGTTATAACCAGTCCACTCTCTTTGTTTCATCTTTTTTTTTCTTTTTCCTTTTTGTTCTTTTATGGAAAGTGCTAGAGCATTTTAAAGCAAATCCACAGAATTGTATCATTTCTCCCATAAAAACTTGATACCTTAATAGAAAGATTATTCTTAAAGAACATACACACACACACAAAATAATATTATGACACCCAACACAATTAACAATAGTTCTTTAATATCTAATTCCTTGTTTATGTTTAATTTTCCCCAACTGTCTCAAAAATTGTCTTTTTAACAATTGATAAAGGACCATTTTGCAACTGGTAGATTTTTCTATTAAGTCTCTTTTAATGGGCATCCTTGTACTCACCCCCCCCCCTTTTTAATATCATTTATTTTGGGGGAAAACTAGAATTTCTTACATTCTGGATTTGGCTTATATATTTTTGCAGTGTAAATTAGCATACAGGATTCTGTTTCCCCTTTTTTTAAATTTCTTAAAACTAGTACTTATATCTGCAGGCTTAGTTAAATCAAGTCCTTTTTTTCAGGGATATTTTATAGGTAGTACTGTGTAATTTCTATTACTTTACATCATGTGACACATAATATGTGTTTGGTTTACATTTGGTGACATTAAGATTAATTACAGGGCTCAGGTGGTGTCAGTTAAGATCCATTCATTATAATTTTCCATTAATCATTCACCTAATGGTTTTAGCAGACACTGTTGATTGTAACCTACATTCATTAGTTCATTAGGTATTGCAAAATAGTTATTTTCTAATTCTGTCATTTATCCTGAATTTATTAGCTGTGATTCTTTTCTTTTTTTTTTTAATTTTTTTTTTCTACATTTATTATTTATTTTTGGGACAGAGAGAGACAGAGCATGAACGGGGGAGGGGCAGAGAGAGAGGGAGACACAGAATCGGAAACAGGCTCCAGGCTCCGAGCCATCAGCCCAGAGCCTGACGCGGGGCTCGAACTCGCGGACCGCGAGATCGTGACCTGGCTGAAGTCGGACGCTTAACCGACTGCGCCACCCAGGCGCCCCTGTGATTCTTTTCTTAAAGAAGAATTTTCCTTCACCAACTATTTGGTGCCCTAAAATAGTGTTCATCCCCAAAAAGAAAAATAAATGATTGATCCTCTACCTTTATTTATCAATTTTGAAAATAATGAGTTGGTGCCCTATGTTGCTTTTCTACTGGGTCTTTATGATGGTTTAAAATATCACAATATTATTTTTCATTTTCATTTAGCACTTCTTTATCTTACATGGTTCCTTTTCTTTTTTTTTTTTTTTTAATTTTTTTTTTTTCAACGTTTATTTATTTTTGGGACAGAGAGAGACAGAGCATGAACGGGCGAGGGGCAGAGAGAGAGGGAGACACAGAATCGGAAACAGGCTCCAGGCTCTGAGCCATCAGCCCAGAGCCCGACGCGGGGCTCGAACTCACGGACCGTGAGATCGTGACCTGGTTGAAGTCGGACACTTAACCGACTGCGCCACCCAGGCGCCCCATATGGTTCCTTTTCTATGACATCTCAGTCTGATTTCAAAAAGGAACATTCTCTTAAATCTTAAATCTTCTTGAGACCATAAATCATGAATCTACTGAAAATTCTTCTTCTTTGTATAAGTCAGGAAGGAAAAGAAGCCATGCTAGCTTTTTCAATTGGTGGAAATGTAATCTAGAACATTGGTTACAAAAGGGGTGGGAGGTCTAAAGAAATACAGAGGTAAAGATATTAGTAACAGCAAGAAACTACCACCCATGTAGGCTGAAGGACAAAAGGAAAGTGGTGGTGTGCAGTGTCCACAATAATTTTATCACTAAGGCCACTGGAGCACCTGCAACTGACACTGGAGCCACTGCTATTACCACCACTACACGAAGCGTGGAACTCACATTTGCACTAATGCTGCAGTAACTGAGAAGACTTCTGTCACTGTTGCTGTTGGAACCAGAATACCTTAGCACTATGCTGATGGGGATGATAAAGCACTCCCTTCTGCCACTGCTGCTGGACTGAATTGTCTGAGAAGAACCCATGAGCCTGCATTCACTCTGTACAGCTGTCACTGCCAGAGGAGCTACTAAAATCCTAAAATAGGAGGAAAAATGGCTTCTTCTTTTCCTCTTGCCTGTCAGTCTAGTCTCCTGCAGTCTTCCCATTGATAGAACCTGACCAGAAGAACTACACTGTCAAGGGAGTCTTTGAAATGTAGTTTTCAGACTTCTATCTTCCTCCAATATACAGCAAAACATGATGGTGCAGAAATGAAGCTGACAGCAGATGGACAAATGACCACACATGCTCCTTTTAGTAAATCCATTATTGCAGAGGGAGCCAACTGCTCCAAATGCTCAGTAATACATGGAGCTGCAGAATTTTTTTTTTCAAAAGTCCTGTGATTTTCCTTGCTTACTATTCCATAAATAGGAAGTTTTGTGTCTGTCCACTGTGCTCATATAGTCTTAAATAAGAGTTAAACCTTTCAGAAATTACAGAGAGGACTTTAGTTTCAAATAAATGGCATAAAATTTAAAAATATATAAATATTGACATCAGAGCATTTTGAGGTCAAACTATCTGGGAAAAAAAGAAGAAAACAAAGCCATGGTCTTTAGTGGTAGCTTCAGATCTATAAAACATCATGGATAGGATCTCTAAGGAAAACCCTCTACCAAACTGGATCTCTGCTAGGTGATAGATTGTGTCTGGATCCAGGTTGGGCCCTTTCCAAGTAGTCAGTATACTCTTACTGCAGCCAGTCTGTAAACATGAGGGGAAGCCAAAGGGATACTCTAGAGTTCCTCAGACTGTCTTTGTATCTTAATGCAGGTCACAAAACCTTTGCCTCTCATTATAAATGTGTCATGTAAGTGGGCTTGTTTCTACTTAGTTACCTGGAATAACACCATGGGTCTCCCATCCCTTTCCCCTCATCTTATCAGTGTTTTACCTTATAAACATTTCTCCAAATGCCTGGTAGATGGTTGATACTTAGCTTTGCTTTCCAAGGCTCCTAAAAATTTCTCCTTTCTATGCTTTCTCTTTCTAGCTTTGTAAATAGGAATTAAAGAGGGGAATCTTAGGCCCTGTACTTACAAAATAACCCTGCTGAAAAATATACCTGTCCTATAATTTTTATTTCAGTACTTGCCCTAACATGCTTCATTACTTTTAGATAGCTATAAAATTTATTTTAAAATGTTTCTATCTGTATGATGTATTAGTAGTTATTTCAGAAATTTTATGTTAATGTTTTAAATAATATATTTATTTAATAAATTTTATTTAGTCATTTAGTGAAAAGGTAACATTTTCCTATGGTTAAAAATACAAAATATAAAAATGGTAAATAGTGAAAAACCTCCTTCCCATCTGTGTGCTTCAGCCATTCAGTTCTTTTCCCTAGATTCAGCTCTCATGTATTTTTCCAAATATATTTTATGCATGATAGTATATCCATATATCCTGCTTTGCCTCTTGCTTTTTTCACTTAATATATACTGGAGATCACTTCATATCAGTACATAAATAAATGTCAATTCCCCCACACATAGGATAAATTCCTAGAAGTGGAGTTACTGGATTAAAGGTTATAGTTTTAGAAATTCTGATGGGTATTGCCAAATCATCCTCCATAGGAAAATTTATATCATCAATGTATAAGAGTATCAGTTTCCTCACATTCTCACCATCACAGTGTGTTAAGCTTTTGATCTTTGACAGGTGAAGAAACTGTCATAATCAGTGTAATAAAAGAAATTCTTATATTATAAATGAAGATAAGCATTTTTGTATGATTAAGTACTATTTTTATCTCCTTTTCTGTGAACCACTGATCCATATTCTTTGTCTATTATTTTTTCAATTGGTTTAATAGTCTTTTTCTTATTCATTTGTAGAAATGCTTCATTATTTCAGGAAAACTAGCCCTCTTTTTGCAAGCTAAGCTGCAAATATCTTCCTATTGTATCACTTGCCTTTTGTCTTTGTTTATGGTCATCTTTCCAATTTAAAGAATATACGAAAGTGAATTTATCAAGCTTTTAATTTATGGATTTTGAGTTTTATGTCATAGCTAGAAAGAAATTTCTGAATAATTAATCTATGGATTTGAGCACCTTTACAGTCTACTAAACTGTTTAATTTATTTGTGTCTATTTCTGGGCTTTGTATTCTGTTCCATTGATCTGTGTCTACTCTATGCCTTGTGATGCAAGTATTATTCCTTTGTAATATGTTTACTCTCTGGTAAGACATCTCTCCCTTGTTAATCTTATCTTTAGTACTTTAATGACTTTAGGATCTCAAGAGGTTCTGAAACTGCAGATGTAGGCCATCTTCTTTAATATCCATTTAACAGGAAAAGGCATTGGGTGAGTCATAGTCTATGCAAGCATGGAGTCAGTATCCAATGTCCAGGCTTTTTTTTTTTTTTTTTTTATACAAGTTAGTTAACATATGGTGTAATAATGACTTCAGGAATAGAATTTAGTAATTCATCACTTACTTAAAATACCCAGTGCTTATCCCAACAAGTGTCCTCCTTAATGCCCCTTGTCCATTTAGCCCATTCCCCCACCTAATACCCCTCCAGTAACCCTCAGCTTGTTCTTTATATTTAAGAGTCTCTTATGGTTTATCTCCCTCTCTATTTTTATATTATTTTTGCTTCCCTTCCCTTATGTTCATCTGTTTTGTATCTTAAATTTCCCATATGAGTGAAATCATTTGATATTTTTCTCTCTATAGCTGACTTATTTCACTTAGCATAGTACATTCTAGTTCCATCCACATTGCAAATGGCAAGATTTCATTCTTTTTGATGGCTGAATAACATTCCACTGTATACATATACCATGTCTTCTTTATCCATTCATCAGTTGATGGACACTTGGGCTCTTTCCATACTTTGGCTATTGTTGATAGTGCTGCTATAAACATTGGGGTGCATGTGCCTCCTGTATCCTTTGGATAGATACCTAGTAGTGCAATTACTGGGTCATAAGGTAAATCCATTTTTAATTTTTTGAGGAACCCCCCTCCTGTTTTCCAGAGTGGCTGCACCAGTTTGAATTCCTACCAGCAGTGCAAAAGGGTTCCTCTTCCTCTGCATCCTTGCCAATATCTGTTGTTGCCTGAGTTGTTAATTTTAGCCATTCTGACTGGTGTGAAGTGGTATCTCACTGTGGTTTTGATTTGTATTACCCCAATGATGAGTGATGTTGAGAATTTTTTCATGTGTCTGTTTGCCATCTGGATGTCTTCTTTGGAAAAGTGTCTATTCACGTCTTTTGCCCATTTCTTCACTGGATTATTTGGGGTTTTTTGGGTGTGGAGTTTGACAAGTTCTTTATAGATTTTGGATACTCCAATGTCCAGGCTTTTTGCTGGATGCAGAGAGAATTTCGGTAAACTGGTGATTTAAAATGGTGACTTTTGTAGTCATCATAATTTAAGAAATTTGGAGACTGTTAAGTAAATGTTACTGTGTAAATTTCTGCCCCATTCTGCCTAAAACTAAAGAAATGAGGGAGTTATCATTTGGGAGAGTCAATAGAAAAGCCAACACAGGGGCGCCTGGGTGGCGCAGTCGGTTAAGCGTCCGACTTCAGCCAGGTCACGATCTCGCAGTCCGTGAGTTCGAGCCCCGCGTCGGGCTCTGGGCTGATGGCTCAGAGCCTGGAGCCTGTTTCCGATTCTGTGTCTGCCTCTCTCTCTGCCCCTCCCCCGTTCATGCTCTGTCTCTCTCTGTCCCAAAAATAAATAATAAAAACGTTGAAAAAAAAAATTTTTTAAAAAAGAAAAGCCAACACAGATAAAGGGAAAAAAAACAGATTTGGCATTGGATCTAGAGCAAAGCACGAAGATCTTGAATCAACACTACATTTATGAAAATGGAGCCAGAGACAAGTTACGTGTCTACTTATATGCCTATTTGGGTGATCTTCAGTCATCTTTCTTAGTTTATGTGCATGATTCAGCTTCAACTCTGATGTATTAAGTTGTTACTGTCTGCTCTGGGAGAAAAGCAATATAGAGACACTTGTAAAATCCTTGTAAAATCCTGGAGTAAATTGTCTCAGTGAAAAGCCTGTTTTGTCACTTACTAGATGTGGAACTTAAACAAGATGCATGAACTCTCTGTGCAGCTACCTCCTCCTCCCCATTTTCCCTATCTGTAAAATGTAAATAATAGTAGCTCTGCTTCATTGGGGTGTCTTGAGAACTAAATGAGATTATATGGCTGGCACTTAGCATATTGTATGTGCCGATTAGGTACTAAATAATAGTTATTGTTAACTGTAATGATGATCATAATTTCATTTATTTTAACAACTATATGATGAAAATTTATTTTTATTTTCACTTTACAGAAACCAAGGTTTTATGTCTTTCCCAATTTCCATAGTGAGGCTGTTGCTGGAAGAAGGGTGAGATTCAAACCCTGTTTTGAGAACATTCCAAAAAAGCCACCTGTTTATAGCTCTAAATCCTAAAATTACATGCTTTCTAAATCTACTACTGACCAAAATAGAGATCTCCCAACTTTTTCTTGTGCCTCTTCTATCGATTATTTCTCTAGATTGATTGACTTTAATGACCCAAAATCCTTTGTCGCAATAAAACTGACCTGTATTCTCTCTGTCAGTACTTTATTATATGTCCTCAGTCACTCTAGAAACAGTGAAACATAATACCATTAGTTGTCATTGTATCCTAGAATATCCAGTCAATTTTGAGGCAAAGCCCTGAAGCTTTTCCATTAAGGTCTTCAGTATTTTTTTCTTTGTTCACACTCCTTAATAAAGTAATGAAAATGAAATCACCACGGTGTTTTCACACTAAAAGGACTGTCTTATTCAGCCTTGTGTTCCTTGCTATACCCATAACAAATAAATCTTCTCCCTTTATGGATGAGGAAATTCAGCATCAAAAATTACTATTTTCTCCAAGCTCTTATCTAAGATGGAGTTGAGATAAGTTCTGGAAGGTGTCAGCCTTCCATTTTCTAGACAGGAGAATACATAACTTGGCTTGTTGACCTAAAGAATGCTGGGCCACGTGTAATATAAACCTCTCGAGTAATTCAAGAAACTGACTTAGTATTTCAGTGCCATGTTAAGCATAAGATGACCTAACCTCTAAGAGCTCCATGTGAAATGATAGATGTAGGAACATATGGTTACATGATCAGTTTTTTATGGTTTAGGTTTCAGGATTTTGGGCAGGTTCTCCTCTCTCTCTCTCTCTCTCTATCTCTCTCTCTCTCTCTCTCTCTCTCTCCCCCCCCCTCTCTCTCTCTCCCTCTCCCTCTCTCTCCCCTCTGTCCCCTTATTTATTTAGTTGTTTATCAGTCCATTTGACAAACACCAAACTTCTGGGGAAAATATGGCGAAGGCTAATTAATCCCCATTGACTACTCCAGCATCACAGGACACCACTGGAATCTTATCTGGAAGATTTACCAAATCTTGGAGAAAGTGGAACAGGAGTCAAAGATACAAACTCAACTCAGACTGGTCAAGTAACTGGGAACTTACTGGCTCTCGTAGATGAGAAGTCTACAACAGAGCAGATAAGTACTAATTTTTGGACTAGGTGCCACTTTTCCAGTGAATCCAGCAAAAGTCCCAAGATTCACTCTAATTAAACCAACTTTGTTTATATACCTATCCTTGAATCACTGTTCCCAAAGAAGGGAAAATACAGTTTTTCCCAGTCTTGGAGATGGAGTTAAAGTCATGTTTCTACTTCACTCCATGCCCAAAAATAAGTGAATTGAGAATAAAGAAAGGATATTTTCTATAGGATAATCAAAGTGGCATTACCAGAAGAAGGAAGGGATAGCAGGCAAGCAAAAACAGATGTTTATCATGCATGATAAAAAATGTGATGAAACATATTCTGTTATTTCATTCATTCATTCAAACATTAAGAGAATAAAAAATATTACAGCACAGTCTGCCTTCGAGGAAATTATAGCTTTTAAAAATAATATTAATACATTATTATTATGATATACTAGGTTCCACTAAAGGAATACAAACAAAATAAGCTATGAAAATACATACTAGGTCCATCAGTTATGTTCGCAGATGCCTTGGCTATGATTTTGTTATTAAATTTCACATTAATTCCCACCACTAACATGCTAGTACACACGAGTTTGAAAAAAACAAAGACCTCACTCATAATTCTTGCTAAGGTGAATAGCCTTACTTTAGGTGGGTCATAATATAATACAGAATCAACAGCTGAGGTAGTGGTTTTTCATGATCTACCACTGCTTGATGCTTCTAGAAAAGAGTAAGCTGGCAGCATCCACATTGAGAATTTGTTAACTTTGTATACTACAATTTACTTTTTGATGTACAATGCCACAACTACTATTAAATTTCATACTATGGCAGGCATTTATTTATTAGATAGGAAACTGCTCTCTTTAAAAAATGTCTTTCACTTTTCCACCACTTTAGTAGCACTGCAGTTTAATTGAAAATTAGTCCAGTCAATCTGCTGTGGGCTCCTGAGAAATAATTTGTGTGAATAACCACCACCAAAAACTTCCCCAAGGAAAAGCTTTCATCAGGACTGAGAACACTTTCTGATGATTCTAATAATTACCTTTCTTTGAGTTTCTGGCTTACCGATATGGTTGTCATAAAGTGCTTTGCTGATTTTCTTTCATGCCTCTTGCCTTTATAAATCCCACAACAGAAGGAGAAAACCGGTCAGGACATGAGTGTTTTTTAAGTACTGCTTTGCATGAAGTGTTTATTGAACAAACCCTGAAAAATATTCTTCTTGAATGTATTAGAACGTGTACCTAATTCATGCTTCTAAGTCCCTAAAGAATTTTCTGTGATATGGTTGTTATGGATAATGATTCCACGAAACATAACTATTGCCCTGTGTCTTAAAGATATCTTAGTGAAACAAATGTTATTTAGTTTAATTGTCCCTGAAAGCAGAGCCAGAAGTAAGAGCCAGAGTTCAAGTAGTTTATTTAGGAGGTGATCTTAAGAATCAGGAATGAGGGAGTAGAGACAGTGAAACAGGAAAGAGAAAAAGTCAGTATAAGAGTGTTTTGTCAATGTCACTATTGGGAGCATTGGGATCTCAATTTTACTGGGATTGTGATACATTTGCAAAATACTTCCCAGAATTTTCCAGCCAAAGGACAGGAAGCTGGGGCACTTATCCACCGGCTCCTATTCAATACTCTGCAGGGTAGAAGTGGAGAGAGTGGGCATCCTTGTCTTATTCTTCATCTTAGAGGAAAAACTTTCACCCTTTCATCAGTCAGTACAATGTTAGCTGTGGACTTGTCATATATGTCCTTTATTATGTTGACTGATATTCCCACTAGACCCACTTTGTTGAGAGTTTTTATCATAAACAGAAGTTGAATTTTGTCAAATTCTTTTTCTGCATCTATTGAGATGATCATATGATTTTATCCTTCATTTTGTTAATGTGGTATCACATTGATTGATTTGCACATGTTGAGCCAACATCGCATCCTTCGAATAATCCCGCTTGATCATTGTGTATGACTCTTTAAATTTATTGTTGAATTTGTTTACTTATTTTGCTGAGAAATTTTGCATCTAGATTCATCAGGGATATTGGCATATATATTGGCATGTATATATATATTTTTTGTGGCATCCTTGTCTGGTTTTGCATCAGGGTATAGCTAGCTTCATAAAATGAGTTTGAAAAAGTTCTCTCCTCTTCTATTTTTTTTTCTTCTATTTTGAAAATTATTGGTATTAATTCTTCTTTGAGTATATGATAGAATTCACCAGTGAAGCAATTTCATCCTAGATTTTTGTTTGTTAAGAGGTTTTTGATTACTGATTCAATCTCCTTACTAGTAATCAGTCTGTTCAGATGTTCTATTTCTTCATAATTCAACCTCATAGGTTGCATATTTCTAGGAATTTATCCATTTATTCTAGGCTGCCCAATTTTTTGGCATACAATTGTTCATCGTGGTCCTTTTTTTTTTAATGTTTATTTTTGAGAAAGAGAGAGAGAGAGAGAGAGAGCACTCATGTGAGTGGGGGAGGGGCAGATAGAGAGGGGGACAAAGGATCCAAAAAGGCTCTGTACCAACAGCAGAGAGCCTGGAGTGGGGCTCAAATCCATGAACAGTGAGATCGTGACCAGAGCCGACATCAGATTCTTAACTGACTGAGCCACCCAGGCACCCCGTTAGTAGTCTTTTACTGTCCTTTGTATTTCTGTGGTATCGATTTTAACATCTTTTCTTTCATTTCTGATTTATTTGAGTCCTCTCTTTTTTTTTTTAATCCATTCAGCCACACTTCCAGACTGTCATGTAATTGGGATCATAGAGATATAGGTTTTCCAGATTGGCTTCTGTCACTTACTAATATGCATTTAAGATTCCTGTGTTGCTTTGTAGCTTGATAGTTCATTTATTTTTATCACTAAACTATATTCCATTGTATGGATGTACCACAGTATACATTTATCCATTCACCTATTGAAGGACATCTTGGTTGTTTCTGGTTTGGGAAAATTATAAATAAAGCTGCTACAAATATTTATGTGTAGGGTTTTGTGTGCACATAAATGTTCAATTTATTTGGGTAAATACTTACAAGTGCAATTGTTTGATCATATAGTATGCATATGTTTAGCTTTATATCAAACTGCCAAACCATCTTCCCAAGTGCTATATACCACTTTGCATTCTCACCAACAATGAGAGTTCCTGTTGTTCTGCATCCTTCCCAGCATTTGGTGTTGTTACTATTTTGGAATTAGAGTTGGTATCCCATTACTGTTTCAATTTAAAATTCACTGATTGCATGTGATGTTGAGTACCTTTTTATATGCTTATTTGTGTCTCCTTTCCTTTTTTTTTCATGGTTAGGTTAACTAAGGTTTATCATTTTTGCTGATCTTTTCAAAGAAGCAGCTCTTGGTTTCTTTGATTTCTGGTTTTCGAATTCATTAATTTCTTCTCATTTTCTTCTCCTCTGCTTGCTTTCACTTAAACTGCTCTTCCTACTCTAATTGTCTTAGGTGGAAATAGATTATTGATTTTAGATCTTTCTTCTTTTTTAGTATAATTATTCAATGCCATAAATTTCCCTGGAAACATTGTTTTTGCTGTATCCCACAAATTTTGATATTTAGTTTGAAATATTTTAAACATTTCTTTGGTGACTTCTTTCATCCGCTTGTTCTTTAGAAGTGTGTTGTTTAATGTCTAGTTATGGGATTTTTCAGCTGTCTTTCTGTGCACTATTGTCTGAGATCATTCTTTATTTGATTTCTACTATCTTAAAAGTGTTAAGATGTGTTTTATCATCCAGAGTGTAGTTTATCTTGGTGAATGATCTCTGTGAGTTTGAGAAGAATGTGTAGTCTGCTGTTGTATGAAGTCTTCTATACATGCTAATTTGATCTAATTGATTGATGATACTATTCAGTTAATTGTATTCTTAGTCCTTTTCTGCCTGCAGGATCTGTCAATTATTAAGAGAGGGGTGTTGAAGTTTTCAACTACAATAGTGGCTTTGTCTGTTTCTCCTTGCAATTCTATTGGGTTTTGCCTCATGTATTTTGATACTGTGTTGTTAGGTGCATACACATTAAAGATTTTAATTTCTTCTTATAGATTTGACCCCTTTGTTCATTATTCAATACCCCTCTTTATCATCAGATAAAGATTTTTCTTGTTCTGAAGTCTGCTTTGCCTGAAAATAACTATTCCAATTTTCATTTGTTAGTGTTAACATGGTATATCTTTCTCCATTCCTTTACTTTTTAATCTATCTGCATGTTTCTATCTAAAGCGAGCTTCCTGTGGAAAACATAGTTGTGTATTTTTTATCTGTTTTAACAATTTGTCTTTTAATTGGCATATTCACATTTTAAGTAGTTATTGATATTGTTGGAATAATATCTGTCATGTTTGTAACTCTTTTCTATTTTTTTCCACTCTTGTTTGTTTCTTGTCTTTTCCTGTTTGTCTGCCCTCTACGGTTTTAGTTGAACATTTTAATTCTATTTTCTATCCTCTTTTAGCATATCAATTGCATAAATTAAAAAAAAATTTTAATGTTCATTCATTTTTGAGAGACAGAGAAAGACAGAGGGTGAGTGAGTGAGGGGCACAGAGAGGGAGACACAGAATCTGAAGCAGGCTCCAGGCTCTGAGCTGTCAGCATAGAGCCCAATGCGGGGCTCAAACCCATGAACCACGAGATCATGACCTAAGCTGAAGTTAGATGCTTAATCGACTGAGCAACCCAGGTGCTCCCCACTTTTTAAATTATTTTTTAAATACTGCATTAAGTATTTTTAGAGGTGCCCTAGAGTTTGCAATATACATTTACAAGTAATCTAATTCTGCTTTTTTTTTTTTAATTCTACTTTCAAGTAACACTATACTACTTCATAGAGAGTGCAGGTACCTTATAACAAGGTATTTCCAACTCTTCCCTCCCATCCCTTATAACATTGCTGTCATTCATTTCACCTATCTATATGCTATAATCTCCCAGAACATTGTTGCTATGATTGCTTTGAAGAAACAGTAATTGATTAGATAAATTAAGAATTAGAGAGTTGTATGTCAATTATACTTCAATAATAGAAAAGAATTAGAAAAACAAACTATTTTTCTTTGCCTTCGTTTATTTCTTCCCAGGTATTCTTCCTTTCTTTATGTAGATCTGAGTTTCTGACCTGTATCATTTTGTTTTTCTCTGAAGAACTCTTAACAAACCTTGTAGTATAGGTGTAATGGTGACTCCCTCAGCTTTTGTTTGTCTAAGAAAGTCTATTTTTCCTTCCTATTTGAATCATGATTTCACTGAATACAATTTTTTATACAATTTTTTTTTGTGTTGGTAGTTTTCCTTTAAAAATCTTAAATATATCACTCTACTCCCATTACATTTGCATGGTTCTTCACTAGAAGTCTGATGTCATTCTTATATTTGTTCTTCACAGGTAAAATGTTATTTTTATCTGGCTTCTTTCAAGATTTTCTCTTTGCTTTTGCTTTTCTGAAGTTTGAATGTGGTATGTATAAGTGTAATTACTTTTTGGTATTAATCTTATTTGATATTCTATGAGCTTTCTGAATCTATGGTTTGGTATCCGTCATTAATTTTGAAAAATTTATAGTCAAACATTTCTTTCATTCCTTTCTTTCCTCTCTTTCCGTATTCCCATTACATCTATGTTATCCCTTTTCTAATTGTCCCACAGTTCTTGGATATTATCTTTTTTTTTTAATCTTTTCTCTTTGCATTTGAGTTTGGGAAATTTCTGCTGATGTGTCTTCAAGGTCACAGATTCTTCCCTCAGCAGTGTCCAGTCTTTGAAATGAGCCCATTAAAAGCATTTTTCATTTCTTTTATAGTCTGTTTTCTAGCATTTACTTTTGATTCTTTCTTAGATTTTCCATATCTTTGCTTACATTATTCATCTGTTCTTATATGTTATCTACTTTTTTCCTTGGATTCTTTAATATATTAATCAGAGTTATTTAAAATTCCCTATCTAATAATTCCAAAATATGTGCCATATCTGAGTTAGTTTCTGATGTTTGCTTTTTCTTTTCAGAACATGTTTTTTTGTATTTTTTTTAACACAGCTGGTAAATTTTTGGTGTAAGCCAGATATGATATATTAGGTAATAGGAGCAGGTAATGGGATTTTTACACTTGATCTTAGCCAAAAGGCTGAGAAGCAATGTGATTTTTGGTGAGGTTGTATGATAATATTTCTCCTAGGAGATAGGCTGTGTTTAATGTTTGCTGTAGCTGTAGGTGCCATAGGCTTCAGCTTCCTCTAGTTTCCATGTGTTTCTTTGTTTTGTTTGTTTTTACTCCCCTTGTCTTTGTGCTTAACTAAGTTCTTAAACTGAGTCTGTATTACAGGTGTCTCAACTCTCAAGCTAGTCTATATTCAGTCTCCAGAAATTCATCAAAATTATCATGTGAGCGTTCCTACCCATTTATATCTACAGTGCCTTCTGCCTCAGATAAACTGATCTCAGCTGTGGTTCTCTATATTCACCAGTCTTTCTAGATTTGGGTGTGGCAATTTGCTCTGTAACTTCAGTTCTTTGATGGATCTAAGAAAAGTTACTGCTTTTCAGCTTGTTCAGTGTTTTTCTTGTTGTAAGCATGGGAGTGACAACTTCCAAGCTCTTTACATGTCATTCTCAAAAAACATATTTTAACACCCTTATTGAATTGTATTTTACATATTATAAAATTCGCCTATTTCAAATGTACAATTGAATGTTTTTAGAAATTTACTGAGCAGTGCAACCATCATCATATATCAGTTTTAGAATATTTTCACTTCCCAAGTTGGGGAATATACTTTTGATAACTCTAAATCCCTTACAGAAATCCTCCCACATGTCCAGGCCTAAATGCCCTTGCTGATATTCTCCAAAGTTTTACTCTATCTGGTAAAATACTATGTGCTAGAACTCTTCTGTGTCTCAGTTTGTTTACCTCTGTGATTGGATTTGGAGTTAGAAGATTCCATGTTATCACTTACTGTCTTTATCATCATAGGCAATTCACTTTAAACTTTGGAGAATTTCCTGAGTCAAGAAGGCAGAAATTATTTATCCTGATATTCCCTACAACTAGCAAAATAGTGGGAACATAAGTGATGATCAGTAAATATTTGTGAATGAACAAATCTGGAATCACTTTCAAGATTCATGAAATGGTGATGTTGGACAAGATTAGGAGGTGTGTTCATGAATCTATGTACACAGTTTTGAGGGTTACAGGAATGTCATACCATATAAAAAATTGGGGCGCCATAGCTTTCATGAGATTTTCAAAGGGTTCAAGCCCCAAAGGAGTGAAGAGCAATGGACTAGATAATATCCAAGGACTTTTGCAGCTCAAACATTCTGTCAGTCAATATATACCTGTATTTTTTGTTCCTAACTCGGGATTTTTATAACCCAAATGTTATATAACTTAGAGCCTTTTGGCATTTGTCTCTAGTTATTAATAATATTTCCTATTATACCACATATATGAATTTGTACAAGCACTGGTAAAAGGTAGAGCCCACATTATTTAGGCTCAAAGATCGCCAGGTACTAATTCCCCCAAATCTAAATCTTGGTATCTCACCATCTCTAGCACACCATGAATACTGAAGTTGAAGGACTGAAGGGAAAATAAATTACCAGGTCTGCAAATCAGACTTGGGCTTAACTTATCCAAATAGCAGCATGTGTGGAAGAGGTTAAAATGAGAGTTTAGTTTGCCTACCAGACCCAGGAGCCAGGCTCTGTTTAGACCAGCTTATCACTTCAAAGTAAAACACAGGATCATCCCTTAAATGACCACCATGAATTAGGTCACAACTCTTCATTTTTTTAGGAGGCAAACAGGTGGACAAAAGAGGCAGATCTGATGTGGAAAGAAGGTGCTGAAATTTCCCTCCCTCCTACCTTGGACATTGAAACTTACTTTGATTGATAGGCTGTCATTCATCACTCAAGCATGATTTTGCCTTGAGCATAACTTGAATTTGAAGAATGCTTTGTTGTTCTAACAAATGCTTTATTGTTCTTGCTACATAACCTTTCCGCAGGCCAACTTCTGTAGCATTTCCACATATCCTCATTCAGCCATGAAGTTATTGCTAATACTTAGACTCTTGACAGATTGGATTTATGCTTAATCAAAAATTTTTTACTCACTCATACCAAATACATACACACAGATATGTATATATACAAATTATATACATATGTATACAAATATATATATATATATATATATTTATATATATTTATATATATACACACACACACACACACACACACACACATACATATTATTTACCAGTAGGTGTAGGTCAATAAATATTTAGCAAATTAATGAAAAAATTCATAAATGAATCATTGCTGACTTAAAGTTTTAGCTTAATGGAGTGACTTCATCATGCATTACATCTACTTAAATCATTGTTTTTCCATCTTGCCCCAACGCATACGTGGTAAAATATAGACCAGTAGGAACATAGGATAGGGACAGATATATTTAGGGAATACAAAACATCAAGATCCTATGAAGAAATTTTTGTTTCTTGAATCCTGAGATACTAGGAACAACAATGAAGTATTATCTCCTGAATTGTGATGATAGTCTGCTAAAACAGGTAGAGCATGATTATATTTATTTTTCAGAGAAGCTGAAACCAAGTGAAAGTAACAAACTTGCCCAAGGTCGTAAAGCCAGTAAGTGATACAGCCAAGCCATGAATTCAGTGCCAATTCCAGTTTAGCACACAGCTAGCCTTCATTTTATGCAGAGCCTATTCAGACTGAATATAGGGCTTCATTCATACAGTAGGTCCAGGTTGGCCCACAGAAATAAAGCAAAGGAGAAGTGTTCTTTAGTTTCTGGCTGCATTGTAGCCTATCTCTGAGGACTGAGCTGACATATGGTTGTGGCAAAGACTTCTGACCCATGTATTTTATGCTAACGAGTCCTCCAAAACACCTGGGAGTTTAGTCTCATTAGTAAGAGAAGCACTTAGCTGCTGAACCCACAACTGCACTGCATTTTCATTTGACATTCTTAATTAAGATTGATTTGCTAGTAGTATATGGGGTGGGGAGGCAGTCTGAAATGAACTTACTCATAAATGGATAAGTCATTAGTATTCTAGGAGAGACTTCTAACAATCAGTAAGACTGGGGTAGAAGGATCAGAACACAGAACAGAGTTGGTGGAAACTTCCCCAGCAATAATAACCATGGACTATTTTCCTTGATAAATCAGGATCAAATGCCTAGGTCAGTATTTACCAAACCATAGAATCACCTAGGATACTTGTTTAAAATGTAAATTCCAGGTAGCCCTCCATAAAGATTCTGATTGTATAGTTCTTTGGTGTAAATTAGAATAATCTGTGTTATTAAAAAGCACTGCAGATGATACTGATGTAAGCGCTTGAGCTGCACTTGATAATAACAGGCCAAGTATATAAGAAGATAAGTCAATATTCATCTAAATAACAACAGATTTATAAATAATATAGAGTAACACTCAACAGAGATGATATGGATGCAGTCATATTAATATCTGTGAGGCCCTAGATTTCATGGGACCACAAATAATGAAGTCATAAAACAAAAGCAGGGTCAACTTTTGCCTGGAAAATTGGGGGAGGAACCATAAAGTTTCCGTTTTGACAATAGTTCTGGAACTTGACTTCCACAATTCTGTGCAATTCAATGAAATATTTTTTCAGCACTTACCACATGCTGGTACCTAAATCTCTACCGTCTCATCCATCAAGCCAAGTAAAGGAGACAGGTACAGACAGATAGATAGACATAGATGTAGATGTAGATGTAGATGTAGATGTAGATGTAGATGTAGATGTAGATATAGATATAGATATAGATATAGATATAGATATAGATAGATACAGATCAATACAGAGGACATATGATCACTGAAAACCAATATGATAATAGACTAAAGAAAATGCCTGAAATTTTATTATTAGAGTAAGTCTTTGAAGCATACTACAGACATGAGCTCCCTGAAAGAACTAACGCAAATTGGCATTGTCCATGATATCCATGTGTTCAGTAAATATTAAACGGATAAAGAGAACTGGCTACCTAATTAACTAGATAATTCAGTACAAATTATTGTTGTGATAATTGTGGTAATTGGTTTTCATTTTTTATTTGCACTGTACTCTTTTTATAAACTATATATATTATGGGGCCACCTACCTACAGGTATTCAAAACCGCTATACACTTCCAAAAATGGTCCCTGAGGTCTTCTTATATGACTGATCCTAGAAGATAGTGTAAAACACACTATCAAGAAAGGAGAGAAGAAGAACAGGGGGGAAAAAAACAACAAAGAAAGTCATGAAAGTACAGAATAAGTTGATAGAAATAAATCTAAATATATTAGTAATGACATTAAATATAAGTGGACTAATTTATGCTTTCAGCCAAGATGAATGAAGAAAAGGAACAGGTTTACTTTATTCACTTTAAACAACTAGAAAACCAGAAAAAATACATGAAACTATGGTTTTCAGACATTGGACAAGAAGCAACGCAGGCCTATGATTCCAAAAGGAGGAAAATATGCACGATTGCATCAGATTACTGCCTAGAGATAGTTTTTATGCTGCCTGTTTCACAAGAAAGGGGAACCCAAATAGAGCCCTTTGATCCTGCTGAGTTGGGGAGGCAGAGGTTGAAGTTTAGAAAGGCCACAGTGGCTAGAAATTGTAGAGAACAGAACTGTAAAGGAGAGAGCTGGACAGAAGAGAGAGAGAGCGATTGAGATCTGTGGAGGGCTTTCCCCCTGTCCCCCGCCCTGAGTAGTTGGCTGAGTCCTGATATGCACATATGTGAGAGGGAAAGAGAGTGTGGTAAGAGGATCACCAAGGTGAGGAAATTTGGCAGGATATTAGAAAGAGTCACAAGATTGTCATGGAAACCTACTTCTGGAAAATGTTATATAGATCCACATGTCCACAGCTACACTATTTATAAAGGGGAAACACTGAAAACATGTCTAGTAATTAGGTAATTATTGTGTAAATTGTGTTGTATAAAATAGATAACATTCTGGGGTCTTTGAACCCAAAGAATCTATGAATTCTGCTGCTTACAGTAAATTTTGAGGACATATGTATTTTGGGAACATTCAGTGGTTCTTAATCCTGTACACATTCGAATCATCTAGGGTTTTTATTTTTTTAATACTGATGATTTGGACCCACTCCTGATTAAGCAAATCTGAATTTCCGAGTATGAGGCCTAGGCAGCAAGCCCTTGTATTAGTCTGGAACACACCAAGGGATGAGAATCACTGGAACAGAAGCATCATCACTTAAATCTAGTTCTCAAAGGGTTTTTCATCTAAAATATAAGAATTACTTTTATAGATGAAAATAGTATGCACTCATTAAAAATGCTTATTACAAAGATTATGAAAAACATGCTAAAATACTTATAATGTTGAAAAAAAGTACAATGCTAACCTGTATGTGTACTGTGATTATTATAACTACCTAAAGAACATATATAAAGGTAAAAGTGCTGAAAGAATGTATGACAAAATATTGTGAAGAATGGTTTTAGTATTTTATTTTCCAAAATTTCTGGTTCATATTTGGGTGGGGGTGGTAATCTTTGAAGGACACCCAGCAAGTGGTGTGTAAGGACACCCTGGTGGGTTGCCTTCCGGGAGACCCTCTGGTATCCTTAACTTCCTGACATTTCTCTTTCAGACTCAATATGCCACTCAGTCATTGTTCAGTGCTATCTTCTTAAAACTAAAAATTGGGATGGCCTAACTTAAGGATTTCCCTGCAGGATGTCTGATTCTAACCTCTGCCCTTTGCCATGACTTTTAGTCTTTCAGATCTCCCAAATCAGAAGTTTCAGATCCATCATTTCTTTGGAATCATGGTTATAGAATAGCAATTTTTCTTCCCTGAAGAGACCTAAATAAAAAGATGAACATTTGGTATCCTAAACTCTTTTCCCACAGAATGTGGAAAACCCCCTTGTGTGGAAGCTAGAAAATAACTGATGCTAACCATTGCAAGGCACAAAGCATGCAACTTTTAACTACTGCAAGACTAATAGACTGATTATAACCTCTTTCCTGCTGGGCCGGAAAACCTGCAGGCATTCTTCTTTCCAGAAGTTAGATAATAGTCCCTGTTGTTCTTTCTTTTAATTTCATAAAATAGCAAATCCCTGTAGTCCTTAGTGATTTAGCCAAGTAAGCAATTATAGGAAATTGCTGGATCCATCTGCTTTTCCCCCAATAGATTTGAAGATGAGAATGGTATGTTCAGTATTTCATTCTTCCAAAAAGTCAATCAAACTCCTACTGCTTTGTAAGGTCATTGAATACCTCCTGCTGGCTCCTTCCAGAACTCTGGTTGGGAAGCTTCCTAAAACAGCAGTACTGGTATATTAGTCAGGTCTCCTTTGGTTGCAAATGGCAGAAACCCCTCCCACTAGCTTATGGATAAACAACAAAAAATGACAGTAGGTACTATGTAATAGCTCACATAACATAAAGTCTAGAAGCAGGCTAGATGCAAGGTGTCATCAAGCATCTCTCTCATTCTCTCAGTTATACTTTCCTGTATATTCACCTGTTTATTCACCATAAGTCTCCCTTCAAGTGGAGGCAAAGATGGCTGGTCCTACCCAACTCCAGGCTCACATTGTCCTTGCATGTGATCAGAAGGAAAGAGGTCATTTCTCTCCCAGGATCTGCATCAATCTCTGTAAAAAGTTTGGCCCTACTTAGAGCACACAGTCTGTGTGTGGTACAGCTTGAACAAGTACCCCAATAATTGGCCAACTTAGATGCCTATTAACATGACTCAAGGACTTGTAGTCTATGGTCTCACCAAGTGGAGGGAATGATTTATCTCCACCATATTGTATATCTGAAACGAGTAATCCATTTAAAATTATCAAGAGCAAAGGAGAAAGAAAATTTAGGTGAAAAAAATAATTTTAATAACTTGTCACTGAATGATAGAGGTAATACAGTCAAGAAAAAGACTTAGAGAATTATAAAGGGAATCAAAAACTGAAACTAAATAATCAAATTATTGGCTTTTAATTCCCTTTATCCTTTATATTCCTCTCTGAGTACCTATTTTATGATGGTGTGCAAAATCAACATGCCTTTAGAATTTTTTTTTTCAACGTTTATTTATTTTTGGGACAGAGAGAGACAGAGCATGAACGGGCGAGGGGCAGAGAGAGAGGGAGACACAGAATCGGAAACAGGCTCCAGGCTCTGAGCCATCAGCCCAGAGCCCCACGCGGGGCTCGAACTCACGGACTGCAAGATCGTGACCTGGCTGAAGTCGGACGCTTAACCGACTGTGCCACCCAGGCGCCCCTAGAATTTTTTTATTTATTCTCAAAGCACATATATTTATAATACACATATAGTTATTAAGCAACTATCATAACAACAGAAACATAACACTAAACAAAAATAAAGAAATATCTGTCCATAATCTTAACCCCATGAAGAAAACCATTAATTCAAACAGGAAACTTGATTTATTCCTATTTCTCTTCAGTCTTTGTCCATGCATAAAATTTTCTAGTCTAATAAAAATTCATATAGAATGTCACATTCCGGGGCGCTTGGGTGGCGCAGTCGGTTAAGCGTCCGACTTCAGCCAGGTCACGATCTCGCGGTCCGTGAGTTCGAGCCCCGCGTCAGGCTCTGGGCTGATGGCTCGGAGCCTGGAGCCTGTTTCCGATTCTGTGTCTCCCTCTCTCTCTGCCCCTCCCCCGTTCATGCTCTGTCTCTCTCTGTCCCAAAAATAAATAAACGTTGGAAAAAAAAAAAATTAAAAAAAAAAAAAAAAAAAAAAGAATGTCACATTCCAGTTTTAAGCACAATATATCATAAATATTTCTGTGTTGCTAAATAATCTTTATAATCATAATTACAATGCCTGCATAATATTTATTGATTAGATATTTGCTATTTCACTTAACCAGTTTCTAATGCTTAAGATGATGTTACTTTTCAGTTTTAATGTAACATTGTAATAAACATATTTATGTGGGAAACTTTACATTCTTTTTAAACTTTCCTTAAATTCCAAGAAGTGGAATTATTGTGTTAAAGGTACGAACAAATTTAATGACATGATTGTTGCTACATATATGTGCTGTTTTTCACAATCATTCCAATGATTTACATGAAATATGAATACACCATTTTACAATAACTACATCAACTTTGGATATTATAAAACTTTACCACAATCCCTGGTTCTCCAAACTAAAGTAGTACTTCCTGATTCCCTTTGTCACCTTCTATCCCCATACTCTGCTTGATTTTCTCCTCTAACCCTTTTCATTACCAAGAGATATTTGTACTTTCTTTTAGCTCTTCTGTCATGCTGTCAATTTAAACATATTGTTGATTAAGTCAGAATTTTATCTGTTTTATTCATGCTGTATCACTACTGCCTACCAGAGTGCAGAGTAGTATATTAATGTTTTGCCTGAGCTTACTTTTTCTTTATAGAAGTAAAATTTACACTAAGTGAAATGCACAGATCATAAATATACAGTTAAATGAATTTTGATAAATGTATACACCATGTAACCAATACTCTTTAAGATATAGAATATCTTAGTTCTTAGTGCCTACTTCCAGTCATTACCCATTCCACATTAGCAACCACTATTTTTATTTCTATCCTCATGGATTCGTTTTAACTCTTCTAAACCTTATATAATTAGAATTACGCAGTATGTACTTCTTTATGTTCTCTTTCACTCGATATGTATTTGAGATGTATCCATATATTTGTGTGCATCAGAAGTTCATTCTTTATTTGTTGAAGAGTACTATTCCACTATATGAATATTTACAGATTCCTATTGATGGACATTTAGGTGATCTTCAGTTTTTAGCAATGATGAATAAAGCTTCTATAAACATTCTTGTACATACTTTTTGGCCATAGGTAAAAATATAAGAGTGAAATTGCTAAGTGGATGTTTATTAAAAATAACTACCAGTTATCTTCCAAAGTGGTTGTAACATTTTATACTCCTACCAGTAATGTCAACCATCTGTCAGAGATAGAACATGTTATCTTTGCTGTGATGCTACTAATCTTTTTCATTTTAGCTATTTTGGTGGTTAGGTAGTAGCATCTCATTTTGGTTTTAATTTGTATTTCACTGATGACAATTATACTGAGCACCTTTTACATGCTTATTGCCCATTCCCTATGTTTTTTTTGTGAAGTGTCTTTTTACATACTTGGACATTTTTAATGGGTTATCATTTTTATTGATTTTTTTATCTTATGGATAGTTGTCCTTTGTTGTGCATATGTATTGCAAATATTTTTGTGCAAACTTGCCTTACTTAATTTTCTTACTAATATCTTTTGATGAGCAGAACTTCTAAGTTTTGATGAAGACTAATTGATCAATTTTTTTTATGAATAGCTCTTCTTTTGCCCTGACTAAGAAATCTGCTGGTAGTAATACAGATATAGTCTCCTATGTTTTATTCCATAAGTTTTATATTTTAGCTGTAATATTTAGGTCTGTGAGTCATTTCAGATTATTTTTATACATAGTTTGAAGTAAGAATGGAGGCTTATTCTTCTTTCTATACTTTCATTTCAGGATGTCTGACATTTGGGGTCAGAAAATACTTTGTTGTGAGAAGCTACCCTATTCATTGTAAGATGCTCAGCAGCATGCCTGGCCTTTACCACCTAACTAGATGCCATTAGTGTCCCTACTAATTGTGGCAGTCAAAAATTTTCCATATATTGCCATATGTCTCCTGACCATTCTATCTCCAGGGAGTTGAGGGGGTGGGGGGGGTGGGGAGGTGGCATTGCCTCTGGTTGAGAACCACTGGTTTATAAAATTGTTCTGACATCATCCTTTCACCATTAAATTGTCTTGGCATCTTTTTCAAAATTTAATTATTGTATATATGTGGATTTTTTTCCTGTATTATCTGCTGTTCATATGATCTACTTGTCTGAATTATACCAGTACTGCAGTTTTTATTATTTTAAAATCAGGTAGTACAGAGTACTTCAACTCTATTCTTCTTTTTCAGGATTTGATGATGTTGAACAAAATCAAATTCTGAAATCTTCCAAAAAATATTAGTTCTAGTAGTTGTTTTATAGATTTCTGCGGATTTCCTACAAATCCAGTAATGTCATTGGCAACTCAAGATAGATTTACTTCTTCCTTTCCAGTAGGCATGCCTTTTATTCTTTCTTTAAGTTTTTATTTAATTCCACATAAGTAACAAACGGGTAATATTAGTTTCAGGTGTACAATTTAATGATTCAATACTTCCATACAATACCTGGTGCTCATCAAAACAAGTACACTCCTTGATCTCCATTAACTGTTTAGCCCCCTACCCACTTTACCTCTGGTAACCATAAGTTTGTTCTCTATAGTTAAGAGTCTGTTTCTTGGTTTGCCTCTCTCTCTTTCTTCTCTATGCCCATTTGTTTTGTTTCTTAAATTCCACATATGAATGCATGTAGTATTTTTCTTCCTCTGGCTGACTTATTCCACTTAGCATAATACTCTCTAATTCCATCCATGTCATTGCAAATGGCAAAATTTCATTCTTTTTTTATGGCTGAATACTATTCTATTGTATGTATGTACACACACACACACACACACGCACACACACATACGTACCACATCCAATGGGAAAAAGACAGTCTCTTCAACAAATGGTGTTGGGAAAACTGGACAGCAACATGTGAAAGAATGAAACTGGGCCACTTTCTCACACCATACACAAAAATAAATACAAAATGGATAAAATACCTCAATGTGAGACATGAAACCATTAAAATCCTAGAGGAAAACAGGCAGTAACCTCTTTGACATCGGCTATAACAACTTCTTACTAGATATGTCTCCTGAGAAAAGGGAAACAAAAGCAAAAATAAACTATTGGGACTTTGTCAAAATGAAAACTTCTGTACAGGAAAGGAGCAGGCAGCAAAACTAAAATGCAACCTATGGAATGAGAGAAGATATTTGCAAATGACATACCTGATAAAGAGTTAGCATCTAAAATATATAAAGAACTTACAAAACTGAACCTCCCAAAAATGAATAATCCAATTAAGAAATGAGAAGAAGACATGAATACACATTTTTCCAAAGAAGACATACAGATGGCTTACAGACACATTCCTTTTATTCTTGCCTTGTTGCACTGAATAGGACATCTGGTACAATGTTAAACAGAAGTGAGAAATGGCAAGATTTCATTATTTTTTTAACGTTTTATTATTTATTTTTGAGAGAGAGAGGCACAGCATGATTGGGAAGGGGCAAAGACAGAGGGAAACACAGAATCTGAAGCAGCTCCAGGCTCTGAGCTGTCAGCAACAGAGCCCGAGGTGACGCTTGAACTCATGAACCATGAGATCATGACCTGAGCTGAAGTCAGATGCTCAACCAACTGAGCCACCCAGGCGCCCCAAGATTTCATTCTTTTTGATGGCCGAGTAACATTCCATTGTATACATATACCACATCTTCTTTATTCATTCATCTATCAGTCGATGGACACTTGGGCTTTCTCCATAGTTTGGCTATTGTTGATAATGCTGCTATAAACAACGGGGTGCAGGTGACCTTCAAATCAGTATTTTTGTATTCTATGCGTAAAAATCTAGTAGATCAATTGCTGGATTGTACAGTAGTTATATTTTTAACTTTTTAAAGAACCTCCATACTGTTTTCCAGTATGGCTGCATCAGTTTGCATTCCCACCAACAGTGCAAGAGGATTCCCCTTTCTCCACATCCTGACCAACATCTATAGTTTCCTATGTTGTTAATTTTAGCCATTCTGACACATATGAGGTGATATTTCATCATGGTTTTGATTTGTATTTCCCAGATGATGAGTGATGTTGAGCATCTTTTCATGTGTCTGTTTGCCATCTGGTTGTCTTTTTCACCTTTTATTTCTGAGTCTGTCTTTGGAACACATCTTTTTTAGATAGCACATAGTTGGGTCTTATGTTTTTATATAGTCTGACAATCCCTGTCTTTAAAGTGGAGTGTTCATACTCTTGTCTCCTCCTGGACATTACCCTCTCTTGCATTTCAATCCTATATCTGCTCTCTTGCTGGACAACAGAGAACTCCAGACCCAGAGTCTATGACAAATTGGAAAGTCAGCTACATCTTCTGGTTTTGAGGATAATGCCTTGTGAAGAAGAGGTTCTGGAGTGACCTACAGTGCAGTTTCCCTTCTTCCCCAGGACTTGGAGCTTCAGGCTACTTCAAGGAACAAATCAAAGCACACCTGGCAGGGTCCAAAACATCACTACGAGTAGGGAGATAAAGTAACCAAAGTCACAACAACAGAGAGCAAGTTACACTCTCCAAAAAAACATCTCCTGAAGGGCCAGGCCCTGGACAGTGTATGACCCCTCTTTAATATAGTAGTACTTGCAGGTGCAGGGCACATAACAAGCTTTTAAAACACTTAAGGGACACAAAACTAGTCAAAATGATGAAATGGAAGATTCTCCTCAAAAGAAATCCCAGGAAGAAATGACAGTTAAAGAATTGCTCAAAACGGATATGAACAATATAACTGAACAATAATTTAAATAATAGTCATAAGATTAATCACTGGGCTTGAAGAAAAGCATAGAAGACAGCAGAGAATCTATTGCTGCAAAGATCAAGGAACTAAGAAATATAGTCATGATGAATTAAAAAATGTTGTGAATGAGGTGCAAAATAAACTAGAGGCAGTGACAGTGAGGAACGAAGAGGCCGAGGGGAGATTAAGTGAAACAGAAGATAAAATTATGGAAAAAGATGAAGCTGAGAAAAATAGAGATAAAAACATTCTGGACCATGAGGAGAGAATTAGAGAACTAAGTGATTCAATGAAACAGAACAATATCTGTATCACGGGAGTTCCAGAAGAAGAAGAGGAGAGAGAAAGGGGCCAAAGCAATGAAAAAAATCATTGCTGAGAACTTCCCCAATCTGGGGAAGGAAACAGACACTGAAATCCAAGAGGCACAGAGAACTCCCTTCAGACATAACTTGAATTGGTCTTCTGCATGATGCATCATAGTGAAACTGGCAAAATACAAAGATAAAGAAAGAATTCTGAAAGCAGCTAGGGATAAAGGGCCTTAACCTACAAGGGTAGACACATAAGGATAGTAGCAGACCTATCTACTGAAACTTGGCAGGCCAGAAAGGACTGGCAGGAAATTTTCAATGTGCTTAATCGGAAAAATATGCATCCAAGAATCCTTTATCAAGCAAGCCTGTCATTCTGAATAGAAGGAGAGGTAAAGGTTTTCCCAAACAAACAAACGGAAGGACTTCATCACCACTAAACCAGCCCTACAAGAGATCCTAAGGGAGACTCTGTGAGTGAAATGTTGCAAAGACCACAAAGGACTAGAGACATCACTACAAGCGTGAAACCTACAGATAACACAGTGACTCTAAACCCATATATTTCAATAACATCACTGGATGTAAATGGACTAAATGTTCCAATCAAAAGACATAGGGTATCAGAATGGATAAAAAACAAGACCCATCTATTTACTGTCTACAAGAGACCCATTTTAGACCTGGTGACATTTTCAGATTGCAAGTGAGGGGATGGAGAACCATCTGTCATGCTACTGAAAGTCAAAAGAGAGCTGGAGTAGCCATACTTATATCAGACAAACTAGATTTTAAACTAAAGGCTGTAACAAGAGATGAAGAAGAACATTATATCATAATTACAGGGTCTATCCATCAAGAGCTAACAATTATAAATGTTTATGCACTGAATTTGAAAGCACCCAAATATATAAGACAATTAATCACAAACATAAGCAATCTTATTGGTAAGAATGTGGTAATTGCAGGAAACTTTAATACTCTACTTACAACAATGGAAAGATCATCTAGGCAGAAAATCAATAAAGAAACAATGGCCCTGAATAATGCACTGGACCAGATGGACTTGACAGATATATTTAGAACTTTTCATCCTAAAGCAGCAGAATACACATTCTTCTCAAGTGCTCATGGACCATTCTCCAAGGTAGATCACATACTGAGTCAAAAAACAGCTCTCAATAAATACAAAATAATTAAGATCATACCATGCACACTTTCAGATCACAATGCTATGAAAGTTTAAATCAATGACAGGAAAAGGTTTGGAAAACTTCCAAATGCATGGAGGTTAAAGAGCATCCTACTAAATAATGAATGGGTCAACCAGGCAATTAAAGAAGAAATTAAAAAATATGTAGAAACAAATGAAAATGAAAATGACAGTCCAAACACGTTTGGGATGCAGCAAAGTCAGTCCTAAGAGGAAAATACATTGCAATCCAGGCCTATCTCAAGAAACAAGAAAAATCCCAAATACAAAATCTAACAGCACACCTCAAGGAACTAGAAGCAGAACAACAAAGAAGCTCCAAAACTAGCAGAAGAAGAGAAATAATAAAGATTGGAGCAGGAATAAACAATATAGAATCCAAAAAAAAAAAAACCCAGTAAAACAGATCAATGAAACTAAGAGTTGGTTTTTTGAAAAAATAAACAAAATTGATAAACCCCTAGCCAGACTGCTTAAAAAGAAAGGTAGAGGACCCAAATAGATAAAATCCCTCAGAAATACAAGCAATTATTAGAGAATACTATGAAAAATTATATGCCAACAAACTGGACAACCTGGAAGAAATGGACAAATTCCTAGACACCCACACACTACCAAAACTCAAATGGGAAGAAATAGAAAATATGAATAAACCCATAACTAGTGAAGAAATTGAGTCAGTTATCAAAAATCTCCCAACAAATAAGAGTCCAGGACCAGATGGCTTCCCTGGGGAATTCTACCAGACATTTAAAGCAGAGTTAATACCTATCCTTCTCAAGCTGTTCCAAAAAATAGAAATGGAAGGAAAACTTATGGACTCTTTCTATGAAGCCAGCATTACCTTGATTCCCAAACCAGACAGAGACCCCACAAAAAAAGGAGAATTACAGCCAATATCCCTGATGAACATGGATGCAAAACTTCTCAACAAGTTACTAGAAAATTGAATTCAACAGCATATAAAAAGAATTATTCACCATGAGCAAGTGGGATCCATTCCTGGGATGCAGGACTGGTTCAACATTCGCAAATCAATCAATGTGATACATCCCATTAATAAAAGAAAGGATAAGAATCATATGATCCTGTAAATAGATTCAGAAAAAACATTTGACAAAATACAGCATCCTTTCTTAATAAAAACCCTTAAGAAAGTTGGGCTAGAAGGAACATACTTAAACATCATAAAATCCATTTATGAAAAGCCCACAGCTAATATCATCCTCAATGAGGAAAAACTGAGAGCTTTCCCCTGAGATCAGGAACATGACAGGGATGTCCACTCTCACCACTGTTGTTTAACGTAGTGTTGGAAGTCCTAGCATCAGCAATAAGACAACAAAATGAAATCAAAGACATCAAAATTTGCAAAGAAGAAGTCAAACTCACTTTTTGAAGATGACATGATACTCTACATGAAAAACTCAAAGGACTCCACCAAAAGACTGCTAGAACTGATACATGAATTCAACAAAGTTGCAGGGTACAAAATCAATGTACAGAAATTGGTTGCATTTTTATACACCAATAATGAAGCAACAGAAAGAGAAATCAAGAAACTGATCCCATTTATAATTGCACCAAGAACCATAACATACCTAGGAATAAATCTAACCAAAGATGTAAAAGCTCTGTATGCTGAAAGCTTACTATAGAAAGCTTCTGAAGGAAATTGAAGAAGACACAAAGAAATGGAAAAACATTCCATGCTCATGGATTGGAAGAATAAATGTTGTTAAAATATCAATACTGCCCAAAGCAATCTACACATTCAATGCAATCCCAATCAAAATTGCACTGGAATTCTTCTCACAGATAGAACAAACAATCCTAAAATTTGTATAGAACCACAAAAGACCTCAAATATCCAAAGTAACATTGAAAAAGAAAACCAAAGCAGGAGGCATCACAATCCCAGACTTTCACTTCTACTAAAAAGCTGTAATAGCCAAGACAATATGGTATTGACACAAAAACAGACACATAGACCAATGGAATAGAATAGAGAACCCAGAATTGGACCCACATATAAATGGCCAACTAATCTTTGACAAAGCAGGAAAGAGCATCCAATGGAGAAAAGACAGTGTCTTTAGCAAATGGTTCTGGGAGAACTGGACAGCAACATTCAGAAGAATGAAACTAGATCACTATCTTATACCATACACAAAAATAAACTCTAAATGGATGAAAGACCTAAATGTGAGAGAAGAAACCATCAAAAACCTAGAGAAAAAAGCAGGCAACAACTCTCTGACCTCACCCACAGCAATTTCTTGCTCGACACATCTCCAAAGGCAAGGGAATTAAAAGCAAAAATGAAGTATTGGGACCTCATCAAGATAAAAATCTTCTGCATTGCAAAGGAAACAATCAACAAAACTAAAAGGCAACCGACGGATTGGGAAAAGATATTTGCAAGTGACACGTCAGATAAAGGGTTAGTATCCAAAATCTATAAAGAAATTACCAAACTCAACACCTGAAAAACAAATAATCCAGTGAAGAAATGGGCAGAAGACATGAATAGACACTTTTCCAAAGAAAACATCCAGATTGCAAACAGACACACAACGAGATGCCCAATGTCACTCATCATCAGGGAAATACAAATCAAAGTCACACTGAGGTACCACCTCATACCAGTCAGAGTGGCTAAAATGAACAAATCAGGAAACTACAGATGCTGGCGAGGATGTGGAGAAATGGGAATCCTCTTGCACTGTTGGTGGGAATGCAAACTGGTGCAGCCACTCTGGAAAACAGTGTGGAGGTTCCTCACAAAATTAAAAATAGATCTACCCTATGACCCAGCAATAGCACTGCTAGGAATTTACCCAAGGGCTACAGGACTACTGATGAATAGGGGCACATGTACCCCAATGTTTATAGCAGTGCTTTCAACAATAGCCAAATTATGGAAAGAATCTAAATGCACTTCAACTGATGGATGGATAAAGATGTGGTTTATATATACTACTTGGAATGAGAAAGAATGAAATCATGCCATTTACAGCAACAGGGATGGCACTGGAAGCTATTATCCTGAGTGAAATAAGTCAATCAGAGAAGGACAGATATCACATGTTTTCACTCATATGTAGATCTTGAGAAACTTAAGGAAGACCATGGGGGAAGGGAAGGGGAAAAAATAGTTACAGAGAGGGAGGGAGGGAGGCAAACCACAAGAGACTCGTAAGTACAGAGAACAAACTTAGAGTGAAGAGGGGGATGGGGGAGAGGGGAAAATGTGTGATGGCCACTGAGGAGGGCAATTGTTGGGATGAGCACCGGGTGTTGTATGTAAGCCAAATTGGCAATAAATTATATTTTTAAAAAAGAACCATCTAAAAAATAAGTAAAATAAAATGTTCAGTCCATTTTCATGTAGTATAATTATTTTTTTTTTAATCTGAGCACAGTTGACACACAATGCTACACTAGTTTTAGGAACACAACAAAGTAACTCAAGTCCACACATTATGCCATGCTCATCATAAGTGTAACGATCTGTCACCACCCTATGCCACCACAATACCATTGACGATATTCCTCATGCTGCAGCCCCCATTCCTGTGACCTAGTCATTCCGCAACTAGAAGACCATATCTCCTACTCCCTTTTACCCACCTACCTATCACCCAACTCTGGCAACCATCAGTCTTCTCTTTGCATTTGTAGGTCTGATTCTGCTTTTTTGTTGTTGTTTATTCATTTTTTAAAGTCCATATATAAATGAAATCATATATTTGATTTATTTAATATGATCATATGATATTTGACTTATTTCACTTGGCATAATACCCTTTATGTCCATCCATTTAGTATAATTATTGATATGGTTGGCGCTACGTCTATTTGGTTTCTAATTGTTCACTCTGATTTTTGTCCTTTTTCTTCTTCTTGTCCCTTTCTTCTTCCTGTCTCCCTTATTTGGAAGGATTAGCTAAATATTTTTAGTACTCCATCTAATTTTGCCTATTGACTTTTTAATTATATATCTCTTACTATAAATTTTTGGTAACCATCCTAGTAATTACAGTATCTATCCTTTACTTATTATTGCCTACTTAAAAATAATATTTAGCACTTCAGATGAAATGTAAGAAACTTGGAAGAACATATCCTATAGTTCTGTTTATTCTTCTCCCATCCTTTGTGTTATTGTTGTCGTACATTTTCCTTCTATATATAAGCTAAACAGGACATGTGATATTTTCATCTTAAACTCTCACTTGTAAAGAAATCAAGTTGTCTTTTAAAGAAATCAAGAAATGTAAAAGGTAGTTTACATTCACCTAAATAATTATTTCCAGTGCATTCCATTCCTTTCTGTAGATTCCAATTTTCATATGATATTGTTTTGTTTTTCTTCAACCTGAAAAAAAAACCTCAACATTCTTTGTAACACAAAACTTCTAACAAAATATTCTTTTACTTTTTATTGTAGATAGTTTTCTGGCTGGCATTTTGTTGTTGTTATTGTTGTTGTTGTTGTTGTTCAGTTACTTTGAAGTTGTAATGCTTTTGTTTTTAGCTTCTATTGTTTTTTAGTAAGAAATGAGCCATCATTCTCATCGTGGTTCCCATACATGATTGTGTTCTTTTACCTCTAGCTGCAGGACTTTTTTCCTTATCTTTGATTTTCAGCAGTTTAACAATTAGGTACCTAGTGTGGCTTCCTTTGTCTTTATCCTATTTGGATTCACTGAATTTCCTGGATCCCTGGGTTGATGTGTAGGGGAAAAAAATGTGGAGCCATTCTTTCTTAAAATATATTTTTGCCCATTCTCCATATCTTTTCCCACTGAGGCTCCTTTTACAATGTGTTAGATCACTTGATATTGTCCCATGAGTTACTAGGTCTCTGTACATCTTTGATAATCTTTTTTCTTAATCTGCTTTGGTTTGCATAATTTCTATTTATGTTATGCTTTGTTAGGATGAGTTTATTTGGGTTTAACCCCTAGTCCTACTGCATGGCACTTACTTACTCTAGAGTGTGTTTTTCTTCTAACGTGCACCCTAATGGATTTCCACTGGATATTTGAGGTAGGCAGTAAGTTCTCTCCAATTTAAATGGGGTGACCTCCACCTCCTAGTATTCTGTGACCTCTCTTACATCAGTTGCTTCTCAACCCCTTGCATAAGTTGTGATGTGTTGCTCCCTTTTGTCTTACCTTGAGGAGTCAAGACCAGACCTTATTTAAAAACATGAGCAAAACCCACATGTACACCCAAACCCAGCTTTCTGTTTCCAGTCTCTACTACACAAATTCCAACCATTTCTGCAACCCTAAACTATGATCACTGTCTCATAAGAGGCAGATGTCTAGTTTCTGTTTGGGTTCATTCAGAAAAATGCCTCAGGGCAGAAAGTTGGGGTTAACATAGAGCTCATCACATGTGTTTCCCTTCTCTCAAGGATTATAGTCTTGCACTGCCTGTTTATCTATTCCTGGAAACAGTTACCTCATTTATTTTGTCCAGTTTTATGGTTGTATATATATATATGTCAGGGCAAGTACAAAACCAATATCTTAGTCATGGCTAGATGTGAAAGTCTATTGCATCTTGGCCTTTTGGCCAAGACTAAGTGTAGTATCTGTTCTTATCAGTTCAGCAAACTTTGAAAAAATAAATAAATAAATGAATTTTGGCAAAATCAGGAAATTTTTTTAAAAGTATGCTTTGCTAATCATCTCCATCCTCGGGGCAACCTCTTACACAAACTCATCCACCTGTCATGTGTCCCTTTTACTAGAAAAATGCTTTAGATCAAATCCTTATTAACATATTAGTATATTTGCATTTTGAAAACATCCTTTGAAGTAAAGCCTGAATACAAAAATAATAGAGAAAATCAATGAAGCCAAAGTAGGTTCTTTGAAATGATAATCAACAAAACTGACAAACTTTAACTACATTGACTAAGAAAAAAAATCTACCTGATCTAGCCTAATGATGAGCTCTTCCATTAGTAATTAATGATCTTTGCTTTGTTTATGTCATCTGCTTTAGAACCTGAATTCTTTCAAAGAAATGCTCCTCCTGTTTCTATAAAAATAGTACTACTAAAATATATTACATAACACTAATATCTGGAAGTCTCTTCATGGTAAATAAATGTGAAATATCATTTTTGATATTGAAAAAAAGTAGAAAAGTTAGAAAATAAAAAAAAAATTTAAACTTTCATGCATCTCCACTAGCTAATAAAAAATTAATGGACAAAGAATGTTCCTTTTGATCCTCAAATTGCCCCCTCTCATTTTTGCCATAAACTTTGCATATGGCAAGCTCATTACTGATATTAAATATATATGTACCACCTTGACACTACATTTAATCAAATACATACTTACTGCCTTGATACTACACTTATAGCACAAAAGAACAAGTCTATGCAGCTAACAGTCTTACTAATCTCATCATTTTTTTCTTCAGATCATGGAATTTTCTTTTTTTGCATAATTCTCCATGTTCTTTTCTCCTTATTACTGTTCATAACCAACAGAGAGGATGGACAAGAGTGGCTACAAATTAAATAATGTTTATATTTCATAATAAAATTGTCACCATGGATACCATATGTTATGATGCCTCCTCAGTTTGCATCCATGTACTATATTCAAACATCAGGAGAGAGATTGAGGAATCAGAAGATCTTGCTTGTAGTTCTCTACCTTTTACTAACAAGCTGTAAGACCACTGGTAATTTCATTTAATATCTTTGGTGCCTTGGTTTCACAATCTGTAAAATGATGAGGTTAGACTAAAGAATTTTAGTATGTAATAATTACTAAGCACTTTCTATGTACGTGTTATTAAGCCAGGTATTTAATGTTATTTAATCTTCACAGTAATATGTCTATGAGACTATTTTTCAATGTTCTCCAGAGAAAAAGAACCGATGGGACATATTTAGATATACAAGAGGAGATTTAGTATGAGAATTTGCTCTTGTGGTTATGGAGGCCCATAAGTCCCATGATAAACTGTCTGCAAGCTGGAACACTAGGAAAGCTGATGGTGTAATTCAGTACAATGCAAGTCCTGAGAATCAGGAGGAGAGGTGGCTGCTAGTATAAGTCCCAGAGTCCACAGGCCCAAGAACCAGGAGTTCCACTGTTGGAGGGCAGAAGAATATGGACATCCCAAATCAATAAAAGACAGAGTGAATTAGCCCTTCTTACTCCTTTTTGTTCTATTTAGGCCTCCAGTGGATTGGATAACTCGCACCTGCATTGGAGAGAACAATCTGCTTTACTCAGTCTACTGTTTCAAATGCTAATCTCATCTTGGACATACCCTCACAGATCTACTTCTTAAATTATCACCAGCTATCTGTGCATCCCTTAGTCTACTCAAGTCACACATAAAGTTAACTATCACGTAGGCAGATATTATTATTATTATCCCATTACATCCTTGAAAACTTGAGGTTAAGCATCATTAAAGACCTCTTCTAAGTAGTAAATAAAAGAGCCAGAATTGGACTTAAATCTGTCTGACTCCTGGGCCCAGGCTGGTAACCCCCACAATTTCAAGCAAAACATATCCCAAAACATTTTTTTCTTTAAAATATTAAATTTAATATCCAGTTGGGGAGAAGCTTACATGCAAACTGGAGTCTTGTGACTCCTCCTTCTATTGAGCACAATCCAGGCTTGTACTGTGTTTGCATGTTGTCTGTCTGTCAAATTTAGTTCCCAAGTAGAAACTTCGTCTAACACAACATTCTGCCTAGAGGTTCACACATTGCTAGCACTCAGTAACTGCTCATAGCAATATGAATGGCATCTGTTTAGTAAAAGGAATTTTGCCACTAATATTTCTTTTCTATTAGTTCAAATATGTATTTAGCAATTTTAACTGTTGAAAATATTCCAATCTTCTTAGTATATATGCAAGATTATTTATATTAATATTAGCCTATGATAGCCCCAGTTTGGCATAGTGTGGTTCTAGATAGACTGCACTCTCTGTAAATATACCTAGCCAAGATCTATTCCAGTTTATTCATTCATTTAGTCAGTCAGTGAAAGCTTAGCATTTAGTGAATATTTAGGCATATTATTTGCCTGCCATTGTGCTAAGTACAAGATAAAAACAAAGATAATTCCAGCCTGAAGGATGTATTGTCTAATGCACTGCAGTTTGCAATATAGGTAAGTAAAAGTAGACAATTACAATTTGATATAATAAGTACTAATAATTGGTAGGGTTAGTACTACTCCAAAGGGGGCTTCTAAACCAAGATTAGGGATCAGAGAAGTCATCCTACACAAAGTAATATCCCAGTAAGACTTGTAATGTTCTCATAAATTAGCCAGGTGGAAAACAGATGGAAGAAAATTCCAGAGGGAAGAATTTTTTCAAAGAGCCAAAGATTAGGGAAAGAGAATGGCATTATTCTAAAATCTGAATATAGTTCAGAATGGCCCCCCAAAAAATTGGTAAGAAATGAGATTGGGAGGTAGGCAGGTATCATCCCAAAGGACCATATAAGCCTTATAAGCTCCATGTTAAGCCATAGAGTCTTTACCTGAAGGCAGCCAAGAAGGTTTAAATAGTGAAATAGACCATTAGATTTACATCTTGAAAAGGTCACTTTGGCTGCAGTGTAGGAAGCAAATTACAACAAGTAAGGATGGACTGGAAGAGAACAATTGGGGGCCTTCTTAAAATGGTGGTATCCAAAGGCTCTGGATGAATTGGAGTCAATTGAGATAAAATTAACAGTACCTGGTAAATTATTAGAAGAGAGGTAGTTGGGAAGGAATAGGAATCAAAGACATGCTTGTGTTTTGGGCCTGAAAAATTAGATGAATGGTAGTTTTATTCATTGGGATAGGGAAGATGTAAGGAGAAGCGGCTTTGGGGTCAGAAAAACTGATTAATTTCATGTTAGTCAAGCCACAGAGATAGTGTTGTTGTTGTTTGGAATATATTATATGACTATTTAAATTCTGATGTAGTACTAATCTGTACCACAAATTAGTACCTGCGAAACAGAGTAGGTGCAGTTTTATCTTACTCTATCAATTCAGTAGATTACTCTAAAGGTGATAAAAAATGGAGATTATTAATCCTAAACAGTATTGATTCTTGAAGAAGGTGATGGTAGAACATATCTCATGGCTGGACCAGAATCTGTGGGGGAAAGTACTATTCTGAGCTAGTCAGTAAAATTATATAATCATATGGTAGCCTGGACACATACACTACAATACCAGTTCTATGTGAAGTAACTGAGCAAGAGGCCCTGAAAGATTGCAAACCAATCTCAGCTGATACAGAATTTCTGAAAAAAGTGGCTGCTTCCTTCAACATGAATAAGAGACCAGGTGATATAAAAGAGTAAACCAAATGTCCCAATCCATTCGCTTTCACTGCCGTAGAATTCCTCCCAAGACTGGTCCCATTCACTGAGTGAAACAATTGGAAAATCTGTCCACCAAATTGCCTGATAAAAACTAGGATTATCCCTAAATATCCTATGCTTCCCAGCTGAATAGATTTCTTACCCACTCTACTCAAGTACTTTACCTCTTTAAGCACCTGTGCATCTGTGTTTGTAACTCCACCACAGAAGGACTCAATGACTTCAGCCTGGGTGTTTTTCAGGGAAGGTGTTAAAACCATAGCCATAAAATTGAACTATATAATGCAATCCTTCAAAATAGATTAACTGCAGGTATCTTAATGAGTTGATGTAATGGAGGATGTCTGCCAAGAAGGATGGCTTTGGCTTGGAAGCAACTGATCTTCGTCCATCCTTCTGATGATAATTAGGTAATATGTCTGCTTGCCTATTGTTTATTGAGGCCAATACTAATTTATGGCAATAAAATCATGCTCCCAATTTAAAAGGGAAATCTTATGTTTTTGTATTCTATAGTGGAGTGGCAAACATGGTTTGAAGTCATTTAGATAAAAGTCATCCAATGAAGGATGCCCAAGGGCATTCCTGTTTTATGCTGCTCTGCCTTGTCCTCTTTAAAATGATTACTTTATCTATTGAATTCTCAAGGTTGTATTATAAATAATGTGAAGAACACCTTTGTAATTATCTCCTTAGATGGATTTCTAAAAGTGGAATTATATCATGAGTCAAATATTTTTTTTCAATTTACAATTTAGTATATTCACAAAATTACTTACAGAAAGAACTACCCATTTAGCTCCTATCAGTAAAATGAGAGTGAGTCTTTCCTTAACACCTTCATTAATAATAGATTGTATCTATACTTTTAATCTTTACTAATCCAAAATCCAAAATATATTTCATCATTTATTATTTTCAGTTATCTGATTATTAATGCATTTAGATATATTTTCATGTTTCCTGGCCATTTTTATTCTGTTAATTACCTTTATATGACTATTGTCTATTTTATTACTATGCTATTGATTTTTCTTCTCTCATTGTGGATCTCATTTTTTCTCCTGATTTATAAATTTATAATGTTTTGTAACATTAATATTTGTCTCATATTAATATCATTGCCTCCTATTTTTTGACATATATATTTATCTAAACTCTATACTTTTCTAAACTTTATACTTCTGACATATATATTTATCTAAACTCTAAAGTTATTCAGATTTTCTTTCCTCTCAAATAAGTCCTGAGTACATTCTTCCCTCATTATCCTAGTGTTCTTAATTTTGTTAACTAGATTCTTTTGTGCCATTTTAAAAGTACCCACATAGCATATATTTCTTACATTTAGTAGTTAATTGTTGTTCCAAGATATGTTGCCAATTTCTGACCTCACTATCAGTCCTTGTCTTTAGGTTTAATTTCAGTAGGTTTTTATGTAAGAATCTATGAGTGGTAAACTTTCTAGAACAACTTCCTGTGCTTGGAAACAATGATTTATTTCACCCTTACTCTGGAAGGATATTTTAGTTAGGTATAGAATTCTGGCTTAACAGTTATTTTCCTAGCTCTTTGAAGATATTCTTCCTTTGTCTTCTGCCAACTGTTGTTTCTAATGACAGTTTTATTGCCAATCAGCCTATCTTTCTGGTTATCTTGCTGTTTGATGTTCTGAAGTTTCACTTTAATTTTCCTGTTAAGTGTATGAAGAGTGTTAAGGGTTGAGTTGTGTCCCCTAAGAAAGATATGCTGAAGTCCTAACCCCAGTATCTCAGAATGTGACTTATTTGGAATCAGGGTCCTTACATGGGTAATCAAGTTAAAATGAGGTCATTGGGGTAGACTTTAAATAAATATAACTGTTACCCTTATAAATAGGGGAAATTTTGGACATAGAGACAAACATACATAGAAGAGACAGAGGCACAAAGAGAATGCCATGTGAAAAGCAAGGCTGAGATTGGGGTAATAGACCTATGAACAAAGGAACACCAAAATTGCCAGCAAACCACCAGAAGGTAAGAGACAGAGGGAACAAATTCTTCCTCACAGCTTTCGGAAGGAACCATACTACTACCACCTCAATTTTGGACTTCTAGCCTCCAAAACTGTGAAACAATAAATTTCTATTATTTTAAGCCACCAGTCTGTGGTACTTTGTTACAGTAGCCCTAGGAAATCAAAACAGTGAGCATTTTCAAATGAGGCTTGTGTGTTTCTTTAATTTAAGAATATTCTTAAACATTATATCTTTGAATATTTCTTTTCTATACTCATTTCTAGATTTTTATTAAATTTATAATGGAATATCTCAATTGATCCTCCATATTTTTTAAATTTTCTTTGAGTTTTAGTTGACATCCTATGCCATATTCCAATTTGCTAATTCTATCTTTGACTTTTTCTATTTTACAGTTTACCCAAATATTAATTTTCTTATTTTTATTCCAATATTTTCATTTTTCATTTTCAAAATTAACCTGCAAGTTAAATAACCTAAAGTTAACCTGAAGTTAATTCAATGTCTTGTTTTTCATTTTATTGGTTTTGTTAGTATTACTTTACTTAATGTGTTTGACTTTTTATTTTGAACTTTGACCTCCTGTGGAAATTTGTTTTTTACCTCTATGCCCATTCCCCCTTGTCTAACTGTTTTACAGTTATCTTAAACTCCGCTTTATCCCAGTGTCCCCTTCAAGTACCTGATGATATATAGTCACTGAGCCAGCAGGTGAATTGGCTCAAGTCTTGCTTTCAATCTGTGTCCGCTTACTCCTGTCTCTCAGTATGCACAATATGTAATCCAGAAAATTGTTGGTCACAGCTTTTTACACCTTCCTTTAACAGGTAATGGAGCTCTAACACAGCCAGTTTCAAAAGCAGGAAGCCTGACCCTAGCCTCCTATTTTACATAGGCCACATTTAATCTCTGTTACTCTGTCTTAGCTTTGCTTAATTCTGGTCCAAATTTCAGTAGGGAATATGGAGTATACTTATTATATTATATTTTTGGTTTTCTCTTGTGTTTTCATAGGCATAGGTAAATTTTTAGTTCATCCATGTCTTTTTAATTTTTCACCTTAGAGTTTATCATTGCTATATATTTAGGATGGCATGTGAGGACTCAAACATGAAATCACAAATTTATCTTGAAGAGAAACCCTGATTTCTTTCTAACTTTAATTAAACCTTTGTGAGTCATTCCTAGTTAACTCCTGCTAACCTGTTTCCATAGTTAAATGTGGAAAACTCTTTTGGCCTGGAACTCCGTTGGCCTTGAACTATTCCTAGGCTGTAAATAAATTAGAATTAAATAACTTTTGACAAAATCAGGCTAAGATAGGCCCTATTTTTTTTTCTAGGTTGATAAAATACACATATACTAGCACCAGATGCAATGTGAACAAAGAGAGATAAGTAATGATTTTTCCTTAATCCTGAATGCTGAACTGGGATTATTTTCCTTCCATGATGCTGAGTCAAGGTTATTGGACCTTACCACTTCAGCATATGGAAAAGAAATCCAAAAAAAAGAGACATATCCACTTGCAATGATTTTTTAACTTTCATTACATAAGAACTCACCCCACTACCAAGCCTAGGGAACATGTTGTTGTAGGATCTAACTAAGAGCAATTCTCCTCTTTCCTGGAGTAGAAAAAATGATGAAGAGCCTTGAACTCCTTCCTTGAAAACTAGCAATATTAATTTTCCTCAAAACCTTTTATTGTTGTTCCATATCTTCTACCTTTAATGAAGTCAGTAAGTCTGAGATTGTTTTCCCTCTTAGTGAATGTCCTATTTTTGTCAGTCTAGCTGAAGGACTCTTTATTTGTCATCGAACTACACTAAGATTCTGTTCCTAATTTACCTGGGTATGGTTTATATATTCCTTTAGACTTTGAGCTGAAAACCTAGTGTATGAGCCCATAGTTCTTATGTAGTCATTCAGTTACTAGGGGCTGTGTGAAGAGTAAGCTAGAGAAACTGATAGCCAAAATTCGGGTGGATTGTATCTGCCTACTTCTCTGAAAATTTGAGTACCATACTCTTGAAGTTTTCCATGGTCTTTAAGGAAAGAGTACCTACTATTTAGCTGTTCCCTAGCTTTGGTGTCCCTCATCAGTCTTTTGTATATTTCAGTAAGTAGCACAAATCCCCCACCACTATCACTATGACCACCACCAAGTATAATTTACAGTCTTTTTTTAGGCTTAATCTTGCCTCCGGTCATGCACCAGATTCCTGTTTAAAACCCAACCGGAAGTTAAAATGGTAGCATAATGTGATTTTTCCATTAGACTTACTCCTGTCCTATTCTGTGGAGGAAGGATAAGTTTCAAATGGACAACTTCCATTTTTTTTCTCCATGGCTCTCTTTATCACTTGAACTTCTTCACTCACTGATCCAAACCTCAGCGTCCTTGTTTGTCTTTATCCAAATGTATGACAAGCTCATCAAATCTGGTAAGCTTGTAATATGACTTTGTGGTCATACCTCTAGTATTCCTAAAGATAAATTTTTATCTCTATTTTGCATTCATTTCTGTAAACTGTAGGCAAAGTAAAAATCATGCAAACATGCCCTGACTTTACACTCTTTCCCCGAAATTTATCAATACATTTGGCTTTAAATTAGCAATTTATAACAAAAAGTGAGAACTAGTAAGTAATCAACTGAAGAACAGAAAAAAGTATAAAAAGTAGTCAAAAGTAGTCTCAGTAGTCACTGAGAAAGGCTGCTAGGAGTTTGGTTTGGCTAAAACATAGATTATATCTAAGGGAGCCACATTTACTTCTTAGATTCTTATCAGAAAGTGTCAGATAAAAATTATTAATAATACTATAATAAATTTTATTGGTCCTTATATTATCTTAGGACAATGCATTTGACAAAGTAAGACCTATTTTGTGGTATAAAAAAGAACAAAGGAGTAGAATTCATAGGATATTGTTTTTTTCTCTTTCTTTCTTCTTTTTTTTTAACTAGAAACAACTAGCTGTGTGTGTTGGATATGGCCCCTACCATCTCTGGGGTTTCTTTATTGCAGTTCAAATTAGAGAATGAAATTTTACTCTATAGGGTTATTCCATGCTGCATTTATTTAGGCACAAATGGTAGAAAGATGACTTCTCTGTAGGTGAAGTTGCCTGCCTACAGAAAATGTGTTTGATCTCTGCCTAGCCATTTTCTTCAGAGTTTTTGTATCCATAATATCACACTCAACAATCACAAAAAAATAATTGGTAAACCTTAACTGAACATATTCAAAACTCTTCAAGCATAACCCAGAAGAAAAGATTTCAAAATTACACCTAGATGAAATGTTTATCTTTTTATAAATTTCTGTTTGAATGGATTTTGAAGCAAAATTATATTTTATTTTAAAAATAGAGTCAAGATAGTCATGATTAATATTGTTTGGGGAATAATTTATTATAACATAGTTTACATTCAGAAAGTGACTTCTGAAGAATCTTAACGACCCTTTCCAAATTGCTTTCACCTACCTCTGAAGTGAAGGACATTTTACATAAGCACAAAGTGGAAAAAATTAAAATATATACAGCCATGGTTATTAATAGGAAGGCAGGTGGCACTGATTAAAAGAAAACAGTAAAAATTCTCATTTGGAAGTAATTTCACAATTATGTACTATGGATTAATTTAGTCTGGAAACTACTATATGAAAGAAATGCAAATTTAGCTGAGCTTTCTAATTATGAACTATTTAAGGTAAAAAATTATCAGCCTAATTACATTATTCTATACACAGGATCCCATGGTTAGATATTCTTATATCTGAATTTCTCTGCCATCACCTGCCATTGCTATATACTGTCTTCCAAGAAGTGGATTTTAAAAAAAGGAAATAGCCATGTTATTTGACATTTTGCTCTATTTTTCAATACCCAGTGTATAATGAATGCTCAATAAATATTGATAAATAATGTCTTTAATGAGAATCCAGATTAAAATGAATGTTTTACTGTTAATAATCTTTTCTAAGCACAATGCAGTAACTAGGATTATCCTGACATAACTTCACATAAATCACAAACTGGACAAGTTTGGGCAATTGGTTCACATTACCACCTGCCATTTTCACTTATCATTTTATGTTATGAAGTCTCCTTACATAAGAATAGAGCAGACCTTTGGTAGAGTGTAATCTTTTCAGACATCTCATAATTCATTTATGCAATGCAGAAGTGAAAATATTTTCAAGCTTTTAGATAATGATGCCATTGGCCAGGCAAATGACTTTGAATAGCAAAGAGAACAAACTTCTCATTTTGCTCTACTTTTCTAAGACATTACTCTTTCCAACAGTGTGCACTGCCTAGTTCTCAAAATCATTGTGAATAAGAATAATCTAGGACTGTTGAAAAATATTCAGTTCATGAATCTGACTTAAAGAGATTCTAATTAAATAGGAAATGATGGCTGCTGTGACAACTTCATTGGACTATGGGGTAGCAGATGTGAAATATTTCTCTTTATTTTGAAATATTTTTCATGGAACCTAAAGTATTATTATAATAATTAACACCTGGGTGGCACAGTCAGTTAAGCAATGGACTCTTGATCTTCCTTCATCATGATCTCACGGTTCCTGAGTTCAAGCCCCACATTGGGCTCTGTGCTGATGGTGCAGAGCCTGCTTGGGATTCCGTCTTCCATTCTGTCTGCCCTTCCCCCCACTTGTGTGTGCTCCTGCGCCGGCACTCTCTCTCTCTGTCTCTTAAAATAAATAGGAGCACCTGGGTGGCTCAGTCGTTAGGCATCCGACCTCAGCTCAGGTCATGATCTCACAGTTCATGAGTTCGAGCCCTGCCTCGGGCTTTGTGCTGACAGCTTAGAGCCTGGAGCCTGCTTCAGATTCTGTGTCTCATTCTCTCTCTGCCCCTCCCCCACTTGTTCTCTGTCTCTCAAAAGTAAATAAAAATGTAAAAATAAAGAAAGAAATAAATAAACAAACAAACAAACATAAAAAACTATTAATAATTAACACCTCTCAGGAAACAATATAGGGGGGCGCCTGGGTGGTTCAGTCAGTTAAGTGTCGACTCATGATCTCGTGGTTCATGAGTTCAAGCCCCGTGTTGGGCTCTATAGTTATAGCTCAGAGCCTAGAGCCTGCTTCAGATTTTGTGTCTCCCTCTTTCTCTGCCCCTCCCCTGCTCATGCTCTGTCTCTCAAAAATAAAGCATTTAAGAAATTTTTTTTAAAAAGAAACAATATAGGAAAGGATTCTTTTTTATTTTTTTAATATTTATTTATTTATTTTGGGAGAGAGAGCTCGAGCAGGGGAGGGGCAGAGATACAGGGGGACAGAAAATCCCAAGCAGGCTTTGTGCTGACAGCACAGGGTTTGAACCCACAAACCGTGAGATAATGACCTGAGCCAAAACCAAGAGTCGGAAGCTTGACCAACTGAGCCACGCAGGTGCCCCAGAAAAAGATTCTTTTAAAAACATTTTTTCTAATTATAAAAATATTATATGTTCATTATATAGAAATTTGGAAAATAATGGAAGGTACAAATAAGAATCTAAAATTTGACCATATCCCACTATGGGGAGATAACAGCCATTAACTTTTCTTCCCTTTATGGAGCATTTTAATTGTTTTATTTAAGAATGAAGAATATTGCAATAATTATATATATTTATATAAGTAAATTTTCACAAACTATACCTGTGTAACCAGCTTCCATCTCCCAGATCAAGAAATAGTGTATTACCAGCAACATATAATCCTCCCTTTGTCCCCTTTAACACCACCTCCACAAAGATAAATACCCTTATACTGACTTCTAATGCTCTAAACAAGTTTTATCTGCTTCTGATTTATATATATAACATCTTCTCTCACTCATCTAGACATTTGTGAAATTTGTTCATATTGTTCTGTTGCAGTTCATTTGTTTTCATAGCTGTGAATATAGAACCAGTTTAGGGCAATTACAAATAGTTCCCCAGTTAACATTTTTGTGCATGTTTTGTACATGTATATGTACATTGATGTTAGATATTTACTTAGGAGTGGAATTGCTAGGTGATAAGATGTGTATAGAATATGCATATGTTTAGTTTGGTAGACACTACCAATTAGTTTTTCATAGTAGTTGTACCAATTTATATTCCTACTAGCAGAGTATGAGACTTTTAGTTGCTCCGCATCTTCACCAAAACTTGGTATTTTCTTTCATTTCATTTCAGCCATTTTGGTTGATAAAAAATTGTCATATTGTGGTTTTCATTTATATTTTACTTATGACTAATGAAGTTGAGCTTGTAGCTATCACTGACATTTTGATAAATTTTTTTTGTCTTTTTTTCTGTGTGTCTGTATATGCATGCATGATATTTTAAAATAAAGATTATGTTGCATATTCAACTATATGAACATCTAAAATTACATCATGAGAATTCTCCACGTTCATAAGTATTCTTCAGAAATGTTAGTTTTAGAATATTGTTCTGACCCATCTCACTAGAAATAATTAAATGACACTTATTTTTCTCTGCCTTATTTCACTTATCATAATACCCTCTAGGTCCATCCATGTTATCGCAAATTTTATTCTTTTTTTATGACTGAATAATTTTCTATTTTACATATACCACATCTTCTTTATCCTTAATCTGATGGACACAGTTTGCTTCCATATTTTGGCTATAAATAATGCTGCATATATCTCTTCAAATTAGTGTTTTCATTTTCTTCAGATAAATACCCAGAGTGAAATTTCTGGATCATATGGTTGTTCTATTTTTAATTTTTTGAAGAACTTCCATATTTTTTTCTATAGTGGCTGTACCAATTTACATTCCTACCAAGAGTGGATGAGGGTTCCACTTTGTCCACATCCTATATAATTTCACTTATATGTGGAATCTGAAAAATAAGCAAACAAAACAAAATAGAAATAGACTCATAGATATAGGAAACTAACTGTTGGTTACCAGATGGGAGAAGGTTTGGGGGGCAGGAAAATAGGTTATAGGGATTAAGAGGTACAAACTTACAGTTATAAAATAAGTCATGGGGATATTATGTACAGCATAGAGAAGATAATCAATAATATTGTAATAACTTTGTATAGTGACAGATGGTAATTAGACTTATCATGTGAATCAAATAAAAAATGTCTAATCACTATGACATACACCTGAAACTAATAGGATATTGTATGTCAGGTATACTTCAGTTAAAAAAAAATTAAATGATACTCTAATATCTGGACAAAAATAGGGAAAACAAATATCTGAGAAAACAATAACTGAAGTTTGAACAAGTGACTTCACTAAATTAGTTTCTAGTTTTCTCTTTTTGTCTTGTCTAAGTCATGGACATGAAGTTGATTAAACTATGATTTTTTTTTTATCACATGATGAAAAGCAGTGGAATGGACCTAGGACCCATAGTGGTCAAGTCAAATCAGGATGATGGCACATTCCCTAACTATGTTGGGAGGGTATGTGCATATCAATGAGGATCATTTGAATCTGAGAACAGTTTGTACTATGTAAGGCAAGGAATTGTGGTAAATTAGAAACTATTATTATAATTTTACCACAGCATCTTGTAAATACGAGCCTCTCAAAAAATGTTTGCTCCAAGTGGAAAGTAGAGGTGGCCAGTCCACAAGTTAAGGCTATTTTGTGATGTTCTGTAGTTGGAATGTTCAAAATTCTAGACTACGTACAAATGCCATGAGAATTAATTCCACTTCTAATCATTGTGAAGTAGAGAAATTTAGTATGGATCATAAAATGCCCCATTAGAATAGACATAAAAGATTCTAAGAAAAAAATTTTAATAAGAATACTGCTATTAACTAGAGGTTAGGCTTAACTTGTAAATATCCATCCAAAAATGGTAGTCTTACTTGTATACTCCTCTATCAAACTGATTAGTGAACATGTTTTTCCACGGCAAATGGTCACTATTATTATTTTAATATTACAACATGTTAATATTAATGGTTTTGCATTATATAATCATTATCTGAATTAATCTCCATAAGTCTGTTAGGCAGGCTGGTAGATCCTGTCTGTCATTTTATAGATGAAGACACTGAGGATATAGAGTCTAAGAGTGCTGGCCATCATCACATGATTAATAAATGGCAGTCAAAATATGAATCTAGGTCTTCTGATTCCAATCTGTTTATATCTGGTTCCCTGCTCCTTTTCCCTCAGCAGCAGGAAGTTTGTTCAAATTACCTAGGTATTTACTCCAGATCTCCATTTTACTTTGACTGTCTAAACCTAGTTTAGGGCTAATAAAACAACTCTGTTTAGAATTTATTTTCAGAAAAATGCTTTTTTTAAAGTAGCATTCAGAAAATTCTTAAGACTGGACCAGAGTATGGAATAACTCCTACTTACCTATCAACTCTCAGTTCAGACAGGACCTTCTTTATTAGACCTCCCCCACAGGACTTTGCTAAAAATGGGAAAATATAATGCAAAAAAAAATTTGATATATGCAAAATATGTATTTAGTATATGGTAATTCCTTTCTCTTATGCCCTGAGACCTTTCTTCTATGAATTCAATCTTCAGCTGTTGATTAATGTGTCTGACATATTGTAGATGCTCAATATATATTTAATACACAAATAATTAGACAATAAGAGCTAGTTTGAGCAGGGCTTTGTGAGAATGGATCCCAGAACTGGAAGAGATGGGCAGGCATGCTGGAGAAAGGAAGCAGGATGGGGCGCCTGGGTGGCGCAGTCGGTTAAGCGTCCGACTTCAGCCAGGTCATGATCTCGCGGTCCGTGAGTTCGAGCCCCGCGTCAGGCTCTGGGCTGATGGCTCAGAGCCTGGAGCCTGTTTCCGATTCTGTGTCTCCCTCTCTCTCTGCCCCTCCCCCGTTCATGCTCTGTCTCTCTCTGTCCCAAAAATAAATAAACGTTGAAAAAAAAAATTAAAAAAAAAAAAAATAGAGAAAGGAAGCAGGAAATAAATCAACTTTGTTTTTGGTGGAGTTCTACCTAGGGCTAATGTTTGGTGACAACACTCCTTCAGGCTTCATATAAATCTTCTTGAACTCTGGTTACCCATTTGCCATTTCCCACCCAAGATAGGTTTGAGCTACAAATGTCAGTTGAGGTCCCCCTGAAGCAGATGAATACCAAAGTTAGTAGATAGGAAGCAATTTTTTGGAGTTGGCACAGAGGATGTTTGCCAGATTTAGCAAACAAAAATATAGGATTCCCCAATTCATTTGAATTTCAGATGAAGGATTAATACATTTTAGTATAAATATGTCCTATACCTATATTTTATCTGGCAACTCTAAAATAGGGCCATCAATTGAGTTTGGTAATAAGTGTTTTACTGAATTTATTAATGTCCCACTTTTCTCTAAAAAAAGACTCATACCAGCTTACTGCAAAAAGCCCAAGATATGTTAATAAATTAGAAATAGAAAACTAGGAATGAGTAAAATCTGTAATTAATAAAATTGAACTTTAAATTTTGCCCTAAGCTTTCTGAAACAGTGCAAACAATTCATGATAAATTATGTATGTCTTATGATTAAAAAGGCCATTTCTTAAAATGAAAAAAACATTATTATCATAAAGAAGAAGTGTAGTATATTAGACTATATTTCTAGTAAGAGTGTTTGGATTCAAGTCTTTAAGCAAGTCACAACAGCTCTTTGAACCTCAGTTCAAAGTTTATCTATGAAATGGGATTATCTTATTCCAGTTATCTAGCTATGGCTGTGTAACAAATTACCCTATAACTTAGTGACTTCAACAACCATTTTGTTATAACTCATGATCCCTGGATCAGGAGATTTTGTAGACCGTAGCTGGATAATCTATGCGCTCAATGCAGCATTGACTGAGATCACTCAGTCAGCTTGGATATATGCTCTTTTGAAGATTCAAAATGCCTTCATTCATCTATCTGTGACTTAGTAGGATTATGTGGAAGGCCAAGCACTTCTTGGACTGTAGCTCAAGGGACCCACATGTGGTATCTCCAGCATGACAGTTTCAAAGTAGGTGACTTCTAACATGGCAGCTCAGGACTCTTAGAGAAATTGTTCTAAGACAAAAAGTAGACACAGAGCATCTTTTAGGCCTGGGCCCGGAAACAGACACACTGCTACTCCTTCATATTCTATTGGTTACAACAGTCACAGAGCCAACCCAGATCCAAGAACAGGGGACACACACCCTACATCTCCATAGGAGGACTGTTTTCAAAAACAGTGTGGCCTTTTTTAATCTGCCACTCTGACTCTTTACCAGGATCATGGGAAGATAGATGAGATGACATATCCACAAGTACAGATAATATAAATGGCCTATTAACATCTACGGTGCCGGGCCTATTAAAATCTCTTTTAACTATGGCCTCAACCTAATCCCTACTACAGATAATTCTTTAAGCCAGGGAAAAGGTATAAATGTGCTATGTAAATCAGATGATTGGAACCCTCACAAGTACTTCTTTGAAAAACACAAGAACCCTGGATGTTAAAAGCAGCTGATAAATCAGTTACTGAGTACCAGCTGTGTCTGGATAGTAAGCCCTGCTCTTCTTAAACCATTGGACCAATAACAATCATCTTGGTTTACTCAGCCAGTAATCTACATGCCTAATTTATATTAATAGTAGTTCCTATTGGAAAATTGGAATAACTCTTAGTATTTTAGAAACTCTCAACACTATAATTTTTTTAAGTAGCTGGTTCATATGAGAAAAGGGATTATATTTTCTTTTAAAAAAAATGGTGATTTTGTTTGTTCATTAACAAAAGAAAACTTCCATTAAAACTTCACTTCACAGGGGCTCCTGGGTGGCTCAGTGAGTTAAGTGTCGTGATCTCACAGTTCATGAGTTTGGGCCCCACGTCATGCTCTGTGCTGCCAGCTCAGAGCCGGGAGCCTGCTTCAGATTCTGTGTTTCCCTCTCTCTCTGCCCCTCTCCCACTCACATTCTATCTCTCTCTCAAAAATAAATAAAACATTTTAAAACATTATTAAAAAAAAATTCACATAATGGGTTGCTAGCCTAAGGATATGCACACAGGATTGATTCTGTGCCATAATGTTCCTTCCATAATGCTGGACATGCCATTCCCAGCTCCATTCAGCAAAAGCACCAAGATTTGAGAACAACCGAAAGCTCTTCCCATTCTCTTTTGCCCAAAAATAGTTCTGCTGTTATCTTCATGGGGTTATTAATCACTTTCTTGAGCTAAAGAGGTGGTTTATAAAAACCTTTGTTTAAAATGGCATTTAGCCATTTTAGTTGCTAACATAGGACCTTACTGCTGGAGAGGACTCCAGTCTCTTCATCCTTACCTATAGCCAAGGAAACAAAAGCCCAGGGAGGTAAAGTGATCTGCATAAGTTTATAGAGCTTTGAGTAATAGGGGCAGAACATGATATAACAAATTTATATCTGCATAATATTTGATAGGCCACAAAGCTCTTATGCTTATTTTATGCCATTTAATTCTCATGACATCTTATAAAGAATCTCTGAAAGCCAAAGCATTTGAAGAAGAGTCAGGGGTTCTTTCCACTGCACATGTGCCCAACACCTAGGCCCTTTGAGAATAGGACATGGGACAGGTATATTTGCTTTGTATGATTGGGAGCGGTAGAGGGATGGAGATGATCCATAATCCAGAAAGACTGGTCTAGGAAGCCAAGCTTGATGGGTCATCTGAGTGAGGAGGAGGAGAGGAGTGCAAACTGAAGCAGGAGGGCCCAAAGGAAAACAAGCTATTGCCCAAATGTTTTGAGGGGTTAATCTGAATAGCTTCATCTTTTTCTATGAGTTCCTTTAATAACCTTAAAGGGCACCTGGCCTTATATATTTGTATCTTAAGAAGAAGGACTTGCCTGAATACAGGCTGCTTAGCCTTTTCTCCTTTACTTTAATTGCTTTTGCTGAACTGTCAATAAATTCCCAAGTGTCTGAGCTAAGCAACGATAGGAATAATTTCCATTTCTGCTTCTCTCAGCATGAAAGAAGGCAATCTCTTTCCAATCCAAGGAACTTGGTGAGCAAACATTAAGAAACACCAATTTCTCTCGTCCTTTTTGCTTGTTTAAAAAGAAAATCATAAAATATGATTTTTGTTTGTTTCTTTTGCAGCAGGAAGTATTTGCCCCCAAGCTTCTGCAATGTTATTTTCAGGCTTGTTCTGTCTGTCAATATCTGAAGAACACCTCACAGCAATGACATAGCTTTTGAGTGCATGGGGAGAAAATGAGCAGCAAACAGACCCTCAAGAGACACTGCTGCCACCATAGAACCTGAAAATATGGCTCCTATCTTTTATTGGTGTCAGAAGACCTTCAATTGTGGGTCTTTCATCAACACATCCAGTATTTGCATTTCTAAAGTCCTGGAGCTATTTTGCAGTATTTGAATTTAGATGATAGATAGCTGATTGATAGATGATAGATAGATAGATAGATAGATAGATAGATAGATAGATAGATGATAGGTAGATAATAAAGAGACAGAGAGAGAGAGAGAGAGAGATGGGAGAGAGACACTGACCCTAAATGTTCCTTGATCCTGGAAGAACATAAAGTGACACAAGATTGGCATGGACAATAACATTAATCCCAAGAGATATGATTGTACTAGAAATTTCAGATACTCTCAGGAAGATTTTTTTTTCATAATTAAAATATTGAATTGCTTTTATTATAAATCACTTTATAATTTTGTCTTTAGATAATGTTCTATAATATGCTTTGTAATCATAATATGTTGTAGCCATCTTTCCATTTTAACACATATTTTGTAATGATTACATAAAAATACATTTCCTGAAGTTCATTTTAACCAAGACTCTGCTAAGTTTAGATGGCTTCCAAATGTTTTCTATTTGAAATAATGCTACAACAGACAGCCTTAAATTTATATCATGATACATTTTAATGAGTATATCCGTATGGTAAATTTCTTATAATGAAAGTCTTGGCCAAAAAAATTGCACATTTTGTAAGGTAATACATTTTACTAGATTGCCTTCTAGGTTATATGACATTGCTTGCTCCCACTACGAACATGTAAACATTCCTGCAAAGATTTTTGTACTGACAATGGCTGCTTCATTGGAAGAGATTGTCTCTTCCATTAAGTGACTATTGAGAAAGTGATAATTTCTCCAGAAGTCAAAAAAAAAAAATCAATGGATAAGACATCATGAAACTTGAAGAATAGTCCAAAACCACAGTAGTGACTGGATGGCTTTCTTCAAATCTGGTGCCATATAAGACATTTGACTGTTTAAAAAGTATATATTCCCATGTTTTATTGCAGGCTGTATAAGTCCTCTAGCAATTACTTGGTGGGATGTATTCGAGTTATTTTCTTTTTTCTTCCATAGGAATGCACTTAGAGTATAGTATAATAGGTGAAGTACTGGGCAAGAAGTTATGGTACATGGAGCTGATACCAGCTGTGCCACCAGGTAGCATGTGAAGTATACAGTAGGGAAATTGATTTGTCAGGGCAAATCACAGGTCAGGCTAGACATGGCTATTTAAAGTCAGGCAAACATAACAGTTGCAGCTATTGGTTGTGGTTAAGTGAGATCTGAGGCAGAAATACTGGTTCGTATCAGCAGAAGTCAAACTTGAGTGAGACAATGAGAAGAATATACTCCAAAGCAAGCAGAGCAAGAGGTTCAGTGGAGAAAGTGCCTCACAGAGTAGTCAAGGCTTGGACTACTGCCCCCAGATAAATATAACTTAGACCTGGTCGAAGGTCTTCTGAATTGTAACTTATTGAACAAAGATATAAATGCACACACACATAATGCAAACACACATATATGCATACATATACAAGTATATACATACATACATATATGTATTTGTGTGTCTCTGTATATGTGTGTGTGTCTACATATATAGATATAGATATATTTAAGGATATAGCAGTAATCAAACAAAATCTTTGCTCTTATGGAACTAGTAGTTTAGTTAAGCAGACTAAAGATTCTGATCACCAGTTCCAGTGTGTGTGTGTGTGTGTGTGTGTGTGTGTGTGTGTGTGTGTTATGGAGAGTTTTCTCTACACTACCAACAATCCTTGAACACTAGTAGGGTGTCCTACCATTCAGTTCAATTCTGATGCTATCTACCCAAAGATAACATCAGATTCCAAAGGTAAGGAATTCAGTCCCACAAGCCCGCCCTTTGCTTCAAATGCCAGTCACAAGTCCAAATTGTCACCTGTGCTTCTGACCTACTGGCTATATATGAAAGGTTCCAACAACCCCTTTCTTGGATTCAATTAATTTGCTAGAATGATTCATGGAATGGAGGGAAACATTTTAAGATTACTGGTTTATTATAAAAAATATATAACTCAGACACAATCAGGTGGAAGGGATATATAAGACAAGGTATGAGGAAGGGGTAAAGAGTTTTCCAGCCCTTTCCTAGGCAAGTCTCACCAAATTCCCGCATGTTCACCAAGCTGGAAGCTCTCTGAACCCTGTCTTTATTTTTTTTTTATGGAGGTTTAGTTACACAGACATGATTAATTAAATCATTGCCATTGGTGATTAGGTAATTGAACTCCATCCACAACCCCTCTTCTTTACCCTGGGTGGGGTGGAGAGAGTGGGACTGAAAGTTCCAACCCTCTAATGATATGGTTTGTTCTATTGGCAACCAACCCCCCATTTAGAGGCACAAAGCAAGTCACCTTATTAACATAATAACCAATTCCTTTATCACTCTCATCACTGGAAATTCCAGTGGTTTTAGGGGCTCTGTGCCAGAAACGGAATGAAGACAAAATATATTATTTCTTACTATAAATCACAACATCATAGGAACACAAAAAATAAATAGGAAAATATATATTGAAGCCAGGTGGCAACAACAGCTATGAAAAAAATTAAAGCAGACATTGGTGCAGTCACTGTGGAAAACAGTATGGAGGATCTTCAAAAAGTTAAAAATAGAACTACCCTATGATCTAGCATTCACACTACTGGGTATTTACCCAAAGAATGCAGAAACAATAATTCAAAGGGGTATGTGCCCACTTATGTTTATGGCAGCATTATTTATAATATCTAAATTATGGAAGCACACCAAGTTGTCCATTGATTGAGGAATGCATAAAGAAGATGTGATATATATATATGCAAATAATTCCATACAGTGGATTATTCAGCCATTAAAAAGAATGAAATTTTACCATTTGCAACAACATGGAGACAGCTAGAGAGTATAATGCTAAGTGAAATAAGCCGGCTAGAGAAAGATATATATCATATGATTTCACTCATATGTGGAATTTAAGAAACAAAACAAATGAGCAAAGGGGGAAAAGAGAGAGATAGAGATTGAGACAAATCAAGAAACAGACTCTTAACTATAGACAACTGATGATTACCAGAGAGGAGGGGGCCAGTTGGGGGTTGATGGGCTAAATAGGCGATGGGGATTAAGGAGTGCACTTGTCATGATGAACACTGGGTGATGTATGGAATTGTTGAATCATTATATTGTACACCCAAAACTACTATAACACTGTATTTTAACTGACTGGAATTAAAATAGAAACTTAAAAATTAAAGCAGGATATAGGACATAGAGAGTAATTGGGGTGCTATTTTAGATAATCTGATTAGAGAGGTATCTTAAATAATGACTTTTGAGCAAAGTCTTGAAGGAAGTGAGCAACTTATCTATGTAGACGGCTGGTGGAAGAACCTTCTATGTATAAATTTCTGAGGTTGGAGTATGCTTGAGGTAGTGGAGGAGTAGTAAGGAGCTAATGTGCCTGGAATCAACTGATGAACAAAACCAAGTATAAGAACAGATAAGAGAGGTTACTAGGATAGACCATAGTTATGCAGGCCTAAGGACTCAGATTTCATCAGAAGAGTGTTATTCTGGCTGCTGTGGAAGAGTCTTCAGAGAGCAGTAGGCCTAAGGACTCAGATTTCATCAGAAGAGTGTTATTCTGGCTGCTGTGGAAGAGTCTTCAGAGAGCAGTAGAGTGGGAATAAATTATAATGTAACAGAGAGATGGAAAAAGTGCAGGCATGAAGTTCTTGAGTCTGCAGAGGAGCAAGGGTAGAATCAGGAAGACCAGTTAGGAGGTTACTGCATGTCCAAGTGAAAATGATGGTGACCCAAGCTAGAGTGGTAGCTAGAGAAGTGGAAAGAAGTAGCCTACCTCCTTCAAAGGTAGACAGGATTTGCTGAAGAATTGGCTTTGTAATATGACAGAAAGAGAAGAGTCAATGATAATTCAAGGTTTTTTGATCTGCATAACTGGAAGAATGGTATTGCCAGAGGGAAATCTCTGGAAAGAAGATTTAGAAGGAAATGAGAAACCAGAGTTTGATTTGAGGAGCCTGTTAGGTTTGAAATGTTTATTAGGCAATTAAGGGCAAATGTCAGGTAAGCAGTTAGAAATATGAGTCTAGAGTTCAGGGGCAAGAATAGGCTGGACATAAAAATGTTGTGTCATCGATGTAAAGAAGCCATGGAACTGGATGAGATCATTCAGAGAAAGGATGCAGATAAAGACAAGACCCAAGGACTGAGCCCCAGGGCATAGCCTTGGTCAGAGGAAGAGGAACCAGTCAAGGAAAGGAAGAAGGAACAGACAGTGAGGTAGAAAGAGGCTAAAAGAGAGTAGTGTCCCAGGGGTAAAATGAAGGAAGTGCTTTAAAAAGTGGTGACAATTTATATTAAATGCTGCCAAAGGCCGAGTAAGATGGGGACTGAGAATTGACCATAGGATTTGATGATATAAAAGTCAGTGACCTTGACAAAGAAGTTTTGGTAGTACAAGGTGGTCAAAAGCACAAACAGACTAAATTCCTGAAAAATTAAAGATAGGGAAGTAAAAACATCTAGAAGACGCAAATTTCTGAAAGAGTTTAGTTGTAAAGGAACAGAGAAAATGATCGATAGCTAGAGAACAATGAGGAGTCAGGAGTGTGTTGTTGATGGAACTAATGGGAATGAGCAGTTGAGTGGGAACAAATTAAAACGTAATAGAGAGATGGAAAAAGTGCAGGCATGAAGTTCTTGAGGATACAAGGGAGAATGGGATCCATTGCACAAGGAGAAAATTTGGCCTTAGGAGCAGAATGTTTGTCTTTGGGAACAAAAGAAAAATAAAGCATTCAGGCACAGATCCAAGTTGACTAATAAATGTGTTAGTAGGAGAGTGTGGAAATTATCTTCTTAGTTTTTCCTATTTCCTATTCCCAGTGAAATAAAAAACTGAAGGAGTCACTGAGGGACTCCTTGAAGTGGATTGACTAAGGAAATAAAGCAGGAATGCTGGGAAGCACCAAGAACCTACTTGAGATATGTGATTCTGAATTTAAAGTGAGGTCAGCAATGTTTAACAGGTATGAAAATAATGGGCGATTGGATTTAATCAGATTTGGGTTTTTTCCAGGTGATTGTGACAGAAGGAAGAAAGAACAGGTAGTTAAAGAGGTAATCCTCCTCATCATAATTATAATCATAACAGTCAAAATTTAATAATCATCTCTGATGTGCAAGACACATGGTCAGTCTCTACAGAATTTATCTACAATGTTTACAACAAATTTATTATTATTATTATTATTACTACATAAATTTCAGGTGTATAGCTTTATAATTTGAAATCTGTATACAGTACAAAGTAATCACAACTACAAGTCAGTTACCATCTATCACCATACCATATGGTTGACCCCTTTCACCCATATCTCTCACTCCCTCACCCCCATATCCCTGGTAACCACTAGTCTGTTCTCTGTATCTATGAGTTTGTTTTTGTTTTATTTTGTTTATTCATTGGTTTTGTTTTTAGATTCCACATATGATTTTGACTTTTTTTAGATTCCACATATGAGTGAAATCATACGGTATTTATTTTTCTTCATCTGACTTATTTCACTTAACATAATATCTTTAAGATCCATCCATGTTGCTGCAAATGAGAGATCTCATGCTTTATGTCTGAGTAGGATTACACTGTATAAATATGCCACATCTTTATCCATTCATCTATCAATGGACACTCAGGTTGCTTCCATATCTTAACTATTGTACATAACACTGCAATGCACATAGGTGTGCATATATATGTTCAAATTAGTGTTTTTATATTCTTCAGATAAATTCCAAGAAGTGGAATATATTGGTCATTTGGTAGTTCTATTCTTAATTTTTTGAGGAAGCGCCATACTATTTTCCATAGTGGTTGCACCAATTTACATTTCCACCTATAGTATATGAGGGTTCCCTTTTCTCCACATCCTCTCCCACACTGTTATTCTTTGCCTTTTTTATAATGGCCATTCTAACTGGTGTTAGGTGATATAGCATTGTGCCTTGATTTGCATTTCCCCAATAATAAGCTTTTTCTGTGTGTATCTTCATGTGTCTATTGGCCATCTGTATGTCTTTTTTGGAGAAATCTCTACTCAGATTCTCTGCTCATTTTTTAATTGGGTTGTTTGGGGTTTTGTTGCTGAGTGTAATTCTATATATATTTTGAGTATTAGCCTTGTATCATATGTACGGTTTGCAAATATGTTCTCCCATTCAGTAGGTTGACTTTTTATTTTGATGATGGTTTCCTTTGCTGTACAGAATCTTTTTAGTTTGATATAGTTCCATTTGTTTACTTTCAACTTTGTTTCCCTCACCTTTGGAGTCAGATCCACAAAGATGTTGCTAAGACCAAAGTCAAGGAGTTTATTGTCTTCTGCTTTCTTCTGGGAATTTTATGGTCTCAGGTCTTACCTTTAGGTCCTTACTCCATTTTGAGTTTTTGGATATGGTGTAAGATAGTGATCTAGTTTCATTCTTGTGCATGTGGCTGCCCAGTTTCCCCAGCACCATTTATTTTATTTGCTTCAGTTTATTTATTTTGAGAGAGAGAGAGAGAGAGAGAGAGAGAGAAAGAGAAAGAGTGTGCAAGAGGGGTAAGGGCAGAGAGAGTGAGGAAGACAGAATCCCAAGTAGGCTCCATGTTGTTGCATAGAATCCACTGTGGGGCTCAAACTCACAAAACATGAGATCATGACCTGAGCTGAAACCAGGAGTCAGATGCTTAACCAACTGAGCCACTTAGGTGCTCCTCCCAGCACCATTTATTGAAGAGATTGTTCCTTCTCTATTGTATGCTCTTGTCTTCTTTTTCATGGAATAATTATCCATATATATGTGGGCTTATTTCTAGGCTGTCAATTCTGTTCCATTGATCTGTATGTCTGTTTTTGTAACAAAATCATACCATTTTGAGTACTATAGCTTTGTACGATAGTCTGAAATCAGAGCTTTCTTTCTTTCTCAAGCTTTCTTTCTCAAGATTGCTTTGGTTATTCAGGATTTTTTATGGTTCCATACAAATCTTTTAATTATTGTTCTAGTTCTGTTAAGTGTGTCATTGGAATTTGTTGCGCTGACTCTGTTGATTGCTTTGGATAATATGGGTATTTTAATGTAATTAATTCTTCCAATGTATGAGCATGGAATATTTATATCCTCTTCAGTTTCTTTCATCAGTCTCTTATAGTTTTAAATGTACAGGTCTTTCACTACCTTGGTTAAATTCATTTTTAGAAATTTCTGTCTTTCTGATGCAATTGTATATAGGATTATTTTCCCAATTTCCCTTTTTAATATTTCATTATTAATTTATAGAAATGCTTCAGGTTTTTTCTATTGATTTTGTATCCTGTAATGTTACTTAATTCATTTATTAGTTCTAAAAGTTTTTTTGTGTGTGTGGATTCTTTAGAGTTTTGTGGGGATTTGTTGTTGTTGTTGTTTTTGTGTTGTTTTTTAGAAAGAGAAAGTGTGTGGGGGGAGAGAGGGGCAGAGGGAGAAAGAGAGAGAATGTTAAGCAGGCTCCATGCTCAGTGTGGAGCCCAAAGTGGGGCTCAATCCCACAACCCTGGGATCATGACCTGAGCCAAAATCAAGTGTTGGATGTTCAATCGACTGAGCCACCCAGGTGCCCCTCTTTAGACTTTTTTTTTAATATAATATCATGTCATCTGAAATAGTGACAATTTTACTTCTTCCTCTCCAGTTCTGATGCCTTTTATTTCTTTTTCTTGCCTAATTGCTGTGGCTGGGACTCCTAATAGTGTGTTGAATAAAAGTGGAGAGAGTAGGTAGGCCTCCTTGTCTTATTACTGTTCTTAGAGAAAAAGCTTTCAGCTTTTCACCATTGAGTATGATGTTAGCTGTAGGATTGTCATACATGGCCCTTTTTATGTTGAGGTACATTTCCTCTATACCCACTTATTGAGAGGTTTTTTTTTTTTCATAAATGGATGTTGAATTCTGTCAAATGCTTTTTCTGTGTGTATTGAGATTATCATATGATTTCTATCCTTCATTTCGTTAATATGATGTATCATGTTGATTGGTGGATGTTGAACCATCATTGCGTACCTGAAATAAATCCCACTTAGCTATGGCATTTGATCCTGTTAATGTGTTGTTGGATTTAGTTTGCCAATATTTTGTTGAAAATGTTTGCATCTATGTTCATCAGAGATATTGGCCTGTAGTTTTCTTTTGTGCATGTGGTGTCCTTGTCTGGTTTTGGTATTAAGGGAATGCTTGCCTCATAAAATGTCTTTGGAAAAGTTTGAAAGGATAGGTATTAAATCGTTTTTGAATGTTTAGTCTGATCTTGGACTTTTGTTAATTGGTAGGTTTTTGATTACTCTTTCAAACTTCCTACTAGTAATCAGTCTATTCAGATGTTCTACTTCTCCCTGGCTCAGTCTTGGAAGATTATAAGTTTCTAGGAATTTATCCATTTCTTCTAGGTTGTCCAAGCTGGTAGCATACAATTGTTCATAGCAGTCTCTTAGGATCTTTTGTATTTCTATGGTATCAACCATAGATATACAGGAGGAATTTTAATCTCCTCCTTCATTTCTGATTTTATTTTATTTTATTTGAGTCCTCTCTGATTTTTTCTTGGTAGTCTAGGTAAGGGGTTGTCAATTTTGTTTATATTTTCAAAAAAACTACTCTTTTTTTAGTTTACTATTTATTTTGAGAGAGAGAGAGCATGCGTGAGAGAGGGGGAGGGGCAGAGAGAGAGGGAGAGAGAGAGAATTTCAAACAGGCTCCAGTGCTGTTAGCATGGAGCCTGATGCAGGGCTTGAACTCATGGACTGTGAGATCATCACCTGAGCTAAAATCAGGAATCAGATGCTTAACCAACTGAGCCACCCAGAAACCCCATCCAAGAACCTACTCTTAATTTCATGGATCTTTTCTATTAACTTTTCAGTCTCTGTTTCATTTGTTTCTGCTCTGATCTTTATTATTTTCTTCCTTTGGCTAATTTTGAGCTTTGTTCTTCTTTTTCTAGTTCCTTTAGGTATAGAGTTATGTTCTTTATTTGAGATTTTTCTTGTTTCTTGTGGTAGGCCTCTATTGCTGTCAACTTTCCTCTTAGAACCACTTTTGCTGTGTCCCATAGATTTTGGTATGTTGTATTTCTGTTTTCATTTATCTAGAGTACTTTTTTATTTCTCCTTTGATTTCTTTGATGATCCATTGGTTGTTCGAGGGCATGTTGTTTAATCTCCACATTTTTGCAGTTTTCTCCATTTTCTTCTTGTAATTAACTTCTAGTTTCATATCACTGTGGTTGGAAAAGATGTTTGATATTATTTCACTTTTATTTTAATTTATTGAGACTTGTTTTGTGGCCTAACATGTTATCTATCATGGAGAATGTCCCATGTGCACTTGAGAAAATGTGTATTCTGCTTCTTTTGGATGGAGTGTTCTACATATATCTCTTAAATCCATCTGGTCTAATGTGTTATTTAAGGGTGATTTTTCTTTAGTAATTTCTTGTCTGGATGATCTTTCCATTGATGAAAGAGAGGTATTCAACTCCCTTACTATTATTGTATTGCTTTCAATTTCTCCCTTTAGATTTGTTAATATTTGCTTTGTATATTTTGGCACTCCTATGTCGAGTGCATATATATTTATGAATATTATATCTTCTTGCTGGATTGACACCTTCATCATTATGTAAGGCACTCCTTGTCTTTTATTAAAGTTTTTGTTTAAAGTCTATTGTGATTGATATGTATGTATAGCTATTCTAGATTTTTTTTCATTTACATTTGCATGGAATATCTTTTTCATCCATTTACTTTCAGTCTCTGTGTGCTTACTTCTGAAGTGAGTCTCTTGTAGGCAGCATATAGATGGGTCTTGTTTGTTAATCCATTCAGCCATGCTGTGTTTGTTGATTGGCAAATTTTGTCATTTACAGTAATTATTGATAAGTATATACTTATTGTTATTTTGTTAATTGTTTTCTAGCTATTTTTGTAGTTCTTCTCTGTTCTTTTCTTCTCCTCTTTTTTCTTTCCTCATAGCTTTATAGCTTTCCTTAGTGTTATGTTTAGATTTCTTTCTCATTTTTTTGTGTGTATTTACTATAAGCTTTTTCCTTGTGGCTATCATGAGGTTCATATAAAATATCCTATGTAAATATCAATCTATTCAAAGTTGATACCATCTTAAAATTTTTTTTTCAACGTTTATTTATTTTTGGGACAGAGAGAGACAGAGCATGAACGGGCGAGGGGCAGAGAAAGAGGGAGACACAGAATTGGAAACAGGCTCCAGGCTCTGAGCCATCAGCCCAGAGCCCGACGCGGGGCTCGAACTCACGGACCGCGAGATCGTGACCTGGCTGAAGTCGGACGCTTAACCGACTGTGCCACCCAGGCGCCCCAATACCATCTTAATTTTAAACAGATTACAAAGCTTTACCTTTTTAACTACCCCCCTCCCCCATGTTTTATAGTTTTGGTGACACATTTCACATCTATTTATTTTATACTTCTCTTAATTATTATAATTTTAATTTTACTATTTCTGTCTTTTAACCTTCATGCTTGCTTTATAAATGATTGATCCACTATCTTTGTTATATATTTACCTTTTCCAGTGATATTTTTATTTTTGTATGTTTTATTATTAAATAGTGCCATTTCTTTTTAGCTTAAAGAAATCCTTTTAATATTTCTGGTAGGGCCCATTTAGTAGTGATGAACTTAGCTTTTCTTATCTGAAAAGCTCTTAATTTCTTTTTTAAATCTGAAAGATATCTCTACTGGGTAAAGAATTCTTGGTTGGAAGTTTTTTCCTTTCAGCATTTTGACTATATCATGCCACTCCTTTCTGTCCTATAAAGTTCCTACTGAAAAATCTGCTGAAGGCCTTAAGGAATTTTCCTTATTTGTAAAAGTAGTTTTTCTCTTGCAGCTTTTAAGATTCTCTCTGTACATTTTTACTGTTTTAATTATAGTGTGTGTGGTTCTCTTTGGATTCATCTTACCTGAAATTCTCTGGGCTTTCTGGACCTGGATGTATGATTCCTTTCCCAGATTAGGGAAGTTTTCAGTCTTTAGTCCTTCAAATAAATTTTCTGGCCATGTCTCTCTCTTTTATTCTTCTGGGATCTCTATTATGCAAATGATGCTTGATCTTCTCCCAAAGGTCCCTTAATGTATCTTCACTTCTTAAAAAAAATTTTTTTTCATTTACGCTTTTTCTGGGTGAATTCCTTTGCTTTGTCTTCCAGCTCACTGATTCATTCTATTTTATCCAGTATGTTTTTGAACCCCTCTAGTATACTTTCAAATTCAGTTATAACTTATGTTTAGTGCTTTCTTATATTTTCTGTCTCTTTGCTGAAGTTCTTATTGTGCTCATCAAATTGTTCTCTTGAGTTCAGTGAGCACCTTTATGACCATTACTTGGACTTCTTTATAAGGTAGTTTGCTTAATTCCATTTCATTTTATTCTTTTTCTGAGGATTTGTCTTCATTTGTTTAGACCATATTTCTCTGTCTTCTCATTTTGCCTAACTCTTTGTTTTTGTTTCTATGTATTAGGAGAGTCAGCTACCTCCCCCAATCATGAAGGAGTGGCCTTATGTAGGAGATGTTTTCTGGGACCTAGAAGCACAATTTCCCTTGGTCACCAGCACCAGGTACTCAAGAGATGCCCCTGTGTGGTTTGTGTGCAACCCTCTTGTTGCAGCAGTCCATGGCTGTGGCATGTTGGTGAATAGGACTGAAGCTTGATATGGCTGCAAGGTGGATCTGCTACTGCTGCAGCATGTTGGTGGCTAGGGTGCTCAGCAGGTCACATCCTCTGGTACTAGCAGATTAAAGGGAGAATTCCAAAATGGCACCCACTGGCACCAGTTTTAGTAATGTGGACTAAGATCACAAAAATGGCTCCTGTTAGTGTCTTTGTCCCTTGGGGAAGTCCCTGCTATTTTTTGCTTCTCCAACAGATTCTTTAAGGTTAACAAATGGGTTTCCTTTACCTATGGTCGATGTGCTTTTCAAATTTTTCAAATTAGTGTTTTTGCAATGATTTCCAGGTGAAGTAACTCTGCTTAGTCCTTTTAAGAGCAGGTTTTCCATCCCTACAGTTTTAGTTTTCCTGAATATAATTCCCATTGATTCTCAAACCCAGTGTTTTGGGGGCTTGTCTCCCCTGTGCATAATCTAAGGGTTGGGGTGCCACTCACTATGGCTGGGGTACGGTTTTTCTCCTGGTGGGTCCAGGTCTCTGCCTCTCTTTCTCGTCTCAGTGGTATCCTTTTATCCTCTATTGTGGGATCTCACTTCATTTAATTTTCAGGTCCTTTTAGAGTGAATTATTCCATATGTAGCAGTACATTTGTTGTGCCCAAGGGAGGAGGTGAGTTCAGGATTCTGCTACAGTGTCTGCAACAAATATTAGTGGTAGGTATTGTTATTCCCATTTTACAGGGGAGGAAAGAAAGGCCCAATGATATTAAGTAATTTAGAAAAACTAAATACGTCTTGTACATATCAGAGCTGAGATCAATGATATTTTACATATCTTAAATTGATAATGATGACTGCATTATTATTAATTTTAATTTCCCATCCATGGCTCATTAGAAGAGTAACAGGGAGAAAAGAAAAACATGATTACTGGAGTCTGCTTTGGAAAACACCTCACACACACACCTTAACCAATCAATATTAGAGCTTCCAGACACACTAATTGAAATACTTGGCAAAGTTTTCTGTTTTCAAAGACTTTTGGGAGAATGATGGAGAATGAGGAGAGAAATCAGGTTCTTCAAATTGAGCTAAGCCCAAGGAATTGATTCTAAGAACTTTGAAATTTCTTGAAACATCTTTTACTTTAAAAAGTTTCTGCTGGGGCGCCTGGGTGGCGCAGTCGGTTAAGCGGCCGACTTCAACCAGGTCACGATCTCAAGGTCTGTGAGTTCGAGCCCCGCGTCGGGCTCTGGGCTGATGGCTCAGAGCCTGGAGCCTGTTTCCGATTCTGTGTCTCCCTCTCTCTCTGCCCCTCCCCCGTTCATGCTCTGTCTCTCTCTGTCCCAAAAATAAATAAACGTTGAAAAAAAAAATTTTTTTTAAAAGTTTCTGCAGATCTTTCTATTACTCATGATGGGAGCTTGGTCTCATCTTTTAGGCTCAGTACTCCCGAGGAAAAAAAAAAGTCAGTGGGCTTTGGGGATGACAACTAGAAGAGTAAGATTCTGATAAAATGGACACTGAGGAGGAACATTGCTCTGCATAATAAATTAAAGGCCCTCTTCATTGAGAGTCATTTCTCAATGGAATCCAGAAATATGTGCAGGTTTAGGTGCCCCGGACCCAGGAACAAAGTACTTGGTCAAAGTCATTCCTGCATAATAAAGAAGAGTAGGCCCCTCTAATATGGCATTGGCCAAGGAAAATAGGAAAATGGCCTGCTGGAAATAGCAATATCTACTCTCAAGTTGCGTTTTCCATCTTCTACATTGTAAACTCCATTCTCCATTAACCTTAAGATTTCTATAAAGTTTTATTAAAAACCACAGGCTGGTCTTACAAGTTTAAGGAATTTTGATGGGACTTGTGTCCTCACATGGGACAAAATGTTATTTGAATTGCTACAGAAGCCTGAAAAATCGTTACAAAAAAGCAAGACACCCCCAGCTTCCTACAAAAACAAACAAACAAACAAACAAACAAACAAAAGCCATTCAGATGAACAAGGGACCTTTAGTACTTGTAGGAAATCTCAGAAAGGGGAATATAAGTACAAACAGGACTTCTTGCTAATCAAGTGAAATGAAGAGCTCTTGAAGGCTGGAGAACTTGGGGACAGCTGAGTTACAGAAATGGTTTGTATCTCTCTACCATATAGTTTTAATAGTACTTGTAAATATTTATGTTCTTTCTTTACAGATAATATAATTAATTACAAGGTATCCTTACTAATGTGAAATTTGTCACCTAGAATTGCTGCCTCCTATCTTCTTGCTCATAATGCCACTCAAGAGACACAAAGTAAGAGATACAAAGTATGAATTCAGATCCAAAAGAGAAAGAGAGAGGATTCTGCTAAGGACGTATTTATAAATTACTTTCTTAGAACCCATATCATAAACTTAGGTTATAATCATGACAAATTTATATAAAAAAAACACATTCTTCCCACATCCCTGTTCAAATAGTTTCACTCCCCCCACCCCATTCCTGAAGTCAACTGAAGTAGAGTTCTGAGATCTTCATTTATTTCTCTTCCTTCTTTTACTTTTTGAAAAAGCTTCATGGCAAAATCTCATTTTCCAAAATTCAAAATATATAGAAATACAATGTAAAACTCAACATGATAAGCAATGAATCACGGGAATCTACCCCCAAAACCAAGAGCACACTTTATACACTGTATGTTAGCCAACTTGACAATAGATTATATTAAAAAAAAAAAACCCAACATGAATTCACAGTATCACAGAGAAGACACTGCTAACATTTCAAGGACATTTAATTGCAGTATAGATATCAAAACTACATGCACACCCCCCACAAAAAGCATTTCTTATTATCTTCATTATCTTAAAATGATCTCATTCTCAAAAAGTGTTGGATAGCAAATTTTTAATTAACAGAAGCCATATTTCATTACTTTAAATTAAAAAAAGTATTCTCAGCCCATCAAAACCTTCCAAATGATTTCCCCAAATATCATTAAAATACTCTTAAACACAAAATTTAACAACCCACCAAGAATTTCTGCATGATATAATGTTTATAAAACACCAATGACCTAATTCTTAAATTCTTAATGAACTCATTAGTATGTATGTTTACATACAGTACAAATGGAATCTGCACATTAACAAATACAAATATCATTTTTCCTTTATACCTCAGGAAATAAACAATAAACAATTGTAACATAAATAATAATATAATGAATTAGATGATAAAAATAACATCTGAATTGGACCTGAGCTAGCAGAGTCCTTAAGTGCTTCACAGAAGTTATATTACTGTCAGTGTTAAATGTCTAGACTGCAGGGGGAGAGAAGGAAAAGGATAGTGATAATGCATAGCATATTTACACTCCTGTAGGGAGCAGGTGCAATGAGCCTGCAGTGCTCTGTACATCCTCTTGCCAGGACTCAAGGGCAGCTGAAGAGTCTTCTCTAGACAACATTTGCAAATTCCTTATAGTTTTGTTTTTAATTTAGGTAATGAGTTTGGATAGTGAATTGGTTAGTCAATTTTTTTTATAAATGATTTTTTTACAAGTGATTACAATGTTTATATGGTGAAAGTCAGCATGGATATATATATATATATATATATATATATATATGCATATATATTTTTTATATGTACATACACACACATATACTGCATATATACATATGTATTCTGCTATATAATATTATGATAGATACCACTTTTTTCACTAATAGTTAATAAAAACATTTTCCATGGCATTAGTTTCCAAATCGCTGTTTTTAATGTTGAATAGTGCTCCATAATATCCAAATTAATAAATTACTATCTTCCTATTGTTGGCCATTTAAGTTGTTTACAATTTTCCATTATTATAAACAATGCTTCATTTCTAAATGTCTATGCAAATTTGTGATTATTTTTAAATTATTTACAGTGGAAATACTAGCTTTTCAGGAACAAACATTTTTGAAGCTTTTAATCCGTATTGCCAAATCATTTTCCCAGTAAATTGCTAATGACAGTACCCCTCACACAATGTAAGAAAGTATCCATTTCAAACACCTGTCCAATACTGAACATTTTCTTTTATCATTTTTAAAATTTTTTAACCCTTATTTATTTTTGAGAGACAGAGAGAGATGGAGCATGAGCAGGGGAAGGGCAGAGACAGAGGGAGACACAGAATCCGAAGCAGGATGCAGGCTCTGATCTGTCAGCACTGAGCCAGACATTGGGCTTGAACCTTGAGATTATGACCTGAGCCCAAGTCGGATGCTTAACCGACTGAGCCACCCAGATGCCCCGAACATTTTCTTTTAAAAAAAACACTTTACCGGGGCGCCTGGGTGGCTCAGTAGGTTGAGCTTCTGACTTCGGCTCAGGTCAGGATCTCACGGTCTGTGAGTTCAAGCCCCGCGTCGGGCTCTGTGCTGGCAGCGCGGAGCCTGGAACCTGCTTCAGATTCTGTGTCTCCCTCTCTCTCTGACCCTCCCCCAATCATGCTCTGTCTCTCTCTCTGTGTCAAAAATAAATAAACATTTAAAAACAAAACAAAAAACATTTTACCAACATGATAAGTGATTATGGTGCTCCTGTATTTAAGTGACCATTTCTTTCATTTCCATTTTTGCTAACTTTCTAATTTGTTGAGAATTTATATTTATTGACCATTTATACTTCTTTATTTTATGAATTTTATATTCTTATTGGAATTTTTTGTTTTTTATTTATTTATAAAGGTTTTTGCATATTAAGTGTAATTGCCCATTGTCTGTCTTCTTATTGGACAATGTGTTCTTATTGGATTATTTATTTTTTAATTTATTCATAAATATATTTGCATATTAAATATAATTGCCCTTTGTCTGTCTTTTACATTGTGAATATCTTTTCTTTCCAAAGTCTGAGAGATTCCTAAGCTCAAGCTATATTCTCACTTACCAAATTAGATCAGTACCATTAGGAGTACTTGCTGGTATAAAATGAGCCTCCTCAATTCATTACAGCAGAGAATATATCAAATTTCCCACCTACCCCACCTCTACCTCAAAAGCTTTTCTTATTCATATAGGGTAGGGAACTGTATCTTCAAAGCTGGTCTAGGCATCCCTAGGCCTGCCCTGATTTTCAAGAAAGCCCAATAAGTTTGTCAGGTAGTTCTTACACCGTTTTTTCTGAAACGGTCAAGTCCTGAGATTTCAGTGCATTTGGGCCAGGTAAACAGGATTGGCCAAGGTTGAGGCCTTGATGAAGTTAGTCCCTTAAATTGTCTAGGCCTCAGTTTCCTCATCTGTAAAATCAAGTGCATGATGCAGGTGATTACCAGCATCCCTTTCAGCTCTACCCTTCTGTGGGTCTTAATACTGCAGGTGCCTGACAATAACTTCTCATTAGAGGACTTAAAAGATTCTGTTTGTTTTGAATGCCCAATTCTTTACTAAATGAATAAAACTTGTATTTTCTTTTCTTGATTAGCATTGACATGTTTCTTGCATATTTACTCACTAAGAATTAATTGCATCACTTTGGAAAATTCAAGCCTCTTTATCCATTCATCTATCAATGGACACGTGCTGCTTCCATATTTTAGACATACATAATGTTGCAATAAGCATAAGGGTGCATATACCCTTTGTGTTCTTTGGGTAAATACCCCAGTACTGCAATTACTGGATTGTAGAGTAGTTCTATTTTTAACTTTTTAAGTAACCTCCATACAGTTTTCCAGAGTGGCCGCACAGTTTGCATTCCCACCAACAGTGCACAAGTGTTCCTTTTTCTCTACATTCTTGCTAATACTTGTTGTTTCTTGTGTTTTTGATTTTAGCCATTCTGACAGGTGTGAAGTAATATTTCATTGTGGTTTTCATTTTCCTTTCACTGATGACAAGTGATGTTGAACACCTTTTCATGGCTCTGTTGGCCATCTGTAAATTTTCTTTAAAGAAATTTCTGTTCATGTTTTCTGCCCATATTTTAATTGGGTTATTTCTTTTTCTGGTATTGAGTTGTATAATTTCTCTATATATTTTGGATACTAACCCTTTGTCACATATGTCATGGGCAAATATCTTCTACCATTCAGTACATTGTCTTTTTGTTGTCTCAGTGATTTCCTTTGTTATGCAGAAGGTTTTATTTTGATGAAGTCCCAATAGTTTATTTTTGCTCTTGTTTCCTTATCTCAGGGGACATATCTAGAAAAATGTTGCTATGGTTGATGTCACAGAAGTTACTGCCTGTGCTCTCTTCTAGGATTTTTATGTTTAAGTTCTTACATTTAGGTCCTTAATCCATTTTGAGTTTATCTTTGTGTATAGTATAAGAAAGTGGTCCAGTTTCATTCTTTTTCATGTAGCTGTCCAGTTTTCTCAGCACCATTTGTTGAAGAGACTATCTTTTTCCCATTGCATAGTCTCACCTCTTTTGTCAAAGACTAACTGACCATATAATCATGGGCGTATTTCTGGGCTTTCTATACTGTTTCATTGATCTATGTGTCTATTTTTGTGCCAGTACCATACTGTTTTGATTACTACAGCTTTGTAGTATATTTTGATATCTGGGATTGTGATACTCACACTCCAGCTTTGTTTCTCTTTTTCAAGATTGCTTTGGCCTTGGGGTCTTTTGTAGTTACATACAAATTTTAGGGTTGTTCTAGTTCTGTGATAATGCTGTTGGCATTTTGATAGAGATTGCATTAAATGTGTAGATTGTTTTGGGCAGTAGAGACATTTTAACAATATCTGTTCTTCCAATCCATTCATTTGTCATCCTCAATTTTTTATCAGCGTTTTATAGTTTTCAGAATATAAGTCTGTCACCTTCTTGGTTAAATTTATTCCTGGGTATTTTCTTATTTTTGATGCAATTGTAAATGGGATTGCTTTCTTAATTGCTCTTTTGGCTGCTTCATTGTTAGTGTATAGAATGCAATAGATTTTGGTATATTGATTTTGTATCCTATGATCTTAGAGATTTAATTTATCAGTTCTAGTATTTTTTGGTGGAGTCTTTAAGGTTTTCTATATATAGTATCATGTCATCTACAAAGAGTGAAAGTTTTACTTCTTCCTTACCAATTTGGATGCATTTTCTTTTCTTTCTTTTTGTTGTCCAATGGTTGTGGCTAGGGCTTCCAGTACTATGTTAAATAACAGTGGTGAGAATGGACATCCTTATCTTGTTCCTGACCTTAGAGGAAAACTTTTCGGTGTTTCACCATTGAGTATGATGTTAGCTGTGGGTTTTCCACATATGGCCTTTATTTATGTTGAGGTATGTTCCCTCTAAACCTACTTTGTTGAGGATTTTTATCATAAATGGATGTTATACTTTGTCAAATGCTTTTCTGCATCTATTGAAATGATCATATGGTTCTTATCCTTTTTTACTAATGTGTTATATCATGTAGATTGATTTGTAAATATTGAACCACCTTGCATCCTGGGAATAACTCCCACTTGTCATGGTGAATAATTGGTTTAATGTATTGTTGGATTCAGTTTACTAATGCTTGGTTGAGAATTTTTGCGTCTATGTTCATCAGAAATATAGGCTTATAGTTCTCTTATTTGTAGTGTCTTTATCTGGTTTTGAAATCAGGGTAATGCTGGGTTCCTAGATGAATTTGAAAGTTTTTCTTCCCCATCAATTTTTTGGAAAAATTTAGGAATAGGTATTAATTCTTCTTTAAATATTTGGTAAAATTCACTTGTGAAACTTTCTAGCCCTAGAGTTTTGTTTGTTGGGAATTTTTTGGTGAATGATTCAATTTCATTGCTGGTAATTGGTCTATTCAAATTTTCTACTTTTTCTTGATTCAATTTTGGGAGGTTATATGTTTCTAGGAATTTATCCATTTCTTCTAGGTTGTCCAATTTGTCAGTGTATAATTTTTAAGAATATTCTCTTACAAGGCTTTCTATTTCTGTGATGTCCATTGTTATTTCTCTTCTTCCACTCCTGATTTTGTTTATTTGAATTTTTTCTTTCTCTGTTTTTTGAAGAGTCTGGCTAGAGGTTTACCAATTTTGTTGATCTTTTCTAAGAACCAGTTCCTGGTTTCATTGATATGTTCTATTGTTTTTTGTTTGTTTGTTTGTTTGTTTGTTTGTTGTTTGTTGTTTTATTTTCTATTTCAATTATTTCTGCTCTAATTTTTATTATTTCCTTTCTTCTACTGCTTTTGGGTTTTGTTTGTTCTTCTTTTTCTAATTCTTTTAGAGGTAAGGTTAGGTTGCTTATTTGAGGTTCTTCTTGCTTCTTGAGGTAGACCTCTATTGCTGTACACTTTCCTCTTAGAACAGCTCTTGTTGCATCCCAAAGATTTAAAATTTTTTTAATGTTTATTTATTTTTGAGAGAGTCAGAGTGTAAGCGGGGAGGGGCAGAGAGAGAGGGAGATACTCCGAAGTCAGGACAGAGCCTGATGCGGGGCTGGAACTCACAGACTGTGGGATCATGACCTGAGCCACCCAGGCACCCCTGCATCCCAAAGATTTTAGACGATTGTGGTTTCATTTTTCTTTGTCTCCATGTATTTTTTAATTTTCTTTTTTTTTAATTTTTTTAAATGTTTATTTTTGAGAGAGAGACAGAGTGTGAGTGGGGGAGGGGGAGAGAGAGGGAGAGACACAGAATCTAAAGCAGGCTCCAGGCTCTGAGCTGTCAGCACAGAGTCTGATGAGGGGCTTGAACTCAAGAACTATGAGATCATGACCTGAGCCGAAATTGGACACTTAACCAACTGAGTCACCCAGGCATTCCTAATTTCCTTTTTGATTTCTTGGTTGACCCACTCATTTTTTAGTAGCATGTTCTTTAACCTCCATGCATTTGTGCTCTTTCTAGATTTTTTTTCTTGTGGTTGATTTGTAGTTTCATAGTATTGTGGTCAGAAAAGATGCATGGTATGACTTCAGTCTTTTTGAATTTGTTGAGAATTGTTTTTGGCCTAATATGTGATCTATTCTGGAGAATGTTCCATGTACATTTGAAATGAATGTGTATTCTGCTGTTCTAAATATATCTATGAAAGCTATCTGGTCCAGTGTGTCATTCAAAGCCACTGTTTCCTTGTTGATTTTCTGTTTGGATGATTGGTCCATTAATGTAAGTATTAAAGTCCCCTACTATTTATGTATTACAATTGAAACTTCTGTTATGTTTGTTATTAACTGCTTTAAGTATTTAGGTACTCCTATGTTGGGTGCATAAATATTTACAGTTGTTGTATCTTCTTGTTGAATTGTTCTCTTTCTTATTATATAGTATTGTTCTTTGTCTCTTGTTACTGTCTTTGTTTTAAAGTCATTTTGTCTGGTATAACTATTGCTACCCCAGCTTTATTTCCATTTCCATTTTCATGGTAAATGCTTTCCCATCCCTTCACTTTCAATCTGCATGTGTCTTTAGGTCTTGTAGGCAGCATATAGATGGGTCTTAGATTTTTATCCATTCCATCATTCATGTCTTCTGATTGGAGAATTTAGTCCATTTATATTCAAAGTAATTATTGATAGATTTCCATGTGTTACTTGTTTTTGGTTGCTTTTGCAATCTTTCTCTGTTTTTTTCTTCTCTTACTGTCTTCTGTCATAATTCGTTGGCTTTCTTTACTGACATATTTGGATTCCTTTCCCTTTATTTTTGGCATATCTATCACATTGTTTTTGATTTTTGGTTACTATTCAGTTTTTATATAACATCTTCTCCATATAGCAGTCTATATTATGTTGATGGTCACTTAAGTTGGAACCCATTCTTTACTCTTTGCCCCTGCCCCCATGTTTTAGGGGTATAGTGTCACACTTTACATCTTTTTATTTTATGAGTTCCTTGACTTATTTTTACAGATATACTTATTTTCCCTGATTTTGTGCTCCCTACTTTCCTTACTTAATGGTCTTTCCTTTCCACTCAGCATCCCCTATAATATTTCTTGTAGGTCTGGTGTAATGGTCATGAATTCCTTCAACTTTTATTTGTCTGGGAAACTCTTTATCTCTCCTTCTAGTGTTAATGATAGCCTTGCTAGATAGAGTATTCGTGGCTGCATATTTTTTCCCTTCAGTACTTTCAATATGTCATGGCACCCCCTTCTGACCTCAGAGTTTCTGCTGAAAAATCAGCTGATAGCCTTATGGTGTTTCCCTTGTATGTAACTGTTTTCTTTCCTCTTGCTGCTTTTAAAATTCTCTCCTGATCACTACTTTTTGCCATTTTAACTATTATGTGTCTTGGTGTGGACTTCCTTGGGTTGATTTTATTGGGGGCCCTCTCTGCCTCCTGGATCTGGATTTCTGTTTCCTTCCCGAAATTAGTGTCAGCTCCATGCTGTTTCCTGCAGGTGGCTTTGTGTTTATGCTCGGAGGTAAGGGAGAAAAATGCCAGCTTTTTTGCGAGAGGTATCTCCCAAGATCTCTGTCCCTCTGACACACTCTCTAAGATCAGTAAATAATTCTCCCTCACATGTGCCCCAGGCTTTTTCAAACTGCTGCTTCTATGTTGTATCTCCTTGGGTTGTTTGTTGTGCTGTTTCTAAAGGTGGGGACTCAGTTTCCTCTCACCTTCTTGTTTCTTCCAGAGCCAACTGAGCCCACTGATTTTTAAAATTCCAGGTTTTAAGTCCTGCTGATTGTAAGAACACACAGAATTCATCCCTTCTGGTTTCAGAGCCAAATGTTATGGGAATTCATCTTATCCATATGGGCTCCCTGGTATAAGGGTCTTTTTCTCTCCCCTCTTGCACCTTCTGCATCTCTCTTTCCTATGAATAGTTCCACAGTTCCATTTAGCTCCAGACTGCATCTCCACCCTTCCTACCCTTTTTGATGTGGCCTCTCTTCTTCATATTTAGCTGTGGAGTTTGTTCTGTCAGTTTTTGAGTTGTTTTCTGGGTTATTTACACTGATATGAGTGTTATCTACTTGTATCCATGTGACAAGATGAGTTTCTCTGCCATCTTAAATTTACATTTTTAAATGCTGACTTTCATTATTTTATAGAGAATTATAATGAAGGAAGAGATGTTTAAAAATTTAGGAGGCTCTTATAAATTAGTCCAGAAGATATATAATAAGAGTCTAAACTAAGACACTCTAAATACATAATATCCTAATGATTCTAGTGTTTCATTCTTTATGGAATTAAAAAACAATTAGTCTCTGCCATACTGCTACAAAATACCATAAGCTTTGATAAATACCAAGACTATTTTATTTTTTTAAAGTTATAGTTTAACAAGCATTTACCCATCTGCATTACATATCATATCGAATATTATTTCTTCTTTCAAAATAGGCTTAAGGTTTTATTTTCCCCCATACAACCATCTATTGTAACAGTAGATATATGTGAGTAGGATAATCTAAGAAAATAGAATTGTCTGAACCAGAATTAGAACTATGGTTTACCTTAGAAATAATTCTTCATTCCTTGTATATTATATCACCTCTGTAATTGTTTTAATGTTGTTTATCTTCTTCTAACATGAACTCTTTAAAAAATTGAATTCCCTCTCTTCATGAGCTGCAGAATCAAAATAATTTCCATTAAAATAAGGTAAACTTTTGGTCCTATCACATTCCTAAAATGCCTTTGAAGATAGTTAGATTTTCCTAAGTCTAACTATTCATTCATTGCATTTCCTCCCATAGGATACTAATTCATTTTTTTTAATTCAGATATCAGCATTTTGTGGCATAAACTGAACTCTATCACCATTAGTATACTTTGAGTTGATCATACTCTTAAATTCCTTTATGCAGTGTTGAATAGAATTACTTGTTCCACATCAGTAAAAGCACATCAAGAAAAAGACACTTGACTTCATTGGTCCTCACAATCTTTATTTGAGAAAGGAGGAAGTCAGACCACAGAAACTATAAGCTTTTTTCCAGCCTTAGCATTGTGTGATTCTACATAAAATCAGCAGTTTCATTAATATTTTATTTAAAAAAATATATCTGAAATGTGCCTTCAGAGTAAATCATTTTAAAATTATTTTCAAAGATTTTATACTGTTCTAAATACTTCTAAAATAATTTATGTTATTTAATTATTATTGAGAACTTTTTACACTTAACATGTTATAAGTTATTTTAACAAAACACAAAATAAAACAGGGTCCTTGACTCTATCTGCCTACACCTGATGAGTAAAGAAGCACTGAAATAATTAAACAGGGGAAAAACTTTATGAATTAAGAAAATTTTGTACTATAAAGGAGTTCCCAGCAAGGGGATGTGTTCAACTGGAGGATTAATGAAGGCTTTATGAAGGTAATGGAATTTGAGACCAAACTAGAAAAATGAATGAACTTTCATTCCAAAGGAGTAGGAAGAGAGAATACATTCTAAGACAAGAAAAGAGTATGAGTATAGCTTGAACTGTTTGGAGATTAATATAATAGTGTAGTTATTTAAAAAGTTAGGGAATATACAGAACTGAAAAAAGACAGGGGCCAGTTTATAGAAGACAACTGTATTAATAGTCATTCTTTTGGTTACACATACAGAAAATTCAACTCAACCAGAAAAGAAAACGTATTAACTGAAATAACTAAAATTCAGAAGAAGACTAGCTTTACATATGGTTTATTTAATGGATCAAATTTTGCTCCCAGGAGACTGACTAGACTATTTCTCCCCCACGTTAATTTTCTTTCCAATTTTAGAGTGCTAGATGCTGGCAGATTCAAGCTTACATCATTAGTGCACCCAGTCCAGAAGAATCAGTCTGCTCTGAAATAGTCCCAGAACTGAGTCTATTTGCCCTGGTTGACTGACTTGGATCAGATGCCCAGCCCCAGCTGTGACCAGTGGGTATTAAAGGCACTGTTTGCTCAGCCAGGGTCATTTGTTCCACCCCCAACGCCTCATAGTAAAATGTTTTCCACCACACAAATGGGCAAGAGTGGGGAAGAGAGAGTTCCTCAAAGCAGAGACAGTTCTTCCTCCCACTAGAAGAAGATATGGCTTTGGGTGGCAAACTATATTCCATGACTATGAATAAAAAGCTAAAGTTTTAGATATTAGTAGGTAATAGAAAACCAATAAGGTTTTTGAACTGAGCAGTAAATATGATCAATGCTGGTCTTTATGAAATTGGTCTGGCTGCAATGAATATGACTGGCCTGGGAGATGGGTGGAGGTGATAAAAGTAGCCTTGAGACTGGTAACAAGTTTAAAGAGTCTGTGGTAGGATGGCGGCAGTAAGAGTAGTAAGGAAGAGTCAAAAGCAAGAGACATTTGTGGGGTTTTTTTGCAAATATTTTTTTCACCAGGACTAGGAAATTCTCAAAAGTACATTTAATATTAAATGCAATATTGGATTGCTGAAAGAATATTGTCATAAAGAAAAAACAAATGTAAATTATTTTAGTGTAATTTCCTAAATTGGTTTAATAGGAAGCCCAACTCTGAAGCCTCCAGCTTGTTTATTCATTTGGAAGAACATTGCTGCCATCTCCTAGTCACCAGAGTCCATGTACTTTTCTTCAATCATAATTCCCCCTGGCAGCCTGGGGTCTGCTGTGTGGGCTTCCAAAATTCTTTCCAGGTCTAATGCCCTGAACACCAGTTAATCCCATTCAATGTGTCAAAGACACAGAAAGGGCAAGTGGGCAAACTTTAACAAAATGTTCCTCCTTCTGATTGAACAATAAAAACCAATTAGTCATTTTAATTTGGGTCTACAGTTTTTTGACTTTTGTTCTCTCCTACACCATCTTTGAGCAGCAGGGTTTGAATTGTACAGATTATAAAAGAATGGTTGAATCACCACCAAAAGACTATTATTAATGATTTTTTTAAGTCCACAAGCATACTGACATCATCATTATTACTCAGCTTTTTAAAAGATTTAATAATACTGAATTTTCAATAGGCATTTAAAATGCATGAGGATTCACTTATTAATAAAATTTAACTTGATCAATACAAAATGTATTCTGCTACCACTCAACTCTTTAATTTAATTATAATGATTAAAACTAAAAGCAGTATTAGCACATTTCTTGCTGTAAGAAAGCTGAGTGTGCTATGATTTTATATCAAGTCCTCTGGCCACTGAAAATACAGTGAGATTATCTTATAAATAGAAGAGAATATGCATTGTGCTTTTCTCTTGCTACTGATGTTGCTCATGACTGTCATTGCAAAAGGCAAGAGCTAGCTTTGCCATACACTTACATCAATAAATAAACCACCTAGGCCACAGTTGCTGCTCAAATTTGATAGTACATTCAAAGCACTTGGGGTTCTCGTTAAAACGCAGATTCTGATTCAGCAGGTCATGGATGGGGCCCAAGAGAGTCTGCAGTCCCAGGAGACTGATGCTACTGGTCAGTAGACCACACTTTGAGTAGGAAGGGTCTTTGAATTTAAAATGAGACTTATTTTCTGGAACTGGGACCTCGTATTAAATCATGCCCATTTTAGGCTGCAAAACAACAATGTGAAAGGAATGAGATGTAAATTATCTTTGTTTTCTTCAGATGCATTGCATGCCTTAATAATATGAATTACTTTGAGTTTGAGTTTAGCTGGGCAATCATAGCCCAGCCACTTCTAAGTCCGACTGTTGCTAATGGTGGTATTAAGGCCAGTGAATTCTATACCTGTGTACAGGTCTGGTTAGAAAAGATTCATTAGTAACCATTCTTTGCACCGTGTGTACAGAGACTTTATTTTGCTTCCTATGATGGTATTGTTTGAGCTTGACACATATTACCAATTCATCTTCAAAGTTGTTTTTCCATGATTCTAATTTTTAATATGAAAACTAGAAAATCCTGTGAAAGGTCAAATAAAGCATTTAGATGTTTGGCAGAGTTTTCCATTTTTATTCAAATACTTCTGGTAATCCAAGTGGCAGACACATAGGTGTTGCCACTTGTCTTTGTTCCAAAAGAACCACACCTTTTCCAAACTGCTGTATCTCTGGTTTGTTTGCCTTATGTCAGTTTACCTTATGATTCCCTGGAGTGAACAAGATTACACTGAGATACTTTCTCACCATTACTGAAATAAGAGGATAGAGAAAGTTATGCACATTTTCTCCTTTCAAGATCTTTTAAAAACCACCTATTTGCAATTCGTAGCAAAAAAGATTTGCACAAATATAATTATATTATGATTCAGCTTTTTGTTAGGTGTATCATAAAATCCTTAGCGTTCACTGGAATACAGTTCATACCTGCTTTATCTTATGGATTTTCTACTGGTATATCTATTTGCACATGAAAGTTTCTTTTTTGCACCAAAACACCATATTACTTAGCCAAAATCCTAAATTTGGATGGCAGTTTTTGGTCTATCCAAATAAGATGTATAAATTGCTAGCTGGTTCTGTGAATCAAAAGTATCTTGAGGGGCGCCTGGGTGGCGCAGTCGGTTAAGCGTCCGACTTCAGCCAGGTCACGATCTCGCGGTCTGTGAGTTTGAGCCCCGCATCAGGCTCTGGGCTGATGGCTCAGAGCCTGGAGCCTGTTTCCGATTCTGTGTCTCCCTCTCTCTCTGCCCCTCCCCCGTTCATGTTCTGTCTCTCTCTGTCCCAAAAATAAATAAACGTTGAAAAAAAAAAATTTTTTTTAAAAAGTATCTTGAAATACTGACACTTGGATTAATAGTCAAGATTTTGCTCACAAAGCTTTTATTTATAAGCTGTGAAGGAACTTTCTGTGCTGTGAAGAGGATTAAAGTTCAAAACTGAAGGGGAAATATTTGACTAGAAGAGGTTAGATGTAAACTTTTAGAGAGGGGAAATGGGAAGTTGTGGAATCTCTGTAGAGGTTTGTTTGTTTATTTATTTATGTATTGATTTATTTATTCATTTAAAGAAAAGTCTAGGTAAGTTTATCTTTCTGGGATGATATGGTCTTATTCATCAATGTATTTCTGCTTTAGCACAGCACTTGCACATACTAAGTTCTTAATAAATATGAATGAAAACAGGGATGCCTTCACAGATTCACTTACATTCCTGAGATTTGTGAATGTAGGGAAAACTAAATGAGTTACTTAGGTTTTTAATAAATTATATACATTTGGGGTGCCTGGGTGGCTCAATTGGTTAGGCATCTGACTCTTGATTTTGGTTCAGGTCACAATCTCACATTCATGGGATCGAGACCCGCATTGGGCTATGTGTGGAGCCTGCTTAAGATTCTCTCTCTCTCTCTCTCTCTCTCTCTCTCCCTCCCTCTTCCCTACTCTCTCTCTAAAATAAAATTTAAATTAAAAAAAATTTTTTTAATGATATATTGAGTTTTATCTCCAACTCTAGGTAGTTGCCATGCTGTGATGGCTCCTTGAATCTGTCATTAGATAATAGGAAGCATAGAATGGATTGGAATAGTTTGGCTCCACTATTACTTCATAGAATTCTAGCACCTTCAAATCAAACAGAAGAATTTCCCCAAGATCTTTATACCAATATGCTAGCATTTTACAATAAATATTTCCCTTCTTTTAAATTTGTAGAGCTTGACATCTCAGAAAATGGTCACTCATCTTCTCTGGAATGGAAAAAAGTCTGTTTACATAATCATATATGGTGGCTTATAATTTACAACTCCCTTTGCATGCATTCAGTCCTCAGCAGCCCTGTGTAGTAGGCTGGGAAGATATTTGCCTTACTTCAAAAATGAGGAAGTAGGGGTACCTCGGTGGTCCAGTTGATTGAGCATCTGACTTCAGCTCAGGTCATGATCACAGAGTTTGTGAGTTCTAACCCCACGTGGGGCTCTGTGCTGACAGCTCAGAGCCTGGAGCCTGCTTCATATTCTGTGTCTCCCTCTCTCTCTGTCCCTCCCCTGCTCATGCTCTCTCTCTCTCTCTCTCTCAAAAATAAATAAAAATTCAAAAATTTTTTAAATGAGGAAGTAGAGAATTAGTATACTTGCTTAAAAGAGCAGTGAGGTAGGGAGATGGAATTAGCATTTCTGCCTGCAGACTCCTATCCAGTTCTCTGTCCTATAAAGAACAATAAGACAGGTGGTACTTTACCTTTTACAGTTCCTATGAACATGTCTCAATTTTCAGGATAAAACCATGAGTTTGTCATGCAGGGTTTGGATATAAAAAAGCTGAAGTCTAAAGAGGGTAAAGGGTATTTCCCAAAGTTAACTATTGGTGGAATCTAATAGGAATCCACATCTCCTGCCTTTAGAAGTCTTAATCATTTTGTGGTTGGCTGGTTGGTTGGTCAGTCAGTCCATTGTTTTTGGACCACAGACGTATTGGATTAGATTAATCATTTCTTTGATTTATGCCACTCTCCTCAGTAGTCCATGCATAGCTGTGTTTTATTTATATAGCAATTTTTATCGGATAATACACATCCGTGAGTCACCACCCAACCTAATAGCTAAGACATTGACAATTAACCTTCATATAAAATGCCTCCCCATTTCTTTCCCCTGCTTCTCTTTCCCTAGGATCACCAATATTCTGAATACTATATTCCATATAGTACATGATATATATTTATGTTCTTAGGGAGTTGATATATTTTTTAACTTTATGAAAGGTATATCATACTATATGCACTATTTGGGGGATTATATTATGTTGTGTATAACTTGGGGGGCCGGTTGCTGTGTAATTGGAGATCTTATTACCTAACAAAACTAGGTACTCACAGTATACATATACATATACATATATGCACATGTATATATTGTATATATATTTATAATGTAGAAGCTACATAAAACTATCCAGTGTCTTTAACTTGAGATATATCTAAATGCACTCTACCTGTATATTACATACTGAAGATCCATTCATTCAACAAATATTTTTAAAGTACCAACCATGCGGCAGGAGGTATATTGTGCTGATACATCCGTGCAAAAGCAGAAACACTCCTCTCTGATCGCATGGAAATAACATTGCATAGAGAGAGACAGACAATAAATAAAATATGTAAAATACATGGGATATTAGATGATGTTAAGTGCTAGGGAAAAAAACAAATCATGGAAGGCCTCTAGGGACTGGGGTTTGGAATTTTAAATAGGGTGCTCAAAAATGAATTGAGGGTGGGGTGAGTGGGGCGAGTCTTTATTCACTCAATGATAGGGAGGTAACTTGTGATAGCTAAATCAGAACAGAAGTAAACTCAGGGACACCTGGGTGGCTCAGTTGGTTAAGCCTCCGACATGGGCTCAGGTCATGATCTGAGGACCTCACGGTTGGACTCCCGCATGGAGCTCTGTGCTGACAGCTGGGAGCCTGGAACCTGCCTCGGATTCTGTCTCCCTCTCTCTATACTCCTCCCCTGTTCGCTCTTTCGCTCTCTCTCGCTCTCTCTCTCCCTCTCAAAAATGAATAAACATTAAAAATTTTTAAAAAAATTAAAAGAACAGAAGTAAACTCTTCGGAAACCCCCACGCTCAGCCCATTATGTCTGTGCGATGACAGGCTCAGTCGGTATGGATGGCTCTGGAGACACAATGCATTTTCCTCCCACTTTTGTTACATCTGACCATCTACTGTGCCGGAATCTCCGTGCATGCGGCCGCCGCACCTGAACGCCTTGCGCGACCACCACTCACGGGCACTTTGCCGGCCGCGTGCATGCACCGCCTTCGGGCCTCTCACGGGCCCGCCGGGAACGCGCGCGCGTGCCCGGCCCCGCGGCCTCTCGGCAGAGACGCGGCCGGGAGGGCGGCGCGCGCCCCGCTCGGCAGCTGCTGCGGCGGCTGGTGTGGGCGCTCACGTCAGGGTTGGGAGGAGAAGGGGGTTCGTGACGAAGATAGAGAGACATGAGGCAGCCCGGCAGGAAGCGAGAGAGTTCGGTGGCGGAGTGAGTTTTAGAAACGCCCGGCGAAGCAGGACCTGAGCCTGCGGGTGAGCTTGGCCGCCTGGGCTCCTCATCTCCTCCGCGCGCTCTCCTGTGTCCGCTTTCAGCACCCCGAGCGGAGAACAGTTCCCGGCAGCCTACAGAGCGGCCAGGGGGCCACAGTGGCCGGGCTACCTGGAGCCTTCCACCCGGCTCAGGGGCACCGTCTGAGAACACACTGTGCACGCCGTCTTCTCCCCTCTGTTGGTGTGCAAGTAAACACGAGGGAAAGCATCCGGCGGCCTCAGGGAGCCCTGAAGAAGCCGAAGCAGAATGTACCAGGGACACATGCAGGTAAGACATTTCCACCGAACTGGAAAGAAATCTTGGGGGGCTAATTTAAGAGCAAGGTGGCTCACTAAGTTATTGTGGTCAGGCACTGCCTTCACACAGTTCAACAAGTGAAGTGGTGCAACATGACCATGACATTTCTGTCCAGTAAACTAGACAGTTTTCTGAGGGTGGGAGAAAGGGAGGAACCGCCTCGGAACTTTGATTGGGGAAGTTTGTTTTCTGTGCATTCCCTGAGCCTGTTTCTTTAAACGAGATCAAGGAATCCAAACAGAGGAAACCTGGAGATGACTGTGTTTCCGTTGTAATCCTCTATTGATGCAACTCGGCATGTATGTCAACTGAAGGGCAAACAATAATAGAAAGACAAAGCTTTTCCTTTACCATCTGCAAAGGTTTCTTGACAGAACACTTTGCCACTTTTGTATAATTTTTTAAAGTGATAATTTTTTAAATGGTTTGTGCTGTATTTTCCCCCTTCAGAGAGTGGGACATTGTCACCTATCTCTACAGTCACAGGATGACTTGGGAGGATGAATTTCAAACATATGTCCAAGAGACTCTAATGTTTTTCAGGGAAGATGCTGCCTCTGGTTGTTAATGCTCATCTGAGCTGAGCCTCTGCTTCTCTCTGATGCACTCTACTCTCTTGGGAAAAATTATTTTAACCTTGACTTCAGTTCTCATTCACATGGTTGGTTCTTCCTTACAAAGGCAGCTGTACACTTTGGGGGAAAAAAAATACTAACTCAGCTTCCTAAAGTATGAACTGAGCTCTTTTTGCTGTTCTAAATGCTTTAGTCATCAGGTTTGATGTTTGGAGTTCCTTTCTATTCCAAAGATGGTCAAATATAGTCATCATATGTGGTATCTTCACACTAGTGTAACATGTGTGAATATTGACGATGTTGCTTCTGTGTCTTTGGAGCAATTGAAAATAGGTAGATATGTTATTGCATTCATAATTTAGTATTACCAAATATTTAATTTCTAAGTCTGTGGGGAAATTCTCTTAGACTGTAATTTATTTTTATATAAAACGGTATAATCAGTGTCATAAGTTTTGTAAGATTTCTGAATCAGCACTATCAGAATTCCAAAACCATTTCCCATATTACTGACATCATCCTGTTTGAAAATTATTAATGGAATTCTATCACAGTTGATGGACAATAATTAGTCACTGAAGTATATTTCTAAGTATATATAATAGATATGGTCTACATGTTTCTTATTAAAGCTACGTTAATTGGAAAGTTTAACAACAAAGGAGCATTCAAACATTCAGAAATGTTGAAGTCAGACTGCTGAAAAAATTAACAAAGGATCATTACTATAGTTTTATGTTTCATATGTCCCTAAGAATGATACTTACAATTTTCTATATTATCTATTTATTATCCCTAAGCAGTTTCTTCACTGGAGTAAAATAGGAAGGTTTTACTGAATAGTGTCAATCTTCAGAAAATTGCTCATTCACACAAAATTCACAATTGGTTACTTGGGGAATTTACAAAAACTTTTCACATTATTTTTTTGTTGTTTAAAATATGTTTTTGTGAATGAAGAATTGAAGCAACAGTCTGGTAAATCCAGGCACCCAAAAACAATTCTAACCCAGTTTTCTGAATATTTCAAGGGAGGATGTTAGTGAAACTTGAATCACCTAGAACAATGTCTGAGGGTTTCATTTTACTTTGGAAGAATAAACAATATGTAAGATTCTGCACATGCTCCCAACTTCACGTTTTTTTTTTTTTTTTTGCTTGTGCACTACTGTAACAGCAAATATGATGGCTTGCAGTAAAACTCACAAATCTTTGCTGCCAAGCTTAACTTGAAAACATTACTAAATAAAGACTGTAATCAATATGCTTGCCAAAATTTCAGAGCACAATACTTTTTTTCCCTATTTACTATTGACCATTAATGTTAAATATAAAGCTTCTATGGCTTTAATAGTGTAGTAGCTATTAAATGATATATATGATCATCTGAGTGGGATTTCCTCTTCCCCAGAAATAATGCCTATTACAACCTGATTTATAATATTTGCTTACATTTGAAAAGGCCAGTCTCATTCCCAGAGAATAGTATTGAGCCTGTAGACAAAATCTCCATTGTGCTGATATATTCAGGGTAAAGAAGCCTTCCTTATCAGAGATAGCACCATCTTTCTGTGTGTCCCTGATGGTAATCACAAAGGAGCAGACATATCGCCCAAACACTCCAAAATTTTAATTTTTAATTTTTTAATTTGTGATTAAAAATCTGAATATTTATTTGGTAAATTGGACTAGGAACGAGTAGATTTACTAACACTTCTGCCAACTTTGGAGTTCATTTGAAACACTGGTGTTACTTGGCTGATATCTTAAAATGAGAGTGAAAAAAAACATTTGCAATCATTTGCTGTGCCTTCTAATTCTTCTCTTTTCTGTAGAGATTCTAAAATAAAATGTTTGTAAATAGGCAGTCTTGAGTGGGGAAGGTATTCACAAGAAGCCTTAAAAAATAGTTTAATTTAAAAACTCCTGGAGTGCCTTTGCTTTTACAACTAAATGATTTTGTAAATAAAATCTATTAAGTCTTTCACATATAGCTAATTTTCCAGTTTACCATAGAACCTGAATTCATTTTAGAAGCCACAGACTTTCAAAAGCATACTCTGCTAGCACCTTTGAAGATAAAAGTTGACATCCATTGTAGATAGATAAAGCAGAGCATGGCAGCATATATTTCTTGGTTTCATAGTAAATGCCACAGGTATATTTCTTAGGAGCAGGGCCCTAGAGTTGCACTGTTTTCCAACTGCCTCACTAGTTATTTCCAAGGGGAATTTATCACCCAAGCAACTTAAGCAAAGCTCGTTTCCTTAGTGACTATTTTAGATTTACTTTTTTTTTTCCATTTGACCAAGAGGGCCACTGGTGATTAAATATATTTTAGAATCAGTTCAGACCAAACTCTTTATTCCTATTAGATACCCTTCAGTCTTAATCCTTTCAATACCTCTGTATGCTCTGTACTGCAATGCTTATTTGTACATGTGCATGTGAATTAACAGTGCCAATTAGAGCAAAATAATTACATGTCTCTGAATATTTCCTTAGCCAAACTTTTTTTTCTGGGAAGGTATAAATATAGACCAATGTAATTTCAATTTTGAACTGAGGGTTTTTCTTTTTTAATGAAGCATCCTCAGTAATGCTTTTGTTATAAAAGAAAATTATTTCAGAAGGCAGTCAAACAAAAAATCTAATTGTAATTGTAACTGATCTTCATTATGAGCCTTCTAAACCAGACTTTTTTTTTATTTACTTAAGCTGGCTGAGGAAACATTCCACATCCTCTGGCTTCACAAGACATTAACTAAAGAAAATTTAAGTGACAATAATTGTAAGATTATTAACAGCTCTAAAGTAGCCGTTTTATTTGTTTTCCCCAAAGGAGTTTTGTGTTTGTATTTATTTTTGACATTACTTAGCTTTAAAAAAAATCTTCATGAAGGGGAACAGGTTGGGTAACATGAATAATGCTAATAAAGTAGATCTGGCCACAGGAGATTCATTTAGTTTCACTAGAAACAACAAATATAAGAAGCCAATCCAAGATAAGATTATAAAATGTTATTTCAACATCTGTAATAGTAGTTTGTCATAATTGAGACCCTCAAGCAAAACTGTAAACTAAGTAATATTTGTCATGGGTATTTCCACTTCTCTAGAAGATCCATTTTCTCTTCCTTGATGCCACCATTTTCTATCCTATGTCATTCCCTTTATCAACCTTTTGCTAACAAAGATATAATTAATACTAATACACCACATATACACATACACACACCCTGCAGTGGTATTTGCATTTTCAGAGGAGAATCTTTGAAGATTAGCTTGCTGGAGGGGATGTTTTAAAGAAAATGAGGCAATGCTGACCTGAGACTGGGGTTGGTTGTTTTGGTCAGATGTAGCTGCTGCCTTTCCCTTTCCCCCATCTCAAATGGCACCTGCCCAACCTCCTCAAGGTCTTCCTATGAATGATAATCAGCATTAATACTCATTTATTGAATGAATGTATAGTCTGAAATAGTATTAACTAGAATTCTGCTGAAGGAAATACATGTGCAGTGGGGCTCATGCTCAAATTATGACACAAGCTCCAGCAAGATGTTGAAGTGCTTTCTGATATATTTATAGCAAATCATGCTTATATGGGAGTAATAGTGAGCTTCTAACACTTAAAATTATAATACTTATGGTATAATATTGATTAACCTGAAAACATCATTCCCCAGTCATACTGGCCAACAGTTTATATAATACACTTACTAAAAGACACACAATATGTTCTTCTGAGATTTTGTTTATGGTTTATAAACATTCTTCCTAAAAACACATGTTTTAAGGAAAAAACCTCCAGCACATGAATGTTTTGATTATAACACATTTTTAAAGTAAAGACTAAGAAAAAGTTAGAAGAGAACTTGTTAATTTTAAAATCTTGAATCTCTAGTATTACTACAGCCAACCTAGGAAACATTAAGGTGTGATGTATCACATGTAGTCAAAACATCTGGCAGTCTCCTTTTTCACACTTTTCATTGAGATCACATGTTGCCAACACAGGCATAAGCTAGAGCTGTTTAAAGGTTTTATATTCTAGAATTAACTTCTTGATGCACCCATGGAATAACTAGTGTGCATTTCCTGCATTACAAGTGAAGGTAAGCCCCACTTTAATGTTTCCTTATTAAGAGACTTAAGTCCAATCTGAGTGTTTTGTGGCATCTAAACATGCTGTAATTTCAAATACACTGATAGAGGAAATGGGGTTGCCAAGTTTCTGAAAATGTATCACCTTTTTATAATTAAGAATTTATTTACTACAGCATGTAACCCACGTATCAGGTACCAAGACCAGAGTGCTATGAATTAAGGGTTACATTTCTGTTAATGACCCCTTCCTTCATCTCCACCTTACCCATTTCCACCCGTCTTCCCTGTGCCATCTCCTTTACTAAGGAAACCAAATTGAAAACTTCTTTCCCCATTCTATTCAGAAAGATTTTTGTGTTTTATATATTAGCATATTATACAGGAAGATAGTTAATACCCTATTGGTTAAATATCCAGATCATTGCTGAGTGTTGAGACCTCAGAGTATAATATAACACACTGCCAGTGTTGTCTTAGTATGTCATTTTTGACTGATCTTTATAAGTGCCAGTATACTACTTCTATTGAAACTCCATTAGATAAATGACCATTATTATTCTCCGTGTGAAACTTTACTAAAATGATCATTCCTATGTATAATTTTTAGGCAATCACTGTTAGAGATTGCACAGATGAAAAAAAAGTGAGCTCATTTAGAGAGGAAGAGGCTAGTTATCCACCATTTCTTCAAGAGTAACACATAGAAGCTTGCCAGCAGCTCTGAAATGGAGGGAACCTGAGCCAAGTGGGAGAATTTGCATTGAAGGTGCTTACAGAACTCCCCCAAACCCCTGCTCATGCATAGATTCCTCTGAAAAACAATAAAAACAACAACAACAACAGGAAAACCCTGCAAGTGGGACTTGGTGTAGTGAAAAAAATTTTTTTTCCAAATAGAATGCCATATGGTGATCTATAAAGTCATGAAGATTCCAAGAGATGATTGGTGTTGTAATGCCAGAAATCTACCTAGGTAACCACAAAATTCCCACTCTCACACACCCTCTTAAAATTTGTGTATTTTTTAAAGCAACTGGTATGGTAGAGGAATTCAAACCATTTTATATGATTAATTATTGAAGGAACTGGAGATGTTTAGTTTGGAAAGTAAAGACTCAAAGAGACCGCGATGACTCTATATAAATGCTTGAAGAATCATTATGCAGGAAGAGGCTAGAATTGTTCTGTATGGTCTTGAGGGTTAAAACTGGTATTGTATCAGGGTGAAATGAAAATTCCTGTGATAATAAAAAGACCCTGGATACATTACCCAGTTGCTACTGAGTGAGATGCCTGTTTGGAGATGGACAAAGCCTAGAACGAAGGGAAGAGAGCTGAAGGTAGGCATGGGTCCCTGTGCACACACAAGCTTCTGTTCCTAGGCCATTATGCCTTGTGGGAAAAAATCCAATAAAAAGCACCATAAGATGGTATATGTGTTTGTGTGTGCATGTTTGTGTGTCGTGCCAAAAATAGTTATAGTCGAAGTAATGATCTAAAATAATCAAAATTCATGATATGCTGGGAGATTAATTCATGGCTACCTAGAAGTAGACAGAGCCATGCCAGTAGGCAAAATGATCAAAAGTAGTAAAAGGTCAGAAAATATGGAAGCTCTTTAAGGAAAAAAGAGACAGGAAAACATTTAAACATCATGAGAAGACGAAGCTGCTGGAGTTGTGAAACATCTTTTTACCTCCTTTCACATGGGTGTTAACTGTAACATGCATGCTTATACTGAATAACATCCTTTGGTCACATGGGAATGTAACATCTGATTGGGCAGGTGATTATGTGCACATGAAACACTTGGGAGTTTGTTGGAAATGCAGAATCTCAGTTCCCACCCCAGACCTACTGAATCAGAAATGAAATTCCTCAAGATACCCAGTGATTGATATATATATGTATGTATATATATGTGTGTATATATGTATATATATGTATGTATATACACATACATACACATATATATGTATGTGTGTGTGTATATATATATATATATATTTTTTTTTTTTTGATGTTTGAGAAGCACTTATCTGAAAACATTTACATAGAGAACAAGGCCTGATTTGTTTCACTGAGACCCTAGCAAAAAGCTTGATTCTTGGGTAGCTTTCTGAGATCACAGAGACATGATGGTGTCCCTGACAGAGGGGCTGATAAAAGCAACTATCACAATTATGTTTGAATAGAGTTTCCTCCTTATATCAGTATCATAACCTCCACCCAGTTGGTTGTAGTTTTTCTGTCTGGAGAAAACACAAAAAACCGATTATATTCCACCTGAATAAAACAAACCTTCAAGTAGCTAGAGAATTATCATGTCCTCATCCCATTAAATCTTTTCTTCTCCAAGATAAACAACCCAGTTCACTCAATAATTTTTCATGATGACATTTTTGATGTTTTAATGGCTCCACGAAAGTATGGCCCTCTGAGCAAGATACACTACTCAAGATGTGACCTGACCAATGCCAAGCCTGTGAGACTGTTTAACTCTTGGGAAAGACATCTATTCAGACAGCTTTACGATCTCTAGACTAAATTGTTCTCCAAATTGTTTTGATGTTTCTATTCTCTGAATAACTTGGGAGTTATCTCACAGTTGCTAATCTTTATACCAGAATAATCTTGGATCCAAATGTCCTCATTAGAATATTCTAGGTTAACAGTTCCTTATGTCTACAACAATTGCACTCATGTTCAGTTTTGGGGTCATAAAATCCTGAGTTTGAAAGACTCTTGAAAGTGTTGTGTTCAACCATCTCATTTCACAGATGATGAAATTAAGGTTCAGAAAAGTAAAAAAATTGCTCACAAAGTCCCACACAAGTTAGCAGAGCTAGCACTTGAGGGAAAGCTGCCTTCCCCCAGTGTGCTATTTCCATTAAACTATTTTTCTTTATTTCGATATTTATTACAAGCAAAAAAAATCTAAGTGAAAAATAAACAGTATAATAAACTACTCAATATCCCCAAATATCTTGGTGTTTAGCATTTAGTCACAAAAATTGATATTTTTCTGCTTTTCAGTTTTAGTCTATTTGATATTTTATATATTCAGTTTGGTAGTCATTTGGTTGGCAGTGGAAGAAAGTCTGATCTGTGCATGTGTTTTAAAAGTGGAATGAGGCACGGTGAAAAGTTGTATCATTTGTTAAAGGTGTTTCTCCTTGGACTGACTTGATTGACCATTTGAGTAAACTGGTTGGAGTCTTGGTGGTTTGATAGGTTCTTGGAACTAGCTGCCTAAATATACAAGTTAATCAGCCTTGGGGTTCTTAGCTATAAGCATTGGAAACCAGCTCTGGCTCATTTAAGCAGAAAAGGGATTTATGAAAAGTATATATTGACAATTAATAAACATAGGAGGAATGATGAAAATCAAAAAATCACCATTTTGCAATCCTCATAGTAAAAACTGATTCAAGCAAAAATGATAAATGGATGCTGAATCTGAGCTGAAGAAGGGGGCAGTTCGAGGAGAAACAGGACATTTATATAACATCAAAATATCAACCATCTAAATTACAAGAGAAAAATATAATAACTTTTCAGTGAAGAAATTGGACAACATCCTAAGTAATCAAAATCAACATCACCAATATGGTAATCATCTGCATATTATCTCTGGATGTGATGCCCTGAGAAGGACACAATATCACTCATATAATATTACTGCTAAGAATTAGCAACTTGAATCTAATCATGAGAAAATCTCAGACAAACCCCAAATGAGGGATATTCTATAAAATAAACAGATTATTTCTTCAAATGTGTCAATATCTTGAAAAACAAGGAAAAACTGATATATTTACACATTAAAAGAAGACTTAAGAGATATGACAAGTAAATGCAATATATGATCCTGTGTTGGATCGTGGACTGGGAAAGAAAATTGTTATAGAGCACACTGTTGGCATAATTGAAATATGAATATAGACTGGAGATTAGATTAATATTAGTGTTACATTTCCTGAATTTGATAACTAAACTGTGGCTGAGTAAGAGAATACCCTTGTTTTTAGGAAATACATGCTGCAATATAAGGAGGTAAAGGGGCGTAGTGTATGTAACCTACTCTAAAGTTATTTAGAATAATGTAAATAATACTATGTATAATATAATTACATAAAGAGAGTGAGAGAGAGAGAAACAGAGAAAGAGAAAGAAAAATATAGGAAATGTTAAGAATTGGTAAATCTGGGGAAAGGGTGTTATGGAAGTCCATTGTTCTATACATGCAGTTTTTTTGCAGCTAGATATTTTTTCAAAATAAAAAGTTTCTAAAAGTGTTTTTTTTTTAAGTACATTGGGGCACTCACAGACTTCTAGAACTAGGCTTGGGATGGAGAGACCAGGCATCAGGCAGGGCACAGCCTCAGTCAAACCTCAAACCAGGCTAGTGCAGACCCCACTGCTGTCCTCACAGAAAAGAAACCTCAGTTTGCACCCTTATACCCTAGACTTGGGCACTGGTTCAGCTGCTCCTTACTGCTGCTGCTTCCATGGAAACCCCTGTTGGATCTTCAGCTGCTCCCCCACCCATTTCCAGGATGAATTCTCTACTGTGACTGCTTCTGTGTGCCCCGAAAATCCCAATTCAAAGTGGGGACAGATGTGGCTGGTTGGTGGAGCTGAATCACACATCCGTACCCTATTTGCAAGGTAGTTTGGAAAAGTGCATATCTGCTTACCACCAAGACTCCAAAGGTAGGCGATTTTCCAAATACAGAGTTTATTTGGGAAAGTTAAAAAAAAAAGTCAATGCCCACTATTACATGTTATAGATATTGCTTGAAAGTAAAATAGATGCCTCTCTATATTGACTTGACTAAAGTCGAGTCTGCCTTCAGGGAGAATAGTTAAAAGAAAATAATTTTCTTTAAGCTTTTGTTTGGTGCTGCCTGCTATTACATGCAGGCCTATAGAATACAGTAAAACTAGAATATATTGGTTTATTAAATCATGCAGCAAAGAAAAACAGAATGATCCCTCCATCATCCATCAATGTCCATCTACTGCTCACTCCTATTCTTTTTGAAAAATTGGAAAGAGCTCTGTGAAGGATTTAGTAATTAATCAGGGAATTAAAATACATATCATGTACTTTAGTGATAAGAACATTTTTTCTCCATATGCAGGAATTTAATGTGGAAAACTGGACACGTTAGTGTTTCATATTCATTCAAAGGATGATTATAATAAAAATGCCCTGTGTATTTGAGTCTTTAATTACTGATATGCAATCTATTATATAAGTCTTTAGTAAGATATATGTAAGACAAAAAAAAAGTGTTCTTAAGCTTGAGGCAAGATTAAATGAAAATAGAAGCTTAGAAATATAAAGGTCTTTAGAGTTCATATAGCACAACTTTGTCACTTCATACATGAGGAAAGTGAGGGCTAGGTCTTGATGGAATTAGTTGCCTCTCCTCAAAATGGAAAAAAAGTATGCTGAAAGCCTTTTGATGGCATGTATCATACATCACTTAATAATCCTCATACCTGAAGAGGCACAACATACTTGTGCTCCAGGATCAGACAGCCCCAAGTCCAAACCCTGGCTTCCCTAACATATTGTCTGTGTGATCTTGCTCTAATAATGTACCTTCTCTAAACCAATAAATGTACCCATACATTGTGATGACTTACTCAGGATTAGCTCTTTTGTTTTTATGGAACTGGCAAAGTGTTTTCTATACATTGTGTGTGAAGGAAGTGGTTCTGCCATAGCAGTGCCTGTCATAATTGGTTGTCTGCAGTAGTGGCAGACGCTTGATTTTCTTGTTCTCTCACTGTGTTGCATGTCTTTTTCATTTCCCCATCCCAAACGCTTGCCTTCTGTACACTGAATATTTACTCGCCCTTCAATATTGCACTTAAATGTTATCTCTTCAGTGAGTGCTCTTCTGTGCCCCCACCAGTGTTCTCCCATATTCTCCCACACAATGCAGAATTAGCGATCTCCTCCTCAATGTTTCCTTAACATCTTAAATTCATCACTAATACAAATAATTACCATATAGCTTTAATTACTTGTTTCTGTCAATCTCCCCAACTAGTAAGCCTATCTGTGGCAGCGACTATATCCAATATATCTTTGTATTCCTGGAGACTATTAGAATTAGGTACATACTATTAATGTAGTATTTACTGAATGAATGAATGAATGAATGAATGAATGAATGAATGAATGAAATACTGAGAAGAGTCCCTTACTGTCCTGAATAAGGACTCCAAAGTGCGATTGGGATAGTCTTCCTGATTCTAAGACACACACACCCAGAATCTGGTCTATTCCCATGATTTTCAGGAGTGAATGCATATGAAGTGAAGTTTCCACACACTTGAAAGGGAATCAATTACAGGGAAACCTTATAAGCCTTATAATTAGATTGCCACTGTAATTAACCAACACTCTGCTGTCAAAGCAGTCTACGCAATTTAATGGGTTCAAACCCTTTAAAGCCTAAGGACAGTCTGGAGCTGCAGACTTAGAAACATAATAGATTCTCCTAATGGTTTCTAACTATATCTATAAGTGACCAAGGTCATTTGGAATTAGAATCCATGCCTCTAAGGTTCTAGACACCTCTTCACCAGCTCAGAAAGTTGTCAGCAGAGATTTTGATCATAGTGCTAACACACACACCCGTGAGACCGCTGAGATGACAGAACATCAGTTAGAACTGCCCTAGGAGGCCGTCATTTGCTTATACCCAGTTGTAAGAGGTTGCTTATACCTCCAGACCTCACCTCCCCATTTACACACACACACACACACACACACACACACACACACACACACACACACATACACACACACACATTATTCCAAGGATCCAAGGAAGGAGCTGCACTCACAATGGTCATCCAAGGGACATGTCAATTTTGTAAGACTGTCTGAATATGGAGATCTTCTTATGTTTCCCACAGTTATTTTCACATGGGAGCCTGAGATATGTAGGAGCAATTCTTCCCATCAGGTACAGGGTAAAAAGATTGAAATATTACATGTCAAGCTTTCTCTAATAAGAGAGAAGAAATAACTATGCCAGTGATATGTGTCCCACTTCTGATCAGATTATAAAAAGGGATCTTCCCTGGGGAGCCAAATACATGGACTCTCTTTTTTCCTGGAGGACACAGTCTCACACCCAGTCACATGATTTAGAAAGTGGAGTTAGGGGGTTGGATTTCAGACCTGACTTGTGCCCTCTCATCCAGACATCCTTGTACAACCAATATGTACAATCATATGTATGACTCTGAAGAGGGTCTCCTCTACAAACATTCTAATCTGTGGTGTGTGTGTGTGCGTGTGTGTGTGTTTGTGTGAAGGGGCATGATGAAAGGTGAAGAAGTGAGCTCTATTTTATCAAAGATATTCAAACACAGATTGGATGTGGGTTTACTAGTCTTTATGGAAGATGGTTGGCTTAGAGGATTACTGGCTTTCCTTCCAGCTCTAGGATTCTATTTTTATCAGGCCCTTAATTAGTGATACAATACATCTCTGAATGTTGGTCAGGGCAGATTTCCCCAGTTCACTAATAACCGTATCTTGGAAAATAAATTAAAAGGCTTTGCTAACATCAAGATACTTGTTATTTCTTATGAAGTCAAAGATCAACCTTCCCTAATACTTCAAGGGATGTACTGCTTGGGAGGATCCTGCCATACCTCTTCCCCTACCCTTATTCTGCAAATGACAAGAGATATTTTTCTACAAAGCTATCCTCAATATAGCAGAACTCTCAGCTATGATAGAATACTGATTATCTCTGCTACAATAGTCACATTTTGTGAAAGCCTTATAAAAGTTAATCTTTAGAATGCTTTAGTGAGGTTGGCATAAGATAGATATTTTATCTTTGTTATGCTGATAGAATGCAACTGACAAGGTTTGAGTGCCTCACCCAAACCCCTACATCAAATCAGTTGGGAGACCAAAATTTGGGTCTATCTGGTTTCTTTACTCTATTTCTTGAGCCTACATAGCAAATTCAGGTCACATCTCTACATAAGTACCTCACCTATTCCAAACTGACTCAACTAACAGTGAGGGTACAAAAAAAGATTTTGCAAGTTTTCTGGAATATTGCATGGTCTTGGAGGGTAGAAATCTCTGAGGCATTCTTTCTGTCATTTATACAGGACAGGTACTAAATCCATACAGCTTTATCAGTTCTCTGAATTCAGCATCTGCATATATTTATTTAGTACCTTGAGAGTACCTTTGTGTGTGATGGGGTACACTCTCCTAGTGGAGTACAGAGCAGCTGTGAAACATCCATATTTTTGTACAGAAAGCCTCCCTAGAATCAAAATACCCAGCAAGCCAGGAAAATAGCGAAGCTGTGGGATTCACCAGAGCTCAGAAGCCCAGTGTAGATCCCTCTGTGTTGCATGTATAGAAGCAGAATCTTGGGTTGTGTGTATAAATTAAGCCAAGATGTCCCCCCCTCCAAAATCTGTCACTTACCTAAATATTTAAATTTTATGTTTTACTTTTTATTTTATAAAAAATTCAAGGGGCTCCTGGGTGGCTCAGTTAGTTGGGCATCAGGTTCTTGATTTTGGCTCAGGTCACGATCTCATGGTTCATGGGATCGAGCTCTGCATGGGGCTCCGTGCTGTCACACAGAGCCTCCTTGGGATTCTTTTTCCCTCTCTCTCTGTCCCTCCACTGCTTGCATGTGCATGCGTGCACTTTCTCTTTCTCTCTCAAAAAAAAAAATAATAACAATAATAAAAAAATAAAATAAAATAAAATAAAATACGTGACTTCAGTATTGAAAAATTAGTCACTGTTTACTTGGGGGAGGTCTCTTATTTTCTTCCTCTCTTAGACATCCATTTTTTCAGGGAACGAGCAAATTCCAGCCTTGTTTAAAGAGAACTTCTAAATGGCAAGATCAAGATTACTGTGAAGGAAATATACATAGCTCTTACTAATCTCAATTGATGTTAAAATATCTGTTTAAAATGGAGACACTGCAAAGCATAAGAGACTCTTAAAAACTGAGAACAAACTGAGGGTTGATGGGGAGTGGGAGGGAGGGGAGAGTGGGTGATGGGTATTGAGGAGGGCACCTTTTGAGATGAGCACTGAGTGTTGTATGGAAACCAATTTGACAATAAATTTCATATATTGAAAATAAATAGATAAAAATAAAAAATAAAATAAAATAAAATAAAAAATAAATAAATAAATAAATAAAAATAAAATGGAGGCACTGGTCCCTGATTTCTTGAAATTGATTTTGAACTTTCCATTACTTTAGGAGCAGAAGGTCAAAATTAACATTATAAAAATCAGAATGTGATAGTATTGATCAACTAATTCAATGTAAAATTAAAAGTACCAAAATAAAAGTCATAATTTCTTTCATAGTTGATTTTATTCAAATTAATCTTTCAGGGATCAACTCCCAGCATGTTCATGTAATTTTTCCCTGGTTTCAGAATCAATGATAAAAGAATGTAAATGTTCTGTGTTATGTAAAGGAAGCATTAACTAATGTTCTGTCTGAAGAGTTAAAGTACAGTCTTTTGCACCTAGTTTGTCAAAAGTTATTTTAGCTGTAGCTTGTACTGTACATAATTCTGCCATTTTACTTACTTTTTAAACTAATTCTTCCATTTTTAAGAAATGGATAGTCAGCCTATTTGCAGGTAAGGAAATGTTAAAGTAGCTAAGCTGAAAACATAGTTAATCTGGCATCTGTGCTCATCTTAAATATATATCTACAAACAAGTTATTTTTTTCCAACTAAATACCAGTATCACTAACTGACCTCTACCTGGTCCAACCCAAAATCAATATGTCTCAAACTGGATGTGTTATCACCACCAACAACCTCCCATAAAGTCTGCCTCTTCTCTTGTTTTCCAAGATTGTTTAATAGAACCACCATCTACTCAGTTACCTAAATTAGAAACCAGGAGCCATTCTCTCCTCTTCCTCCTTCATCCTTACTCCTCTTTCTTTCTTACTCCCAGAATCAAATCTAAATGTTCTAGCCCTTGCTTCCTAATTCACTCCTACCCTGCGCTGTCTCTCCATCCTAACAGCCATCATCTTAGATTACTTTATCACCCTTACCTAAAGAGTCACTCTGTGCCCCCCCACCCCTGCCTCCAGCCCCACAGCTAGTCCTTTTGCTCAGGGTCACATGTATTCTACCACTATCTTTGCTGCAGCATTGATTTGATCATATCACTCCTCTATTTAAAGTCCTTTCAAGGTGCACCATCATCTGTAACAATGTTTTTCCAAATGCAATCTTTTATTGAATTGTTATCTACAATATTTGTTTAAAATCCAGATTCTTGGACCCCACTGCAGCCCTATCGAATCAGGCTCCATGAGAGTAAGGCCTGGGAATTTTCACTTTAACACTGTGCAGGTGAATTTAGTGCACACTGAAATGTGAAAACACTGGCCTCCAGAATAAGATACGACTTGAAGGGCCCACTTTCTGGCATTCTCATTTACAGCTTCCCCATGAGCACTCCGGACCCTAGTCTTGCTAAATTTTGGTGTTTCCCCAACTGCACCTGTGCTTCCATGTCTCTGGCCTTCTGTAATGATGTTCTCTCTGACCAAAACACTCACCATCTCACCAGCTTGGTTAATCCCTCTTCATCCTTCAGAACTCAGGTCAAGGGTTATTTCCTACAGTGAGTCTTTCCTGAGTTGCCAGGACTGAGGTAGATACCCTCCTCTATGCTTTCTTACACCATGTGCTTGTGCAGACCTGTGTCTTACCTCCTCTCACCCTATTCTCTGCTGAGTTCCCTTGGCTGTGTCTTGTTCATTTTTCAATCCTGGTGCCTAGCACAGAGCCTCCTTATGGTGAGTGAGCAATGCATGTTGGATTAAGTCATGAATCACTGAACTAATTCATCTTTTAATTAGCCTAAATTCATCTATTCAGTTTGATTTAAACTTCTGAAGTTTCTTGTAGACCAGTATAGACTGAACATCTTATCTGGGAACTTTGCAGATAGAATTAAATTAAATTATGAAAATGAACTATAAGCATACCTCATTTTATTGCACCTCACTTTATTGTACTTCACAGGCATTGTTCTTTTTACAAATTGAAGGTTTGTAGCAATCCCGCATCGAGCAAGTCTAGTGGTGCCATTTTTCCAACAGCATTTGCTCACTTCATGTCTCTGTGTCACATTTTGATAATTCTCACAATATTTCAAACTTTTTCATTATTAGTATATTTGTTATGGTGATTTGTGATCAGCGATCTTTGGTCTTACTATTGTAATTGTTTTGGTGCACCACAAACCATGCTCATATAAGACAATGAACTTAATCAATAAATGTTGTGTGTGGTCTGACTACTCCACCAACTGACCATTCCCCTGTCTCTCTCCTCCTCCTTTGTCCTCTGTATTCCCTAACATGCACAACAGTATTTAAATTAGGCCAGTCAGTCACCCTAGGATGACCTCTAAGTGTTCAAGTGAAAGGAAGATCACACATCTCTCACTTTAAATGAAAAGCTAGAAATGGGTAAACTTACTGAGAAGGGTATGTCAAAAGCTGAGATAGGCCAAAAGCTATACCTCTTGCACCAAACAGTTAGCCAAGTTGTGAATGCAAAGAAAAAGTTTTTGAAGGGAAATTAAAACTGCTAGTCCAAGTGAACACATGAATGATAAGAAAGCAAAACAGCCTTATTGATGATATAAATCAAGTTAGAGCAATATGAATAGAAGATCAAACTGGCTACAATGTTCCCTTAAGCCAACACCTAATTCAGAGTAAGGCCCTAACTCTCCTCAATTCTATGAAGGCTGAGATAGGCAAGGAAGAAGCAGAAGAAAAGTTCAAAGTTAGCAGAGGTTGGTTCATGAGGTTTAAGGAAAGAAGCCGTGTCCATAATATGAAAATACAAGGTAAAGTAGCAAGTACTGATGTAGAAGTCACAGCAAGCTATCCGTAAGATCTAGCTAGAACAGTTAATAAAAGTGACTACATACACTAAATAATAGATTTTCATCATAGACAAAATAGCCTTCTATTGGAAGAAGATGCCATCTAGGACTTTCATAGCTAGAGAGAAGTCATTGCCTGGCCTCAAACTTCAAACATAGGCTTGACTCTCTCATTAGGGGCCAGTGCAGCTGGTGACTGTAAGTTGAAGCAATGCTCATTGACCGTTCCAAAAATCTTATGGCCCTTAAGAATTATGCTAAATCTACTCTGCCTCTCTCCTATAAATTAAACAACAAAGCCTGGATGACAGCACATCTGTTTACAACATGGCTTACTGAATATTTTAAGCCCACTATTGAGACCTTATGCTCAGAAAAAAAATTCCTTTCAAACTATTACTGCTCATTGACAATGCACTTGGACACCCAAGAACTCTGATGGAGATGAACCACAAGATTAATGTTTTCTTCATGCCTGCTACCACAACATCCGTTGTGCAATCAAGGAGTAATTTTGACTTTCAAGTCTTATTATTTAAGAAATACATTTTGTAAAGCTATAGCTGCCATAGATAGTGATTCCTCTAATGGACCTGGGCAAAGTAAATTGAAAACCTCTGGAAAAGAATTCATCGTTCTGGATGTCATTAAGAACATTTGTGATTCATGGAAAGATCTCAAAATATCAACATTAACGAAGTTTAGAAGATGATGACTTTGAGGAGTTCATGAAGGAAGTAACTGCAGATGTGGTAGAAACAGCAAGAGAAATAGAATTAAAAGTGAAACCTGAAGATGTGACTGAATTGCTACAATCTCATGATGAAACTTTAACAGATGAGTAGTTGAGTAGTTGCTTCCTATGGATGTGCAGAGAAAGTGGTTTCTTGAGATGGAATCTACTCCTGGTGAAGATGTGGTGAAGATGGTTTAGAATACTACATATACTTAGTTGTAAACAGTGGTAGGATTTGAGAGGATTGACTTCAATTTTGAAAGAAGTTCCACTGTTGGTAAAATGCTGTCAAACAGCATTGCATGCTACAGAGGAATTGTTCATAAAAAAGGGGTCAGTCGATGTAGCAGATTTCATTATTGTATGATTTTAAGAAATTGCCACAGCCCCTCCAACCTTCAGCAATGATCACCCTGATCAGTCAGCAGCCAGCAACATCAAGACAAACCCTCCACCAGCAAAAAGATTATGACTTGCTGAAAGCTCAGATGATGGTTAACATTTTTTAGCAATAAAGTATTTTTAATTAAAGTATGTACATTGTTTTATTAGACATAATGCTATTTATTACACACTTAATAGACTACAGTATAGTGTAAACATATTTTTTATATGTACTGTGAAACCATAAAATTCATTTGACTCACTTCATTGCTAGATTCTGCAACCGAACATGCAAGATCTCTAAGTAATGGCTGTATTTCCTTTAAAAAACATTAATCCTGGCATGCCTGGGTGGCTCAGTCAGTTGGGCATCTGACTTCGGCTCAGGTCATGATCTCGCAGTTCGTGAGTTCGAGCCCCGCATCGGGCTCCATGCTGACAGCTCAGAGCCTGGAGCCTGCTTTGGATTCTGTGTCTCCCTCTCTCTCTGTTCCTCCCCTGCTCTCTCTCGCTTTTAAAAAAAAAATAAACATAAAAAAAAATTTTTTTTAATCATTAATCCTGAGTAATGCATTCAAATGTCTGTCTGATTAATGAAGAAGGGTGGGGCAGGTGTGAGAAACCAAATAAAAGGAGCCAGTGGGCAAAAAAATTGGATCCCAGGACTCTTTTGGCCTAACTACTATAGGATTTGGGGAATTCCTTTGAATCTCTGAGAGTCCCAGTTTTCTCATTCACAAAATAACTAAACAGAATTTTAATTTTTCCCCAGTACTATTATTTTATTATTCTAAACCAAAATTTAGTAAATTAGCATTTTGAAATATTTTAATGGAATAAAAAAGTAAGTTCAATAAATTATATATAGAGTTTATCATATACATATGTATATATATGACATTTGATTTTAGGGGAAAAAACTATTGATCCAACTTACCAAAACATTAAACCAATACTATATTTACTTTTTTTCCTGCTTAGTTATAATATTTTGTCGTGTGGGTTTATATTTGCATGATTTACTTATTATATGAAATGATAATCATCTATTATTCATCCCCATGAATTATATTGCTATGAGTGAAATGAATATCATAGCATTATTTGGCTGCATAGATGACTTTCACATTTTCCTTATGGTTTTCATAGACAGGGGAAAAATTTTTGAAGGAGGTATTAATTTAAGTTATAGCATTCCCTATCTGTGTGACCTTGGACAAATTTCTTAACCTCTCTGAACATCTCAAAATAGAAAATTGAAGCATGCAATAAGTCATACAAAAGCTTAATTGATTTCTGACTCTTGATAATAAGAACACAGATTTGTTGCCAAATTCTAATACTAGATTCTCTGTTTAAGAAATACCCTTATATTATTGAGGGTGAAAATGGGTTGTTCACAGTATTTAATTAACATGGAGTATCTCATTAAGGCAGTGACTAGCACTTTTTAAAAACTCTACAATAAGATTATCATAATGAAAATTAAACCTTCAAACTAATTAATGGAATAAGTTGGTTGCAGTAAAAAAGTATTTCTATGCCCTTTCATCCCTCTGATTTCTTCTATGAACCCCAAAGAAATGTGGGTATGGTTGTGCTGTTCACCTGATACAGCGCATCTATAATGGGAATGGGAAACTAGACCCTAAAGCTATGTTTCCACTTTGTATCACTAAAATTGCCTTTTTGAAAATTCAAAATAAGCTGACCTCGTAAGTCAAAAGTAGAGACCAGAAGCTAAAACTCTAACCAGAGGGGCGCCTGGGTGGCGCAGTCGGTTAAGCGTCCGACTTCAGCCAGGTCACGATCTCGCGGTCCGTGAGTTCGAGCCCCGCGTCGGGCTCTGGGCTGATGGCTCAGAGCCTGGAGCCTGTTTCCGATTCTGTGTCTCCCTCTCTCTCTGCCCCTCCCCCGTTCATGCTCTGTCTCTCTCTGTCCCAAAAATAAATAAACGTTGAAAAAAAATAAAAATTTAAAAAAAATAAAAATAAAAAAAAATAATAATAAAACTCTAACCAGAGCCAGGAGCTCCCTTTTATAGGAAGCTAGCAAATTTAATATCTCAGGGCAGTGAAAGTTTCTGACTAATATTGATTTTATTAAAGAACAAAAAAAACTTGATCAAATAGGAGGCATACTTAACAATCACACTTGTACTCTAAAAACACAGAGACTTTAGAGTTCAAATTCTTCACTTTACTCCCAACTATGATTCCATATGGCCTAACATAGCCTATTTGAATCATTCCATGGCCCTGTCCAGAGCTTGTTTGATGCTATCCCACTTAGTAATGAAAAATTTATTTGTCATTTTTTCCCTCTCACTTCTCACCCCCCATGCACACAATTAAAATAGACACCAATGCATAGAGCTAAAAGAAATGCTTTCTAAATATTGACTATTTACACATGACTGTAAAATGTAATTGGTTGCACTGATCTCTGTGGCTCCAAAATGCCTCTACTAGAGTAGTCCAGAAACCCCAGCCCTACTGTTCTGGATCATAATGAAACTCCCTGACAACTTGAACAAACTGAATTTTTGCAAGTCTCCACGAGCCATCCCAGAGGCAGGGGGAGCCCTTTGAGAAGCATAGCAACTGGATGTCACCAAACAAGACAGGCAGGCGTGGATGACAGGCTTGTTGGGAACTGTCTAAATGTTGTACTTCAAGCCTTCTGTGAATTGGAGTGCTGCTTTTCAGAGAGGCAGCTAATCTCCTGTTACAGTGAACAAGGTCTCCAGGCCAACAGAATCTCTTTTCCTCCTACCTAAAAACAGACCAAACAAAAGGCTAGTTTGGAAATAACTGCACAGTCACAAATGTTTTCATTGTTTTTAACCAGAACTTTTTACTAAAAAAGAAAAAAAAATCATGTTCTGATTTATATCATAGTTTATATTCACAATACTGTGGTCAAGTCAGAAGGACAGGTCATATCACTAACAGAGGCACAGATTATTAGTTACTTGCCATTTCTGGTAATTGTCGGTTACAATGGTTAGTGGTAAAGCCAGGACTAGCCTCCCAATGCTTGTATGAACTACACACTGCCCATATTGGTTCTAGCCCACTCAGTAATAAGGTTAGCAGACCTACCAAAGGATAGAAAAAAATTGAAAGTATAAAACTAGTTATAATTACAATTAATGTATTTTTTATTTATGAGAGGAATACAATATACAGGTGCAAAATCAGAACACTACCTTTAGAGGTAAAGGACATTCTCATGTAATATATATGTTCCATACAGCACCTGACACACTATACAACCATAACAAATATAAATCACTGAAATCCAATTTATTTTCTGGCTACACTCCCAGGAAAGCTTATCTGATTTCCAAGCTGTGGGTGCTAAAATAAAATCTGAGAAACACAGAGCAGAATAAGAAATAGATCTCTTCTGCATATCTGCTTTCCACCCAACCTGAGTCCTCATTATTCGTCTTACTTTTTCTTTATTTTGAATCCTGATTCCCTTCTCTATACCTAAATCTTTTATGCAACGTGCATATCCAAGTTTTGTTGATGGAAGTAAATGCCCACTTATTCATTTATTATCAAATATTTTTGAGCATCTTCTCTTTTTATAGAAACAAATCTTTATAATCCCTCTCATGAGGGAATGTAAACTCTATCTGAAAAGATGCAAGAAAACTTGCATATACAAAGATCTGATTTAAATAAAATAAGAAAACAAAGAACATTCACAAGACAATATAATTAAATGTGGAGTATATGGAAAATGAGTATTTAAAATATGACTCAGTTGTGCAGGACGTATAGAAGTAGCACACTCAGTCTGAGAGGAAATTAATAAACTATATATGCAGTGTATTGAATTAAATATCAAAAAATAGTCCCAAGACAAATAGATTAGTTTTTTTTAATTCCTCTATTGAAAATGGCAGCTTCTCACATCGTTCATACTGACCACAGCTTTAAAATATATTTTAAGAATGTATAAAGGGAGAGAAACATGTGAAGGCATTCTGGGGCTTGAATCAGTAATCCATATGTAATTTTTTTAACATTATTTCATAGCCTAGATGTTATGTGAAGGAAAATGTCCCTTTCCAAAACCAGAGAGAAAATCATGAAAGATACTACTGTCTGGAGATAGGTAAACATTTAAGTTAGGTAAACGGCCATTTCAAGCTATTCATAAGTCAAAAATATAGTGGTCTAGTGGTTTTCCTGATATTTTTCATAACAAAAACTTAGACTCAAACCTGTAAACAGATCTTTTATCCTTTTATCATGACACAGCAATTTAGCCACTAGAGAGAATCTTTTATAGAAGTTAACCCAGTATGAAATTTCAGTATGAAAATATAGTTGCTTATACAGATATAACATGTTAATGAACATTATTCACTCTTCACTAAAAATTTTAATAATAATATTTTAAGTTAAATATTTGACTTAATGAATTAGTAATGCTCTATTCTTCAAGATTCCCATTGATTTAAGTGTATTGATTAGCAAAGCAAACAACCCAGACAATAAATGCAAAATTATGTACATTATAAAAGCATTCAGATATTGATGTGAATAAACCAACCAAAATAATAAACAGCAACATTTAAGAATAATACTTTAAAACTACATATAGTATTTATATCCTAAAAGTGATAAAAATCTATCAGCAATCTTCTGAATCTTTGGAAGCTCAGCATCATTCACCTTGGAGGTGAAGGTCAAGTCCAAAAACACATCACTTCCAGAGCTAAACCTAGATCTAGTTGCTCTGGTAGTATACATCTACTTTCAAGAGAGAAACCAGCAAGAATTTTCTGTGTTGTTCATCCTTGGACAGATAACCCAAGCAGATATATTCAAGGACAAATTAAACAACGGTATTAAAGGTCCTTTGGGGATAGAAGTTGCACGTGAGCACCTTTTAAGTCTCATCTATTTTAAATTAAAAATTCCTTAAAGACAGCAGTAGGATCTTATTCACATATAGAGAGAAATAAATATAGATATAAAAATATTTCATAGCACTGAGCTGACATTTAGTTAATAGGGTGTTAACTTAAACATTAGAGATAGCAGCAAGGATTTATATAAAACTTTGAATCCTATTATCTAACGATCCATCAAAGTCATTCTTCTCCATGGTATGACCTGCCACATTTTCTGTGAGGATAAGATTGAGATGCCAGAATAAAATGAAGGATAGAATTAAACTCAAAAAGATGGAATATTTCATGTTATGTTGGTGATGGTAGTAGTAATAGCATTTACTTCTTGCTTTTTATGGAAAGAAATGTTTTTTCCTCAAAGTAGTCATGCCCATTTGTTGTTGCCTAAATTACGATTAGCCATTATTTTTCTGCCTTTATAAATTTAATCCCAGATACCCCCATTATATTTTTCTATAATTTTACATGTTGATTATTCATTCCACTTTTACTCTTTTATTTATTCATTATACATTGATTGAGTGCCTAGTATGTGTCAAGACAAAAGTCCAGACAATTAATTTCAAAACTCTGCCATCATTGCCTCCCATTTTTTCTAACTTGGGTCCTTTCTACAATTTGGCTTTCTCTCCTGTATAGTGAGGAGATTAGCATACTGTATGGTCTGAGAGAACCTCCAACTCTGAAATTCTGGGTCAGTAAAATAAGGCATCAGGGATGTTGCTTTGATTTAGTTTTTAATAATACAGAATTATGATCACTTTAAGAAAATCTTGCTATGTGAGACAATTATGGATGCTTGTACCATGAATGATGCTTGTTCTTCCTATTCTTCCATTATACTGAGAACTGATAGTATATAACATTACATCAGAATTAAATTTTTTTGTTGTTTTGCTGTTGTTGTTTTCTTTATTATTTTTTTTAATTTTTATTTAAATCCAAGTTAATTAACATAGAGTATAATAATGGTTTCAGGAGTAGAATTTAGTGATTCATCACTTACATATAACACCCAATGCTTGTCCCAACAAGCACCCTCCTTAATGCCCATCACCCATTTAGCTCATCACCACACCCAACACCCCTCCAACAACCTTCAGTTGTTTTTCTCTATTTAAGAGTCTCTTATGGTTTGCCTCGCTCTCTGTTTTTATATTATTTTTGCTTCCCTTCCCCTATGTTCATCTGTTTTATTTCTTAAGTTCCACATATGAGTGAAATCATATGATACTTATCTTTATCTGACTGAACTTCACTTAGCATAATACATTCTAGGGGCTCCTGGGTGGCTCAGTCAGTTAAGCGTCTGACTTGGTTTTGGCACAGATCATGTTCTCATCGTTTTGTGGGTTTAAGCTGTGGTTGGGCTGTGCACGAACAGTGGAGCCTGCTTGGGATTCTCTGTCACCCTCTCTCTGCTCCTCCCTCACTCACACTGTCTCTGACTCTCTCAAAATAAATAAATAAACTGAAAAAAATACATTCTAGTTCCATTCATGTTGTTGCAAATGGCAAATATATATATATTTATTTATATATATTATATATTTTTTCATATATATTATATATTTATATATTTATTTTATATATATTAATAAATATATATTATATTTATATAGTATATATTATGTTATATTTTATATATAATATTTATATATTATTAATATTATATATTTATATATATAAATGCAAATATATATATATATATACATACCACATCATCTTTATCCATTCATCAGTCAATGGACATTTGGGCTCTTTCCATAATTTGGCTATTGTTGATAGTGCTGCTATAAACATTGGGGTGCATGTGCCCCTTCAGTTCAGCATTTTGTATCCTTTGGATAAATACCCAGTAGTGCAGTTGCTGGGTTGTAGGGTAGTTCTATTTTTAATTTTTTGAGGAACCTCCATCCTGTTTTCCAGAGTGGCTGCACCAGTTTGCATTCCCACCAGCAGTGCAAAAGGGTTCCCCTTTTCCACATCCTCATCAACATCTGTTGTTTCTGAATTGTTCATTTTAACCATTCTGAGAGGTGTGAGGTAGTATCTCAATGTGGTTTTGATTTGTATTTCCCTGATGTTGAGCATCTTTTCATGTGTCTGTTACCCATCTGTATGTCTTCTTTGAAAAAGTGTCTGTTCATGTCTTTTGCCCATTTCTTCACTGGATTATTTGTTTTTTGGGTTTTGAGTTCTTTGTAGATTTTGGATTTAGAAACCTTTATTTTGGAGGAAACAAGTTGTCTGTAAGTTATAATTAAATTCCAGTAGCTCATTCTCAAATTTGACAAAGGTAGGATTTGAGTCCAGAAAATCTGGTTCCAGAGTCTATTCAATTTGTGCACACTATTATTAAACAACCATGTTTTAAGCATTTTCCAGAGTGTTAGCAGTAAAAGATGCAAAGATGAATGAGGTATGGTCCTTTCCTCAAGGGGTTTACAAAATCAACTCATCTGTCAGCAAAGCATTTCTCTAAGGCCCTGGTAAGGAGGAAGACAGAGCCCTCTCTGCCCAGAATCCCTTTCCTTTCTCACAGCACTTTTACAAGTGGGTTATTGTTATTTGTGTTCACCTCTTGGATCACTTGCTTGAAAGGAATATACCTTATTTGCGATCATTCTCTATGTTGGCACTGAATAAAGTAGTTTTAAAATGATGGAAGTAATACACTGATATTTAGATGTAGTATGCATCTTATGGTAGGTACAGTGTAAGGATGAAATAAGAGCCTTTGGTGAAATAGCTATAATTACAAGATCAAAATCACCATAATAATCCCAGTTCAGACTTCAGGATGATTGAGTTTTTTCTCTACCAGAAGAAAAAAAAAATTTAATGGACAGAGATTAAGCTTATTTTTCATTAAGTACATATAAGACAGACCACACTTTTTATTATGCATTTTTAAGACTATTCTTATGTGACTTAAGAGTTTAGCTCCTGTTAAGCGAGACTACTTTCTGTTATCTTGTGTGTGTGTTTTTAATAAGTTCCCAGATTTAAGTTTCTGATATGCTTTCTGGAAGATACAACCTCTTACCTTGTTTTTAAAGTTTTAATTAAAGTACGAGCTCTGTACGCCTGTTATTTGGGAATTTTGTGTCTCTTTTCTTGGCCTTTTCTTGGCACTTAAGTCATGTATTTTGCACATTGTCCCTTAATTGAAGCACAGAATTCAGAAGAATGGTTCCCTTCTCAACTAATAGTTTCCTAAGAGAGACCTGCTGACATGTCACAGAAAACATTAAACATATTTCATGAATTTTCAGTCTGCTCTCAGACTCTTCAAGGACATAAGCTTGGGTGCATCATCACATTTCCCATTTGATGATGCTAAGATTTCTCAATGTCATTAGTCCACACTTAACAGTTATGGCAGTTCACAATGGAATATGATAAATAGATGTGCTAAACAAGTTCAACAGAAGTTAAAAAGCAATTACAAAATTGAAATTTGTTTTTTTATCATAAAAGCCTTACATGCTCATTGTAGAAAATGTGGATAATAAAGAAATAATACAAAATCATCCTCAATACAATAGTTATTAATTTTTTAGTCATTTTCCTGGACTATTCTTTCCATAAGTGGAGGTGAATATCCCCAGGAAACCATGAAATACCAATTATATTTTCTACCTGATGTATGAATAATAATCATAATAGCCAAATTTTATAGAATATACCAGGCATTCTACTAAACATGTCATATACATTATTGAACTTATTTCTCTCTGGAAATGAAATTCTTTGTAGCTCCAAACCCCCAGGTAGAGTCAAAACTAATTGTTTCAGTCACAAGTGATCTAAAATTATGGTAAATAAGTATTAAAATGATAAAGATTGGGGCACCTGGGTGTCTCTGTCAGTTAAGCATCCAACTCTTGATATTGGTTTAGATCATGATCTCACAGTTTGTGGGATTGAGCCCCACGTGGGGCTCTGTGCTGATAGCGTGGAGCCTGCTTGGGTTTCTCTCCCTGTCTCTGCCCTTCCCCCACCTGCTTGTGCACATGTGCACTCTCTCACTCTCAAAATAAATAAATAAATGTTTAAAAAATTAAATAAAATGATAAATATGAAGACATGCATCTAAGGAATTTCTTTCTGATAAAAATAAGAATTTTAAACATAGTAAAACTTAACCTTATCTATTATTGTTATCCAAAAAAAAATGTTCATTTTGATTTACCAAGACCTAATTGGAAGACAAATTAAAGTATTGAGAATTTTGAACACATACCTGCATGCACACACTTAGGGGCTTATACTAATATGTGTTACATTAAGTTAACCTTTATCATTGGTATTTTAGCATTAAATTAGCATTTAAAATTACTAAATGTATTATAGATAGTACATTGTTGTGCATTTTCTTAATTAGAAACCAATCATTTATAGTTTTGTATTTGTATAAAAGCATTCATGCATGTTTAATTATATAAAAATAAACACTAACTTATTCAAAAGAACAAAACTGATAATATTTCCCAAGATGAAAACAATCTAGCAAAAAGTACTGCTATGAAAACTACAGAAAGCCCAAATGAGAAGCATTTGCAATTTCTTACTGAGGATTGCTGAATAATTAAAAAATTTGTAATCGTAACATAATTGTGAATAGAATTCTATTCTTTTTAGCTCATGGAATGAATACTTGATTTTTTAGTGTGATTAAGAGAGATGTATTTTAAAATTAACTCTGTATCTCAAAGAATAGTCTGATCATATAGTCAGGAAATATATACTAAAATAAAAACACTCAAAAGGATTATCATAGGGGCACCTGGGTGGGTCAGTCGGTTAAGCATCCAACTTCGGCTCAAGTCATGATCTCACAGTCCATGAGTTTGGGCCCCACATTGGGTTCTGTGCTGACAGCTCAGAGCCTGGAGCCTGCTTCAGATTCTGTGTCTCCCTCTCGTTCTGCCCCTACCCCGCTCACACACTCTCTCTCTCTCTCAAAAATAAACATTAAAAAAGATTTTTTTAGAGATTTTCATAGGTAATTTAATTTATTCTTCATATGTATATTACATATTCCATATACTGGAATTTATCATTCTCTTGCATAATATATATTTCATAAAATAAAGACTATTAACCTTTGTGTTTTCTCCTTATTGTTGAAATCTTTTGTCTATTACATTATGTCCTTGTCTTAATAAATAAAGTATGTTAAACATAAAATTAAAAACAATTTAACCCTCTTTTTGTAGTGCCTGAACCAGGGTCAACATTGTATACACCTATTCTCCTTGCTGAGTGCTATAAGCATATAATCTTTCTAAGGAAGATACCAGGCTTAAATCATACTGACTTCCAGATAAAACTACCAGTTTGGGTTTGTTGCTTTCCTTTTATTTATTTACTTATATGGTTTAAACGAAATCTCTATTATCAGTTGGTTGTGAAAGAGATTATGGGAAAAGGGATCATTTGCCGCTTTCTCATAAAAAGATTTTACAGAAATACTCTACTTAATTGAATATTGTTTTATGCCAGTGTTCAAGTAACCCTAAATTGATCGTGGTTGATAGATGCTAGCATTAAAATTTGGATAAAGCAAATTATCTGTCTATTATCATAACATTTACAAATAAATAAGGAATCCTCTTCTTCCATGCTCATCTCAGAGTAGTTTTTAAAAGTCTAATTACAGATTGTATCACTACTCTGTGAGGAGCTATTTACCAAACCTGGGCAAATGGGATTATCATAAAGGTGATGGATATAAAGCCATTAAGGATTAAATTATATTAGGCTCCATGATTCCTTTCCACTAGGCAAATTGCCATGAGATGATAAGAGGAGAAAATAAAATTAAGAGGGCAGGTTTGTTTTATTTCTGTAAGTGTTCCAACTGCCAAGTTAGATACTGAATTTTATGGTTTCTTCTTAGGTAGTGCTAAGAAGCTATACTCCTCACCATTCTTACCTTGCAAAGTTCAGCTCCTAGTTGCTTTCTGTCTTCAAAAAGACTATTTTTGAAGTCTTCTAGAGTTTAAAACATAGCCCTTTTTTAAAAGTTTATTTATTTATTTTGAGAGAGAGAGAGAGAGAGAGAGAGAGTGCAAGCAGGGGAGGGGCAGAGAGAGAATCCCAAGCAGGCTCCGCACCGTCATCACAGAGCCTGACACAGGGTTTGAGATTGCTGTGAGATCATGACCCTAGTGGAAACCAAGAATCAGGCATTTAACTGACTGAGCCACCCAGGTGCCCCTAAAAATAGCCCTGTAGATGTGTTCTGGTGTCATTTCTCTGTAAAGGATAAAAAGAAAAGGAGAAGGAAGAAAAGGATGAAAGAGGGAGGGAGGGGTCACTCACTAATTGAAACTTATCATTCAATAAAGAGTAAAAAAGACTGTATTAGCAAACTATATCTCATTTGCATTCAAAATCTAACATTCTATTTCCTTTAAATTCACTTAAACAAATTATCACAAAGACCTACTAAACAATGCTCTTTATAATTTTCTATGATGGTAAAATATGGGAAGGAGAAGGTCACATCATCAAAATGCTTGGCAACTTCTGAATTATTAAGTATCTTGTGACCATAGTCGCATGCATTCCCCTAGGTCATCTTTTCAGGGGAGGATGCTACTGTTTTCTTACAATATTGCTTACACTGCCCTTTTCAGTAATTAGTGTAATTTGACTGATTTTAAGATAATGAAGCCACCTGCTCTGAATAGCTAAATCACCATTAATGCTGAAAAGCTTTTCTTTCATCAACAAAAAGGTATGAAGCAACTCCTAATCCAACTTTGCTTTTGAAGTTTCATTTCCCAGAGAATTTTTAGAAGCATCATGATGTAGATGTCAATAATACACTGTAATTGACAACTAATGTTTTCTTTAGGTGGAGATTGCCAAGGAAATTTTTCAAGGTGTATTAGTTTCATTAGTTCACAGAGTATTGATGGGAAAGAAGGACAGATATAGTGGATGGATGCGGTCTTTTACTACAGCAGGCCCTGTGAGAGGGGTGTCACTTTGAACCTCATTTAACTGGCACGTTTTGCCCAAGACCACATAGCTAATCAGTGAAGAACCTTGTATTGAACACAGGTTTCCTATTGGCCAGCACCTTTTCTACAACCCTTTACCAACTCTCTTTTATTATTTATGGCATTTCACAGGGAGTGGTTCTTAAATTTTTTAAATACTTCAATGAATCACACAAAATTAATGGCAATTAATGCCACAAAATGTACACAAGAAAAGTCAGGTGGCAATGGCATAGAGCACAGATGAAAAGAGAGGATATTATTAAAGTTTTTAAGAGAAATGACAGTTTTATACAGTAAAAGCATATAATTGATACTAGGTGTGAGAGAAGTTAACTGAGAAACGTGTTTTACCCATATATTAAATTTCAGTTGCCTTAAATGTAAGTGAACTAGAAGAAGCATTAGTTGTTGAGTCATTTGATAAGCTACACCTGTAATTCAGTTTTGCCTCTTTAGACTAATTGTTATCTTTTCTCAGTGAATAAATCATATAGAAAGTCAACTAGAGTTTCTCAACATCGGTACTATTCACATTTTAGGCTGGATAATTCTGTGTTGTCAGGAGCTTCCTTGTGTATTCTAGATGTTTAGTAGCATCCCTCTTGTCCACCCACTAGATGCCAGTAGCACCCTCCCTGTTCTGACAATCAAAACTATCTCTAGACATCACCAAATGTACCTGGGGTGGGGGGCAAAAATCACCCCCTGGAGAGAACCATTGGAGTAAACAAGCATTTATTTATTGAGCACTTACTATATAAGGCCAGGCATACAGAAATGACCTAATCAAAGACACTGTTATCACAGAAATTACAAGACAAAAAGACTATATAATGCAGTGACAAGTGCTAAAAAGAAAAATAAGGCATAAAGAATGATGTAGATGACATTTAGATCAGCCCTCTCTGAGGAGGTGTCTTGAGCAAAGACTTGAAGTGAGATGTGAGTATCTGGGGGAACAGTGTTTCAGATGGTTGGAAGAGCATGGCAGATGTAAGGGCCCTAAGACAGGACCTAATTTTAATTTCTAAGAACAGTAAAAGGCCAGTTGTTGCTAAACTATAGTGAGTAAGTTGAAACGAGGTAAATGATAAAGTCAGAGAAGCAGGCAAGGATCAGATCATGCAGACTTCTAGATCAGCACTTCCCAGTAAAACCTGCTGCTCGATGGGAATGTTCCTTATACTGTACTGCCCCAAACAGTAGCCACTGACCACATGTGGCTAGTGAGCACTTGAAATATGGCTATGTTAACTAAGGAACTGAATTTTTAATTTTATTTCATGTTAATTGATTGAAATGTACGTAGACACATGTGGTGAACTACTGTATTGAGCAGTCTAAGTCTAGTCCATAAGGACTTGGGATTTTATTCTAAATATGATAGAAAACTATCAGAAGATTTTGAGCAGAGGAAAGACATGATCTCCTTAACTTTAAAAAGACGGTAAAAATAATAAAATCCAATATATTTTTCTCCATTTTAGGAGATCAGATCTAAATCTAGTGAGAATTTCAAATAAATAACTTGCATTGGGTTCCTCTGATCTTCTACTTCCCTGGTCCTTTTAAATGGCTTTCCTTTTGTTTTTGTTTGTTTGTTTGTTTGTTTTTGCTTGCTTAATTTTGTGAAACTGTTTCAAATCCTTTTTGGAGTAAAGATAAATATAATCTAAATTAATAAATGGTAAATAAGTGGTAAAGGTGGCCATAAATCCATTAATTAATGATTGCTAAAATTAAGCTATTGTGCTTTATGAGGACATGTAACAGGATAGAACCAAAAATTGAAAGATACTAAAATAGTTAATGAATGTGATCATGAAACAACCCTCTATAGTTACACATTGTAGTTACCTATAATTTTTAAGTAAATGAATCCATAAAAAAAAAAATGCTGTCTACAGACTGTTTCAATTCTTGTGACCAAAATATGGAGAAGAGAGACTAGTACATAAAGGTTAAATTTTGGTGAATGGAAAAAATAAATTATCTAAAAACTGGAAATTTTCTTAACCAGTTGGAAATAACAATGATGAGTAAAATTATCATTTACCCATCAACATTATGTTTATCATACACAATGAAATGAAGTTAAATTTCTGCAATTATTTGATTAATCTGAAGTATGCAAACAAATTAGTCAAACATACTATTCTAAAAATCATCTTTTGAGCTGAGTGAAAAAGTCAGAAAATGGTACCAAAAGAGTCTGGCGATTAGTAAATATGATTTGAGGGTTCATTTTCACTTTTTGTGTTCTTCCCAGTGGCCCTCATTCCTCTTCCCCTAACTTTGTTATTTAAGAAAAAAAAATAGGCACGTTTATCTCTCACAGGCTTAGGACACCCTTTTGACTTTGTATGTTTGCTTACTACTGCATGGGTTGGGTTAATGTACCCTTGTTAACAAAAATAATTAATAAATAAGGAATAAAGTGGTGAAGAGAATGTAAGACCTTGATATGAATGGAAATTAGGTTGCTGAAGTAATTAATTAAAAATGTCATAGACTGCCATTAAGGGGAGGATTAGCAATTAAAGCAGAGAGGTTTTGTTAATTACTCAAGGTTGAAGCACAGAACAACCTGAGAGCGATGAATCCATTAATGAGTATCACTTCAAGGGAAAACTGGGTAAATGTTTGTGTCACTTGATTAAAGGTGTATTGAATAAGTTTGAATTAATAACAAGAGCAGGAAACTTCTCAAAGATAAACATGAAAAGATGGATGCCCTTATGCCTAGATATTGCATGTCTAATAGTCACATATCACATTTATAAAAATTTCAATTTGAACAGATAAGAAAGGAAAGTATGCCTGTGCTAGCAGTAAATTAAGACTCATCAATTCATTTACACTTAGTTATTTTCAATTTTATTTTTCTGTTCTGAGAAGTAGTAATTTAATGCATGGTAATTTGTTATAATTTCACCATTCTTGATGTCTATTTTTAATACATGATTTCTCTTCCAATCATAAAGATTATACCCTCCTGCTATATATTGTGGGGGGAAAAATATTAGTGTCTTATGCTTAAACATTAACACAATAAGAAAAATATGTTCATGAGCTAAATTTTATTTTAAAAGTCTTTAAAAGCTTTTGGAAGATTTCATAAAGTTACTTTAATATATTCTCGATGCTATTTTTATAAAATGTTAAGCCAATTTTCACTAGTCAGATTCATATGAAATTCCTAAGTTTTAAGTAATTCTAGTCTGTATTTTGCATTTCTTTTATCCAAATTCTTATAGAGTGATTCAGATCAAGGTCAACTATATACTCTGCTTTGTCAAAGTCAGAGATGTTCAAATTTGAGTCCATCTGGAGTGCTTTTGAAAGCACAGCTCCCTGGGCCCCATCCCGGGGATCTGACTTCAGCATATCTTGGGTACAACCTAGAAATGCCATTTTTAACAAAAATCTAGGTAGTTCTGATGCAACAAGATTTTGAACCTCTGCAAAAAATCAACAAGTTAGATAACTCACTAGTAAGTTTCCATTTCATTTTGTTTGGTATGTGTTTGGGTCCCTGTATATATTTGATATCATGTTCATTCATATTAATATACCCAGTTATTTTGGATAGTATTTCAATATTTTATGAACCATATATAGTTCTCTTTAGCTTGACAAAAAAATTTTATGTTCAGTTGGAGTCTCCTATATATCTTCTCTCCAAATCTTACCAAAAGATAACCATGAAGTAAATATTCTTAATAACTAAAAAATGAATTTGGCTTCCCTGTTATGAATATAAAACTATGAAAATGTGATCTGAAATGCTTTCACTAAATTTGGACATCTCTACAGCTAGCAAACAGACATCTCTAGAAACATTAAGTTTGAAGACCATAGAAATCTACTGGTAAAGTGTTCAAGATTTAATTTCCCAACCATTTTTTTATTCAGTTTAAAGGCAAAAAATAAATTATAGGATAGCCTTTCTAAACTCTTACTATTCAAATAATATTACTTTCAAATTGGAAAGGCTATTTCAAATAGCACTCTCTTCATAACTGAAATTGTCAGATGAAGGGAAAAATCTAAGATTCCCTATATAGACAGTCAAGGGAGATATTGATGGGAATAAAAGCAGTGATCAGTAGAGCGTTACCACACATGCCTCATTGGTAAATTCAAATCATGACTGTGCCTTCTTCACTTATTTGCACAACAGATTTCTGCTAGATTTTAAGAAATTTAATTACTCTTATAATATCACTTTAGTAATCAAAGGGAGCCAAAGTAGTCTTTTAAGGAGCAATTGGCAAGATGCAACTATTATTTATTTGCTTTTGTTCTTCTTAGCAACTTTTAAGTTAAATTCACAACATTTCATGTAAAATATATAAAACTATCTTCCAAATAGAAAAACAATTGTACCACAATTAAACTTGAATCAAAGATCTGAGTCCTCTGGAGCTTTTAAATACGAAAAGGTTCTATTTTTATTGAAGTTTATATTTTCATTAAACCTTTAAAAGAATGAATACATATAAATATAATTTTTGAGTGTACATAAGTTTAGATACATTAAAGGATTAAAATATCAATAATATAAATTTGATCAAATAATTATATCTTGGCTTGCTGCAGTTTGGCATTAAAATGTATATGGGTGCCTGGATGGCTCAGTTCGTTAAGCATCCAACTCTTGATTTTGGCTCAGGTCATGATCTCACAGTCATGAGTTCAAGCCCTGCATCAGGCTCTGTGCTGACATCTCAGGGCCTGGAGCTGCTTTGGATTCTGTGTCTCCCTCTCTCTACTCTTTCCCTGCTTGCACTCTCACTCTCTCTCAAAAATAAACCTTTGTTTTTAATGTATGGCAGTTTGGGGTTTTTTTGTATTTGTTTTTGTTTTTAGTACATAGTCTGAGGCCACAGAAATAAGACAGTCCTTTAAGCATAGAGCATAGTACAGATTGTTCTAATAATGGATTAAGACACAGATGTTTTTTGTGTTTCGCATGAAAGAATAGAGTGAGCTAAGCTCCCTTTGGAGACAGTTTTCTGAATCAACTTGTTTACAGAGCTGCTAAGACTTCTGGCTTTATTTAGAAAATTCTCAATAGGGTATTTGAAGCCAAGCCCCAAATTCTCACCTGAATTGTGTCAGTTTACATCTCCGTGAATAACCCAGAATGGATCAGATTTATATCACTCTTTTCTCTGTTTGAAAAGGAAACTCTTTGGTCTCATCTATCATAGTTTCCTAGCCTGTGAAATGAGTGAGAATCTATCTAAAAATAACATTTAGGATCCCCTCCAGATTTCACATGCTATGAAGATATAAGATCACTTAGATCTCTTATGGGACATTCTGTATTGTTATTGCAATTGTTTCCTGATTTAGCAAGATTATTGACTATACTTGTGAAATTATTCTGAAAGGAAGAGTTTTATTACATTGCCATTATCTCAGTCTTCTCTTATAAAACACTTTGTTAGGTGGTCTCTCCACAATTCTAGGAGAGCTGACTTTCAGCGGTTGAAACTGAAGTATATAAATTTTTTGATGAAAAAGTTAAGAATATGCACCAAAGAAGATAAACATTTGATAGACAAATACAGGTTTGGAGAAATATCTGCAACAGTTCACAAAGGGTTAATAGCCATACTGTGCAAAAAGCTCTCAGAAATTGCCAATAAAGAGACCGACAGCCTGGTTAAAAACTGGGGAAAAGATACAAGGGGACTTTTCTAGGGGAGAAACTCCCAATGGGCAGGCAACAAACGAAAAGATGTTCAAGTGAATTGACAGGGAAATGTAATGAAAAACATTTACATCCATCTGTCCAAGAAAAAATTTTAAAGCAATTTATACCTATTTTAAAAAATTAAAAGTATGTATACTCCTTTATTCAGCAATCCCACTCCTAGGATCTGTCCCACAGAACAAAAACAACCAGACTTAAGAAAAAAATGCACAACGATGCTAATTACAACATTGTTCAGAACTGAAAAAGAAAGGAAACCAAGTGAAATGCCCATTTAAAATAAAGATTGAAGGAGTGCCTTGGTGGTTCAGTGGTTTAAGTGCCAACTTCACCTCAGGTCATGATCTTGTGGTTTGTGAGTTTGAGCCCTGTGTCAGGCTCTTTGCTGATAGCTCAGACCCTAGAGCCTCCTTCATATTCTGTCTCTCTCTCTCTCTCTCTCTCTCTCTCTGCCCCTCCCCTGCTCATGCTCTGTCTCTCTTTCTCAAAAATAAAATAAACATTAAAAAAAAACACCTTTTTTTAAGTTTGAAAAAGTCATGGGCATCCATGCCTGGGATAACATGCAAGCACTGAAAAAAAATGAAAGTTGATTTAGGTGATTGTTTATGAGATGTTTATGTAAGAGGAAAATAAGACACAAAGAAGAAAGTATAATATCATACTATTTGTAAAACAATGACAATCCCAACTAATGTATATATGTATATGATTAAATGTATTTACTTACAAATATGTGTGTTTGACTATGACTGTGGCTATGATTGTTAGTTATGCATGAAGTGGGTAGAATGATATAAATATATTGGGAAGCAGAAGATGTAGGCAAGCAAGATAATAAAACAAAACAAAGAGTAGACTATAAAGCATATGATATGAACCCATTAAAGTGTCAAGTTACATATGTATATAATATATGCTTAAAATATTTCATTTAAAATGATTAAAACTTAATGTTTTCAAATCAAATTTGCACATCATTGCTTGAAAGAATAATGAAAAAGAAATGTAACTAACATTATTTATCAACTGCAATTCAAAGGATGTACATGTGGGTTTAACTACAAGGACATGGTCTGAAGTCTTATTTTATGAACAATGACAACAAAACTTAATAAAAATTTAAAACGTCCACCACTAGTGTTAAACTATGTAACACTACACAGCCATTGAAAATGACATTGTGAAAATACACATATTTACAGGAAGGAAGCTCATGATATATTAAATTAAAACAGTTATAGAAATATATATATATATATATATATATATATATATATATATATTACAGTCCCCTTTTTATCATTTATGTATCTATCAAAAACTCAATAGAAAAATGGGCAAAATCAGAAATAACTGATAAGCTGGATTTCATTAAATTAAGAATTTCTGCTCTGCCAAAGATAAAGTCAAGAGTCTTAGAAGAAGAAATAGACTGGGAGAAAATATTGGCAAAAGACACAGCTTATAAAGGACTGTTATCCAAAGATACAAAGAACTCTAAAACTGAATGACAAGAAAACAAACAATTTGACTGAAAAATAGGCTAAAGAACAGGAATTAAGCAAATAGATTTACATTTCAGCTTTAAAACTGACTAGCCAAGAGAACTCATGGAAATGGACCCAGTACTTTTACCTCTCAGTTTTCTCATTAATAAAGGAGGTATAATGAAAGTCCCAGGAGGTTGTTAAAATTAAATGAAATAATGTAAGTAGAGTGCTGAACAGAGTTCCTGGGACAAGGTAGGCACTTAATAAATTATTGGTACTAACAATCAACAGTTTAGATATTATCATAATGATAGAACATGATGAGAAATAGGAACTAATGGAATAAAAAAGAGTTTAATGTTATTTTGAAATATAAGGGGTATATTTAAGTAAGATATGGCCAGGATCTTTTCTCTATTGAAAATGATTGATAACAGTACCAACATGAGATTTCTAAATGCTACGACCAAACATTTTTTATTAGCATAGACACATAGACTGCTGGAGCTAGAAGACATTAGAAATAATCTCATCAAGGGGGGCCTGGGTGGCTCAGTCAGTTAACAACTGACTTCGGCTCAGGTCATGATCTCACGGTTCACGGGTTCAAGCCCGCATCGTGCTCCGCGCTGACAGCTTACAGCCTGGAGCCTGCTTCAGATTCTGTGTCTCCCTCTCTCTCTCTCTGTCCCTCCCCTGCTCGTTCTCTGACTGTCCCTAAAAAGTAAATAAACGTTAAAAAAAATTTTTTAAAAAGAAAGAAAATCTCATCGGATCCAATCCTTTTACATATAAGAAAATCAGGGTTCAAATGCTTCAAGTAACTAGCACAAGGTCAAATGGTATTGACTGATGGTGGCAACACTATGGGTGATGGGGATTAAGGAGGGCACTGGTTGTGGTGAACACCAAGTGTTATATGTAAATGTTGAATCACTAAATTATTACCTGAAACTAATATACTGTATGTTAAATAACTGGAATTTAAATAAAAACTTTAAAAAGACAGCAAAGATATATCTTAATGTATACTTGACATATTTGTATCAAGTGTTAGTGACTATATTAATCAATTTTTGTTTCTCATTAACTTTGCCTTATGCATTTAGATTATAAATATTCAATCAAGATATCCTGGTTTTTATCAACAAAGCACTATCCAATGAAACTACATCTAATGTTTAGCTTAATTAAGCCATACTTAACACTATAATAACTGTCCTCCATGTGAACGTTGGGAAATACGTGGTAAGGGGTTGATTAGAAAGTGACAAAACCAAATGTGATTTTTTTTTTTAATTTTTTTTTTTTCAACGTTTATTTATTTTTAGGACAGAGAGAGACAGAGCATGAACGGGCGAGGGGCAGAGAGAGAGGGAGACACAGAATCAGAAACAGGCTCCAGGCTCTGAGCCATCAGCCCAGAGCCTGACGCGGGGCTCGAACTCACGGGGGTTCGAGATCGTGACCTGGATGAAGTCGGACGCTTAACCGACTGCGCCACCCAGGCGCCCCAAATGTGATTTTATAATATCCAAAAACATACTCTTAATTTCAAGGCACCTCTATACTGATACATGAGTCACATTTTTATCATCTGAGTTGAAATGTACCTGTGAAAAACAGCTAAGTTTGATTCCTTTATGGCATTCTTTTAGGTGACCACTTTTTAAAACAAATATCATGGAATGATTCAAGTTTACTAGAAAAGTCACTATTCCCCATGAATCTTTTCCATGATCTAAAATTTTTGAAAATTTTATATATATAGAAGGTCTGTTCAAAGTAGCAAATGATTAGTAGAAAAAGTCCCATTTAAGGTGTTATCATGCTCTCCTAGGAGATTGTGGTTATTGTTTATGTAATTCTATTAAGTATCTACACTTTAAACATTTGCTAAAGAATGCATTTAGGATACCAGGCTGAATATATTGGTTTTTATGCTAAGATGACTACATAAAAATTGTGTTTATATGAAGATCTTTGAGTAATTATTCATAGCAAGATGCCATCTTGTTGGGATGTGGAACAGTGGGAATTAAAGTTCAGAACATTTAAAATTTTTGTGATATGGGGGACACCTCATTTATTGACAGTATGATGGCTTGAGGAAAAATGGTAGTTGTGGTACCACTCGGCTTCCATTTAATATTTAAATTGAGGGGCGCCTGGGTGGCGCAATCGGTTAAGCGTCCGACTTCAGCCAGGTCACGATCTCGCGGTCCGTGAGTTCGAGCCCGGCGTCGGGCTCTGGGCTGATGGCTCAGAGCCTGGAGCCTGTTTCCGATTCTGTGTCTCCCTCTCTCTCTGCCCCTCCCCCGTTCATGCTCTGTCTCTCTCTGTCCCAAAAATAAATAAACGTTGAAAAAAAAAATTAAAAAAAAAATATTTAAATTGAAAGCCATAGATAATCATAGCCACATCAAACTGGGGCAGCCAGAGCTCAGTTGCTCTGGTGTGTAATAAGTGGTTCATCCACATAGTTAAAGACAAAGAAATCTGAAAATATCGCTTAGCCCTCTGTGGACAAAGCTGGTCTAGGATACATTGGTCTGTCCAAATATTCTATAGTTATATATAATTAAGGTAAACTCCCTCACTCTATCACAAATTAAAAACAAAACAACAAAAAAACTATTGGCCCTGAATGCAAAACCACTAAGTTTTAAAGTTAGCAAAGGCAAGTTTTTGAAAGTTGGCCATAGTTCTTCAAATAGGAAACTTATAAGAATCACTTTAGTTCTAAGAAATCTTGGCTCATACCTGGTCTCATACCTGAATCCTGAATCCATAACCTTGCCTGTTCACTTGTCCCATTGGTTTTTTCTGATGGTAACTACCTCTCTGTGTGCTCTCTGGAACTTTTTCCTGCCACACAATCAGGCTTTGGCATTCTACCTAAGTTTCCAAACCCCAATATTCTAATCTGCCGACCTGATTTAGTTTACCCCATCCAGGCCTACAATGATCATTATACCTGACCACACCTTATGGTGCAAAAGATGAAGGAAATCTTTAACTGTGTAGCCACATATTTAGAAATTTGTGTCAAAAAGGATTTCAGTGTATCAGTTTTTACTTTACTGGACTGCTATAATACATGGAACAGCTGATTCTATAGACCCAGGCTAATGGGCCATTAGCTCCCTTTTTCCCAGTGCTTCACCTTTCTGCTGCAGACATTAATAAATCTACCCTATATCATTTGGCCAATTACTTAATACAGTAGACTCTTAGATTTCATGGGGTCTACAGACTGATCTAGATTGCCCTAAATTTAATAATTTCTTACACTAGTCAGAAATGCAATTATTCTGATTGTGAAGCACTGCTTAGTTAGGGATACTGGATTTACGTATGTAATTTTCAACCTTTAGCTTCACATTGGAATTACCTGAGGAGTTCATTTAAGTAATTATCCTTTTAAAGCAGTACTGATGCCCAAACCCAGTCTAGACCAATTGTATCAGAATCTCTGGCATTGGAACTTAGTTAGGCATTTGTGTAGATTCAAACCCTGGCTTTTCCTTGGGAGAGCTACTTCTCTTTTTCTCAGTTTCCTCATCTGTACTATGAAGGTAATAAAGTTCTCAGATGGTTATAGTGAGAACTAGATGAATAAATGTATGTAAAACAGAATAGCCTGGCTTATCATAAATATTAGTTATTATTTCCTAGGGTTATAATGAGAACAAAATGACTAAAAGTGTTCAATAAGTATTAAACTTATGGATAAAAGAATTTTGTAAACACTAATGTGCTATTCAAATGTAAAATATTTGTAATATTTTGTATTGCATGTGGTGTATGGGTCTGAATATTACAGGAATTTAAAGTGTACTTTAAACTTTACATTGCTATAATGCCAAGCACAATACATGTTCTTAATTCAAATCTTAAAGTTAATTTGGTTGCATTTTAAAAGATTATAACCACCAGAAATAATTCTGTAATGACTACTGAAAATCTCTTGACAATACAGTGGAATGGGAAATTTTTGGAAATAGTTTTATCTAGATAGTGAGATAGGGTACTGGCCTAATTCATTTCTGTCTCCTGAGTGTTGTACAGTGACTGGGACATATTAGGAACATGGTAAATAAAGGAAGAAATTGAGAGGTGTGGGCAGAAAGGGTGCATGTACCTCTCTTCATTGAATGTAGGAGCCCAGAGGAAAATATTATGGAATATATTCTTAAGGACATACATTATTCTCTTTTTATTAATTTTTATTTTAAACAACTTAACTTTTCTGTGTGATTCAATTGTTTCATCTTTAATATTAATATAAGAATTAGTGTAACCATTCAACATGATTTAAAAATTTTGAATGCATTTTGTAAAAGTTTAACTTTTAGTTCAATGGTGGAGAAGAGAACAGAGAACTGGAAGGGCAGGTTGGTTCAGATTAATTCAGTTGGTTTCATCAATACAACAGTACTATTTAAGCTGGGGCTAGGAGGAAGGCCAATCTTTATCAATCAAATAGTCAACTTTTAGTTTTATTGAGTGCCTGCTCTGTATCAGAAACTATAATCAGTGCTGGTTGGACAAACAAGGCAAGTATAAGCTATGGTCCCTGGCTGCATGTAGTGGATAGAGTCAGGCAACTTATTTCTGTTCCATGGCCTAAAACATATTCCTACCACTGAGTTGCTGGTTTTGTTGGGAGGCCTGTGCAAAAAACATGTCAGTGAATTTAGTCAGTTCCAAGACCAATGCCAGAAAAAGTATTCCAAGTCAATCCTCCATTCTTCATGACATAATATGTCTGCCTTTTAAAGTTTTATCTTGATAATGGTATTTTACTGATTTTTCAGCAAAGAATCTTCCAACATAGCACAAAGAATATACATCCAAGTTTATTCATATATAAACCCCGACTTGCCAGGCCATGGCAATTTCATTCCCCTTGCTGATATCTTCATTTGGGCTTGTTACCTGTGATTTGGCTCCTAAATACATTTGTGTCTCCACTTTTCACTCCTTTCAGTGAATTCTACACCTTAGTGGCCTGATTAGTTTTTCTGAGCAGCTGTTTACACATACACATAAAAACAATTGAACACCAACATATTCCTTCTTGAGAAATATATTTTCACATCCAATTTCAACTACTTCTATTTGTTGCATTAGAATGGAGACTTAAGCTTGTTGTAGCCCTTCTAGTTGGTTAGGAAATATTGATTTCAAAAGAAATGAAGGAACTGTATGGAGCAGCTTGTAGAAAGCACTAAATCCCCCTCAGTATTTTGAATTAATGTTATATTTTATTAGGCTTAGCCTCTTTCTTTAATTAACAATTGTCCTCTTTCTTAATCACTTTTACTAATTTAGTGACTTGCCAATAGTTTAAAAAGAAATAATAGAATTAACAACATTAAAGATCATCTGGTACAAACCCCAACTTTGAAAGTCAAAAACAGCTCAAAAGAGTTGAGATAACTGGCCCTCTAGGAAAAAACTGATAAAAACAAGGCTAGTACCCAGATGTTGACACGACCAAAGTCCTTCACTACCTACTTTCCAAATCCATCATCTGTAGTCATTCTTTCTCTGTATCCTTAATATTTTGCACCATCCCTGAAACATACTATAAAAATCCAGTTTGTGTTAAAAGTAGATTGAACAAAGAGATGAACTTGAAAAGGATTAGCAACCAAGGCTCGCTGCTGGGGTCCTGCTCCAGTTACTTGACAACAGCATCTGAGTTCGGTTTAGTCAAGCTTTTTGTAAGGGAAACGTTAGGCCAGAACCCTTCATGTTGCTTGGTTTTAGGTTCACAGGAAAGCGAACCGTCAAGGGAATGTTTTGATGTATCCATGAACTGCAGCTAAGCCATTCAGGGTCTTCTTAAAATAAAGCTCCGCTGGGTTTTCTCAGTACAGGCTTCTAAAAGTTGACACAGCAAGAATTGCTTCTCACCAGGTTCTATTTTTAAATCCCAGTCAAAAAAAATTTTTTTTAACTTCAAGATTGAGTTTGAGACATCTTTGGTGAGTCTTACCATCTTGCTAGAAAGATTGTGTAGTGCTTATACACTGTCAACTCAACCTGTTACAAGAGGGATGGAAGAAAAGGAGGGAGGGGAGAGGATGAGGGCAAGAGAAAGAGGGGAGACGTAGAGGAGGGAGAGGAAGGAAGAGAGGAGAAAGGAAGGAAGAGAAGGAGGGAAAGATATCAGCTAATAATAGCTAATATTTATTGAGTGTATTAAAAGTGTCAAGTACTGTTCTCAGCACTTTATATGTATTAATTAATTTTTTCCCTCAACAACTCAAGGAGATAGGTTCTGTTATTATTCTCGAATGAGAAAATTTAGGCATAGAAAAGTTACATAATTTGCCCAAAGTTATATGGTAGAGCTGGCTTTACCAAGAAATCTGACCTCAGAGGCTGACCTTTTACCTCTTTACTATATGCTCTGAGTTGGAAGTTTATCTTAAAAAAAAAGCACAAAGGGGTTGTTGGCTTTCCTTATTTTTTTCTTTTCTACTTAACCAATCATGCATTTTTGCATTAAGTCATCCAAACTGTCAATCAAATGGAAATATACTGGAGGCAGGGAGATGTGCTGAAAAGAATCCAAACTTTTGGATTGGTCAGAAAATCTTATGTTCTGTGTTTGATACTTATAGGTTGTATGACTTTGGACATGACCCTGAAAAATAATCCTAAGCCTTTAGGACATTCCATATCCTTATTCAAAAACTAAGAAAAAATATAAATAAACTCATGGTATTAGTGAGAATTAAATGAGATAACATATGTAAAGTCTTCATTCGGATGGATAGCAAACCATCCTCCACAAGGTGAATTTATTATAACAAACTGAAACTCTAAATGAGTCATTATCATCTTATTTTTGTTACATGAAGTTGTATTTATATAGGAAATAAATCTTCCTAGCAACATGAGATTGTTCCTATGAGTGCTAGCTGTTATGATCATTATTCTTATTTGGTATCAATATGTGCATGTACTGTGTTGGGATCAATATACAGGTAGAATAATACATTAATATTTCTCTGCTAATGGAGGCACCTGGGTGGGTCAATTGGTTGAGCATCCAACTCTTGATTTCGGCTCAGGTCATGATCTCACAGTTCGTGGGATTGAGCTCCATGTCAGGCTCTGTGCTAACAGTTCAGAGCCTACTTGGGATTCTCTCTCTCCCTCTCTCTCTGCCTCTCTCTTTCTCTCTCTCTAAAAATAAATAAGCTAAAAAAATATTTTTTTAAAAATATTTCTCTGCTAATGAACTACTCTCTCCAGAAACTCTTAGCTCCCTTAACTTTCAGAATCTGTCTCATCTTGTATCCCCAGACAAATCTTACCAACATTGCCCCTGAACATCAGGTAGTTGAAGGGCTCTGCAGGAGCCACCAGGAAGTCTGACTCATGCTGTCATACTGTGGGACTTCTTTTTAGCCCTTTAGTGCTGAGTCCTCCTGCATCTGTAAGTAGCTCTCAGAAGCCTAGGTCAGAAGCAGGTTTCCTTGTTTGCAAGCAAAGTGGGACTGAGGTGGAGGCAGAAAGGCCCCAGAGAGACACTAATCAAGACCTACTGCATCTTTCTGAAGGAAGTAAGTAGAGAGGGGATCCAGGTGTAAAACCAATAGGACCAAAACTAGGAAAACAGAGAAAATTGGGTTTAAAGCTAAGATTGGAAAATCTTGCTTGGATTCTCAAGGCTCATCATGTGACTCCAGCAGCCTGAGATGGTGGTAGAAAGAAGCCACCATCAATGGATGATGTCCAGCAGCCATTCAGTGCTGGTTTGTACTGGGCATGGTAAGAAGAAAACATATATTGCCCTATCTGCTCACCTCTAAATTTGAACGCCGAGTTGAGGTGTAGTCAACAGCATATATAGAATGACGTCTGGAAACTGTTCTGTTGTTCAGGCCTGCAGTTGTTCTGGAGCTTTTTTGTATGTCATTCATCTATTTCTGTCTTATTGACTGAGCCCTTTCATATTTGACCTAAGAGTTGGGTGAAACCCAAGCTACTCTGGCCTTATGCAGGGTAACACTGTTATGCTAAGTAGGAAAAATAATAATAACAGGACCTAATATATACAAAGCACTATTCCATGTGCCTTGGCTGGGAGAAGTCAAGACCTTTTACCAAATTCAAAATACTCAGCCCTTGTTTCTATTGTACAAGAGCTGAAGTGCATCGTCTATGCTGATGATAACCATGAGATATTTTTTCCATCCAAAGATGCAAAAACAGCACAGGACCAGAAGGTCAACAGACCTGAATTTGATTCTGTGTTCTAGCATTTTCTAGATGAATGAAGCACTTTTTGTCTCTCATTATCCATTTCCTCAGCTTTAAAAAGGAGAATAATACCTACCTTCATGGAATGGCCAAAGAAAAGTAAAGGATATAAGCCATGTATGACTATTTGTAAATGTTAAAGCTATAGCCATTAACTGTAATTCAAATATATACTAAGTAACACACAATTAAATTTATCATAAGACTAACTGGGTAATTTTTGACATGGTCTATTACGTTTTACACCAGAATCCAAAAGAGATAAGTTGGCTTTATCGTTAAGAGAGAAAGAAAATAAAAACTAATTTTCCAAGGCCAAAGTGTTTTACCACCTCAAAACAAGTTTCTAGTCTTTCTAATTATAAGTGGTTTTCAAACTTTTGTCTCAGAGTCCCTCTGTATTCTTAAAAATATCAAAGACCCCAAAAAGCTTTTGTTTGTGTAGATTATGTCTTATTGGCATTTATTGTATTAGAGAAGAAAACTTTAAAAAAATTTAACCATGGATTTATTAATCTTTTTAAAATAGCAATAAAACATATTACATGCTAATACCACTAACATTTTTTTGTAAAAACTCTGTTTTCAAAACAAGTAGAAATTTTAGTAGGAAGTGTGGTATTATTTTTCATTTTTGCAAATCTCTCTAATAGAAGAGCTTATAGAAAGTTGAATTCTTATACCTGTTGCTACATCTAATGTGTTGCAATTTTTTCTTTTTGGTTGAAGTATAAGAAAAAAACCTGTCTTCACAGAGATATATAGTTGGGAAAGGAAGTAGTCTTTTCATAGTCTTAAATACTTAAGGATATTCTTTGATTCTGCACCAAAACTTAACAGGTGATATTTCTTAAAGTTTAGTAGCACTGCAGAATCTAAAATGATATCAATGAACTTTTTGTATCTTTTACCTATTAATATCCATTGGTTTTCTTTACACTCTGCATGTATCCTTAACTCATGCATAGTTTTGATAACCTACCATGCATTGGTCATTTGGAAAATATTGGCTCACTGAGTTATCCATATATTCAACTATTGCCATACTTCATTATATAATATCAAAAAAATTCTTCATTAGTACCTCTGATCTCATCAGAAATGTCTTTAACTAATGAGAAATTATTAGGCTGGCAGTGGTAGATATCTTTCAAAATTCTAGCTTTCATTGTTGTTTTCCTTGAATTGAAAATCTCCTTCATTTATTTTCAAGAAAGAAAGTGCCAGATTTCTAAGTTTATGTAAACATAGTTTGTCCATCATTTTTAAGTAACAATAATTTACATTTATTTTTAAACGGCCAGTCCTGTTCCCAGCTAGTAGTTTGGTGCCACCACCTTGATTTATGCTAAGGTGCTAATGGTTTTACCCCTGTTGCTTTTGCACTATCAATACAAATTTCAACGTAGCAAAAAGGTAAATAATGTTTCAATACTATTATGAAAATAGCTTTAACTTCACAGACCACCTGAAAGAATCTTGAGCACCACCAGGATTCTATGGACATACTTATGTGTTATTTTCTTTTATGTGTTAAATGCATTCTTCATTCTGATGGTTTCCAGGATTTCTTAAACTTTCTTAACAAAAACTGTTAATGTAAGATGGATTTGGTTGTGTAATGTAGATATGGATGTGTGTTAACTTGAAAAGATATTCACAAGGGGCGCCTGGGTGGCGCAGTCGGTTAAGCGTCCGACTTCAGCCAGGTCACGATCTCGCGGTCCGTGAGTTCGAGCCCCGCGTCGGGCTCTGGGCTGATGGCACAGAGCCTGGAGCCTGTTTCCGATTCTGTGTCTCCCTCTCTCTCTGCCCCTCCCCCGTTCATGTTCTGTCTTCTCTGTCCCAAAAATAAATAAACGTTGAAAAAAAAATTAAAAAAAAAAAGATATAGAAAAGATATTCACAATATATTGTTAAGTAAAAGGAGTAGTTTAGTATTTGTACTACAATCACATTTTGTCATAAATATATATATATATGTATTTATGAACATATATTTATACGTACATTCATATCTGTATATGTCTGTAAACTTTTTTTTTTTTTTGGAATGGCATCCACTAAGGAAATTAAGAGGGGCTAGAAGTTATGCAAATAATTAATCTTTTTTATTTTTTGTCACAAAGCAAATGTATTTCATTAAATATTTACTGAGTACCAGGGCGCCTGAGAGGCTCAGTCAGTTAAGCGTCTGACTTCAGCTGAGCTCATGATCTCACCGCTTGAGAGTTCGAGCCCCGCGTCAAGCTCTGTGCTGACAGCTCAGAGCCTGGAGTCTGCTTCAGATTCTGTCTCCATCTCTCTGCCCATCTGCTGTTGGCACTCTGTCTCTTTCTGTCTCCCTCTCAAATATAAAAAAAACTAAAAAAGTAAAAAATGTATTTACTGAGCACCACCAATGAGATAGGCACACTTCTGTACTTTAAACATAACTTTTTTAGTGTTTCTTATGAGGAGAAGATGTTGTTTTATAAGTTTAAAAAGCTTTTTCCATTTGGGGCACTGTACTATCCATGGCAATTTAGCTGTTCCTTAGTAAAGCATTGCTTCTTCTCTCTTTAAAACCCCCACACTCACCTACCCAGGACAGTTTTACAAGAGTGCGGTAGTTTTTAAAAGACTCTTCAGGGGCGCCTGGGTGGCGCAGTCGGTTAAGCGTCTGACTTCAGCCAGGTCACGATCTCGCGGTCCGTGAGTTCGAGCCCCGCGTCGGGCTCTGGGCTGATGGCTCAGAGCCTGGAGCCTGTTTCCGATTCTGTGTCTCCCTCTCTCTCTGCCCCTCCCCCGTTCATGCTCTGTCTCTCCCTGTCCCAAAAATAAATAAACATTGAAAAAAAAAATTTTTAAATAAAAAAAAAAATAAAATAAAAGACTCTTCATTAAATTCAGTATCTACTTCCAAAGATGTATTTAAAGTAATTAAGCATCAGTCATTCTTCTGTGTCTCAGTAATATATTATCAATATATTATTCACATTGGGACATTAATCTGATATTGCAAGGAGAGTCTTCAAAGGAACCCTTACAGTTCTCTCAATCAAGTTCATGCTCTTCATCATTGATGAACATCAACATCTCTGCTCTGTGTTGTTCAAGAAATAATTCTCATCGTGTCTTCAAAATTTTGTGATGACTTCCATCATAGAAGCATCTAAGATTTGAGGTTTTATTCCTGAAGAGGAGAAAAAAAGGAAAAATGAGAAGATTAAAATTGAAAGACTTTCAGTAGTCATCTGTACTCCCTGGGATGCTGTAGTCTTCTAGAAAGAAGTTCATTCTGTACCTTTTAGGTTTGCTTACACAGCTGAATATCCTTCAATATTTTTTATGTAACATGTTAACTATTTTTGAATATTGAAACAAAACAATGTCTCATTAAGTAGCAAGAGTCTCCAAACTTTGAGCAAGAAGATAAATATTGCAGTTGAGTCTACCTTACTCTACCTTACCTTACTCCAACTTTCCCCCATTAGAGTTTTATCCTCCGACAAGTTAAAAACAAGTGAAATGCAATGGAAGCAACTGTTTTTGTTTTTTTAACCAAGCTCTAAATATGCCATCTCCAGGGACACCTGGGTGGTTCAGTCAGTTGAGCATCCGACTTCGTCTCAGGTCATGATCTCATGGCTTGTGAGTTCGAGCCCCGTGTTAGGCTCTGCTGTAAGCTCAGAGCCTGGAGCCTGCTTCAGATTCTGTGTGTGTATCTCTCCCTGCCCTTTCCTCCTCCCCTCAAAAATAAATAGAAACATTTTAAAAAATTAAATATGCAATCTCCACTCTTTTAAAAGCACATTACTGTTTGATGATATCCCGAATACACCTGAGTAAATATACATCTTTGCAACATTTTATTAATCCCTGGGTGGGAGAGTTCTTAGGTTTGCATAAAGATGTCAAAAATCACAATAAATCCTTTTAGATGTGCTGCAGCACTGAACAATTTCACATTGTATTTTCTTAAACAGTCTCTCTTTGTTTTTGTCCAATAACAAGAAACAACAAGAAAAGTTTAGATATTGCTTTAGGACTTTACAGAGTACAAAAATATGTATCCTTTGCTTAGTGCAAAATGTTTTCCTATCTTAGTCAAATTATATTACATCTCTCTCTAGCTATCCATCTATCTCTGTATCTCTCAAAAATCTTTTTTTAATTGGATTTTTCTAAAATAATTTTGCACATGACCAAGTTAAATGAGTGCCTAGAGTGTGTCACTTGTTGGCCCGTTCAATGTTCATTTAATTCCTGACTACAGAAAATGTGGATACTTCTGTTACTTATAATGGCCAGTATTGAAGAAGTAATCTCATGATACAGAGTGTGATGCATGTCTTACTAAAACTGATGTGTGGTCAGCTAGCTCAACTTATGTTTAAATGGGACCCATGACTGTCACACACCAACCTCTTCAGTAGCCCCCATTTGCTCTCCTTGCCTCCAGTCTTCTTTCCTCCAGTCCATTTCCCACCATTTCCCTGTCCATTTCCCTGTCCATTTCAGTAGGGTGGGCTTCCTAAAGCACAGATACGATAATGTCACTCTCCTGCTTAAAACCCTGAAACTGCCGCACACTGCCTTAACATAAAGGCGTGATTTTTAAGACTCCGCCTTCCTGCCAGCCTCATCTGGCATCCCTCCCCCAAACCTCCAATCTGCGCTAGCCACACCATCCTCCTGTCAGACGTTAGAAGGCCCTTCCATCTCTTACCTTTAGTCTTAACTCTTCTGCACTTACTTCTTCATCACTCTTATTCACGCTTGCTCCCCAGACCCACACACACAGACCAGCCCTTCTGTTCCACTGGGATGGCCTCTCCTCATCATTTGGATCGCAGTGTTGTGCAAAGTATAAAACACATGAATAAAATGAACATACTTCGTGCTCATGCTTTGGAAAATCCCTTATCACCAAACAAGAGAGGTTTTATAACTGTTATTTTTTGAAGACCAGTTTCTTTCTTATTAGCTGATAAAGTCATATAAAATTTCCTGTACGAATCACCAAAGTGCCAAGATACCCTGTGTATTCAAATGAATTTGTGCTTGTTTTTTCCAGTAATGGAAAAATGTAATATCAAATTTGGTAAAATGTCAGAAGTAATCCACTACCTATTACCTTTTTTTGTGATAGCAACACATAACTGTATTGAATGAATCTAGCTAGCTTCCCTAGTGCCAAAAGGATGACCATGCATCAACATGAAGCCACCGTTGTTCAGACTAATACAATTCTGCCTAACAACCTCAACAGGTACTTGAATGCCCAACATTGCCACATAATCTGCTTTTTATCTTCTTAAATTAATCTTGCCTTCATGGCTCAAATACATAATCTCTAGGCATTAAACTCCTTTTTACTTGAACCATGGATTCACAGAATATTTGAGCTCAGGTGTTTGGTCACAATACTTTATATAAGTGAATTATTTTAACTTTGCCTGTAATTATAAGCTGATGTGTTTTCCCCCTAATTAGTAGTAACACTTTTTATATCAACCAAGGTTTTAGTTGATGTTTTTCATAAAGTAATGTATGCAATTGGCTATGTCCTCTAGACTCTGCTGTTTTAATTTTTCTTTGATTACCACATGTCCAGTGGATAAACAAGCTGTCTGTGGCCCCAGATCTTTCTTGTCCCTGTGACTTTGAAGAGCTTCTTCAACAAGTAATTACCCGAAAGCTTTTACCCATGAAGAAAATGGATAGGACCCCCAGACCTGCCCACCCTTTAGGGATTGCCGTGTCTTATTTGTAACATTGTCATCAGTGAATTTATAAACCACTGGAGAAAAGGGATGAATTAAAGAAGCCGTAGGGAGATTGATGGAGAAATGATGAGAATTGTGGTGTGGATTTAGGATTCCTAAGGTTATTAAGGCCAAGTGGGAGAGCCCGAGATGAGAGTAATGGCTATGCCTCCGGGAAATGTCACTTTCAGGAACAGGAGGGATTTATTCAAAGCTGTCATGTCTGTCATGTCTGTGTGTAGATCCACATGGAGAAAAAAATCTTCAAAATTCATTTGAGCCATAACAGAAAAGCTACTTATAAATCCATCAGTCACATAGATGTAGCTTTAATGGTAACTTAAATGGTAACTTTAAATGGTAACTTTTTGTATGGATTTTATGGCCAAAGTACAAACTTTGGTCTGGCTCTTCTTGGAAACAAAATTTCATGAAACAAATTTTTCTTGAACATGTGTCAACGTGTCATAACAATGTGCTTGTTTAGAGAATGTTTGACAATAGAGGAATAATATATTTAGGGGGCAGAATGCTTATGGAAGCAACTCAGTTTTTTTCTTTATTTTTATTAAAATAAAAAGACTGCTCTTTTCCTTTACGAGGCATAAAATCATCATGCTCAGATCAATTGTTACAAAGAAAGTCAGTGGCAGGTGTATGCCAGGTGTGCTGACTACCAGCAAGAGAGAAAAGGACCACTGGAGAGGCTAATGATAAGCACAGCTGTGTTTGAGATTGGGTAACATGGTTCCATCCCATCCACTAGGGCCAATGCGTATAAAAATAGGAAATTGTGTCAACAGGGATCAGAAGAACATCAAGTAATAGTTTAGTTTTAAATGGATTATTTCTTTTTTTATTCTTCAAGCAGCAAAGATATAGAATACATAGTTTGCCCTTTTATTCATTTGTTGTTGTTGTTGTTTGTTGTTGTTGTTGTTTTTGTAGGGGGCAGAGAGGTAAATGTTTTAAAGTGATAGTAGTATTCATTTGCCATCTGGGGATCCAAAATAATGACAGTTCTCTCAAGTTCCTTACCTATCTTACACCACACCACTCCAGTCCTGCTGTTTGAGTGATGACAGGTGCAATTGTCAAATGCGACTACTTGTTAGTTTCACCTTGCTTTAGAAAGAGCACCAAGACTACATAATGCCAAGAAATCTAGTAGATTAAAACATATCGTTTTTCAGTCATTGTCTTCAGCAGACAGAAAACAATTTTTTTAATGCATTAGTCATTGCATGCTACATACCACTGCACTTACAGTTTTAAAAGCTAAGTCTACAGAAGATGAGAAAATTTATGTTTGTAGAGACAAGAATCTTCCAGATGAAAGAATTGGACTCAGAACTTTCCTGTGAAGAAGGACATCATATTTTGTTTTCTCTTTGAATGTAGTTTTGTTTGATTTGGGGACTGAGGGAGGGCTAAGAAGAGTTTACTTATTGTCCTCAAAGTAATGTGGAACATTGCTGAATCTGACATAACTGAAATTTCAAGTTTAATTTTTGTTGTCTGCCTACTTAATCTCAATAAGCCACCGGAGCACTACTGTTTCTCAGAGCATATGTAACCTTTCTGAGTAGGCATTAGTCTTCCTAGCCCTGTTGAAGCTTGCTACTTTGGTTGCCTGTTCCAGAGGTGAATGCTTGTTGTTTAGCCCAAAGTGAACTTGTTTACCAGAAACATTGATGATAAAAGGATATGAAATTGAGGACGTGATGATTAGTATCAACTGGAACTGCCTATCACAGCATGAAGTTGTCCCTTCGTAAAGTTGAGTTGTTTGATCACTTGCTTTTTACAGAACTATAAAAAAACCAAAAAACAAAAAACAACAGCCTTTTGATCAGAAATCCTCTTTCCTAATTCTGGCGATAGGACCTACAACTAGCACTTAATGCTAGAAATGTAGTTCACTGATTTGCTTTTCATATGAAAGCAACAATTTGCTGTAGAGGAACAAATCCTGAACTTTTAGTGTTCTTAGTTTAGAAGCTTACTGAACAAATGGTTTTGCTTTTCTGAGTTTTAAAAGTAAATTAAATAAGATAAGCCATGGTGGGAAGAAGGTGTAGAAATGTGATACTATGTACTGTACTTTCAAAGTGTGTCACAGCAGATAGATGAATAGATATGCAAAAAAGCAAGTATAGGGGCGCCTGGGTGGCTCAGTCGGTTGAGCGTCCGACTTCAGCTCAGGTCATGATCTCACGGTTCGTGAGTTCGAGCCCCGCGTCAGGCTCAGGGCTGATGGCTCAGAGCCTGGAGCCTGCTTCTGATTCTGTGTCTCCCTCTCTCTCTCTGCCCCTCCCCCATTCATGCTCTGTCTCTCTCTGTCTCAAAAATAAATAAATATTAAAAAAAAAAAGCAAGTATAATAAAATGTTAGCGGTAGAATGTAGGTAGGAAGTATATAGGTGCTTGCTTTAAAATTCTTTTAAATTTGCTGTATGTTGGAAACTTTTCACAATAAAATATTGCAAAGGTGTATAAGAAGGTAGATACCTAATACAGAATTTGTGTACTTAAGACAATGCCATTGCATAATGATATAAGATTGAGTAGCCTTAATGACTGTTTATGTTGAATTTTCATCTTTGGAAAAACTTGGAGAATACAAAATACTTTTAAGAAGCTTTATAAGCTCTTTAGGTTGTTTTCTAAAGACCACAAGCCATGCTAAAGATAAGAAAGCCAGTAAGGAGGGACTTTGAGGCTACAGTGAAAATTGTATTGTGCGTCACTGCCATTTTATTATCCAACTATTAAATAATCAGAATGCCTATTTTCCCAGTTAGATTTGAATTAAGATTTTAAAATATTACTAAATATCTGGACATATGCCTATGACTTAAAACATGGTTTAAACTGCATCAACATATTTGTTGTCCTTATATTTCTTTTTTCAGCCAGAAATACACCTTTAGAATTGAGTTTGATTGCCATAGGTGATGTGTGCCCAAATCTGGCCCAAAACTCAAAAACTGTTCCCTGTGGCTATTTTGTTTTACCATATATATGTTTCACCATACCATAACATTGTTTTACCATATATGTTTACCATACCATACTGAGGGTGGGGTAGTGGGACACAACTGTAAATGTCTTTCAAAAACAAACAAAAAAATAGTTTTTGAAAAATGCCAGACTTAACAAGCCCTCTGCAAATGATTCTCTTGATGATATTTTTCTTTCAGAAAGTTGATTTCCTCCATACTTATAAGAAAAATAAAAGATCTAAAAATCATCCTTTTAGTTAGTAATGTGGTTACGTTCTATTTCAAAAGTCTGTCCAGGTTTATGTCCTAATCACAGGAACACTCTCTTATTCCAGGCCTTTGGGAAGAAACACTTCCTTCTCCCTTATTTCCTGTTTTCTCTTTTTATTGTTTCTTTGGCTCCTATAGCAGTGGTGTTTGTGGCTGTGCTGACACTGTGCATCTTTAAAAAAGAAGGGACATGGGACCCAAATGATATCAAAGAATTGAGAAGCTTAATATTATAAAGGAGAGTCAAGAGGAAAGAGGCATATTAAATGCAATAAACAAAACATCCACTTCACCATACTACCACACTTGCCACAAGGGACGTAAGCAATAACTGTAGCATGAATCCCTACATTTTTTTACAAAATAAGCTTTTATTCCTCCAGAAACATAATAAAGGAAGGGTAAAGCCCTGACCCAGTTGTTTTTCTGCAAAGTAGACTTTAAATGAGTCTTTTCTATGGCAATTTTATGGATCTCTCAAGCAATCACACTTTGTTTACTTTCTTTTTTATTATGAAAGAAATCCATTCTTCTTTCAAAAAGTACTCCCAAGTATAAAGAGAACATATAGATCATGAATAATTCCATTTCCCAGAGAAAAGGACTTTTAATATTTGGTATGTATCCTTACAGATTTCTCTTCTATAAATATATGTCAAATAACTGTAAATTTTCAAAGAGAAACACGCATTTTTTCTCCAAAAAGCGTTTGTTCTTCCTTTCTTGCCTCGTGAATTCTAGCCCCTCATTCTCTGGCATCTACAGTTGTACTTTCTTCACTAATTCCTTCTTGAACTATAAATGAACTTAGTACCTTTACACAAAGGAGGGGGAAGCTACAATTTTCCCAGTATTCTTTCCCTCTATTTTTGTCTTTCCACTCCATCTTCCCTCCCACCCTTTTTTAAATTTTTTTTAATGTTTATTTATTTTTGAGAGAGAGACAGAGATAGAGCACGAGTCGGGGAGAGGCAGAGAGAGGGAGACAGAATCCAAAGCAGGCTGCAGGCTCTGAACTGTCAGCACAGAGCCGGACTCGGGGCCAGAACCCATGAACTGTGAGATCATGATTACCCGACTGAGCCACCCAAGTGCCCTCCTCCCACCTTTTTTAAAAACTGTGGTAGAATACTTAACATGAGATCTACCATCTTAATAAATTTTTCCCTTTCTCTTTTCATTCAAGCTTTTCTAAAGGCAAATAAGTTCCTTTCTCAGTATCTGTACTCCCTTACCACCAATGTAGCCACTAATTTACTCTGATCTTGGTTCCAGGAATTCTTCTCTTCCTAAGGTCCTTGATGGCTGCTAGAATGTCCAATACAATGAGAGTGTGCAGTGTACATCCTTACCTAACCGTTCATCAGCATTTGACAGTAGAGCTCTTTCTTTGACTGTATCCTCCTGGTTCTCCTCCTACACATAGGACCGCTCCTATTCAGCCTCTGCCCATTCTTTAAACATAACAATTCCCAGGGACTCTGGCCTTAGTCCTTATCTCTTCCGCTTTCTTTTTTAATGAGCTCATCCAGTCCTGCAATTTTAGTTATCCCCAGCAATCCATATGTCCTGCCCTTATGTCTCTTCTCAGATATCAACCTGTGTATCCGAGTGACCCACTGCATCTTTCCACTTGGAGGAACTTTCCAAAGACATCACAAACTCAGCATATATCTTTTCAGCACATCATTTCTTTTCCCAATCCTCCTCCCTCTCATGGAGACCCTATTCAGTTGGTGGCAACACCATTTAACAACTGTAATAGTGTAAATAACAGCAGAGACATTTGACACATTTGTCAAATTTGACCATTGAAATAAGTAATATTTACATTTATTTTGACATCTGTAGTCAATCACAAATTGCACTGGGGGCTAATTCATACTATGAGCTCTAAAAACAGACTGCTAGAGAATTTGATAATTAGAAGTCCATTGGTGACTGTGAATACAATTACTGTAAATTGCAACCTGATTGTAATTGGTTTAAAAGTGAAGAGAAAGGAAGGAGCTGTTACTAGTGAGCACAGACCAGCTTTCAAGTTTGACAGTGGGAAGATAAGAGAGATTAAATGAATGTGTTTAGGGGAAAGGAGATGTGAGGAAGTCATCTTTTAGAACAAGGAAAGCAACAATTTTGCTAGCTGTGGGAAGAAGGTGGTGGAGAAGAAAGGATAGAAGATAGGGATAATAGGAAGATAAGAATTGAATACTGACAACCATAAAAAAAGAGAGTAGGGGGATCTTTGTTGCTTTTGTCTATATTATATATTCTTCGTGTAACATTTGTTTTACTAAATTCAGGTCTACTATTTGTCATTAAATAAATAACAGTAAAAAATATTTTTTAAATATTTACATGTAACTTTTTAAAGTTTTTGTTTAAATTCCAGTTAGTTAACATACAGTGTAATGTTAGTTTCAGGTGTACAGTTTAGTGATTCAGCACTTCCATACATCACCTGGTGCTCATCACAAGTGCACTCCTTCATCCCCTCACCCATTTAACCCATCCTCCCACCCACCTCCCCTCTAGTAACCATCAGTTTGTTCTCTATAGTTAAGAGTGTTTTTTGGTTTGCCTGTCTCTCTTTTTTTCCCTTATGCTCATTTGTTTTGCTTTTTAAATTCCACATATAAGTGAAATCATATGGTATTTGTCTTTCTCTGATTTATTTCATTTAGCATAATACTCTCTAGCTCCATTCACATCATTGCAATTGGCAAGATTTCATTCTTTTTGATGGCTGAGTAATTTTCCATTATATATAATGGAAATGTGTGTGTGTGTGTATATATATATATATATGTATACACACACACACACACACACACACACACATATATATACCACATCTTTATCCAGTCATCAGTCAATGGACATTTGGGCTCTTTCCATAATTTGGCTATTGTTGATAATGCTGCTATAAGCATTGGCGTGCATGTATCCCTTGAAATAAGTATTTTTGTATCCTTTGAGTAGATACCTAGTAGTTCAATAATGCAGTTGTTGGATTGTAGGGTAGTTCTATTTTTAACTTTTTGAGGAATCTCCATACTGTTTTCCCAAGCGGCTGCACCAGTTTGCATTTTTCTATATAATCTTTAACCTTTACATTTATTTACATTATTATTCTGTAGTCAGGCAAAAATTGCAATTGAGGCTAGTTTGCACAATTAACTAATTAATGTGTTTCTTTTCCTTTTGAAAATTTCCTTCCTGTATTCCATCACTAATAAGTATGAAGAATCCTTTTAATTCGACAGATGTCTTTCGGTTAAAACTCTTACTTTTTTTTAATAAACTCCTATTCTAAAATGAACAATGAGAGTTTCATTTTTCAAGTCTCTACCCCACCAGATTTTGTTGTTTTGTTTTGGTTTTTTGTTATTTTGCTTTTTTGTTACTACTTGAAAAATTTTCTTATATAATGCATCCTATATCTGTGGGCATGTATTGTTTTTCTATACAGTTTCCAAGTTTTATAGTTTATCTAATTCAAGTGAGTAAACCTACATTTCTGTTCTACTTTTGTGGATGAGAGAATGAAAGGTGGGAAGCAGGAGGTAGATAAGGTTAAAGAGAGATGGTGGAATGTCTGCAGAAAGGAAAGTTTACCAGTTAGACTCAAATTCTTAAGAAAACTATAGCTCTGATTCAATGGTATTAACAAAGTTATCAGCACTAACAAAAAACTAGGCAGTTCTCCTTGCAGTTACTCAGGAAGGATTCAGAATGGTGTGGGGAAGATGGGAGGGCTACATTGGACACTTAGCCAATGTCAAAGGAGTTATAAGGAGTGAGGCATCCTCGGCAAATGACTATTTTCTTTCTCTCTTTCCTCACTTCTCCGGCCTCAAAGTCCGCACCATTTTAGCTCCACAGCACTGACACTCCCTTCTCAGCTGCTCATAGATGAGCAGTGCACAGAATCTACCATCAGCAGGCAGCATGCTAAGGTTGTGGTGGAGAGGGCCTGACCTTATTGCCTCAGTTGAAATCCTCAGCTCCAGTGTCTGCCAGAAGAGGTGGGAGGGGCACAGGAAGTGACTACCCTCTGGCTTCTCCTCCCACAGAAGCCCTGCCTCCTCACGCAGGACAGTAGAGAGGTTAGCTTTCTTTCTCCTTCTAGTTCAGTCCTTTGGCTAATGTGAAAGACCACGCAGAAGCTTTGGAGTTGCTTTTTGTGCTTGAAAAAAGTGCATAGATAGAAGACAGGGATTCCTGGCTGGGAGGAGGGAGGAGAGCTGAAGATCTCTGCCTGGGCTGGCTGAGCTAAGCAGTCAAAGTGGGAAGCTGAGTGCTTGAAAGAGGATTATGCTCGCACTAGAAATAAGCAGTAAGTGAGCGAATAACCATTATGGTTTAGAAAAGGATTAATCCCCCTGGGGTTATGGGGTGAAGTAGAAAATATTGCTTAACTCTAGAGTAAAACTGTAAGGCTTCTGACTCTGTATACAGTTGTGTGCTGTTTGGAGAGTAGGGGCTTAAATGCAAAATCAGAGCTCTAAATGCCTCCTCCCACTCTTGGAAAATGCCAGCTTCTACTTAGAATAGTTGTGGATATAATCTCCTTCCCTGACCTAGCCTCTTTCCAGGAAAATATATTCCTAAATCAGTAAGGAAGTTGGGATTAAATTGGAAAGGTGGAATTTGGTAGTGGTAGAATTGCAATCTTGAATTATGTTTGGTGAATGCTGACATTGTTATATCAGTGAGCAGTGATTTGTTAATCACAAGGAAGTCTGAGATTGGGGCATTAAAAAGGGAAAATTGAGAGCTTTTATGACAAGGAGGCTGAATAGTCTATATACGTACGATGAAATATAAAAATGTATATAAGTAATAATAGATGAGGTGTTTTAAGGAGCATTAAAAGTAGAACAGCAGTCAGGAAACCTACAAGTGCTCGGATAAAATTTAGTTAGAAAAGAAGAGATTTTAGTTTCAATGACTTTTTGTGCTAGCCAAAAATTTCACAATGTTTACAAAGTCAAGACAATGATTCAGGGATACTTTGATTATTGTCATACATTATAAATACTGTTGCTGGGGAAGATCTGTGGTTCTTTGGTCAGCAAGTTCTGGCAATGACACCACTGCCGCTGGTGCAAAGAATTCTGGGATGCCTGACAGTGAAATGGATGGAAGGACCCACATTCCAACTCTACTTAATGTCCTTTTGTCCAGAAATCGGGTCATGCAAATGAGCTACTTGGTACGTATATAGATCAATATTCGGAAAGGCATTTCTAAATGTTTTGTATTAGGTCTCTGGACAATATCTTATGGCAACCAGTAGACTAAAAGGATACAAAAACAAAAGTGATAGGAAGGAAGTCAGCTTGACTGAAACCAAACCTGTTCTTTTTGTTTTCCATCAATCCTGAAATGGAACCTCAAATGAGCAGAAGAATAATAGAGAGAAATACTGTGGCCATCTGTTCTGTTCTAAGTGGCTAAATTCATTAATATATGAATGAGAATTTAGATTTTATTTATGCATCCTAATACTTGAAGATTCAGAAATCTCTTTATTACAGAAAAACCCACGAAAATAAGAAGTATGTTTATTGGGGAGGAAGGGGAAAAAATAGACAAGAATTATATCCCACGGTATAAAGAAGATTTACGTCATGTTCACTGAAGGATATAGTTCTTCACTCAATGAGATGGGGATCCTAATACGGCACAATAGATGCAAACAAATATTTTTAGTTCCCTTAATTCTGGTTGATGCAGTTAATACAGAAAGACAGATGAAGTTAATACAGAAGACAAAGAAAAGATTCTTTAAAAAATATTAACCTTGAACTACAGCTAACTATGTAGTGAATTTTATTTTCCTTTTCTTACTGGTCCTCTACAGAGGTACTATGATTTCTGAAATTATGAAGAAGCAATCTTCCTTTTCTAGTATTCCTATCAACAAGTGCACTGGGAGAAAGAAAAAAAAAAGACTCAGATGTATTATCTTTCTCCTATAGCACAACAGTAAAATGGTTAAAATGATCTGTGACATTTTCTAACTTTACAACTTTTGCTTTGGGGAAGATAGTTGGGGGTTGGACCTGGGTGGGGGAAGGGAAGACAAAATGCCAATAAAGTGCATTTTTAAAAAATGGTCTATATTCTTCCAACTTTTCAAACTACATAATTTTGAAAACTATCTTACATATCTTTTAAAAATTATTTCTGAGTTATTTTTTCCAGTGTTAGTTTTCATCAGATTTGTAAGCAAATGTAGAAAATCTGTAGGTTCGTTATCTGAGTTGTATAGTGCTTATCTTATTCTTACAAATATAAAAGGGATTAAAATAAAACATTTAATCCTTGAAGTCTTAAGCATAGTGCAATTACTAAATGCAGTTTCAGTCTTTAATAAAAATGTGCTGGGACTCTTAAAGGAATTGTTGATCTATCTCAAATTACTAAAGAATCTGTTTTGAAACTACAAAATTGAAAAAACATAACAATATTCAGAAAAAGATTAAAAGTGTAATTTGGATGGGAGAGGCTAGGCAGAAATACTTGATGAGTAATTATAAGCCTGAAGTTTGACAATGAAAACATTTGCTGTTGTCCACGAGAGATTGATATAAAAAATGATGTATTTTGACAAGTGAACAAGGCTAAGTAAAGTATTTAAAAAGTATTAAGTGGAAATTAACATGATTAATGGAAAGAAACTAAATGATCATTTAAAATTATTCTTTCACAAGAAAAGTAAAGAAAAAGGATATGGAAAACTAAGCAGTGATGAAGACCTCGAAATAATTGTTGATCAAAAGCAGGTAAGTGAATGCTTACATACATTTTCTACTGTTGCACTGTAGATCTTTGACAACTGAGGCCCTTTGAGTGTTCGGTCCTGCCCTGGTGGCTGTATTAGCCTGTCCGGCTGAGGCCCGCTTAACAAGATAGATTTTGAGAGCAGCTAAGCCTCCCACTATGATCCCTCTGATCCACTGACTTCTACATGATGTCAACATGCATGTTCTATATATAAAGACAATGAAAAATAGAACAAGATAAGAGGACTTTTAGAAAATTACATGACCCAGGGAAAAATGAATCAATACAGCAATGATAATTTGGTTGGAGAAAAAAAATTAAACAAGAATCAGAAAGTGCGTTATTTTGAAAGTGAGAAAGCTAACATTAGTGCGAAACAATGAATATGCTTTAAGGGAAGGGGGGTAAAAGACCAAACATACTGGGAAGTTGAAAACATATACATTGCCCAGTTTACTTTATCAGAATATCTGCAATAAATATAGAGATTTTTTTTTAATAAAAAGAAAAAGCTACTTAATATTCTTTAATACTGCCTGTGATTTGAAAAACATCTAGCTTGGATTTTATATGGGCCCATAAGGTGGAATGAAAGCTGCTTAATAGACCATAAACAATGACATACCAGGTAATGGAAGGTTTCCAACTAACCACTGAATTGGCATTGGCCCTTAATATCTCTGTTAATTATTGAGGAGACAAGATAACTGCACATCTATTTCATGTGTAAGTGGCCCTAATTCTGAGGGTGATGTAACCTCAGGTGGAGACTGAGAAATAATTCAAAGGAGTCTGCGTAGATGAAAAGGTTAGAAAGAAAGCAGTCAGCAAGTTACAGGAAGGCAAGTTGCATTTGGACAGTTTCCTAATTGTGCAGTTTGTTTTGCATCATGACAACTGCATTAAAGGAGCCATTGTGTATATTTCTGAAAAAAAGAAAAATGACCACCAGAAGAGAGCAATCAGGAGCCGTTGAGTTAGAGACCTACTTCTTAGGTCTGGAATAATTGAAGTAGTTGAAATGGTCTTCTGGGAGAAAACTCACCAAAAAAAAGCATCTCCCCAGAAGTGCAGAATATGTTGATCTTACAGGGTTCACTCAGACTACCTTCAAATTAATGTTTCTTGCCTTATCTTTACTCTCCTGCTTTTGAGTAAATTGGGGGACAAGGAGCACAGGTCGGTGAGGACTTTGGCCATGTATTTCTACTTAGTGCCAAATTGTCAGGTTAGTTAATAGGATAAGTGTGGCTGGAGCTCGAGTGCTCTGCTGGGCTATTGGCTATCATTTTAATTATGCCAGATTAATTACTTGGAGCACACAATCTCCATCTCCCACAGATCCTATTCCTAGACTGACATTCTCATTGAAGGACTGGCAGATGAACTAATGAAATACAATTGAGTATATTATGAGAACACACATACCTATCCATTTCTCAATTAAAATGAAAAGTAAGTTATTTTTTTATTTCTTCCTTGATCATGTATAAGTCAAATGTTTATAATGTTTTTATAATGTTAATGTTAAATGTTTTTTGTACTTTGTTAGTATCATCCTACCCTCAAAGTCTGCTTTTCTTTCTTTCTTCCTTTCTTCCTTCCTTCCTTCCTTCCTTCCTTTTTTTTTTTTTCTTTGCCTTAAGCTTTTTTTTGTTTGTTTTAACTAAATTTTGGGATTCAGAAAACCATAAATGTATACATTGAGATCTCTGGAGTGGAAAGCCCAAGAGAGTCATTGTTCTTTTTTTCTCATGGTACCTTTCACAACATGTATGAAGTTGTCCCTAAACGCATTTTATTAACTGTTAAGGGAACCGACTTTGCTTCTGTTTCAGAAAATAATGCTATTTTATACCTGGATCAAATAAGGGAGGATTTGATTTGCTCAGTCATTGTTTGCCTCTGTAGTTATCATGTTTCTTCCAGTGGCATTGCACCAGTTGGAACCAGTTGGCAGTGACCCAGCTCTGCTGAGTCATTCATGTCAAAACACGTTTTAAAAGGCGAGTAATTATGAATATGAGTTGGCTTTCATGTTTGCTGTTGGCAGTAAGACTAGTCCTTCCTTTTTGGGAAGGTTTACTTGGTGGTGATGTTGTGAGCAAATCCTAGGTTGAAATAATGACAATGTTGATAACTCAAAGCAAAACATTTAGGAAAACACTCTAATTAGTCTTTATAATACCACCAAAAATTCTTTCTGTGCTTAAGAGATCAACATTAAAATTGTGTATGTGTGTAAAACACATTTGTTTAATATTGCTTCATCTCATAGATACTATATTGGGGAGGAATCTTTATGCTCAATTTATTCTTCCTATAACATTTTACAAACATGGTAGATATTTTTGTTAGTCAATCTTCATATAACTGCCAAAAGAAAATCTAGAGAAGATAAATAAAATAGTTGGAGTGCTGTGCTGGGCAGAAGTCTACTAATCTCATTAAATCTGTCATTCAGAAGCTGTCGCTCTACAAATGCTGTGCAAGCTATATGCCATTTTATCAGTCGTGTGATTTGCAAGACTTGTACTTCCACAAAAATTTCACAATTTTGCTTATATAAGCAAATTAATAACAGAAATAGCACAGAGTGTGTGGATTTTGTTCTCCCTGACTGCCTCCATTCAAGGGGGTAAAAGGTGATTTCTGTTATTTTTACATGAGAAAAAGCGATTTTGGAAATGTGTAAGGTTTTATTCTTAAAAGGCAATATTGTTCTTTTTCTCTTTGTGAAATTTTATTAGAAAAATTTATTTGAAATACATATGAAAATGTTCTAGAGAATTCTTAGACTAGTGCTAATGTCCTAAAGTAACAGGTGCCATATGTAGTCACACATATATACACACATATATAGTCATTTAAATATAAATGTATGAGACTGGCATTGGAGTCCATATTTTCCACTAGAAATCCCTAGAGTTTTCAAACTTCAAGCATAGGAAAGCAATCGAAGGAAGCATATTCAATTAAAATCTTAATGGTTCTAAACCCCAGACATTTGACATAAATATATGTGTATTGCATTATTTATATAATCAGTAATATAATTATTAAATTATTACATGTAATTATTAATAAATATATAATTAATAAATTATATATTTGGCTTTCTAGAATAAATATTCAAAGAGAAATTTTAAATGTATATTTTGGATCATTTTTATTATTCTTAAAATATTCTTTCCTGATTGATCTTGTAGATCTTGTTTAGGAATAGGTTTCATGTACATATTAATTTCCTTTTGAGATTTTAGGGATGGGAATGAGGGAGTAGATGGTCAAGTACCTTGAGTAAGGGATCAAAAACAGTATCTACTTTGAATAAATAATAAATTCATTCTATTTTAAATTGGTATTTTTAATTAGAATAGAGCCACCTTCGTTCAAGGTTTATGACATGCTGGACCAAGATGACTTTTCTTCTAAAATGTTTTCAATTTCCAAGTTAACTTAAAGGACCTAACAAAAGGTAACACAAAAGTATAGAATTTATGATTATATGACAGATACACTCACAGGCTCAAATATTTAAAGAATGGTTTTAACAGTATGTCATGGATCCAGTTGGTTATAGGACTCAGAGTTGCAGCTGCATAGCCTTCAGTGCAGTAAGGTGGGGAAATGTCAAATATCAGCCAGTTACAAGAGGAACAATTGTACAGAGGTCAGAGCAGTGGTTCTCAAATCTTAGCAGCCTCAGAATCCCCTGGAAGGCTTGTTGGAGGTTTTGGCGTGGGGGAGGGGGGGGTGGGGGAGGTGCGGGCATCCCCAGAGTTTCTGATTCTGTAGGTAAGAGGTAGGGCCAAGAATTTGCATTTCTTTTTTTTTTTTTTTTTTTTTAATTTTTTTTTTTTTCAACGTTTATTTATTTTTGGGACAGAGAGAGACAGAGCATGAACGGGGGAGGGGCAGAGAGAGAGGGAGACACAGAATCGGAAACAGGCTCCAGGCTCTGAGCCATCAGCCCAGAGCCTGAGGCGGGGCTCGAACTCGCGGACCGCGAGATCGTGACCTGGCTGAAGTCGGACGCTTAACCGACTGCGCCACCCAGGCGCCCCCAAGAATTTGCATTTCTATATCCTTAGCTCCCACTGCTGGTCCCAGACTACACTTTGAGAACTGCTGGACCAAAGGAAACAATTATTGTAGTTCTAAAGGGAAAAAATAGTTATATAAGGACTTGTAATAAATTCTACACTCTTCAACTGAGCATTACCTGGATACCTAAAGACTAGAATTCATAGACATCCAACATAATGATGCTGAAAACAAGAAAACCACAGCCATTTATACTCAAAGGTGCTTTTAAGACCCAGGTTTGTAGTATGACTAAATTCCACTCAATAGCCTTGTGAGCTTGAATCAGTTTGAGGTATTTATTTATTTGTCAAATATTATTCTGCTCTTACCATCTCTTAGAGTTTCTCTGAGAAGATAAAATCTATTAAAATGCTTTATAAACTGTAAATCGTTATGCCATTTTAATTAACTAGTCATTACCACTATATCAGTCTGCTTCACCTGCCACATGAATTATCATAGACTAGATGGCTTAAACAATAGACATTTATTTCTCACAGTTCTGGAGGCTGGGAAGTCCAAGATCAAGGTGCTGGTATGGCCAGTTTCTGGTAAAAGCCCTCTTCCTGGCTTATAGATAGCTGCATTCTCACTGTGCTTTCTGTGTTTTCATATGGCAAGGAGAAAGAGCTCTGGAGTCTCTTCCTCTTATTAGGGCCCTACCCTTATGGACTCATTTAACCTTCACTTCTTCTTGTAGGCCCTATCTCCAAATATAGTCACATTGGGCTTCAACATATGAATTTGTGGGGAGGGATACAAGCACTCAGTCCCTAGTACCCCACAACTCCAATTTAGCAGAATATTGAGATCTAGAAAGGTGAATCAAGTTGCCCTGAGTCCTGATTAGGTACACAGAGAACACTGGAAGCCAGCCCTCCCTCCTGACAGTCCAATACTCTTTCTGTCACTCCATGTAGCTCTCTACAGTTGCCCATTACTGTCATCCCATAGGTGGGTCTTAAGAAACTATTTTGTTCCAGTGTTTTAATTATATAAATATACTAGGAAGTATCATAATTGGCCAGTGTTTATTTATTGAACCCTCACAGGGATAATCTTTTCCATAAACACTGCTTAACTGTTTACTTCCCTCTTGGCCCCTATGGATTTGTTAGGAGAGAAATGCTTTTCAGAGTAAGTGTATACAGAAGTAGAGCTAAAAGGTTGTTGACATTCTGTTACTCTTCCCTTCCCTACAAAACTTCCTCAGAGAGGAGGCATGAGAGCACCATGGAGAGAGACAAAACATACTTTTCTTGGCCCAAAACCTTTCTGAGAGTGTCCTTTTAAATTTATAGGAGAAGCCTGAGCAGAAAGCAATGGAAACTAGAATTTCTGTGATTTTTCTCTAAAGAAAAAGAAGAAACAAAGTATAGCCACCCCCTTGTATTTTCAGTAACATGGAAGCATTTGGATAGGATTGCAATTCTATCCTAGTGGTCATTGTGGGAATGAATCCTAAAGAAGAGAATACAAGCCATCATGAAATAAAAATGAAAGAATGAGAAAAACCAATGAACGGGAAAGGGTACCCAACTTCCCTCTGGTGTTAACAGATAGTGTGGTCGTATCACCATCTAAGCAGCTGACACGAGTCTTGGATTCATAAATGCTAAAGGGATGGGGATGATATGTGTCACTGCCTTGTACTCAGCACCATCTGGCCAGTGCTTTCTTTGCCATTACAATATGGCAGCTTAACTTAAATATAATTCAGATCCTATTACTTCTGAGGAGATTTTTAAAGTGTGAGACCATGTTTCTTGGTATCATGTGTAAAACTGGCCTGGAATACCTTCTTGGGGATCAGTATTGGTCACCAAGAACAGAAACCCCTCTAGAGTTGCAGAAAAGAGACCATCTGGTCAGCCTGGAGATTCTGAAGCAGGACGCTCTGAGACACTGAAAGGACAAAGCACATTCTGCAGTTGTGGTTGCCCTCATTACTCTCAGAGCAGACAGATTCATTAGTGCTTTCCTTAGGAAAGACTGATAGATGAGAAATGGTTCAATGAAAATAAGGCATACGTATTTGTGATGAGAGAGACTGAAGCTATTCAAATTTGCTGTCTATCTGAAATCAACATTGTAGTAAACAAAGATTCACTACTGTAGTCCAATCAGTGCCATCTTGTCTGCAAAGCTATTTATCATCATAAATATTGTACAAGAAAGGGGAAAAGTTTTCCACTAGGTTAAGTAGAAAAATTACTGGAATAAAGGCATGATCACCCTGCGTTTTATTCCTGAGTATTTCCTATTTTTGTCAAGAAACAGAAAAATCGTTCTGAGTTACTGGTAATTTGGCAAGGGTGGAGTGGGGGGAAGCATAGTAATGCAAAATATTTTATTTTATGTTTTCCTTACAAACTCACAATGGGGAGTTTATTTTTGTTTGTTTAACTTCATGCATTTCAATTCAGTGTACCAATTCCCCTAAGCATCACCTCTGACTCTAAGAAAAACAAAAAGGGTAGACCTAATATCTTAATTTCAGAGTTCTGACATGTTACTGAGATCTGAAGGTAGAAGCCCAGAAGATGTAGATGGCCACTCTTTATACAGTGACACAGAGACAAGCAAGAGAAACCTGAAGTAGGAGACCATCATTCTAGCTTCTAGTCTCGACGTTGCTACTAACTAAGCAGAAGACACTAGAGTGAGCAATTTAAGTTCTCTGGGTTTCTATTTCTTTATCTCTAACGTGGAATAACACCATCTGGCTCAGATGTCTGTTGTGAGATTCAAATGGGGATATCCCTCTGGAGAACCTTGCATTCAGTTCATCCTCTTTTGGTCAGAACCAAGCCTAGAATCCAGGGCCACTGCAGCCTTTCTTTCATGTTCTTTCCACCAGCAGCTCATGCTTCCCTGAACATCAGGTTGGTTGTTGCATTGCAACATTTTTGCTTTGCTTATTCCCACTGCTTCACAAGTGTTCTGCATGCTTTCTGTAAGGTGCCATCAGGTACTCTAGTGCTGGCTCCTCTGTCCCCACAAGCTTTGGACATTGTGAATATATGACAAAGTTGTTACACAGTGGTACGAACAGGGCTTTCACAGTCAGGAATCTGAATTAAATCTGAATGAAAACAGGGTATGGTCACATAATAGTTTTATTATGGGAAAATTAACCAGCCTCTATGAGCTTCAGCCTGCTGTCTATAAAATGAGGAAAATACTATCTATTTCATAAAATAGTTGGGAGGATTAATAAGTTGCTGTATATAAATGCCTAGCAAAATGCATGGCATAATGAGTACTTTATAAATGGAAGGTACAGGAATCAGGGGGGTGGTGATGGTAAAACTCTTAGATTTTTATTGGCTGTACAGTTCCCTTGGATTTCTTCAGGACTGAGTTATAATAATTCTAAACAACCAAGTCTATTCTGGGGTCTTAGATACATCCTTCTTGGATCCACTAGGTACAGAAATGAGGAGAATAGATTGTGTATAAGGAAAATAGGGAGTGAGGGAGAAAGCCTCACAAGCTGGCCCCTCTAGAGGAGGCAGCACCTACCAGATCCAGCTAATTGCCATCTTGTTGGAAATTGGCTCAGAGTCACCACATATACTAATTTTTCAAGAGAAGCAATTTGCTGCTTTTTAAATGTTTAAAGTCAATTTAAAGTTGTTACAACAATGTGTAGTCAAACAAAGCAGTCTGAGTCTATATACAACCCTGGGGTTCCAATTTGTGATCATGAGATTCTAAAATCAAAGGAGAGTAGGATGCTGACATGGGCCTGGGTGGGCCTCTGCTCTGCCCTTCTTATTTCTCTCCTGCTTTATACCCTCCACCTTGAAAACTAACTTAACCTAGTTGTTGATTTGATGAAAATAATGAACATTAAAGTATAATTGTCAGATGGTTTTAAGTCTTCCAAGAAGTTCAAAAACCCAAAAGGGAACTGAACCATTTAACCTAAAATGTAAAAGAATACTCATCTGATAAAATGAGAAGGTCAGATATTATAAGCAGAAGGCATTGCCGATATTTCCTCCTATTCAGGTCTTTGGCCACCTCTTGGCAGCCTAGCATCTCAGTGAGTACACAAGTTACCAACATTGTTGGATAGCAAGCATCAGCTTTCCTCTACCAGTCCATCTTCCCCAATTTTCCAGACAGTAATGAAAATAACAGGGCTTGGTTAAAAACTATAATCACCACGAGAGATCATGAATTGCCACCTCAAGTTCAACAAATATGTATGCATCACAGATCTTTATTTTAAAGTATTAATATACAGTCTATGTTCATTACATACAACATGAGAAAAACCTGGACTTTCCAGTTGGAAAAATATAGATGTTAAGTAATTTTCAAATAGCCCATTTTTTTTCTTTTTAATCGAATGGGGAAAGGTGCTGGCAGCATGTTTAGTCAGTGAGAAAATAAAGCAAAATTGAAATGACATGAGCTGACATGCTGGGTGTAAAAATGATGTGATATATGAAAATAACAGCCAGAGATGGTAATACTTAAAAGCAGACTCAGCCAATTGGAATGCAACTTGAAGAGAAACCATTCAACCTTTCACTGTGGAAGATTTGTTGTGCTTTTACTGGCTGTTTCTGGTTTTGTTTTGGTTTTTGGGTGGTTGTTTTTGTTGCTGTTTTAAGTAGATTCATCTGACCAACATGAGAACCGTAGACATCAGAGCTGTTAGGAACTTTAGATAATCTAATCCTGAAGCTTTCAAACTGTGCTCTGCGGGGCCCATTCTGGATTGTGAATTGGTGGGGAGGGCTGTCTGTGATGTGGCACCATCCCTTAGAGAGCGAGTCAGCCACTGGGTGTGCAGACAGGCTTTGTTCAATGAAAGGGTGCTGCTGCTAAGAAATTTAATTATATTATTCTAGTTCCATCAAAATAAGTTAAATGAGTTTAAGAGTAGGGAGATAGCTTGACTGTGTCACCAGGTTATTTTATATCAGGTCTGCAGCCTCTAGTCTTGGGTTCATTCATCTATCCTTGTAACTGCCTTTCTAAATTAAGCTGCTTATCCTTTCTTCTATATTCCCTCATGCTGGTCAGCTAAATATACCAACCAAGTCAGAAAAATCACTTGAAAGAAGTGTGCATTTCAAGTGCACAGCTTAATCTATGAAATTTGTTCTGGTAGATTTTTATGAAAGAATGTTTACATGAGATGCTTCCTACTTCATAAAGGGGATCTCACAACTTTGTGACAACTTCCCAGTATATATCAGGATTCAGGTATTAAGGATTTTAAAAGTGGAATTTGTATCTCCTAAGACACCCCTAACAAGATTAGCAAAATGCTTCCTCCATGCCGAAGCAGGCAGTTTCTACAGTTCATCTCAGGTCTTCTCCACCTGGATCAGTTTATCATCTCCTTCTCCGTTGGCTGTGCGCATTGTGGGCCGTGTCCGTGGTTCCACATGGAGTGTCCCAGTCCATCCATTTTGAGATGCACTGCCAGTGTTTCACCCTGCAGGTGAACTCACTGATTACTGGTCGGATCGGTGGCTGTTGCCATAAGGGTTTTGAAAGCCAGGTGTGGGTGGAAATATTTATACTCATATTTACATTACATATTCAAAATCTGATAAATAAAGATAAAGGAGCAGACACACCATACAAATAATTTTTTTTTTCTTATTTTGATATTTAAACAGCAGAGAGAGTTAAAAGTGTAACTGTCTCTTCTTCCCCTTCTGACTTTGGACCCAGATGTCTGTGATCTGCCATGGCCCCGACCTTGTCATTTCTGTGGTTGTGCATTTATTTCTCTCCCATCCAGGCTTCACCATACCGAGGCCTTTCCTTTCTGCTCAGCCCCATTCTCTGATCCCTGCCTCTGGAATGTGTCTCTTATTCTGACACTGCATATATAAGCTTTGACAGAAACGCAGTTCTTGCAAAACTGCTTTTTTTTAATGCTCCACTGCTTCCTTCCCTTTCTCCAAAACAACTCTACAATTCTGTCATTTCCATTTTAAGTCATTAATTTTTCACATGGTCTACCCCCAATCATAGTGAGTACCACTTCCTTCCTATCTTGTGATCTGGGGAAAACACATGCATACACAAATGATCATTCAACACAATTGTTATTTATTCCTCACCATAGTATTTTTTTTTTGGCCAAATGATCTCATTCTTGAAATATATGAATAAGTGACTTATTACAGAAATGGTGAGAGAATGTACCATCTCGGCTTTGTGCGGGATGTTCTGAATAGAAAAAAACATTCATTCATCACTTTTTTCCAACAAAATTATCTCATTTGTATAATTTGTGAATAATTAATGAATTCTTGTGGTAGAAAAACACTAAACAGTTTATGGAAGTAGTTTTCTTCCAGACAAAGTTTGTCCAATGATCATTTCCCTAGAGTCTCAGCTTCTATTTTTAAACTTTAAATGTGCCCCCAAAACTGACGCATTAATTTTTGTGAACTATGGGAGTAGTTTCTGAAAAACAATTACTGAGTGATGGTGCATTCGTTGATGGATTTTTTTTAATCAACTTGTTTAGTACAGAATAAAACAAATTGAAGCTCATGAACAGGCTTACTCTTCAATTTTTATGCTAAAGATGGAAAACCTTGGAAACTTTGCTTTTGCAGAAAGGGAAACAATTTGTTTTTCACTAAACGAACGAGCAGTCTTATCCTTCCATCCAAACTCCAAGGAACTTGATTTAAAATCATCTCCCTGTGGGTCTATGAACCACAGTAGCCCAACAAGACATGCCCCGTGAACTCCAACACTGCTCGGCTTAGTGTAGCCCACAGGTGGTAGGCACCCAAGACTGCAGACAACCAAGGCTTGTCACCGTCTCCCAAATAAAATGCAAACCCTTCAGTTGAACTTGCATGCTGTGCGTGGCCCAGCCCCTGACCACCCTGTTATCCTCATTCAGTGCCGCCTCCACTCTACACCCCATTCATATTGAACAACTTGAAGAACCCCAGGTGTGTAACGTTCTTCCTCCCTCTTGGCCTTCACCCTCTATATGTATACGTGCATACAGTCTGTATCACAGATCTTCTGATATGCCCCTGGGAGTGAAGGGTATAGGTTGGAGGGATGGAGGCCTCCTCATGGTTCTGACTGAAGCTTTCCCCTTTGCATATCCAAATGCTAAGAGAGGAGAGAGAAAGAACAGTCTCTCTTGGCTCTGTACACAAGCAGACTTCTTAAATCCTAAAAATGTGGGGAGAAATGAGGAAAAAATGAAAAACAAAAGTAAAGTCTACTCCTGAAGAGAAGGGGAGCAAAGGGGAAACAAAAACCTGAGAGTCTTTTCTTTATAGAAATTTGATATCTAAATAATTTTGCTGTGTATTTTCAGTGGCTTTGTTGTAGGGGAAAATGTTTAATTATGTTTAGTACATTTATGCCTTTTGTGGTTCTAAAAAAAATTAGAGCTTGATTCTGCCCTCTTCCCGAGGTTCATCCCCCCATGTGATATGCAGGGGAGCAGTGGAGAGAGAGCACAGCAGGACCAGCTCAGGGGATGTTGGCAACATTTAACTTTCCAGTATTCAAGGGAGACAACTAAACAGGGAATCATATATTTAAAAATCGGTTCTAAGATAAACTATGTGAACAAAATTAAATTGTCTTTTATTTTTCTCCATTACGAAGTCACCTAATAAAATAACTTCTGGAGGAAGATACATGTTTTAAAAATATGTGTATTTCAGTGGAAATGATCTAACCTTTTAGATAGATCACTCAGTTATTTTACAGAAACTTCTTGGCAGTGCATTTCTTGCTAGGTGTTTGCCAGTTGCTGGGACACAGAGATGACATAAACATACTCATGGCCCTTGAGAAGTCAACAGTATGTTGCGGACCTTCTTAGATACCAACACTTAGCATTTACTATGTGCTACACCCTTTTGTAAAAGCTTTATATAGATTAACTCATTTAACCCTCCCAACAACTCCATGATGTAGGTCCTACTATCCCCATTTCATCATGCACACTAACGCACAGGGAGTTTACACAGGTCTGCTACACTGCACAGCTACAAGGAAATGTGCTGTGTGCAGCAGTATATGCAGCCGTGGGTCCCAGAAGTTCACAATTAGGAGGTTATCTTTCCATCATCCTTCCCTGACTTATTAGGGAGATAGTAGATATATATATTAGTAATGGTACTATCTTGACTGTGCTAGGAAAAATAATGTAACATGGTAGAATCTGAGAAAGCCTTTCCGTTTATAAAGGAAAGATGCATTTGATAAAGAAAAGCATAAATGAATTAAGATGGGTAAACTGGAAAAGAAATATCTCCCTTCAAAAAAAAAGTATTCTTGTGTGTGTGTGTGTGTGTGTGTGTGTGTGTGTGTGTGTGTGTGAGAGAGAGAGAGAGAGAGAGAGAGAGAGAGAGAGAGGCAGAGAGACAGAGAATGTGTGAATACATAGCCATAAACCCACATACCCCAAAGCAAACCTATGAAAAAGGTCAGTTGCCCAGTCCTAGAAGAAATGCCCACCTCTGAGGCCATGGGGACACTGCACTGCACTGAATGGTGGGACCAGGTGACCAGACTGTCTTGCAAAGGAACCAGTAAAATGCACATATTGCATTGCAGTTGCTACATGTGCTTCATGTCCTCCCATTTGAGGTGCTTCTCATGATAAATCCAATCCTTACTTTGTGTCTAGAATTACCTCTGTGCTCCCCACATTTGAAAAATTCCATGCCTGGAAGAAAACCAGAAAGTTCGTCACTTCAGCCTTTGTTAAATAACTTTCTGTTATGGGAGTAGATTGCTGTGCTCTGAAAATGTCACTCTGACAGCTGCCCTACAGTGGCTGACCTTTCTTCTCGGGCTGAAGTCCCTGCTGAAATGTTCGGTAGAGCTAGTTTATCCCAACTTGCTGGCAGATCTCCAGTTTCTCTGCATGCCCATTTGGAAAAGTGGTCTGAGGGTTGATATTTTGCCACTTATGACTTTCACCCAAAACACCTCTGCCCCTCTGAGCTTCTTATGATCCCTGTATCCTCCCAAAAGCAGCGCTCTGGTCTTCCTCCACAAACCTTACCTGTTAGTGCTGGAGGGTCACCCTTGGGGTCCCTTCTCCCTGCTTACTCTGCTTATTATGAGTATATGAAACCCTCCTCAGAAACTGTGGATGAGGGGTGCCTGGGTGGCTCAGTCCATTAAGCATCAGACTCTTGATTTCAGCACAGGTCATGATCCCACAGTCATGCGATTGAGCCCCGTATTGGGCTCCACACTGAGCACGGAGCCTGCTTGGGATTCTTTCTCTCTCCCTCTCCCCTGCTTGCACACTGTCTCTCTCAAAAAAAAAAAAAAAAAAAAAAAAACTTTGGATGAGACAGAAAGTCTCACCCTTGCTCCCAGGGACTCTTCATTTTGCATACTCTCTCATTTTTGCATGGTCACAAGCATAATTTTCATTTTTTGCAGAGTTGCAGTCAGTATGCATTCAGTTTCATTTCTGTTTCTTTACGTAACATCATGCCACACTCACTTTTCCACATTGATATTTAGTTTTTATAAATGTCACTTTAATGGTTGCCTTATATTGATTCAAGGTGATCCTTAGGCATTTTTTTTCCATGACTTTCCCTGACTTGAGTAGTGACCATCCAAAGCTTTCTCTTCTTCTTTCAGGATGCAGGTTATCAAATAAAAAGAAAAGGAAGGGATTGCCAGAAAATCGTGTACATTACTATGATTAGACATATACGGATTGACCATGAATTATGCATGATGTTTATGGGAATTTGCACAGTGTCATCTTTTAATATCCCTGCTGCACCTTTAAATATCACTGGAGATGCCACCATGCATGTTGCTCTGCTCTCATAAAACCTTAGCTTTAAATCACAACCTACATGGCAGTTATATGGGATTCTGCTTCCTGAGGCTGACCACAGCCAAATTACAAACATTGATTTGCATAAATTTGGCTTGCATGAATTTTTAAGTTTGCTGAGAAGGGAAATTGACTAAATATTGTTAGAGCCACAAATAACTTGGGATATAATTTACTTTTGTACCATATGGATTGAGGACACAGATGTATGGACCCACTAGGATATTCCTATGCCAAAAAAATATATAGACTTAAAGACACATAAGTGAAGCAACTTATATGATGGGAGTGCCACTAATTGCGTTATAAAATTAAGCCCTATGACTTCTTCATATTGAAAGGCAATGATAAAAATAAATAATTATGAATGCATTTTAGAGTATCTGGTCTTTTCAGTGAGCATTCTAAATTAAAATTTTTTGCTCAGGTCCTAAAATGCAAAACTAACTCTACAGTTGCAAGGGGTGCAGGAAGTTTTTAGGTCTATTAGCAGAACTAAAATACAACTAGGATGCTAAGATTCAAGTTCCTTGCTCTGCCGATGACTTTCTATTTAACCTTGAACAAATCTCTAAGCCTTGACTTTCCTATCAGCAAAGTGATAATATTTTCCTTACTTCTATCTCACAAGAATGCTGGAAGAATTCCTTAAAGAAAACTTAAAAAATAATCATCTGAACTACCCAAGAGGATTACTTCCTGTGAATAAATCCAAAACCGTATCATCTGTAAGGATGCCACTCACTAATGCTCTGGGGTTGTAAATTGACCTCTTGTGTTAAGGAGCAATTTAAAAATGAAATTCCCTGTAGAAAAATGAACACATCCATTATTATTACTTTTAGATCAGTAATGCTTGAGGAGAGAGGCAATGTGGCTTAATTTTATGAATTTGCAGGTGATAGAATTACATTGCATTTCCTTTTGAGTGATTCATAATTTTCTCTCTAATCATAATGAGAAAAAGAGTGGATAAGTTTTCATATTTATGTCTTTTGACTGTCTTGCAAAGATTTATGTTATAGATGGTTCTGAGGAAATAACATCAGTACTGATTTTGTTCTTTTTAAATGAACAAAACTTTTTCCTGGAAAAGTAAAGCTTATGCTGAGGCTTCTAAACTTTACTTAGTGGTTGAGAACTATTACATTCCAAGTAAAAACAACATAAGCTATCTGTTCCTTAGGACTAGAAAAAGGCCTCCTAGATTAATTTTAACCCCTGAGCCTTCTTTTTCAAAAAAATGAAAAGCATGTAGAATTCATAATGAGTCTTTAGCAGAAAAGTCACATAATATCTCTCAAAACACAGAGAAACCAAATTAACCTCAGCAAGGTAGGAGCCAGTGAAAGAACTTCTTCTCAAAAAGTAAGTTGACATTTCAAACTGCCCTATATAGTTTGAAGGGAATTGGTCCCTTTATCAATAAACTGTCTTCAGAACAGTTATTTCAGGGCACGCTGGTGCAAAAGGTTAGTAACCAGGAATGAGTTCTTATTTTTACTCATTTAGAAATCTGCTTCTGACATCACAAATAAGGCCTACAATCAGCTTCCACAGAACATCCAGCCTATCAGAATGGGGAAAAAAATGTTTTTAAGTGCATAATCTTAAAGTTCATGGTGGAGCCAGAGTTAGGGACAGAGTAAAGGAGGGTGCAGAGAAATTTAGATAAATCAGTTTGTGCGGAGGTCATTTTAAACACTTGTGTAATAAGCATTGTAGATGAGATTGTTGGAATTGGTTGGAGCAAACTTTAAACCCCAACAGTCCAGTTTAGTTACATTATGGCAGAAGTGGGGGGGAGGCAGTGAGAATAAAAGGAATTCACATTGTCAAGCACATGTGCTAGACAACAACCTAACAGGTATTATTGTTATTATGCCAATTTTTCAAAATGGGGGGGGGGGGGAACAAACCCAAAGCTCAGAAGGATCGAGAAACCTTTTTGAAAAGAGTGCTATAACTCATAAAGCACCAGAAATGGAATTGAAATAAATTCTTCCTCCAAAGCCCATGTTCTTCCAGCCAGCTGCCTTCCCACAAGCCATCAAGAAAATTAAACTGCACCACATTTTGTTTAATTTAAATACAGCCCTTAGTTACTGTATATATTGCCTAGTACCCTTGGGAGTTTAAATAAAAGAGCCTTCTTTGAAAAAAAAGTCACAGATAGCAAAGAGAAAGGTGGGGCTGAGTCAGGGTCAAAGCAAAGCCCCTTCTGATCACCTGCTGGGGAATTGCCAGTCCCTACCTAGAGATCCTTTGGAAGAAGTTCAGTGCTGAATAATGGAAGTGAGCAGGCAGAGGGTTCTAGAATGCCGTGTCCTGTTTCCTACTTTGCACATAACCAAGTCTATATTTCACTCATAATTGGCCCAAAGACAAATTGTACTGGAAAAATGGCTCATTTCACCAGGCGTTTCTTCTATTCTGAGCACCAAAGCTTCTATATTCATGACCAATTTTCTTTTTTCACTGAAAGTTAATTCCTAAGCTTAGTTCTTGTAGATCTTAAGTTAGTAAAGCTATCCAAGGATGGTACAAAAGAACAAAAAAGAAATCTCTTTGGAACTTAAGAAGCAACAGGTTCCCCAGCTGGCAGGTGAGATCACGCTTACATCCCTCTTGGGATATATAGAACTAATAATATTGAGAAACATAAGAGTTAAAATTTTTGTAACTTTTTTACAAGACTAAAGTAGACAAAGGGGTCACCTACACAGAATATTTCACTTTAGGGGGTATCTTGAGTCTCTCTGGCCCACTTTTAGCTTCATCATTCATTAGTTGCCAAACATTTGCTTTCTCACTACATTCATGTTGGTTGACCAGGTCTCCCCTTCCAGCTCTTCTACTTCTCTTATGATTTACTGCATTTTGGCTTTTGAATCTATTCCTCAGAGAGGCTGTCTTCCTTCACTTTTGGTGGAATGGATTTCCTAACATCATTCCACCATTTCCATCCTGAGTCATGGTGAGACCCTCCCATAGCTCAGTCTCTCCATCACTGAGGATGAGTCATTTAGAGACATTCCTTATAGCACCGTGGAAGCCATTTATAAATGATACAGCCTTCTTCATCTCAAAACAAAGCAAAATGAAATTTTTAACAGTTAAATAGGTCAAGACTTTTTATTAAACAATGCAAACCTCCTTGATTATGCCAGCATACAAATATGCCATATTGGATGGCATCAGTAGCAGAATCTTTAAATAAAATAACTGTGAACAGTTTAAGCCACTTTATTTCATTGCTTTTAATTTCACCACCACCCTCATCATCACATATTATTGAAAACCCACCTTGGACCATGTGGCATAAACATTGTCCCTGTTCTTGAGAATTATATGTTCTATGTATATTTAGGCAAATAATGCCTAAACAAAGTGGATTTTAAAAGGCAGCAGTTTGTCTCTCTCTCTCACTTAAAAGAAGTCTGTAATTACACTATTTAGGGTTGGTACAAGACCACTCCAAAGTCATCAGAGATAAGGGCTTCTCCCAGCTCTCTTTTCCACTGTACCTTGAAAGAGGCCCTGTTCCTCATATTCCAAAATGGCTGCTGAATCCCCATCAATCATCTCTGAGTTCCAGAAAGCAGAAGTGAGAGAAAGGCAAGGGAGCATCTACCCCTCCTTTTGCTACTCTCTTCCTTTTCTTTTATCCACTTCTCCTTTTAAGGAGACTTCCCAGAATTTCCATAGAGTCCTTTTGCTTATATTTCATTGCCTAGAACTTAGTCATATGATCAAAACTGATGACAGGAAAGCCTAGTTCCTGGGAAATATAGAGTTATTTGCTCCACATGGTAATATGTCCACCTAAAAAGCATGCTACTAAGAAAGATACTAGGGTAGAAAGTTAGCAATCTCAGCCATAATTGTCATTCCAAAACTATCAAAAATTTCACCTCTCAAGTCAATGACAAGGGAAAATAAGCATATATCACACTTTTTTTTTCTGATTTTTTTTAGCAATGTGTCTTACAAAATCACAAAGCTGAGTATTGTTCAATTAAGCATGGCAGGAGGGCAGGAAGAACTGTTTTTTGAAGGAATATGCAAAGTATCTGTAGTAAGAGCCTTCAGCATTTAGCAGCACAAAAGGGAATAGACTCATGCATATTCTAAAATAAGAAAAGGCCAGCAACACTTGGATCTTCCGGGAGGAATAATGATGGTGCCATCTGATACCCTTTGCCATTGGGCATCATACATATGCCTCCAGCACACATTTTGCTCTAAGCCACTTCTCATGTTTCTCAATTACAGAATCTTGCCAATTCCATCTCAGCCTTTCCTCACCCCTCACTCACTCCATCAGGAGTCCTCCAGTCTCGCCTGCACTCGTAGTTCCTTTGACCCGTTGGGGACATACAGTGTCAATGAGGGGCATGTTATGGTGATTTTACTTCTGTTTCGTACACAGTGTAGTGTACATTTTCACCAAGATTGTAAATGCCTCAACAGCTAAGTCCAGTCTTTACTCCTACATTAGGCCTCATAATGCTTCCTGCAATGTGGTGTAGGTAACGGGCCCTCGGTAGATGCTATTAGAGCAAGTAAAATATGTGAGAAGATAGGAAAGAGGGACTTTCTTTCAAGGCTGCCCCCGTTTTCCAGCAGGTTTGACTGCGAGGCTTGCGGAGACCCCAGCAGCACAGGGCAGTGCGAAGGGAGGAAAAGCGGCCCTGAGCGTCAGGAAGCTGGCGGTGCAATGCAAGTGTCACTAACGGAGAAGGTTCCCGTGGCACTGGGATTTCAGGCAGCACTTTGTGCTTTAGCCGCAGTCTCACAACACCATGGGGTCAGTTCATGTACGACAGACCTTCAGCAAAGGCCGATGGTTCAGGGAAGGAAGCTGTCAATTGGTAGGGGAGGTGATCAGGGTCTCAGGCAAGATGATGGCAGGGTCCCAGAGCAGCTGAAAGTGAAACCCAGTTGGACAGATTGGGCCAACATTGCCAGGTCTTATGAGGAAGAAAGTGCATGTTATTCATCTTTATGTTCCCAGCTGTCCACACTCTCCTGCTCAGCAGTAGGTTTCTAGTAAATGCTTGTTTCTCCTGTAGTTCCCTTGTCCATGACCACAAGACTACTCCAGACTCTACCTGCTGGTGGAATAAAGCTACCCATTCCTTCCACCTTTGAGCACCCAATTGGTCTTACCTTGCATGAGGAGGATAACATATGGTAGCTGGGTGGGAAGGCCATCTGCCCCACTCAGTTTCTTTGTGTTTGGAAACAAAACATATTACTCCCTATTGTAGACGGCAGTCCAGCATTAACACAGGCAGTTTTGTGTGCAATTCTACCAGATGTGTTATATAAAAAGAGAGACTTCATGGGTTCTAAATGCAAAAGATAGCAATTGGTTGGCCTTTCATTTTTTAAAATGGGGAAATAATTTCTGGTACATCCATATTAGAGAATACTACATACTTGACTTAAAATCATGCTGACAGAGTTGATACTGACGAGGCAAAAAATACAGCACATTAAGCAAAACACAAAGGCAAAACAACAATTTGGAGAGATCCAACTGTTAAAACATAATTAGCAAAAAGGACTCTAAGGAAATGTTCTAAAATATTAACCGTGATTATCTCTGGATGCTGGAATAAGTGATTTTTAAACTACTTGTCTGTTCTTTTCGGTTCTGTATTTTGCAATTCATTCATTCTTCCAAGAACAATTTTTGAATATAAAATACCTCGAAACTGACTAAAAGTAAAAAATAATGGGAAAGACCTGTATAATTAATCAGAGCAGAAATAACGCTGTTCCAAACACCAGCCACAGAGAGAGGCACGTGTTTCATGTAAATAGGAGAGACACAATGGAATTAGAACTGGGATCTGCTTACTGTTGGTGTGGCCTTTAATTAAATATTATTAAAGTCTTTTCCCATGAATGTAGATATAATGATTGCCGCGCTTAAAATCAACATCAGCAAAAATGGTTTGAAAAACTTCTTAGTTGCCATTTTATATAATTGTGTTAAAAGCGCATTTAACAATGAGCATTAATAGCTTTAGCTGCTTCAGATTAATAAGCGAGTTGAGTTCTGTGCTTCCACAGAGAGAACATCTGAGGTAGGCATTCCTTTTGTTTATCTAGTACTTTGTTTTTTCAGTGGCTGGTGGGGATGGGGGATTGAGGAGAAGGGAAGAATCACAGCCGGCACCTACCCAGCTTTCAAAGTGATAGTGTCATCTATAATTTTCCAGGAGTAAAGTGGTCACTCCAGCAGGGAGGAAATTTCCCTGAGACCTAATTCTCTCCTTGGCCCCACACACCTAACTGTATTTCTCCCGTGCTGCGTTCCTGTTTGTCTCCTCACTCATCTTCTCTGGTGAGGTAACAACTCTGTCAGTACCCGTTTCCAATCTCTAATTTCCCCCCTTGTAATTTCTCACCTTGCTGACCACAGTCAAACAGGAGACAGAGAAGCTGAGCTGTTTTTGGCAGATGCTTTAGATAAAGACCAAACACAAGCGAAAATCCTGCAGGAAGGAAGACAATTTGCTAAATAAGGATTGCATCAGGATTCTTTTGTGAGGTTTGATCATTTAATAGCTTTAGGAGGTGTCTGTGCCTCAAATGCAAAGACCATAATATGAAAATGTGGACTGAACCTCCAGGTCACTTGCTTTGAAATACAAATCCATAAAACTTATAGTTGTGGCAAGTCAAACACATTTTTATTTATTCCTGGATGTTAATTAAGAAAAAACATCTAATTAGTAACAGCGTTCTTCCGATTCCTCTTTTTACCATTCACTTTCCCCCCTTTCAAAATCTTTTTTTTTTTTTTTTACTGTTTATTTATTTTTGAGAGAGAGAGAGAGAGAGAGAGAACCAACAGGAGAAGGGCAGAGAGACAGGGAGACACAGAATCCTAAGCAGACTCCAGGCTCCGAGCTGTCAGCACAGAGTCCAATGCGGGGCTTGAGCCCACGAACCACAGGATCATGACCTAAGCCAAAGTCGGACGCTTAACCGACTGAGCCACCCAAGGCACCCCCTCAAAGTAACTTTTGATTATAACATTTAAAATATGTTTATTGTAAAAAAAATTTGAAACTACAGACAAAGGAAATAATCCTATTTCCTCCCTACCAGTACTATCTTTATATTGTTTTTGCTTTGCTTTGAGGAATCAAGCTACTGTAACAGAATGAGCATTTCAAACAAACCCGGGTTTTAATCAGAACTCTGCCACTTTCTAGATGTGATTATGGACAATTTCTTAACCTCCCTAAAACTCTTATCTTTGGCTAAAAATGATAGTTATACCTGCCTCATGCAGTTGGCATGAGAATTAGGAGTAATGTGTCCTTGGCACATAGTAAATAGTTAATTACTGGCAACCATAATTGTTATTATTACCTTCTATGTTTAAGAGCTTAAATTTAAACTTTTTTATGGCATTTTTAATGCTTAGTAATTGCAATACTGCTTCTAATAGATGACTATACCTATCTGTGGAACCGAGAAAGACCACTCACTGCCAGTTTCTTAGGTGAGTGCACTTGCCCGGTGCTGCAGAAAAGGATTTGCCACATCTGCCCTGCTCATTCGTTTGTGAGAACCTCCGTTCAATAGAAAATTACCCGAGGAGAGGGGGTCCATGTCTCACCTACTGTGAAACACCACACAGCCAGTAACTGCTCAACCCATACCCACTGCTACTGATGTTGTCCCACGGAGCTAACAATACATGTCAGATACTGCTCATTGATCCTTCTCTTTCTGTCCGTGCAAAAATCCCTGTATATCCCAGCTCTATTTGATAACATGTAGAGGTGGGTCCTTGTTGTTCAGGAAAGCCTGAACCCACAAAAGCTACCTTCACTAATTGAAGGCCTTTCTGGTGCTGGTATTGGTAGGAGAGCCGCTAACTCCTGGGTTCTCCACCGCAGCCACACACTGCAATACTATGAGGACTTTGACAAAACACCGATCTTGGGTCCCACCCCCAGGAATTCTGGTGTAATTGGTCTGCAGCTGGGGGCTCAGCTCTAGCTTAGCTCACCTCATCCCGAGCGCCCACTCTTTCAGTAGCCACTGAAACCATTACCCTGCTCAGAGCTGAGTCCACGTGTGCTTTGCAAATTTGTTTCATCTTACTTGCTTCTTGTTCCTATCACCACTTCTATTTCTATCTTAGTTAATCACCTAACTTCTTCATCTCTGCTATTTCTCTCTCCTCAGTCTCCACATTGGACCATAAACAAGGAATTTCAGTGGGAAAATAAGGGTTGTGTGTAAGGAAGTTGAGAGAGGGAAGGTCTGTGGCAAACTAGCGAATGAGTGCCCCAATGAGAATGTTCAGATGCAAAATTTTCTACATTGTAGATTAACCAGACCCACGTCTTTTTTTTTAATGTTTATTTATTTGAGAGGAGAGGAGAGAGAGAGAAAGACAGCAGGGGAGGAGCAGAGATAGGGGGAACAGAGGATCTAAAGCAGGCTCTGTGCTATCAGCACAAAGCCTGATGTGGTGTATGAACTCACAAACCATGAGAACATGACCTGAGCTAAAGTTGGATGCTTAAACGACTGAGCCACCCCCTAATAAGGACATCTAAGTGTCCACTGAATTTTGGCTACTTGTAGGCCACAAACTTTTAAACTTTTTTTTTCTTTTCCAACTTTGGAAACTACCATAGTCCTACAATTCCACTGTGCAACCACATAGAAGAGGCAGAAAATATACCAGGCAGGCCTTGAGTGGAATATAGCTGAGATGAATGAGTGTGCGTAGAGGGATGAGGGTTCTGATCTGGACTGTGTAGTAGCCTTCCCATCAGAGCTGCCCAGTAGAGGAAGTGGCTGCTGTGAAGCAGCAAGCTTTGCACCAGGAGAACAGGGCACTGAGCTAAATAAATCCCACAGCACTCCTAAGGAAAGGTTTCTTCCCATGGATGGATGGGAGGTATACTTCTGTTAAACATTTACTGAGCCTCTGGTACGTGCCTGTCAAGATGCAGAACCTTCGTGGAATCTGCAGTCCTTAGCTAACCCAGAATTGTGCTAAGAAGTTTATATACCTTCTTTCTTTCACCTTTATCATAACCTTGAGAAGCAGGTGCCATTAATCCCCATTGAAAGATTGAGGAAGTTGTTGAAGGATACAAGATAGTGGCAGAGAGAGGACTTTAACTGGGATTAGAAGTCTGTGCTCTTAATGACTATGCCAAATATCCTCTCCGTCAATGGGGACACCAGCTTGGAATCCTGAGTCAGCTCAAGCTTTAGCCCATTGCACACTGTCTAAGTCATATCAAGAAGCAGCAACCTAAGAACCCCCATCCACCAGCTCCTTTCTGGTTACTGGGGATGTGATACAGGGACTGCAGTTAACTTGATTCCATCCAGTCAGATCACAAGGGAACCAGGAGAAAATTATCTTAAATTTTTTTACTCTGCTGTATCTAAAGCAGACAGTAAGACAGATTTTCTGAGTGCACGCACAGCACAGCTTTTCTCAGTTTAAATGTGACTTTGAGGTTAACATTGCAACAAAATATCAAGAAATAAATGTATTGAGAGGCAATCAATCTAGCTTTGTGAAGTGGACATAGAAAGCTTAGGAGACCTGAGTTTAAGTCTTGATTTGGCCACTTACTGGTTTGTACTCTTGCACTTCACTTTATTTCACTGAGTTTCAGTTTCTGCATGTAGAGAAATGAGGCTTGCAGATTGTTGTGGGGAAACACATCGCTCCATTAAGTGTTTGTGTTCCTTCCTTGAACAATGATAGAAAAACTGCTAAAAGTGACTTAAAATGGGAATAAATTGAAATCTTACAAGGTTTACAAAAACTGGTTCACAAACTCAATACAGTAGTAACAGGTGATATGGCCATTTTAAACAGCATAATTAGTTTTGTAAAACATATTTATTGTTTTAAAGGATGAAGAGAGGGAGAAGGGAAAGGGAAACTGACATTTGTTAAGCTCCTCATACATGTCAGGCCATGCTAGACCTTTCCAGACAGTTCATTTCATCCTCACAACAGCACTGTGAGATGGGCAGTTTTATCTGATTTTCACAAATGATGAACCCTAAGCCTGAGAGGTTAAGAAAATTGCCTGAGTGCCCAAGACTGGATTTGAACTGAAGTTGCCAGACTGTCTGAGATCTTCTACCAGGGACCAGGGCATCTTTTGATTCTTGTTGAACAAAAGTTTCTTCTCAGGAGGCTGGGTTGAGTATAAACCTTTCATCTCTGAAGCCAGCAATCTACTCTCATCTGAGTTAATGGTTGTTCTTCTAACAGAAACTCCTGTGGACCCATATTTCTAAAATTTCTGATATGTTCTCTCAACTCTCTAACATTTGGAATAACTTCTGATGAAAGATATTGATATCATCCATTTTTTTTTTTTTTGTATGGAAAAGTAGTCTGTGCATCCATAAATAGTCCACATTGTAATTTCAGTGGCTATAAGTTGACAAACTTTTTCTACCATTGTAGTTTCTTTGGGGGTGGGGGATATATTCTTCTGGAAATTTTTTGAGACAGTCCATGGAAATGAAGCATTTTTTGCTCTAATCTTTGAATTACCCAGTTTTACCAGGAAACTTTATTTGGTCCTGTTTCCTTCTGCTCTGCCCAGGGAATTTGAATAGTTGACGTAGATAGGAAAAGGGAGATGGAGTAGAATTAGTAGAATCAAGCATTGTGTTGAGAATTGTGACTGAGCCCTTCAAGATACCTTTGTCTGACTTAAGCATCTAAGAATTCAAGCCCTGTTTTTCTTATAGATAATGACAGCAGTGGGCCACAGATGTCACATGCTTTGCATGCACCACCTCGTCTGTCTTTTTGTGATTCTTCATGTGGTAAAAGAAACCTTGCTCACAGAATTCAGATTGCATTCAGCTTCCCTGAGGATTAGTTTCCAGTGAGCAGAAACTGAGTTTCCATATCTAAATGCTATAGCAGAGAATTTGACTAATTGAACATGAGTTTCTGTTCTCCTCACAATAATTTACTGCAGGCTAATTGTTACACTTTTAAAGGCTTTGAATAATTAATTAAAAGCCAATTTTCATCTTCGTTCATCCAGCTTATTAGATGATTTCCTTTTAGGAAGTGAGGAAGTAGACGTAATTCATTTTGCATCAAATGAGCAATGCACTCATTTATGCAAGGAATAAGTATCAGCTTAGCTATCTCTGCACTAAAAGATGGGATGATTTGTTTCCCCCCCTGTCAAGGTGACCACTGGGCACACAGTGAGTTCTTGTGCTCGTGCAGTACAAATGCTGATGGTGGAGATAACTTAGTATAAAGATAGTGCTTTACGTCCAGGTCAAACTTCATGTACCATAAATAGAAAATTAAGCATGATTCTAAAAGAAAATATAGTTTATAAAAAAAATCAACCCTTGTATAGTACTTCATTTGTGCAAGTGCTTTGGTATATGTCATTTGATTGTTACACAACAACCTTGGATGTCAGTATTACTATTATCCCCATTTGATGAGAAAATCAAAGTTCAGGTTACACTAGCACATTGCTGAAGGACACAGAGCTTTTTTAATTTTTTTTTTTAGTATTACTTTAATTTTATTTTTTTCATATTTACATCCAAATTAGCATATAGTGCAACAATGATTTCAGGAGTAGATTCCTTAGTGCCCCTTACCCATTTAGCCCATCCCCCCTCCCACAACCCCTCCAGTAACCCTGTTTGTTCTCCATATCTAAGAGTCTCTTATGTTTTGTCCCCTCCCTGTTTTTATATTATTTTTGTTTCCTTTCCCTTAAATTCATCTGTTTTGTCTCTTAAAGTCCTCATATGAGTGAAGTCATATGATATTTGTCTTTCTCTGACTGACTAATTTCACTTAGCATAATACCCTCCAGTTCTGTCCACGTAGTTGCAAATGGCAAGATTTCATTCTTTTTGATTGCCAAGTAATACTCCATTGTATATATATATATATACCATATCTTCTTTATCCATTCATCCATCAGTGGACATTTGGGCTCTTTCCATACTTTGGCTATTGTTGATAGTGCTGCTATGAACATGGGGGTGCTTGTGTCCCTTTGAAACAGCACACCTGTATCCCTTGGATAAATGCCTGGTAGTGCAGTTGCTGGGTCGTATCGTCGTCTATTTTTAGTTTTTTGAGGAACCTCCATACTGTTTTCCAGAGTGGCTGCACCAGCTTGCTTTCCCAAACACACAGCTTTTAAGTGGTAGAGTCAGGACTGGAACCTAGGCCTCCTGAGGCAATAATGTTATGCCCCTTCCACTGTATCTGCTTTAATTAACATTAAAGGAGAAAAAGAGAGGTCAACTTGAAAGCCGTGCCCTTTGGTTGTTTTAGCTCCTATCACAAAAAGCAGCCTGCCTCGAGGGGCTAAACCAGGGTGTGGTATCTGGGAGGCTGAGTTGAGAGGTGAGCCTTGTCACTGCACATCATCTTCCATGTATGCACCCCAGAGAAGGCAAGAGCTTGGGAGAAACTACCCATCTCACGGGCCTGGGCAGGGAGGGAGAACCTGGATGTAGCTGGGGACCAGAAGATTCAAAAAGAAGGAGATCGCACTGCTCTCAAAGGAGCCTTGGGCACGCAGAGAGGGAGTGGTCAGAAGCTTCATCCAGATGATCACTTGATCCCAGAGTGCTTCCATTGTTCTGGCTTCTGTAGACACAGCCCTGTCCCAAACAGCCTGGTGATGTGCACCACATTGAGGAGTGGCCCTCCTCAGACTCCACGTGTAAAGTGCTCTTAAACGGTCAAAACATCACAAGTACTGGCCACAGAAAACAGTGCTCAAAGGAAAAATGTGTCCTTTGCTTGCTTGGAGTGATACAGAAAAGGCGGTCACAATTATTTTCAGTCTGGCAGCCACTTCCTGGGAGGATTCCATGGAGTAATAGATGTATTTATGGCAACAGTTTGTTGTAAAAAGGCAGAGTGAACCTTAGATGTACATCCTCTTCTACCTATCAACCTTCTTTTTGAAATGACTGGTTAATGATCTTGTTACTTTCATAGGAAGAGATGTCCTATTCCTACAGCTAGTGTAAACTATATCAAAAAGGTTTGGGTTTTATTTCTTTCCTTTAAATTTTTGTAGCTACCCTGACTCCTCACTGTCACCTACTAGATTAATTAGTGTTATGGCAAGAGCTTGAGCTTTAGCACTCAAGACCAGGGTTCAAATCCAGGCTTTGCTACTCATTAACTGTGATTTTTGAGTCAATAACTTCTCTGATTATCAATTATTTCATCTGTAAAATGGGGGATATGCTACAAATCTGGCCGAGTTGTTGAGAGGTACATGAAGACTGCATGTTAAATGCTTACCGTGACATTATACTCAGTGAAACAAGCCAGGCATAAAAGGACTAATGGTGAGGGTTGCCTGGGTGGCTCAATCAGTTGAGTGTCTGACTTTGGCTCAGTTCATGATCTCACGGTTTGTGGGTTTGAGCTCCGCATCAGGCTGTGTGCTGACAGCTCAGATCCTGGACCCTGCTTCCGATTCTGTGAGTGTCTCTCTCTCTCTCTCTCTGCCTCTTCTCTGCTCTCTCTCTCTCTCTCTTTCTCTCTCAAAAATAAAATAAAAACATTAAAAGAAAAATTTTAAAGGACAAATAGTGTATGGTTCCATATGTATGAAACACCTAGAGTGGTCAAATTCACAGAAAGAGAGAAAAGAACGGGGGTTGGCAAGGACTTAGGGAGTGGACAATGGGAAGTTAGTGTTTTGTGGGTACAGAGCTTCAGTTTGGGAAGATGAAAAGTTACGGAGATGGATAATGCTGATGGTTTCACAGCAATGCAAATGTACTTAATGCCACTGAACTATACACTTAAAAATGGTTAAACTGGTGCATTTCGTGTTATGTGTATTTTACCATAATAAAATAAGTAATTTTTTTCAATGTTTACAATAGTACTTGGCAAATAATGAGTAATAAATGGTACTGCTAATCCTGTGTCCCACGCTTTGCGTATGTCTTATACGCCATGTTTCACATTGTATTTTATCCACTGTTTCTGTCACTATTGTTATACTTCAATTTCCCTGAATGTAAAGAACTGCTGAGTATATCTTATTCATCTTTCCTGACTCCACACTGTCAGACACATGGTAAGCACTCAATAAATGATTTGGAGGAAGAGAGAAAGTTGCTAAATGCCCCTTCCCTCCTATCTTTTACATCTTAAAGCCACCAAACTTAGTCATAGTTCACTCATTTATCTTGGGTGTTAGAAGATCTTTATTTGGACTAAAGTAATGAGCTCACACTACTATACAAATGTATTAGGTTCTTTAATCTTTAATAAGTGAGGGGGAAATTTCTCTAAATTGGGTCTCTGTGGATTGAATCCATGCTGTTCTTAAGGAGTTATATTTTGCTCTAAAAATACAGGCAGAACAAAAATGGAGCTTAAGGTTGCTATTCCTTTAGAGGGAAATGAATACTAGGTAGAGTTTATCTTACCTGAATATAACTGAAGCCCCACCTGGTGCAATCTATATGCTGTGTCATTTCAAAGAAACAATGGCCAGTTGTCATAGCTTTGGAGAATACTCTAGATCATTAATGAAGTTTCCTGAAAATGGCGAGTGAGGAGTCGCACAGCACCTCACACAGAAAGTCTCCCAAAAGCCTTCTGTGCATCTCTTCCCCTCTCATTAAACTTTCCCACTAGCAGGAGCTGCTAACATCAGTCCCCCTCTTCTGTCCCTCTCTCTCTCCTTCCCTCCCTCCCTGCCCATCCCGTCCTCCATACTTTGTTCTCACCCATCTCTGCTCATCCATGCCCAAAGTCCAGGCTCCTGGGACCTGACCGTGCCCTCTGTGACAGTCCCTGGGAAGCATGGTCAGGTCCCCTGCTCTGACTAGAACCCAACAAGAATCGGCATGTATCCCATCTCCCTCCCTGGAATTCGGTGAATAAGTTTAAAATCCTGCACCTGATGAAATGCTGAAGAGCCCCAGTGCCAAGCATTTCTGGGCTGCACTGCTAGAGAACGAATTGGGCTATGATCATACCACTCTCATTTTCTTTTTTTATCCACACTCATTTTATAGGATGATAAGTTGATAATAAATTATATAAATGCATCCTTTCTCTGGGTAAGTGCCTTGCAGCTTTTTCAGCTGTGCACCATCAGACCCTGCTCTTCCCAGGCTGCTCTCCAAGGAAACTCACAGACCTTGCCTGTGCCCCAGACCTGCCTGGTCACTTGACAGAGATCAAGGGCAGCAACTCCTGGCTCGGCTGTAACCCCTTCATGGCTCATGAGCATGTTAGTTGGGCTGCTGGACTCTAGGTGATGAAAGTTTAGGTGACAGTAAACTGTCAACTCATTGGACTTCTCTGCATGCATATAAATGAAGGGCCTAACTGGGTTGTATGTTCTCAGATCTATTCCAGGCCTAAAAGTCTATGTGTCTAGTTAACACACAAAGGCACATGTATCAGAACCTAATGCCCAGCCTTCACTTTCTTCAGACTTCCTTTGAAGCTGTAATTTCCCCAAACATAAACATCCAGCATCATAAAAAGGAGTCCACATAGGAAACTTAATTTCACAACAAGGAAACTGAAGTGTAGTTCTTAGGTGCAGTGAGTTTCCTGGAGGAATTCAAATGGCATGACATCATGGGGCAGAATTCCAATAGCACAAAGCAGCATTTTCCTTAGTCCATGAGCCATTCATTCATTCACTAGACCAGGCCATCCGTTTAGGGCTTGTGTCTTGTAATCTCCATGAATAAAACACTTCTGACAATTGCTGCATCAGAACTTAACCGCTAATCCAGTAGGTGACTGTACATTGAACTACAGAAGAGATTTAAGACTGGGGTCTAATGGCTTAAGACAGGCCAGCATTGGTCTCACAACCTGCAGGAAACAGCATTTGTAGGTCCCAGGGAACTTACAAGATGCCACAATGCCCTGCAAATCAGTTTCTAAAATGGAACAATGTCTTCTTTAAATTTGAAACACTCTAAGAAAGGAATTTGAGCTTTTAGCCTATCCTTGCATATCCTCCTTGAGGCATGTCTAACTTGATAGCTTTCCTCACTTAAAGTATTTACCTTTTCATTGTGTTTCTCTGTGATATCTTCCCCCTAAAATCTTACTTTGTGGAGATTTGTTAATGAACCTTATAATGTCAATCTCAGTGGATACAGTTTTATTAAACACAGTTTCCCTTACCCACCAAAGTGTTAAAGGATGGTTTAGAAGTTTGAATTCATCATGCTGATCTAATTATACTAGACAGCTCTCATTGAATCTTCTGAGTAACCAGATTTGAAGGCCTTTTGTGCAGATGCACAGTTCTGAAGCAGACTGAATATCTTCTAACTTCTCCTCCAACCAAGTTAGGAATGAGCAGGAGTCTTCTCTAGCATCTATACTCCACTGAACTTAATGGGAAATATGGTGGGCTGCTAGCCCACGTTTTAATAAGTGAAAGGAGGAATTTCTTCCCTGAATGTCATAAGCTATTTCATCTCTATGGAACTTTACTTGAGAGGGTTCATCCCCATTTTTGTATTCACCTCTGAAGACTTTATCCCAAAGATTTTTGCCTCTTCAGAACCAGTCTTCCTGATGTGAAGGGTTCTGATACCATAATCATGCGGTGGTGATGGTGGTGGTGTGAAAGTAATGTTGGAGCTGGCAGAGGGAAGAGGGCCAGTGGTGGCAACAGTGGTGGTGGATGTGGTGGGAGCTGAAGTGGGGATTCAGGTGCAAGTGATCAGGTGGTAGGCAGAGGCAGCAGAAGAGTGACGGTGATGGAGGTAGAGGAGGAGGTGAGGTGGGGGTGTTGGCGGAGGCTGTGGTAGAGGCGGTAGAGGTGGGGGTGCTGCTGCTATTGCTCTGTTTAGATGTGGTCAAGAGGAACCAAGCAATGCTAGAACTGCTAGACATCACCCCGATTTTCAGATGAAGAAACTGAAACCCAGCAAGGAGACAGCATTATCATTTCACACAAGAGAGGCTTTATCTTCCTGCCCCCTTCCTGTTTCAAATGCGCAAACCTGGTGGTTGTTGGATGGCCTTGAGAAATGATGCTAACACCCCTGAACTAAGATTCCAGAATGACCAAATACTTAGAACCAGGTATTCAGAAACACTAAGGACACCCTGCTTCTGCCAAGCCAAGAGCTGGCCTGATTCCACCTCATCTTGTTATAAATGTCTTCTAGCCACTGTAAGGGCAACCCAAAAACCACATTCTGTGCAGCTGGGACTTGCAGCTAAAACTGGGGAACACATTGGGCTTTCCCGGAGAAAATAAATTGAGGCAATTGTTATAAGATGGTTATGTAAAAGGAAGCCAGAGTTGACAGATTTTAAGTGTGCTTGAAGGCAAAACTGAGTGCTTAACGAATGGTATTTGATTTTTTTTAAACAAACTTTCTCTTTTAGAATAGCTTGAGGTTTACAGAAAACCACTAGGATAATAGAGTTCCCATGTACCCTGCATTCACTTTTCTCTATTGTTAGCATCTTACATTACTCTGGTACATTTGTCACAACTAATGAAACATTGGTTCTTTGGTACATTGCTATTAACTAGATTCCACGCTTTATTTGGATTTTATTAGTATTTTCCTAAAAGTAAAACCATATGGGTTTTTTACAATTGCAACAGGGTAAACAACATCACACTAGTAGCTTAAAGCTCCTGAGGATAGGATCTACTTTTATGCATGTATTTATATTTTTTAGCACCTAGTATATATAGTAGGGGCATAATAAGCATGTGTTGGCTGATCAAATGACTATAATATCCCATTAATTCCATTTTAGTATACAATAATGCACTCAGTCCAGTGATCATTTTGTACACCTGGAATTTAAGTGAGTAACCAGGGAAACTCAAGCTGTCATATAGGCTGTCCAGTGTACTCCACTTAAACTTTATTTTTAGAAAGCCCAGCCCAGGGCATATCTCAGTGCTGAAGGCAGTGCTTATAGCCATGGCATATGGGTTAAGCCTTCCAAGGCAATCTTAGAGACAGCACAAGAGAGAAGGTTTGGTAGGTCAAGGATCCTATAAATCACCATTCATCCTGATCTTTCTTCTTGGTGACTAGACTCCAGAGAGGTACATGACACTCTGTCCCTTCTCCTATCAGGAGCACCTACACATAACTATGTCCAGCCCTCTTGGCAAAGGCCTTATTTTTTGGTAGTCAAACTTCCTTTGCAGATTGAAAGTTTTTCTTAAAGTCAACAGAGCAAAATTAAGCTACCTAGAAGGGACTAAAAGGGGGAAATCATTACATTCAAAGCTTAAATTAGAAACTAAGTAACTCCTTTTGATTCAATAATAATGGCTAACATTTCCTAAATGTCAAGTACTGTACTAAGAAGTTTACTAACTCACTTTATCCTTAAGAACACAAGAAGTAGGCTCTCTCTTACACAGACGAAAACTTCTTCATCTCCTTCTTACTCCACATGTTCAAATGAGTAGATGGGTCCCATCTAACATGTGTTAGCATCTTTCATACTGAATTATGGTAATGTACTTTGTCAGTGTGTGAGCCTGATTCCAAAACCCTGAAAATAGTAGCAGAAGAAAAATATCAGCATTCAGAAACTATTTTGCCTGACTGTACCACCCTCAGTTCCCAATTCCCATCCCTCTCATTCTCTCTCTTCTCCCTCTCTCTCTCTCTCTCTCTCTCTCACATATACATGCACAGATGAACACATGGTAGAAGATAGGCCACAACTATGGCTTTCAACATAATCTGTACCGCCTGCTTTAAGTTTTAATAAGGGACGAATCAGTAGGTTAACTTTTTTAAAAAAGGTGATGCATTTCCTCTTATTAAAGTAATATATAGTCATGGTAGGAATGAATAACAAAAAATATGAACAGGTTTAAAGAAAACAAAAATGACTGTAAGCACATCCCAAAGGTAGCCATTACTATTATTTTGTTGCAATTTCTCCAAATCTTTTTTCTGTGTATATATGGTTTTCCTTAATTGAAATCAAATTGCAAATAAACCTTGATTGTGCTTTTTCTCACACGTTATATATTACCATTTTCCTGTGTTATAAATTCTTCAAAAGTACCATTTTTTAGGGAATAATAGTATACTTAATAATGTAATTTAGGGCTAATGTAAGTCTTTCACTTTAATAGCCTACCCCCAGCTCCCCTGCCTCCACATACACAATGATTTAAGAAAATAATTCTCATATAATAACAAAATCACACAGGACTTTTAAGAAGCTCGGTTTCTTTTCTGGATTTGATTCACAGCCAGATTACTTCTGACAAAATCTGGTACTTCTGACAAAATCTGGTATTCAGATTGCTATAAAATTGACATCTGACCATTTGTAATGTGGGGAACACACAAACATAATGACTCTTTACAAGATTTCACTAGTAATAAAATAATGTTTTAAAAAGAATATTAAGGGGCGCCTGGGTGGCGCAGTCGGTTAAGCGTCCGACTTCAGCCAGGTCACGATCTCGCGGTCCATGAGTTCGAGCCCCGCGTCGGGCTCTGGGCTGATGGCTCAGAGCCTGGAGCCTGTTTCTGATTCTGTGTCTCCCTCTCTCTCTGCCCCTCCCCCGTTCATGCTCTGTCTCTCTCTGTCCCAAAAATAAATAAACGTTAAAAAAAAAAAAAAAAGAATATTAATTCAGTCAAATGTCTACTACATAAGACAGTATTTTAGAGATGGTAGTTTCCAAGCAATTAGAGTATCAGTATTGATCCTTTGTGTACTCAGCAAAAAGGCACACAGTCACAGTAATAAATGGTTTGCAGAATATAAATTGATGGTACATCCATAATACTATTATCTAATTAAATAATTTTTTACTTGTTCCATGTTGTGTTGATGAGAACAGAGACAATATAGACTTTGAAATCATATGTAACTAAATTCAAATTCCAGATATACTATTCAGTAATTTCATTTTTCTAGATAAGTTGTCTACCTCTGACATTGAGAGATCTCATTCACCGAATAAGCATCATAGGGCCCATCTCATTGTGTCATTGGTGCTAATCATTAATTGAGACACTTTGTTTGAAGGTCCTTAACAGTGCATGATAGACAACAGAGGCTTCATAAATGCTAATTCTCACTGCCCTTCCTTCTCCCTAAATAGCCTGGTTTACCCAGCAGACATTTAGCTTAATTCCTGGTTCGGTACACACAACTTTTTAAATTATATATAATATAATATAATATAATATAATATAATATAATATAATATATAACATAATATATATATATATATATATATCTTGCCATATCCACTTACACAGAAATATGCTATATGGAAATGCAAATTTTACTCAATGAAAATACATATAGGATAATTTCCAGAGTAGCAGCTATTCATGTGCACAAATTGTGTGCCAGTCGGCTCAATCTGGAGAGGGTTGGTGCATACTGGATGTGAAAGCGAGCTGGCCAGGGCATCTGCTGTGCTCATCAATTGCCAGGCTGGATTTGGCAGATCTGCCTAGCTGGTCCGGAAGGATATTCCCTTCTTTTGTGTCTCATTAGGTCCTTCTGAATACTGGAACAAACTTCGCAGATAGAGAAGTGATCTTCTTCCATCAGGCATGTCTGAGTGGGCCACAATTCAAACTCAGCATCAGAAAATGTAGGGAGCAGACTATAATCTGAATCATTGCTACTCAAGGTTGCCCATCAGCCCCACAGACTTACTGAATCAGAATCTCTGGGGATGGGCCTCTTCAGGGACTCTGGTGCTCACAAAAGTTTAATATGAAGTAGAACTACATTCATTCAAAGAATATTTTTTGCGCATCTGCCATTCTCCCCTTGCTCACTTGACACCAGAACACAGGCCTGTACCTTGAAATAGGAAGAAGAAAAGACTTCACATTAACTAATTAAAACTCTTAAAATTCTACCTGTGTTTTATCAACATTTCTTGTTCCAAATTTCAGACTGTTTTCCAATTTCAGTTAAAAATCCATTTGAGGGGCGCCTGGGTGGCGCAGTCGGTTAAGCGTCCGACTTCAGCCAGGTCACGATCTCGCGGTCCATGAGTTCGAGCCCCGCGTCGGGCTCTGGGCTGATGGCTCAGAGCCTGGAGCCTGTTTCTGATTCTGTGTCTCCCTCTCTCTCTGCCCCTCCCCCGTTCATGCTATGTCTCTCTCTCTCTCCCAAAAATAAATAAACGTTGAAAAAATCCATTTGAAGTGCTTGCTTTTTAGTAATAGACATTTTGCTGGTGTTGAAATTAGTTTTCTCAAACGAAGGGATTGTACTTGGCTCCACTGTCTCCAGTCATTTCATCTAGGACGAGCTCCCTGAAGTGCCAACGTTAGCAGCATTGGCTGGTACAGTGGGCGACAGTTCCCATGTGGAAGGCACATGTGCACAGAGCACTTGTGCAGCAGGTGGCCATAGTCATTTCCATGACTTGCTGTAGATTTCCTACTAACAAGAGTCACTGGTTATGTGAGCAGGAAGAACATGCATGGTCCAGAACAGCCATCACTGCTGGAAACAATACAGGATATATGTGCATAAGAGTCTGGGGTCACGAATTATGTCATCAAAGGTGTCCTTATAAAAAAAGTTAAGAACACAAATGGAGCTTAAATTAAATTTATTTTTCCAATTTGGAATAAGAATTAAATCAAATTATATTTGAAACCCTGTCACTTGTGACATTTAAAATGTCTTAAATGTCTTTGCCTAGTGTATACTCGTCAGAATATCATAAAGCAAAACCAAAACATTCAGCTTCATTTCATTTAAAATACAAAGATAGATCTTTGTTTTTTTCTAATTATAAAGTTTATACCTATTCATGTATAAAATTCATGCAAACATAAAGAGCAAAAAAAAAAAGGCAGCTCAACTTCACCATCCTAGGGTAATCACTTTCAACATTTTGGGGATTATCATTATACATGCCTACCTATAATCACACACACACACACACACACACACACACACACACACACACTTTTACATAAATATGATCATAATATACTTGAGATTTTGAACCTCACTTTTCCCTTCTTCCCTATGTCCTGGAATTCTTTAGATCTTGGTAAATATAGATATGATTTATATTTTTAACAACTCTATAGAATTTTGTTTTATGGGTTAACATAATGTGTATAACTAATCCGAATTCATAGACTTTGGGTAATTTTCATTTTTCTATAATTTTAAATAATATTGGGATAAACATTCTGGTATATGGGCATATTTGTACTTTGTGGGTAATATCATTAATGTAAATAACTCAAAGCAAAATTATTGAATGAAGACTAGGCATTTAATAATTTGATTCCAAAACATAAAAAAAGTAAAAAGTTGATTCCATCAACAAACTGCCCCCCAAAAAGGCTGTTAATTTCCCTCCTCTTGACAGGGAATGAATATTATTTCCTTATACACCAGCCAAAAGAGGGTCACTCTTTTTTTTTAATGTTTATTTTATTGAAGAGAGAGAGAGGGCAAGCAGGGGAGGGGCAGAGAGAGAGGGAGACACAGAATCCAAGGCAGGCTCCAGGCTCTGAGCTGTCAGCACAGAGCCGGACACAGGGCTCGAACTCAGGACCAAGTTGGATGCTTAACTGACTGAGCCACTCAGGTGCCCCAAGGGTGTCACTCATTTTAATCTTTGCCAAACTCATATACAAAAATTGATATCTCATTTTTATTTCTATTTCTTTTGTTACTAGTGAAATTAAAGGAAATTGAGTTTAAGATATGAACTTAACTGAATATTTCAGGACCTCTCTGATTAACATTTGAGTTCTTGGGAGCGTGCTATATCCAAGGAATTTTTCATGTATAAGCTTGGAAGTGACACTTCTTTGAACTTCTTTGGGAGAAAAACACATAGCAACTTTCTCTTAGAAGAAACAGATAAGAGTAATTTAAATACATCAGAGCATACGGCTTTGGGCATCTCGTCATTTTTCTAAGATATTTTTAATCTTGAAAAAAGTATTTGGGGAACAGTCATCCTTTCCAATGTGATTCTATCATTATAAATAATTGTCAAATGTGATTTCAAATGCAGGCTGAGAGAAAAATGATAGTCAGAAAGTCTGGGTTCTGTTCTGGTTTGCCATTAACCTGCCTAATGACCTTATAAAATTGACTTCACCTTTATAGGCCTCAGTTTCCTCCTCTAAAATAATGAAAGGAGCTGAATAGTTGTCCTTTGAAGTCTTTACAGCCTAAGATGTGATTATGACTTGCATTCTAAGGATAGTAGCTTTGCCAGGCTCTTTATTGACAGTTACCCAACCCTAGCACTAATTTACGTCTATGCCTCCATCCTGGACACGACAATAGATATTGAGTTTAAATATTGATCAAATCCATGTAATCCATTTTGATTGTGGTAACATGAAGTTAGATAATTCAGAGAAATATACCTTTTATTTTTCATATGAATGTGTGTGTGTGTTCAGTCATTCATTTCTCAAACATTCCTTGAGCAACTACTTAATGCCTTACAAGCTAGTACTAGACTACAAGAATGAACAAGACAGATTTCCTTCCTTAAGAATCTCAACATGGCAGATGAGGAAGTGGACAAATAAACAAACAGGTATTGTCTGAAAGAAATGTTGAAGTTATTCTTAAATAATACTATTTCTTTCTCAAAAATCACATTTTTATGAGATGGCATTTCCCTTTTCCTCCATTCACTACACAGATAAAAATGATGAAAGGTTTGAGCAAACATGAAATGGCTTTTGGGGAAGAAAGGACAAATTTAGGCCTTTTTTGGGATTAAGTTATCCAATTTGTTTTTTAAGTTTATTTATTTATTTTGAGAGAGAGAGAGCATGCTATAATTTGGGGAGGGGCAGAGACAGAGGGAGAGAGAATCCCAAGCAAGCTCCATGCTGTTAGCGCAGAGCCCGACCCAGGACTTTATCCCACAAACCACAAGATCATGACATGAGCCAAAAATCAAGAGTTGGATGCTCACCCATTGAGCCACCCAAGTGGCCCTAAGTTAGCCACTTGAATGACAGATCCTAATACCTCCTCTTATTTTAACACTCAAATATAAACAACCTAGAAAGCATTTACTGTACCTGAAATCCAAACCTGGTTTTTTAGTCCTCATAAGTTACAGAAGGATGAGATGTAGTACAGGACCTTCCCACTAAAGCAGGACAGGCCTAGGGGCAGAGCCCATCCATAGGAGACTCATCTGGATAGGCAAAGCACCAAGTTTATGGGCACCAGGAACTCCAGTTTTAGTTGACACTAATAGCTAGTTTCCTGGAGTTCTAATACGTAGGCAGAAGCTAACTATTCTGAACCCAGAGTAGGTGATATTAGCGTCCCAAGAGGGTGGCATTTGGCAACTGGGAATCCATTCCATGCATAACAAGGACCTACCTCCAAAGCATGGGATTCCGCTAAACTTTTACACTGCTGGAAAGGAAATCAGATACTGTCTAGGAAAAAGAGCTTATCAAAGGCCATCGGTAACAGAAAAAAATCAAAGGAGAAATGCAGTTTTATGACCTAATCCAATAGTTCTCAAATTTTGGCATGCACCGGAATCACCTGAAGGACTTGATAAAACTCAGATTGCTGGACCCTACCCTGAGAATTTCAGATTCAGTAGGTTTGAGTAGGCCAAGGATTTGCTTTTGCAACAAGTTCCCAGGTAGTGGTGATGCCTAGATCACACTTTAAGAACCACTGACAGAACAGACAAAGAGCTCGCTCAAGGCTCAGCAACTCAGACATAGAAACTCTGTTTCCCATTGTGGGCTCTGAAAATAAGGAGAGTACTCTGGAGCCTGTGATTTTAGCCACAACTGTATTCTGATCTGATGAGTAGGTGACTGCGACAGCAAGGTGGGTGTTCGCTGACTATGGAGATAGAACAACAAAGTGGGCAAGGGCAGTGTGACCCAAAGTTGAAGAGGTACTTGGTTCTGGAACAGACACCATAGATGGGGTGTTGAGGCATACCCATGATCCCAGTTGTGGGGAGCAAGGAGAGGCTAAGGTAGGTTTTCACAAGGACTCATCACTCTCCCTTGAAACCAACGGCTGTTACTGGTCACAACATGTGCCTGTCCTTCATGTATATTTAAAGTATCTATATCTGAATTCTACTCCAAAGTATTAGATCTAACCCTTAGAAATTGCCAATATTTAATAGCTTTTGACACACAACACACACGCACATACACACATGCATGCACACACACACAGGGCAATTTCATGAAGTCCAACCTAATATAAACTAGACTATGAACTGAAAGTAAATGCAAAATTCTTTATACTTAACTCAGCCATTTAAAAAAAATACATTTAAAATGAGGAATCAACTCCTGGGTTGTCCACATTTAGATTTAAGCCCTTTGAGGATTTTTTCACAGCAAATTTTTCATCCTTGAAACTACTTTCAGAGCCAGAGCTGACTCTGATCGGCTGCCCCCTGCTGCCAGATGGGGAAGCAACCTGATTTTAACTGTATTTAGGAGGCTAGAGCTATTAAAGAAAAAAAATCAGGATTTCTAAATGTCACTCAGGATTATCCTTTGTTTCAAATAATCCTTGCCACTGCTTTTCTCCATTATAAGATTATTAAGACTTGACAGGTTAAGTCATTATCATGTGATCCCTACTAGCCTGACATATTTCCCTTTGGGATATAACCCAGAGTCAGTAAAGACGGTAGAATTACAGTTGGACTCTCAATAACTCACACTAATGACAGGGACAACTGCTTACAGATTTCAGTCATCAGGCTAAAGAGGATGTAGTGAAAGGTAATAGAATAAAGGGGCTTCGAGTGTGGATCTTGGTGATTTTGCTGGAGTGAGTTTGCATTTAATTACCTTCAACAAAAACTGGGGTTTGTGCTCTGGTGGTTTTGTTCTCTGTGTGATAAAACTGAATGAGTATAAGCCAGCTCCAGTCCTTTGCCCTCAATTCTTCTCTGTAACACCAAAGGGGACTGCTGGGTTTTTATAAGAATCACTGAGCTTTAGATTTAACACAGAAAGAACTATGTGCTCCAGTTGGTAACTGATGGTTGCTTGTGGAAAATGACGGAAGTGCTTAAAATTCTTTCCAGAATTAGTTGGAAAGTTTAGACTGTAATTCAGATACACAACTGTTTAAATGCCGCCCCATCCCCACCACCATTTTTCTTGTTTTTGAAGGCCACTGTATGCACTATTTCTGAAGCTTAGGGTGGGGAGGGTATGTGTCCCCATGAGGCCCTAGCCCTTCTTCATTCCCTGATTTGTAGGTTCCCTCCCCAGGAACAGTGAGCCTTGGACAAACCAGGGGTCCAAAGGGAGTGTTACAGGTGCTCCCAATTGGGTCACAGGCTGCAAACTTTGAGAATGACTATTCTGAATTATAGTTAAAATTTAATTTGGCGAATATTATTGAATTTCTCTCTGTAATTCAGAAAGGCTCTGGAGACACAGGAATAAATAGGTCCCATCTAAAGGCTCACAATCTCATTTCTTATAAGTGCACATAGGTTGGTTTTACTGAGTTATTATTGAAGTAAAGGAAATTGTCACCTCAGAGTTTTTCCTCCCATGCAAACTGTGCATTAGTATGCCAACGACATGAGCATTTGCTGCACTTTACACCTATTTCTTGCAAGATGAAAACCAAAATCTTTAACTTAGCTCATAAAGTTCAGCCCAGAGCTGTACAAACTATTTTTACTGAAGGGCCAGCTTTGTTTTGTTTTGTTTTTTAGCATCTACTCTGTTGCGGATCCATGCTTTTATAAATGTGATAAAGGCTAATTACTCAGATAAATGAAACAGAAACAAAAAGTCATGCAAAATGCAAGCCCAACTTTTTTATTATTAGATTCAACAAAAATAAACTTACTTTGTGAAATTGCTGTAAAAATGTCTAAACGCATACTTTCAATGTTTAGACTTATTGCAGTGTGGTGACAGACATTGGAAACAGTTCACAAGTCTGTACAGCCCACTGAGTAACACAGCGTAGCCCCTTCCTCTCCCTGTCATTCTGCAGGCAGCCACGCTGACCTGCTTCCCCTTCTTACATGTGCCACTCTCCTGACACTGGAGTGCTGTCCCCTCTCCCCAACCCCTTCGTGCCTAATTAACTACAACTAGAACCACCCTTCAGATCTCAAGTCACATGTCTCTGCCTATCCTGACATCTCAGATCTCAAGTCACATGTCTCTGCCTATCCTGACATCTCAGATCTCAAGTCGCATGTCTCTGCCTATGCTGACATCCTAGACCTGGTCAGGGCCCCTGTTCTGTGCTCTTGTTGTACCGCGTATCTCTCCTTATCCTACTTACCACCATTTGGAAAAATGTGACTCCCCCCACTAAGCTGTAAGCTTCACAAATGGAGTGCTGTCATCAGTCTTGTTCACCAGTGATCCCAATGCCTAGCGCAGTGGCTGGAACATACTAATTGAAAATACTTATTCAATTAATAGATAATTAAAATATAACTTGAGTTCATATCATTCAAATCCCCATTTTACAAATGAGAAAACTGAGCTGCAAAGAGATTAAGAGATTTGCCCCAAATTTCCAAAGATATGTATATATCTTACATATATATACATAAAGATATATGTATATATTATATATATACATAAAGATATATGTATATATTATATAGATATATATAGATATAGATATAGATATAGATATAGATATAGATATAGATATAGATATGTGGATCTGCCAAAGTCCACACCACTCCTTTTTTATGACACATATTAAAATGAGACATTACACAGACATTATGAAAGCTGTTTTGGATGATAGCATTTCTAGGAGTTGAAGCCTAGTTTTCAATACTACTCCATTTCCAAAGCTATCCAAAAATGCACAGTTAAACAAATTTTATTTTATAATCCACCTATTCATTCCACAGATGTTTGCCGAACACCTATCATGTGCACAACTCTAAGTGCTATAGATTTAGCAGCAAATGAGAAAGCCCAGGCTCTGCAGAGCAACAGTCTCAGTCTAGCAGGAAGGACAGCAGCTAACACTTAGAAAAATACCCATGATTGGTAATAAGTTCTATGAAGAAAACAAATGCAAGATAAAAGGATAGAGAATGGTGGAAGTATTATTTTTTTATGATATGATCAGGGGCCACTTTGAGGAGATGACACTTGAGTTGAGACTTAAACATGAAAACGAAAAGGAGACACAAGGGTCTGGTGGAAGACAAGAGGGATAGCAAGTACAAAGCCATGCGGGTGGGGACAAGTCTAGTTCTGTTCTGTGACAGGACACAGTGAATGAGCAGGAGAGGGTTAACCTCAATGTTGGAGAGTAAATGGGGGCCAATCATGGTTGACTGAGCCTAAAGGCAACATCATGATCTGATTTTCCTTTTTCAAAATCCCATCCTGATTTTTAAGGAGAATACTATGGGGGCAGGTGGGGAGGTGGAAGCAGGAAATCAGTGAGGAGCAGTCCAGGTGAAAGATGAGAGCAAGGTGCCATCAATGATGGTGTTGAGATGGTGTTCAAGATTTATTCTGAAGGGAGAGTTGAGAAAACTTGCTGAGGGATTGGATGTTGGAGATGAGAAAGAGGATTTTGATCTGACCAATTGAGTGAAAATTAGTGCCCAACACAGGAATGTTAGAAGACTTAAGAGGGGTCTTTGAAGGACAGAGATTGGATTAAAATCAAGAGTAAAGCAGTGTGTGCAGTAAATAATGCACAATATAGACCACAGAGAGAAAAGAGTTTTAAGTATAATCCAAGTAACTGAAACATTAACACTTTTATAAATATTGGTATAGTTTTTTGTTTGTGTCTGGCCCAAAATCAAGATAATTTTTCTAAATTTACAGATAATGAGTTACTATTGCTCCTGGAAAACATATAGCACTATGTTCAAGGTTATTTATTATAGCAATGATTTTAATGACAATAAGAAATAATCTAGTCATTAATAAGATACCAGATAAGTAAGTTAAGGTATACCCTTGCAACGGAATATCATACACATATAATAAAACTGAAGTAATTCTCTGTGTACTGATATAGAAAAATCTTTAAGATGTATTAAGTGATAAAAGCAAAGTACAGAATAATTGGTATAGTATGTTACCTCTTGTTAAAAAGGTAGGAAAATGAAAATATGTGCAATATCTGTGTTTGCTTGTATAAGCAGAAAGACACTTTGGAGGGATATGTAAGAAACTACTCACAGTGGTTATGTATGGTTAAGGCACTCTGGATGGATGAATTAGGGAAATCGGGGATGGGGGTATGAGGAAGATTTGCCACTGGATACCTTAATTTTTTTTCTTTTTGAGATATGTAACATCTATTCAAAAGAATAAATCAACAAAAAAGAAATATAACATTAGGCCGAGTTCCAAGAATGCCCAGTATTATTATTACTGAAAACACACTGCTGCGAATGAAAACTTTTTAAAGCAGGGCACTTCCTCTAGCCTCTGAGCATCTTCCCTGGGGAAGGAGAGGATGAATTTCTAATGTGAAATTCCATCTACTGGACTTTCCAATCCTAGTCTCTCAGGTTTGCACATAGCCTTCCAACTTGAGTTTAAAAAGAGCCAGAATGTCTGGCTTCTAAGACGAAAGTGATAAGTAAGTCATTTTATTGTACTTGCCTGATTGCTTTCTTCTTATACTGCCAAGGTCAGCACTTTACAGCCCTTCTTTCATTCATGTATTCAACAAATATTGATTGAGCACCTTCTATGTGCAGTGCACTGCACTATATCCTAAAATACAAAGATTAATCTAATTTCTCATTGATTCTCTTAATATAAAGTATAAAGTGGCAAGGAAATGCCATCCTCTTTGCAGCTGTGGTTATTTCCATGGTCCTAAGAGATTAAGTACTTAACAAAAACAGGATATGTATTTGCCAATTGGTTCTAGGAAGCAAAATCCACTTGATCCCATTTTTTTCTAGGTGATAATAGGGATCAAATTTGACTTTGGGGGAAGGTAAGATAGCTTGTCTCTTTTCTTATGGTTAGTGCTTATCTACTGTGGTAAGAGTATGAAGTACATTGTTTCAGCTTTGCACTTAGGTTTGAAAACATTCATTCATTCATTCGTTGACTCATTCATGCATTCCCAAGACCCTGATCCCATCCCAAGGACTGATACCATCCCATGATGGTAGGAGCTGAGGGAGGTATGAAGATAACTCAGATTTGGGTCCTGTCTCAAGAAGGTGATCTGGTTGGCCAATAATGGCATGCTCATAAATAACTGTAATACATGACAGAAGTGATCAGTGTCATAGGAGAGGTTCAGAGAAAGAGTTCTAAAGAGAGAGATCAGCTGAGCTGGCAAGACAACAAGGAAGACTTTATCCCATAGCCCCACGCAGAGGGTTAGGGATAGGTCAGACCTATCCCAGACAAAATTGAAGCCTGTGAAAGCCTCCTAGTCTGAGAGATGCTTCTCTATCCAGTGCTCCCAGTGGATGATACCTTTTGATTATATATGTTAGCTTGGAGGTTTTTTTCTGTGTCTTTGAAATACATTGATAGCTCTGATGACAGTTTTGATATTTACTGCCTTCTTGAGCATGATGTCACCCGGATTAGAAATAAATATAGCCCCAGCTTGTCCTGCAAGTAAACCAAATCAATAACCCATTAGTCCAATACCATAAATGAAAACAGATAAAACTCCATTAAAAATAGCCGCCAACACTTTTTAAATACTGTGCTTACCTAACTTCACAAGCATTGCTTCTTTTAATCCTCACATCAAACTTAAAAGTTAGACACTATTATTACTGTGTCTAACATTCTACCAATATTTCTACTACAAAGAGATAGAAGCATAAGAAGATTGTTACCTATAGTCACACAACTACCAAGGGGTAGAGAGCTGGAGCTGTTTCCAGATCTGTCGGATTACAAACCCATGATGTTAACACTATGCTATTGGTTTTCAAACTTTAGCATGCATCAGAATCACTCATAGAGCTTGTTAAAACACAGCATGATGCCTTCATCCCTAGAGTTTTTGATTCAGTGGGTTGAATATGGGGCCAAGAATTTGCATTTCTAACAAGTTCCCAGGTGATACCACTGATGCTGATGCAGGAGCTGCATTTTGAGAACCATTTTGAGAACCACTGCAAATCTGCTATACAGAAAGCTATATAGCTTTCCCACTATTCTTTGGAGGAACTTGAACCCAATCTCACTGGATAAATACTTAGGCCAACTTTCTCTTTATTGGAATAATCAAGAATTCACTTGAAGTCTTTGAACAGACTGACTCACAGAGAATTTAAAGCAAATAACCAATATATTAAATTTCCCAATTTAATAATTCATTTCCTATGAAATGAATATGGAATTCTTTTTCATTAAGGGCAAGGATGATCTTTCTGCATGAATTATGAAGATATTTAAATTAGTTGAATAGCATTCTAATAACCAGCTTATGATAGTTTCAGTGAATGTTCTGTCCTTCAAACAGGGCTATGATATGAGAAATCAAAGCAGGGAAGCTCTGAACAAATACCATATGATTTCAGTTATATGTGGAATTTAAGAAACAAAACAAAAAAAAAAAGAAAAAGAAAAAAAAAGAGAAAAAAAAAACCCAGACTTAACCATAGAGAACAAACTGGTAGTTACCAGGGGGGAGGTGGGTAGGGGGATGGGTGAAATAGGTGAAGGGGATTAAGAGTACACTTACTGTGATGAGCACCAGAGTGATGTATAGAATTGTTTAATCATTGTATTATACACTTGAAACCAAGATAACACTATATGTTAATTATACTGGAAGTAAAATATACATTTAAAAAAATGGGGAAGTCCTCAAATTCTAAAGGTTGGCACCGGATAATCAAGAGAGGAGATATTTTCCTGGCACATCTAAATAAAGAAAGAGGTATTTGTCTTACATCCTGCTATTGTCTCTTCCCATAATACCCTGTGCTTCTCCTTTATGGCACTTACCACACTTGAAAATATTTGTGTAATGTCACTCAGCCCTTCCAAATTGTAAGGATCACATCTGTTTGTCTTGTTTACCACCATCTCCCCAGCCTGTTACAGTTCCTGGCAGTATTTGCTGACTGGCTGACTTACTGCTCTCTAATCCATAATCTTATAGGCAACAAATAATAACCACAGCAGTTACAAACCTGCCTAGCTAGCACCAGAGAGAATTTTTTACAGAATATTCAATAAATACTTGTCCAGTGTAGGGAGTCGAGGAGGGAGAATTGTGTGAATACTCCATAAAACAGAAGGAACATGCTTTTTGTTGCCCATTCCTGAGCCTTTTCCTGAAGCACTTATCTGAGATGACTTCTTCCTGTTCAATGATTTCTGGGCTGTAATATAAAGAAAACACATTGCTTGAGGAAAGCTACAGTTTAATGAGGCAAAAAATAAAAACATCCTATGAATCCAGTCCAGCTGTGTGGATATTTCCTGCCAAAAGGTGTAGGAGTTGGAGTAATAGGGGATGTGCATGAATGTGAATGAGAATGGATGTCTAGAGTCCCAGATGGATTGCAAGCTATATCAGGAAAAACCAGTGACTGTGTTCTCATTGTCATGCTCCAGATGACACAGTAGCAGTCCCTACCCTTGTACACCAAGGGAGAAGATGCTGACTGAGTCATCTCGCTCAGATTCTTGGATCACATATGTCTCTCTTCACTCTCATTGTGGTTGTGATGATACTTGGTGGGTTGCAAAGTACTAGAAGAATCAATCATAAAGGCTGATAGATATTAAAAACTTTGGACGGGCTCCAAGCAAATAATTAAACAAAATACATTTGTAATGTAGTTCAAATATGAGTTGCCAGCATCAGAGAGATAAGTACCATCTGTGCAAACTGAGACTTAAGTAAAAGTCTTCATTCTGCTAGTTTTTTAAGCTCATATTCGACTGACATGATGATGTTTATTGGATTATGCTCTAGTGTGATGCTACTGGCCATTATGGATAGACACAGTAAGAAACGGCCTAATAGAATGCATTCATTGTCATGTCTACCTTAAAGATATTTTTAGAACATTATTCATTATATTTTCCAGTGCCATTTCCTAGGACAAAATTCCTTAGGAAGGAGAAAATTTCTTTTTAGAAGGGCTATACATGTCTAGAGCAATTAGTTTGCTTCCTGCCTTAAAGAAACTAGATATTGTGTAACTGATTAGGATTCAGTGTTCCTAGTTAGAAATAAATATCTTAGAAAAATGGAACTTGGGGTGCCTGGATGGCTCAGTCAGTTAAGCATCTGACTTCAGCTCAGATCATGATCTCACAGTTTGTGTGTTCGAGCCCCGCATCGGGCTCTATGCTGACAGCTCAGAGCCTAGAGCCTGCTTTGGATTCTGTGGCTCCCTCTCTCTCTGCCCCCCTCCCGCTCCCACTCTGTCTCTGTCTCTTTCAAAAATAAATAAATATAAAAGAAGAAAAAAGAAAAATGGAACTCATGGTATCCATTTTAGTACTAGACTTGCTTTTGGCTTTATATTATGCTACCATTGTTTTTCTCCTTGAGTCTATACACATCTATTATGTGTTTTCTTTCTCTATTTTATTAATTTTGAAAGCTAATATATCCATTTATGTAGCAAAGTGCAAATAAGTTCATTCAAAAATACTTTTTGAGCATCTATTAAGTGTGAAGAACTCTCCTAGGTGTTGAGGATTCCACATAAACAAAACTGATGTGGTTCCTATCTGTACTGATGGAACTAATGTTTGTGAAAACATGAAAAGTTTATTAAGGCATGTCTAGAAAATAGATGTATTTTCTCTCAGTGCTCCTGGGCAAATTAACCTCTTTGAAGCTGTCTTCTTTTTATTAAGCTTGGGAATAATAAAACTTTCTTTCTATAAGATTTTTGTAAGGATTATATTAGATCAAACACATATTGTGTGCCTATCATATAATAGGTTCTCCATTAATGCCTTTCGCTTTTCCCAATTAAAACCATAATATGGGGCGCCTGGGTGGCTCAGTTTGTTAAGCATCGGACTCTTGATTTTGGTTCAGGATTCTTGATTTCAGTTCAGGTCGTGATCTTGCAGTTCATGACATGAGATCAAGCCCCGTGTTGAGCTGTGCGCTAACAGCTGCTGAGCCTGGGTGGGATTCTCTCTCTCCCTCTCTCTCTACCCCTCTCCCACTCGTGTGCTCTCAATCTCTATTTCTCAAAATAAATGAATAAACTTAAAAAAAAAACATGATATGTTTTGTTTAAATGCTTCTGGTTTTACCAACTCTGCTTTGGAAAAATGGATGTTTTGGATTCTCTGTTAAAGCTAAGGAGTGGATGCTTAAACACAAGTTTCATTTTATTAAAGACCCAACCTAAAACACAAAGAGATTAAGAAGGAAGGAGGGCTTAAGTGAGTTTCCCTCTAAAAAGGAAAGGATTAAGAAAGAAGACCCCCTCGGAAGGAGAAAGAGCTGGTTCTGATTAGGAGAGACAACAGACAGATATGACAGAGCTTCCACCCAGATCATAAGTTGAGGGCTCCCACTTTCCTATCCATTGTGTTTTGCCTCCATGAAATAAATTTGGAGCAGGGAACCTAGAGAAGCAGTTCCTTTTCTTTTTTTCCTGACGGACATTTGTCAGGTCTCTCTCTAGGCAGCTAAGAAAGGCAAGCACTTCTAACACGCAGCTATATCAAGGAAGTTACACTTAGCTATTTTAAGGAAGTTATTTGTTGTTCGATTTTTTTCTTCTTTCATTTCAAAGAGAGTTGGGGGAAAGCCCCTGCTAAACTTGCCTTCTCATTCATCACAGGAATGTGCACAGAGCAGACGTCCCAGCCGTGAACCCCTGCTCCAGGCACAGCCACTACACGCCTACTTAGTGGCAGCCTATTCTGTTCGCAGACAAATTACTCAAAAGGAAATAAACATTCTCCCAAATGCTGACCCTGTAACTTCTACATGTGAAAAGCATGGAGCCTGAGTTCCATCAAGTGTGACTTAAGGTGCCTGTGAAAGAGTCCCATAATTATTCACCAAAATAGGAGACAAGGAGTAGTTCTGACTGGAAAGCTTTTCATAAGCCTAAGAACTGTCTCCATTTAGCTCATGCTTTATAAAGTGCCTAAAGGAAGGCAGTCTGCTATAGTCGTAGGAAGATCCTCAGCTTCAGAGTTAAACAAAACCAGATTAAGTCCCACAACTGCCACCTTAACCCTCAGCATTATGAAAGGAAGTATGAGGACCTACTTTGCTGGAGTGTTTTAAGGATTCCATTTGATTTCCAACATAAAGAATTCGACAGAGTGTCTTGTTACTTCCCTGACCTTGCCTTTCCTTTTGTGCTAGTAACTGTGGTGTACACAAAAGACAATCTGGGATTTATAGATGTGAAGCCATGAGCACATAGAATGAGATGGTACTTGATCTGTGGAATGTGCTTCCCAATCCACACTGGCCTTGAGCTGGCCTGAGATATAAAGTACATTAGAGAATTCAGTAGGGCTTGCAGTTGAAGTCCCTGAAAAAATTCTCAAATCTTTTCATTCCATAGGACCCCTTTTCTTCTCTGCTGTCTGTGGATAAGTCTTATCAGTACACACAAATATACACTAATTGGCACGGTGCTTATAGCGTTTAAAAATGGTGATACCTTTTGCTTTGCCCAGGAGAAGAAAGAGATGAGAGAGAAAGGAGCAAGGAAAGAAAAGAGAAGAAACTACTGTCTATCAAGTGCCTACAGTGTTCACTCCCTTTACTGAGTTCTTCCACACAGCTTTGTAAAGTGGGTATAATTATTCCCATTTTAACAGATGAGAACGGAGAAGCTCAGAAAGGTCACTTTACCCAAATTTGCACCCTTGTAAGTTGGAGTGCTGGCATTTAAACTTAGACTTTCTGCCTCTTTGTCCAGAGGGAGGTAGAAAGGGAGTTCAGTAAAAACTATCCACTTCAATGACACTGAAAAAGCTGGTTTGCCATAGTGTCTTCAGGACTTTTCACAAAAGTTACCTAGCGCAGTACAAATTAAAGAGCATACACTTGGGGTTGAATATGCCTGTGCCCAAATCCTGGCTGTCACCATACCCTCCAGCTATTTGACCTATGTAACAACAGGAATTTATCCACATGTGGCTACTTGGTATCCAGTGTGTTTGTCCAAGGAGGACATAAACTGCAATAGAAGTTCCGCGGTATCACTGAGTAGAACATGGTGGTAGTAGAAAGGCATGGCTCACAGTGTGGGCCCCTGTGACAGACAGGCTTGGCTTCTAATCGCGGCTTTCTAGTAGACAATAAAACATAGCCGTCAAAAACACAGACAGACTCTGGACTTTTGTCCCATCTCTGACACTTACTAGTTCTCCCACTGACTCTGTCTCAGTTTCTTCATCTGTAAATGGTTATAAAAAAGAAAAATATCGGGGCGCCTGGGTGGCGCAGTCGGTTAAGCGTCCGACTTCAGCCAGGTCACGATCTCGCGGTCCGTGAGTTCGAGCCCCGCGTCGGGCTCTGGGCTGATGGCTCAGAGCCTGGAGCCTGTTTCCGATTCTGTGTCTCCCTCTCTCTCTGCCCCTCGCCGTTCATGCTCTGTCTCTCTCTCTGTCCCAAAAATAAATAAACGTTGAAAAAAAAAATTTAAAAAGAAAAATATGGACCCTAATGAGTTGTTGTGACCTAGGTACTGTTGAAATATATGCAAAGTACTCAGCACAGTACCTGGTACATTTTAGATGCTCAGTAAGTGATTACTGCTCATTACTACTACTGCTATTACTAGAGACCTATCTTTGGGCAAGTTATTCTCTGTGAGCTTCAAGCGCCTTTTCTGTAAAATGAGGATATAATCATATCCACTTCAAGAAGTGTTCATGACAATTCAGTTGGAAACTTTGTAGCTTGCTTAATATCATTTTGGTAGTTATTTTTATTAGCTAGACGCTCTGATGTTCATTTCTTCTTTGGACCATGACGCTCTTCAGATAAGTTTACTGTTCTGAGTAATTTCCTCAGAGGTAGAAATTGCTGTGTTCATTGTTAGATGTCAAGTAAAGAACTATTTTATTCTTGGCAGCTTTAAAATGAAGAACACATTGGGGCGCCTGGGTGGCGCAGTCGGTTAAGCGTCCGACTTCAGCCAGGTCACGATCTCGCGGTCCGGGAGTTCGAGCCCCGCGTCAGGCTCTGGGCTGATGGCTCGGAGCCTGGAGCCTGTTTCCGATTCTGTGTCTCCCTCTCTCTCTGCCCCACCCCCGTTCATGCTCTGTCTCTCTCTGTCCCAAAAATAAAATAAAAAAAAAAAAAAAAATAAAAAATAAAATAAAATGAAGAACACATCAAATGCACAAAGCCTTCTTCTTCAGGGGTGACTCTCTAACACTGTCTCTGTGCCCCCTTCATTCTCACATTGTTCAGGAAATTGTTTCACTCGGAAAGTCAGAAAATGTTCTCTTGCCTTCCTCCAGGCAGAACACATAACCACTATATTTCTATGTAATACATCACTGCAATTTTCAACTTTTTCCAGTAATCTTCAAAATTCAGTGTCTTCTCCACATACTCTCTCAGCACTAAGTTCATTTGTGTTGGTTTCAAAATCACCGGACATGTACCAGTCCTTCCTTAAGACATCTTTGATTCAAGTTACAGTTTCTTCTCTTTTGCGTTATTTAACCTCTATGCCAGCTGAGTCTCCCTAAATCTTGAGATCAAGATAAGATTGACTCAAAGCTCTCCTGCACTGTGAAATTCAGCACCTCTCCATCCCCGCATCATTTCACAAGATTTCTGCAAATCTGAAGGTTGCTAAATTCTCTGGCTCTAAGCTCCTACTTCTGTTTTACCAGTCTTAGGTTTGTGGATTTTTAAAAATTCATTCAACAAATATTTAAGCACCCATTCCGTGTCATTTACTGTTTGGGTTCTTCATATATAGCACTGAACAAAACATACAGTTACTTCTCTGTTTTTCTCTCCTTCTTCCACACCTTGTCAATTTGAATGTGGAATTTGGCTCTATTCTTCAATTATAAGCAAAAGGCTACATCTTACAGAAGATGTTTGTAACTCCAGCAGATATCACTAAAGGTTTGGGGATATAACTGCAAGGGGAGGGAGGTTGAAGAGAGGACTAACTTACCATCAAAAATTTGTTTTAATTATGCAAGTTTTTTAAGTTTATTATTTTTTAGCACTCTCTGCACCCACGTGGGGTTCAAGCTCATGACCCCTGAGATCAAGAGTCACATGGTCTTCCAACTGAGCCAGCCAGATGCCCCTAATTTTGCAGTTTTTTAAGCCAATCTTCTTTCTCTCCTTTCTCCCTCTTCCAAATTGCTACTATATTTTAATCCAAAGTAAGTATGATTTCCAACCACCCCCACAAATGGCTTTGCAGAAAATATGAAAAGTCCATGGATGAGCCATAAACTCATAATAGCCTTTCCCTTGGCTACTGAAATGAGATCAAAAGGTTTTAAATTATTACTGCTAAGAATTGCATTACGTTCTTAGCCAGGAGCCATTCCTAGTCTGCCTGAGATGTTGGTGGAAGAGTTTGGGGAGGAGGTGGTTTGGAAGAAACCTCAAGAAGTCTTAGGTAGGCAGGACTATATATCATCTATTCATCCTTTCATGCCTTCATTCATTCAACAAGCTTTTCACTTAACACCCCTGTACTCACAAGACTGTGCTTGTAGCAACACAAAACAGAATATGAGTCTCAGTATCCAACTTCAAGGAGATCACAGTCTAGACTTTTACAAAGAAGAATGGTGATTGAGCTGGATATGAAAGAATACATAGAATTCAACAGGAAGAGATGAGGAGATGGGAATTCCAAATGAAGGGAACAGTTTCTGCAGAGACCAGAAACTTGCATCCATACAGCCTTAACCAGCATGGTGAGTGGTGCAGAAAGCTACCAAGTGAGGCGCTACAGGACAGGAAGTGATGGAAAAAGATTCTACAGACATAGGCAGAGATACAGGCACAAAGTGCTCCCCCCCCCCCCTTCCAGGAAGAACATTCTATGATGCCAGGCAACTCCTACTGTTTGGACTGTCCTCTGTGGAAGTTTGATGCCCTGAGGAATACTGACTTTCTAAAAGCTTTCTAAAAGTTAGTGAGACATCAACTTTCTGAAGCCCAAGTTAATCAAAGGCAAAATCCAGTTTGTGTATTTTTGTAAACCCTTGCTCTTGCCTGTGCAGTATCATATGGAGAGAAATATTATTGATAAAAGATCCCAGAGTCCTGAAGTACCTAATTTCATTGTTCATTTTGAAGAAGAGGAAAGAGATAAAAATATTAATATGGTACTATGTGATTTTGAAATAAAAGTATAAACCTTCACAGAGTTTAAACTGAAAACAGATGAGTAAAATTCTACAGTACTAATTAAGAGAGGCTTAAATGGACAATAAGCTCCATAATGGATGAATCCAAGTTAAATTCTTACAAAAACTGTCAGTCGCTTTCTTTTACTGGGGCAGAGTTTGTGTCATTGCTGTACCTGAAATCACTATGGTATTAAAATATCCAAAGATAAGAAGTCCACTTCTATTTCCAATTAAGTCTTCTCTAAGACAAGAATTTTTTTTAATGAGGGGAAAAATGCAAACAACTTCGTTTCTCCTTTTCAAAGAAAAGGTCAGAGTAACTCTAAGCCCACTGAAATAATTGTTTTTTAAAGTTGTTGGAAAGGTCAGGCAGAAAAAAATATTTCTGGAATTTCTAAATCTTGATGACTTTAACATAGAAAGTTCTACAACAGAGTACATTGTGTTTTTACTGAAATTTAAAATCTCTTAAAGCACATTTGTAATGAGGTCTGTACACAATTTATTATAAATGGAAATAACACTAGAAAATGAATCTCAATTTTTTTACACTGCTGCATTAAGTTGGCCATGATTTGCATATGGGTATAGATATAAATATGGATAGATATACAATACATACATTTAAGTATGACAGAACATATATGTGTTATACCTAAAAGCAACTGTGATCTGTGATGAACTAATGGGAAAAACAGGAAGTAGACCTTTAAAATAATTGATCTTCTTAGGGCACCTGGGTGGCTCAGTCAGTTGAGCATCCAACTTTGGCTCAGGTCACAATCTCACAGTTTGTGAGCCCGAGCCCCAAATTGGACTCACCGCTGTTGGCGCAGAGCCTGCTTCAGCTTCTCTCTCTCTCTCTCTCTCTCCCCCTCTCTCTTTCTTTCTCTCTCTCTCTCTGCCTGCTTGAACTCTCTCTCTCTCAAATATAAAAATAAAAACATTTAAAAAATGAATAAAATAACTGATCGTCTTGATGGTAACATTTGAGGAAAAGCAGTGTTTAAGAAATTAAAAAGAAATCTTTGTGTTTTTAATCTAGTGATATACGACAGCGTTTCAATTAACCAGAACACTCACAGCCATCTGAATGTCATATTTAATTGAAATTTTTCATCACATCAAGATTGACTAAAGGAGAAAAAAAAAATTTTTTTAAGCGGCAAATGTTTCTAAAATGTATTCCTGCTTCTTTCTGCATCACTAAGTGCAATACACTATACCAAATTCTTTCTTTGAAGAATGGGGGTATTACAGGCCTCGGGGCTATTACTCTGGTGCATCTTTCCTGATTGAATAGTCCCCAGGTGTCAGAGATGGGCTGAATGAATATAGACTGACTGTGGTACGTAACTTGGAATCTTCAGAATCTTTCAAATGAGCTTATTTGCTTGCAAGTTAATTTTTATTCTAAACATGAAATTTTCTGGAAAAGTTCATTGAGAATGCTGGTTAATTAGGTTTTTGTTTTACTGCACCTGAACAGATTAATTGGCTAGAAGGAAGGAGATAATGTGGTATTGTTAATGTTGGTGGGGGGGAAAAGAGGAGTGACTGTAAATTTTCAGATAAATTGATTTGGATAGGTGTTTAAACCATTTGGAGCTTTCTTCAATTTAGTGTTTATAGGAGTAGCTTAAGTAGAGAGGCCCCTGGGTGGCTGAGTTGGTTAAGCATCTGACTCTTGATTTCAGCTCAGGTCATGATCTCACAGTTTGTGGGTTCAAGCCTGCTTGGGATTCTCTCTCTCCCTCTCTCTCTGCCCCTTACCCACTCGTGTCTCTCTCTCTCTCTCTGTCTCTCTCTCTCTCTCTCTCCCACAAAATAAATAAATAAAAACTGAAAAAAAAGAAATATCTTAGGTAGAGAATCCAAGACCTCTTATACTTTCTGGGAAACTTTTAAAAGTCTTATAAAATTTGACATATGTTGATATGGAAACAACTAGGATCTTCATGTTAAGTAATTAACTTTTTTCTGTACATGTAACATCAACCTACAATTAGTGTAATTTCACTCAGTCTAATGAAATATCTGTACCATGTAGTTACTTTTTTATCTTTGAACTTGAAAGACCATACTGTATTATTTAGCAAGATGAAATGAGTTTAGGCCAAATCTCTTTTAAATGTTAATTTAATCTATTTTGATATATATATCTCAGAGTTTGGAGGAAAAAAATTTAGAGGATAGCAGAGAATCTATTTTTAAGAGATTCAGAAAAACTTCATAGGCAGCTTAAAATTAACATTATCAAATTACTCTTCTGCCTATTTATAGTGACTTGGGACACAGATTATGAACATATTTCCAGTATAGGAGACACATACAATCTGCCTGAAGCAGAATGTAAAAATGACCCAACACTTTTGTGAACTAAATGGTTCATCAAACTGTTCTAGTTCTTCAGAATTAGAAACAAGATATGAATATGGTGCCTATTAATAATTCATCAGACAAACCAATGAACTAATTAGTAGAAATATATACTTTTAGAACTGCTGGAAATGTTTCAATAATCTCAAGGTTCTCTACACTGAATCCTTTCTTAGACTTTGAAAGTTGAGAGTCATCTTTGTTATTGTGATTATATAACTTTGGTTGAATACATTTCCTAATATGGCTCTATATTTGTCAATCCTAGAGCACATAAAACACCCTGTGAATTCTTTAGCAATCTAATGGTACCTTGGAGTTCTGCAGTTGTTGCTTGAATTGGCCAGATCTAGACTAGCTTTGGATTTTTATTGTTAAGGCAAGTTCATTACTTTTTCATCTCATTGTAGTGTGGCATTATCAAATTACTCTCAAAATAATAAATAGTTCTTTTAGATACTATAGACTCTCAAATACATATAGAAAATAATTTACTTAACAAACGAGATTTGGCTGATTTATAGAATTGTTAGAGCCTACTGAATGCTCACTTTTACATATCACCTAGTTGATTATCACAAAAACCCTGCAGAGTCAGTGAAGCAGTTTATAGTATCATTCCCACTAGTAACCTAGAGAAAGCAAAATTCTCTGCCTTAGGTCACACAAGAACGGAAAGGGTAGTTTCTGAGTATTAAACCCTGGGTTTCCAACTTCATGCCCCATGTTCTGTGAACACAGAACTCAACTAATTAGCCTCAGTAGCCATATGTATATAAAGCCATGTTACCACACACCACTGGGTTAGAGTGTCCCTTGGCAGCTTGGAGTGGATAGATGAGCAAATGGAATAATACCAAAGGAAAGGTAGAGCTTGAGCCATTTCCTTCCCTTCCCGTTTTGTCAGTTGAAGGAGAACTTCCAAAAAAGGCAACATGTAATATAGAGCACAGGACATGGGTCTAGACACAATAGAGACACTGGCTTCAAAACCACTAGAATACTGACTCGCTGAATGGTCCACCTGGTTGTCCTTTCAACACAGCCTCTCGTCTTCATGGGTGTCCATACACAAGGTAGGGGAGAGAATTGAGAGGTTGTTCTTTCTTTTTTAATAGGTCTTTAAGTGGTAACTTCAAGAGCAAATTTCATACATCTATTGATATTTATAACAGTGTCCTACATTTGGAGTTAATCAGGACTGTGATTTTAGCCGGAAAGTTTGACAGAAGAGTAAAATGAACTGTTTTATGTGTCACCTGCATAATAATAGAAATGTGAGTTACAGATTTATGGTGATTAGAAAGAGGAAAACTGACTTCATTTAAAACATTCAGGCACTCCAGAAATCCTGATTCCTTTAAAGTCCCAAGCTGACGTCTTCATACAGAACAGTCCAGGCTATTATCTGACAGCCAGAGACAAGCCATAAGCCCTGCCACAAAATAAACTGCAGAGATATTAGCAAGAGCTTGTGGGAAAGAAAAAAAAAAACAAAACCTACCTGTAATACATGATTACTTCCCAATTATTCTATTTTTTTCAACTGTTCTATATTTATGTACATATCAACTATTTTAACTGATGTACATATTAACTAATTGAAGTCTCTAAGATGTATATAATTTCATAAACTTTTAGCTGGGAATAAATAACTTCCTTGGACAAGTCAGATTTTGAAATTAAAAGTGAAATGCTTTTTTACAAGAAAATTCTTTTCAAGAAGTTCCAAACTATAATTTGAGGTCATGTGGCAGAAACCTCAATTCACGTTTGAGAAGCACAGCTCCTGCTGGCGCAGGCTGACCACTCCAGGCACGATCTTCATCTGAGTTTCTTTTAGGCAATTCTCCCTGACAAGTAGGTCATAGTCCCTGACAGGACACGACAATAGTGGCCAATTGTGGCCACCTGCGTTCAGAATGTCTAGTTTGCAGTATCTAGAAGTCTCTGAGCAGATTAGAAGTAACAAAAGGAATTCTCTGCGAAAGCTTATAAATAACCCTGCTACATACTGATTGTCTTTGGATATTTCTAAACAGTTTTCTGAGGTACCAAAGGAAGACCACTTTGTAATCAGTAGTTGTTTACTTAATCTGTGAGCTTACTGGAGCTTCCATAACAAGTACCACAGGCTGCATGGCTTAACCAACAAAAATTTATTTTCTCACAGTCCTGGAGGCCAGGAGTCTGAGATCATGGAGTTGGCAGAGTTGGCTTCATCTGAAGCCTCTCTCCTTGGCTTCTAGATGGCTGTCTTCTCTCTATGTCTTCACATGGTCTTTCTTCTGTGTCCTGTTTTCCTCTTCTTAAAAGAATACTATTCATATTGGATTAGAGAACGCCCTAATACCTCATTTTAAAATCGTATCTCTAAATAGAGTCACATTCTGAGGTACTGGGAGATAGGCCTTCAACATATGAATTTGGAAGGGGGTGGGAGGGAACAGCTCAGCCCATAACGTTTATTAATACCAGCTTATTAGAAACTGGTTTCTCGTTATCCACTGGTTGCTAGATTCAATGTCCCAGTCTTGCTTTCTGATCCTTGATTTCTGTGCGTTACTAGTCCCTTTTGGTTTAGGTCATCCCAACCCTGGTGTTTGATTGTTGACTGCAGAGATTCAGACTTAATTTGCTCATGGATAAGACCTCTTATATGTACTGTGACTATTCTCTGCCTCTGTTGCTGTTATGGAAGTCTGTTTACTCTTTACACCTCTATTTTTCAGTTCTTTGCTCCTCATATATTCTCTGTGGCTTCCAAACTCAAATTCATTACAGTGTTTTCTACATTAGCCAAAAACCAGAAGCAACCCAAATGTCCATCAAGAGTTGAATGGATAAATATTCATTCATATGAATGGTGGTATATTCAGATGATGGAATACTGCGCAGTGGTAAGAATGTCATAACACTTACTCCATGGATGAATCTCATAAACATAATATTGCATCTTTTGCCATCCATCTCATAAGGACAATTAGGCCATGGAGCCCATGAGCTCAGCAATAACAGTTCATAGTTGACTAATTTTTATCGAATACCTACAATGTAACAGGCATTGTGTAAGTGCTTTCATAGATAATCTTGTTTAATTCTCACAAATTTGTGAAGTACTATATCTGATTTTCAGAAAGTAAAATGAAGGTTTAGAGAAAATAATGTATAAAAGGCAGAGCTGGGATTAAAACTTCTGTCTTCTGACTTCAGTCCCAGTGTTGGTGCCCACATGCCGCATGGCCATCCCTCTTTCTCTTCCACAGACTGTGGAGGCTGCACGGGGTCAATTAACTGGTAATCCCTTCAACCATACCTGGCCACACACTCATTAGAGTTCACAGCTCCGAGGTCTCTTCATTCTTTCCCTAACTCTTATCCACAAGGTGAGAGAGACTATTCATTCCCTTTCAAGGGTCAGGGAGGCATTAGGGAGGAGCCAACCCACACATTACCAATGACTCCCAGAGGACTATCTAGGTAAGCAGAGGTTCCAGAGACTGATCCAGAATTTTAGAATAGGAATTCCCACAGCCTCAGCTTCTCTCTTAGAGCTGTTTCAGGGAAGTCAGGCAGATGGAATACCTTAGCCGAGACTTTCTTGGCTAGAATTGGCCTAGTTTCTTAATTTACTTTTCTTAAGTTATGTCAATAAAACTAGAGCATTTGGTGACTGGGGAACATGCTGGTAAAAACACTTGCACCTTCCAGAAAATGAGGAAAGCCGCAAAGAAGGGTACTGGGTGCTCAGGCTCCAAGTCCACTACTCTTGTTCAAAAATTAGCAATAGAATTTACCTGAAACATTAATAAAGGGGACAAATTCCACTTCACTAGCTAATAGTCCTCCTCTAGAAAAAAAACAGATGCAGTATAATTCTTCCTTGTGACAGCTGGATAAATTTGCTATCTCGAAGTCAATAATTTGGTAGCAATATATTAATATATGGCCTTTCCATCTATTTTAAAAAGGGTGTGAGGACTCAGTCTCTTTGCTCTGAGATAACTGTCAACATTTAAAGGTCTCCAATTTAGTAGGGGGATGAAATTCTTTCTTGTGACTTGTTTGTGACTTGGTATATGGATATATTACTTATTAGGGGCAAGAAGTTGGGAGATGCATCTAATCACTGATTAGTAAGTTTCACAGAAACTGTTTCATGGTCTTAACCACATATTTACCTACAAGGATTCTTATTTATTGTATTTATTTTGGAAAATTTTCCAATCTTATAAAATCTGGAAAAGACAGAAATGATAAAGAAACCATATTTTATTTTTGTGACATGGTTCCTCCAAAGTTTCCTTCCCACCTACCTTCAACAGTCTAAGATCTTACATACTGCACTAACCTGGCTATTGCATATGCTTAGAAACCAGACCTCAAGACCTCTTCTCCTAATTCTTCTCAGAAAGAGGCCAGGTCTCAACTTCCTTACCCTCAAAGCACCATTGATTCAGATTAGTCGAAGCAACTATTCTAAGCACCCATGCTGGTGAAGAATAATTATCATACTTTCTCTTGAATGTTGGGACATCCATCCATTTGTGCAAGTAAGATTCAAGCAGTCTGGAGTACTTATATTTGGGGAGACATTTTTCAAAAAGAAAATAATAACAAGGTGATCTTTAGGACTTTGTGTTTTTCACTGGTTTCCTTTTTCTTATAAATAACCCCAGAAAAGTACCTTGTTTTGCAAATCATCTGAGATATTTAACAAGGGACTGAAAGTAACAAGAGTAACCTTTAATTAAGATTACATTTTTGGTTGTGTATTTCACATATTATTAAAAGTCTCTAAAATATAAATATATTATAAAATATAACTTTAAATAACAAATTTTGGATTTATCATACAAAACAAGAAAACAATGCTTTATTCTACATTTACTTCTTAATTATCAAATTTATATTATTTACATAATATATAAATATATATTAAATAAAATATGTAAATATATATTGTTTATATTTATCTCAATGTTGAGATAAAATAGGTGCTAAGTAATTTAGAGCCACATTAGTCAGAGTAAACGTGATAGTAAACTTAACCACTTCATCACTGGTTATAGGTGAATGAGAACCGAGTGCTGTCACCTTGACCTTTTGTCAAGAAAGCTTGCTAAGCACACAGGTAAATAAGCCCCAGGGACACAGTGACAATTAGGCTTAGGCAGGAGAATGTTTAACCTTCTCAACAGAACAAACAAATGGTAAATTGTGGACAAATGGATCTTGTTAATTAAAAATAAGTCTTATCTGTCCTTCAGAGCAAATTTCAAACATATTTACTTGGCAACATATTATTAATATTAATGAATTTTTATTTAGATGCTTGAAACTTATTTAAATGTCTTTAAGACTTTTTATCTAATTCAGAATTCACTTCCTGTCAAAGTTGCCCATATTATGTGATTTCAGTATCTTAAATAACTTGAAAACAGCATCTAATACTTGTATTTATTAAGTAAACTTGAGTGTCTATTTTATACCTAATCGTACAAAATGGTTCAAAAGAAATGAGCATAGTCTCCACCCACACAAGGCAGTTTTTTGATGAGGCACAATCAGAAACCATTTTACAAAATAGAGGATTATAACCAGGTCCCTGGGAGGAGGCTACTCTTCATGCACAACTCAGGAATTTGGAGTGCAAGGCGGTGCTGTTTCTCTCTTGAGGAACAGAAATTGAAAAAAACAGTGAGGAAAACTTTGGAACCAGTTGGTGACTCTAGTCATTGAGGGCTGTTTTTTTTAATAAAAGTAGAGACACAGCGTGACTCAACTTTCTCAGAAGTGCTCCTGGATGGTCAGGAACACACCCTGAGGCAGGAGAGAATGAAGTGCTTAGCCTTGCTGTCTGGTGTGGAGAGATTACATTTTAAGAATCCCATCAATTTTACACAGCAATGTTTTCTGCCTCCGGCCTAAATGTTCCAGATTTTCTGAGTGTGTTTTAAGAACTACAAGATAAAAGCTACTGATTGGGCACCCAATAAGATTTGTAAGTACTGTTAGGGGAGACTCCCTGAATCCTAACAAAAATAGTGATAGCAGTGGCCATAGCAAAGGGGCCTGTTAGGGTGGGAACAACCACCGCCAAAATAGAGCCCCCATAGATGACAGCAGAGCAGACCTGGGGACGCCACACTGACTCTTGAAAAGACATGACCCGGGCTCAATGTAGGCATTAGGCACTGTGGACACAGTACATAGGGCACTAGATGCTTTTAAGGGCCCATAAAAATGTTTTAATCTCTCTTAAAATCAGAGCCCCCAAAATGACTGTTATAATAATGGATGTGTAATAATAAATCCAGCCTGGATTACGTTTGTCTTTATAACAACACAGTCATAAGATGCGACTTTTGACTTTTTCCTTTTTTTTTAATGGAGGAAGGGACCCATGAAGGCAAAAGTGCTAGGGCCGCATGGTAGTCAATATCCCTCTGCACCAATCACTCAGGCCAAGGAGCGTGAATGTGCATGTGGGGGGCTCAGAATCCTGGTGACTTTTGTGGGTGGAGGTTTAGAGTTAACAACCATAGAGATTGTTATCCATGACTTTCTTGAACCCACTCCCTGCACAGCCCCACCACCTGGAGAGTCTGGAAGGGCACAACAGGAAGTGACTGTTAAGCACATCACACGCACCAGGGGCACAACCATTATATAGGAGAAATGAAAGACTTTCTAGAGTTCCTATAATAGTGATGGCTTGGAGCAGAGTGTACCTCTCATCTGGAAAAACAATACTGTGGAAGAAAAACAGGATAGTAAGGAAGAACTATATGGAAGCCCTCACTGAACCAATAGTGAATACATTATGATTTGTGAATTCTATATATGAATCTCTAGTTAAGAATCTCTGTCCATGCATCCTAGTTGTTTACATCTGGATCTGTGCTTTCTTCTATATGATTAGAAACAAGGATTGGCCAGTAGACCCAGATTTAGTTCTATTTGTATGGCTTTTAAAATTTAAAATTATTCTGTTGGAGGAGGGGATGGGGAAGATTTAACTGTAACTGATAGAACCAGCCTGGTCTAAACCCTCCTCTAGTTTGAAGAAAGCTACAGGAACACACAAAATGGGAAAGGACACAATATGGTAGGCAGGGATCACCAGCATTCAGAGGATACCAGGAAGCATTGTTCTGACATTTTCCCATGTTGGAAAATGACACTTACCATGACATTTATCTTCCCAAGTAAAAAAAGGTTATCCTGTCTCTGCACGTGAGAGACAAGACAACCATCAGAAATTAGCTTTTTTGTGGGTAGCTTCTTACAGGTGCGTTTAAGTCCAGGGTCCAGAAGTTATGAGATTTATCATTTTTCAGCATATGCAAAACTGAATATCATTTCATTTAAAACAACGTTGTTAAACTAATATCAGTGGCAAGTATTTGCTTGCCTACATGTATATATGAAGAAATATATTCAATACACTCAAACTTGTAAAGTTGATGGTAGTTTGCCTATTCTTAAAACATTCATCCTAAAAAACTGTTTAATCTCCAATATTGTAAATATGAAACTTTGGGAAAATGCATGAAAATGTCAGGTTTGCTATTTTTATTTTTTATTAGTGCTTTTTCTTAATTTTTGGCAACAGCATGTATTAATTTTTATAATTATAACAAAAGAAAGTCTATTTTTTAAATTCATATATTAGATAATTTGGGGTTAACAGTGATGTTTAGTATTATAGTCTTTTACTTTTCCCCTAACTTACTTTTTCTCCATTTCTACTTTTGAATATCTCTGTTGAAGGCACTCTGGATTATTGTTGATAGATTAAGAATAATAAAAATGATTTTTAAATTACAATCTGCATAGTAGCAGTAATAGAATTTGCAACTACAAAATTGCTTATGAATGGGACATGTAACTTTGGAATTGTACACTTGAAGTATTTTGTGCACCCAAAACCTCAGGACAATCCTAGTAAAGATGGCATTTAATAGCATCAAGTTAACATTTAATAAGAATTAAAGTGATGCTAAAGCTTATAAACCTGATAAGATCTACGGAATAAAAAGAAGTGTATATACATGAAATCTGCAGGTTAGTTTTCCATAATGATAACAGAAACAAAAACATTTCATTCAAAATATACTCATGAGTGAAGTTATGGATGGCTGATTCTTACTGACCGTTGCACACTGAAGAAAACGTTTTTCAAAAATATTTCCTTAGACCCACACTCTGCGATTAATACTGAGAAGTGGCTCCTTCTCGAAACTTAAGTGGTATAAACAACCTGCATTTATAGCAATCAGTGAGGCGGATGTGGGAGAGAAGGAAGCACACAGTCTGGGAGGTGGCTGTGCCTTCAGTCCTGGTTTAGCCACATACTGGCTTTGAGGCTTCAGCCAAATCACACCATCACACACACACACACACCTCACTATCAATCTGGCAAAGACAGTTCGTGCCCCACAGAGCTTTCATGTGATGGTACAAGTAAAAATAGGTAGAACACCTAGCAGAGTACCCAGCACATAGAAGCTTCTCCAAATAATTTAGTTCTCCTCCGTATGAGACCGGCCTGGAGCCAATACCTCCACATCCAAAGATGTCTGGTAGCTTTCACAGCCTGGTGTCCAGCCTGCGAAGATCCTGTGACTTCAGTACTTTGTACTCTGTTGTTTATGTACTATGTTAACACAGACAAGTGAGCCAAAATTAGATTTTCTTAATAAATGTCAATGTCACTTGCTGTACTATCTGCATTTCATTCATGTATGCCTGATCTTATAATAGAAGTTAACAAAAAGATTGTTCTCAAGAATTATTATTTGTTAGAAAAGTGATTATTTTATATATATCACTGGTGAGGAAACAAAGTGATAAAAGAAAAAAAAAGAATATTGGAAATTTTTCTACAGAAAATCACCAAGAAAAATAGAAATCTCTACATATGGTGATGTTTTCCAAACAGTCAATATCATCTCAAGAAATTAAAAAAGGAAGTGAGGAAAGGTGATTTTGAAGTATTATTCGAAAAGAAATAGGCTGAAATAAATTGCTGGAAGGTGTCCCAATGTGCTAATCAACTTGTAACATTGCACTATTCTTTTCTGTTGTTGCTAAGAATTACACAGAAGCATACAGGCTTAATGTACTCTAAATCCACTTGTATGCTTAAGCATATATTTCATTTTTGCTCTCTCTGTATTGTTTCAGATAATAGATTAACATTGAGTCTTTGGTGTGGTTATATTTAGAAAATTGAGCTTGAAGTCTAGATAATTATGCATACATATTTCTTACAATGTTTTAAGCCACTGACTTCAAAAACAAAAAAACTTGTATGGGTGTATCACTGTCAGCCCTGCACAGCTGCTGATAAGCAGAGTAGTATCGTTCCCTGAATTGCCAAATCCATTATCAGCCAAGTTCTGAATTCTAGAAGTGTTACCCCCACAAGATAAATGGACATGTCAGAGATAACACAGCTTGATTTGAAGATACCAGGTGGAGGTGGCAATATGGTCTGGGGGAAATCTTGCTTTGCTATATGAGCATATTCATTTGATTTGCCAGTGGTTGTATACGCTCTGTCTGGAACCATGGAGATGTCATTGTGGCGGACCTTCCCGTTCTGTTCTCCGACGGTACTACACTTGTAGAACAGTGAGGCTCGTGGGGTAATAACTCAAAAGCCAAAAGGTGTAAAGAAAAAAAGTTGCTAGCAGGCACTAACATGGGTGTCATGACTCTTTTCAGGTAGTAGGTGTAACCTTGAAGAAAAAGTGGCACTGTCTTCAAAAAAGTGACCTGACCCTGGCTTTGGTGGGTTTTTCTGCAAGAAATAAAAAGCACCGCATGTGTTTATTATACATCCTTTCTAGCTGACCACTGCTTTGTTCTAGAGTTCAGCATGAAAGGACTAATTTTTGTTTTGTTTTGTTTTTTGTTTTAGTGAAATGGCATGTCCGTTGCTAATTCTAGCTATAATAGTTGCACATGTGAAAAATATCTGTATGTAGTTTATGATTGGTAGCATTTCAAATAAATGGTATATTGAAATATTGACCTGAAATTTTTTGAGATGCTTATCAATTGACATCTTTTTCTTAGCCCAAGAGCAGATTCTGAATTATTATTATTATTTTAAAAGTATACCTTGTTATTTTAAATATATTAGGAATTTAAATATAAGCATGCCACTTTGTTTATTGCTATATTATTAGAACTTCTTGGAGCATGGAAAGAATTCTTCACAAATGATTTTGCTCTTTTAAAAAAATAAGCTGCAAATATATTTGTTAAACTATATTTAGTCTACAAATGAGTGTAGCTTTTAAAGCAATATCACTTTATAATATGTAATGTTTCATCCAAATAATGTTTATAGTTTGAAAAAATGTTAAATAGTTTAATAGTGCCATAATAAATATTTTCCCAGAATTCAGAATTGTATGCATCTCTGTTTTAGGAAGTTCACATTGCTTCATAAAGAAAAAACCTGGGATCATTATGCACCCCAATTTGTTATGCAGTAAATCATTGTTTTTCTTTATTTTTCCAGAAGTCAGTTATTCTAAGGATTGTGGCCATATAAACTTTCCAGAACACATATGGAAATTACTACTGTTATATGTGCTAATAAAATCTCTAGTAGTTGATATTCCATCATGGAGATAACACATTATCATTCAGTAATGTTAGTTCTTAAGTCAAAACACACCAAAGAAACTTTCCGCCTTGTAAAGAGATTCACACATGTTAAAATCTATAGAGAAAGTTTTTCTTTGTTTTCATAAGTAAAAGCTGCCACTCATTACATTTTAGAGAAGCAATGCCTGAGAAAATAGACAGTTTTGCTTCCTAGAGTAAACCTACCTTCTAAATACTTAAAAGCCCTCTTGCAAGCCCAAGATAATAATGCACTTCCATCCTTTTTTGCTGCATGGAAACTATCAAGATTTATCAACCTCTGGAGTTATTGTTGACCCTAGCTCTTAATTACCTTTCAGATAACAAACCCCCATATGTTCATTTTTGTATCTTTGCCTATGATATCTCTATATGCTACATTTGTATTTTAAGTAGATTTACAGCACAGATATTCATATGTGCTCTTAGTATAAAATTATTTTCTCTAGGGAAGCTTTGCCCAGAGACCTGAAAAAATGGACGTTTTGTTTTTAAAATGGTTAGAGATTATTTAATTTTTACATAGTATAAGATGTTTCTAATTGGGTTGGGAAGGTGATATTTTGTTTTGTTTTTTCCATTATGCCATATCTACTCACAAAAACTTAATAGTCTGGTAAACTAAAATGACAGAAAGCCAGTATACCCCTTTACAGTCCCAAATTCTGCTTGTGGGAAACAAAAAAATGTGGGGATATACACACACACACACACACACACACACACACACATATATCAGTGCCTCAGTTATCAACCATCCTTTATTTACACCTAGATTTATGGGATTCTCCAATTAAAAGACATTTCTAAACTTCTATTAAAATTCTTCAATCTCAAAAACATTGAGAATTGCAGACTTTTTCGCCAAGGTCATATTATCTCCACAAAATACACAAGCTGGGTGAATTTCTGTGATGTTAAGCCACTGAAGAAGTTTTAGAAGTTTTATGACACTTTTACTCTTTTTATGCCCAATCCAATAAAAAATGACAGACTCCAGGGACCACCCAGCAAAACCCCTCTGTGGGAGTCAGACACTGATCCTAATCCCGATCTCAGATGCAGACTCTGTCATTCAAAACATTTAAGAATGTTATAGGAACAATTTGTAAATTAACATAATAGACAATCCATAGTGTTTTTAAATCAATACTATAAAAATTATGTTCATGTCATGCAAATTGCTTTAAAAAATATTATACATATAAAATACTATGTTAAAATTAAATATGTCAGCTGTAAAGGTGAAAAAGTAGGTAACTAAAAGTTCACAAATAATCTTTTTTCAGATTTTGTGTGTTTTCTCCTCAGCCAAAAGCCTCAAGATTCACTTGCAGCAGCCTACCTCTTCATTTATGTTGGATTGCTCTTTAAACATTAGAATATCTTGTAATAATAAGTTAAAGATTTCTCCTGACACAAGTCATTGTTGATTTCACTGTTATAGGGAAAAGGCTCTAGGGCGGCAGATAAGGCTGTTGCCATGGTGATGAAGGAGATACCGAGGGAGGAGTCTGCTGAAGAAAAGCCCCTCCTTACTATGACATCACAGGTGGGCAGACCCATAGGGTTCCTGTAGGAAGCTGACATATGTTAATCTATCAGACATTGTGATTTCTAACTAGCAAAAAGAAAAAAAAAAACATTAACTTGAACCAATTTTTAAAAAACACAGTTTCAATGAAATAATTATACAATATAAAATGAAAAACAAAATTGCTAAAAAAGGAAAATTCCATCATTTAGTCATTTGTGGATATTAATGTTCATGACTCAACTTTAGTTTTAAAAAAATGTATGTGCAAGTAAACCATGTTGCTTCTTTATAAAGGAATCTTGTTAACAACTTTGGGAAAGAAATAACAATTAAGCTAATGGTACATTTGAACAACAACCAAAAAAAAAAAAAAAATCAAATTCCTGTGAATAAATACAAGTTCTATTGTATACATATGTCAGTTTACCAGTAGAATATCTAAATTTTCTTAAATGTTAAATATATTTATGTTGTGACTATGCATACTACATATATGTCTATACATATTTATGTGGATACCTAATTTACAGGAATGAGCCAGAAGTCCCTGAGTCCCCATGCAGAAAATGGCATTTGTGACCTTTCTTATACTTAGTGACCTTGAAAACAAAAATATCATCTCTATTATACACACATGAGAGCCATTTTCAGCATTTATTATTACAAGTATAGAAAAAAGTTTGCATTTGTATGCAAAGACACGCTGAGACTGTGAATCCTGTATGTCCTCAGGGACTTTTGAAACACCCTGTAAAATCCACATAAATATGTATAGTATACTCATCACCACTCTGTGGAACTATCAGTTTTAAATTTTTAAATGAAAAATATTTTTACTTGCATTTATCTTATAATTTAGATTAGATTGTTATCTTAAACATTTCTTTTTTCTGTAATGCAATAGTAAATGCAGTGATTCAGTTCCAATTATATGAACATGTCTAGAATTAGAAACATGTCCATTTACAGTCCTCATGAAAGGCATTTATATCAAAAGCTAAATTATGGCAACTTATTTTTAGAATATCATCAGATCACATCCCCAGCTGCTGCCAACATGTGTGGTTTTATTTTATTCTAAACACTGTGTTGTAAGTAATGGAAATCATAACAACATACAACAATCAAAATTGAATAATAAAAAAAATTATTAAAGATTCCTAGGACTTTGGGTTAAATTTTATATTGTGAGATTTTTACCCATAAAGAAGAGATGCTTCTTCCCAGTCACACATAGTGGTAGTTACAAAGAAATATGCTTTATATTTACCAACGTCTCCATTCTTTACTTAATTTACATAGTAAAACATGTACAGTTTTACATCGATCTCCTACCCTTTGTAGGATCCATGTCCAAAATACGCAGCTCAGAGTTCCTCAGGTAAATGCTAAGGGAGGTGAGAACTAGTTGGGAGTTCTTGGCTAACGACAGAGCCATATTCATCAGTAGAAGACCTATCCAGATTTGCCATTGGCATAGTTGTACTACAATATCATTTCAGATTATCACAAGTTAGGACAGGCCCCAGGACCTAAGATTCTTTCCCCCAAACCATGCAATGCTATGTGCTTTCCAGTAATCCCTTTCAAAGGTCCAAAATTACCATTATAACCTACACTTGAATTTAAAATTTAACACAAAATACATTTTTTATTTTTTTAATTTAGAAAAGAAATTGTGATTACCATTTTTTCATATTCAGAACATTTGTGTGTAGCAAGTTCCTTCTTTAATCCCTGTCTAATGTTTCATTAACTGTTTTTGAGGTTCTAGTTACAATTTTACTGCATGAAGATTATGTAATGCTTTCTTTGGTGCATCATATTCTTGTTGCATACTGGCTAGTTTATGAATCAGCAAACAGTTCTGATTCATAAAACGTAATGCATCTGTTGTGATGATAATTTTATGGAATTAATTTAGTGACAGCTATGATACAATTATTTCTCAGTCAAATACAGCTTTATTAGTTGACATACTTTTTCCACTATACACAAGTGGCTTCTTCCCTGCTATGCACCAGTGGCGTGCACAAGCCAAAAAGCAGCAGAATGATCTGAAAAAGTGAGTACTTCTCATAGCAACCATAGCATCCAATCCGTGTACCATACCACATTCTTACTTGTTATCCTGTGTGAATGTATTAGTGTCTTGAAATATGTCTGTCCAAGCATCCCCTGTATAGCCCCTTCTGACATAGTGCTACATACTACTGACTACATTGACTCATCTTCATCACTGGTATGTCAATGCCAGCTGCCCATTCATAGATTCCAGATGTGTCTGAAACTAATTGCTGCTCTCTCGATAATGTCCTTAGAGTAACCATAATTGATAAAGTACAAAATAAGTTCTTGAAACACTGAGTCCTAACTTGTTTACTAACTGTTCAGTCAACAGGTTGTAAGTGTAGAATAGTTTTTATTGCAGCATTTTTTGTATTTTGTGATTATTACAATCACTTTTAGAGAGATTTAACCAAACATAATCCAGTGAAGTCATTTATAGTACACTGAACAAATTGAACTAAAACGTGAGAGTTGGCCAGATGACCCGAATTCAGAAATTGCTAGGCCCTCTGAGAATTCCTCTTTTTGTTTACTTTCATTATTAATTCTGTATTAGCAAACAATATGTTAAGCACTTCATAGAAGCTCAGATTCATGCTGTCCTAGACTAACACTTGAAGTCAAGCAGTATGTAAACAAGTGTGCATTGATGAAAGGTTTGAAGGAAAAACAGTACGTCCTCAAGTCTTTGAGGGAAAGAGTTTCTCTAGACCTGTGCTGTCCAATACAGTAGCCACTAGCCATGTGTGGCTATTGAGTGTTTTGTGACTACCCATAATTGAGATGTGCTAAAAGTATAAAATACGCACCAGATTTTGAAGATTTTATTCAAAGAAAAGTAATATAAACTGTCGCATTAATAATGTTTATGTTGATTACGCGTTGAAATGATCAGTTTTTGGATACATTGGGCTAAATAAAATATATTATTAAATTTATTTCCTGTTTATTTTCAATGTTTTAAAAGCGGCTACCAGAAAATTTTTAATTAGCAAGTTCTCATTGTATTTCTATTGCACAGCACTCCTCTAGACTGTAATAGTATAAATTAATCCAATTTGAGGAAGAAGGAACAACTATATGCCAAAAGATTGCTTATATCATAGAAAAAATTATTATTCTTTATGAAAATGAAATTGTTAGCAAACATTTTTTCTCATAAGGAACCATCAGAAATTTCCATTTTAACCACATCCCATAGCACTTTTTTAAGCAAGATATCTATAGAGTGTAATATCTGAAAAGTGTGTGTTTCAGATCTCTTCTTGCTAAGGGAATTTTTTCTTCTTTTTTTTTTTTTTTTTTTTTTTTTTTGGCAAACTCAACCCTTGTTTTTCTATCTGTCCCCACTCCTGATACCTAGATACTGATATTATTTTTGTGTCTTATAAACATAAAAAGAATAATGTCCTTGATTGGAAAAAATGTTCTCAAGGCTGCTAAATATAGCATTGTTTGGGTTTCTATTACCAACTTGAAATAATTGCTTTATGTTCTCCTGCCTGCCTCAATGTTAGGACTACCCAAGCTGTAAACAGTAATATCTATTCATTTCCCCATGAACAGATTCACATTTTTTAAGTCTAACTATCCTGTCAGGAAAATATAGTCAGTTGGTTGACATTTAGATCAAGTCAAAGAGTTGCAAGTTATTACATGGTTATCCTTTACTGCGGTGGGGGGAGGAGGCAGAGCAGAACTATTAGTACGATTACTAGCTCACAAGAAATTACTTTGGTCGGGTGTGAGAGTTACCATGACAAAACTCTCAAAGTCTAAATATTTAAAGGATGCATCCTAATGATTTAATTAGTTGTCTTGGGGTTTCAGTGGATTGAGTCAGTTAACTTAGTTTTGACATGGTCACTATTTTGATGGGCACCACACAAATTTCTAAACTTGCATAGGACTAATAAAGCCATAAACAAGTAGTTCAATTATGAAATTATGAAAGAAAACCTATTTTAAAATGACACATACTTTGCATCAACAATGTCACAAATAATAAATGAATTTTCAAAATGCAGAGATATACTTATTAAAATCATATTTATGTTTTTATATAAAACAAAACAATCTTAAATTTTTCAATTTTATTTAGATGAGGTAAGATACATGGTATATTATTACAAACTTTTTAAATTAACAGTTCAAATATGAGATACTTGTAAACTGTTTTTTAACTTACTAACTTTAACGTTTGAACTTTTAAAATTATTAAGTACTAAAGTGTTTAAAAATAAAAACAACATTTTACTTGAAACTAAAACAACAGTTTGAGATCAACAATCTGAAGTGTAAAAATTATGGAATAATGGATTATCATCCTTTACAGACATTGTAAAATGTATTTTGGTCTGGTGTTAATTCTTGGTGATATAAATTATTACAAACTTTTATTTAGCTCTGTACTTTTTAATGAAATACCTAAGCAATATATTGTTCAAAGATAAATAAACATATTTAAGTCACAAAACAAACAATATAAACATACACTGGAGCTTAAGTAACAGGCAGTATTTAAAAGCAAAATACTTTCATCTTGGTTAAATATTCCCCTGTAGCTTAGATTACATAATAATTTAATTGTTAACACTGAAATTAGAGAAATCAAGTTGAACTAAGGCAAATGCATTTTTAGATAAAGTTTTCAAAGAGGCAATAATTTAGTAAAGCTGATATTATTGTCTGCATTCCGTGCAATACTAAACACTGGATGTAAAATAAGAACCAATCTGATCCTGTGGTGGTTAATAGTTGCCACATCAACTGACCAGTCTAAGCCATAAGTTAATTGAAGGCATTTGACAGAATATTTCATTCACAACCTATGATTATAAGGAAAGTATAAATGTTCAATAGTCTTTGTGAATTCTGGGTGACAAGGAAACCCCTACATGTAAGTGCACAGCTTTCTTACTTCTCCTCTTTCCTTTTGTTTCTATGTCCATTGACCATGTAAGGTTCTCCCTCAAAATCTTCAAATTTGAATCTTTGAATTAAAATCCCTGAGTGAGGGGCGCCTGGGTGGCTCAGTCGGTTTAAGCGCCCGACTCTTGATTTCGAGTGCTGCTTCCAGTTCCATGGGTGGAGCCTGCTTAAGATTCTCTCTCTCCCTCTACCCCTCCCCTGCTTTCTCTCTCTCACTCTCTCAAAAAATAAATAAAATAATAAAATAAAACATAAAATATAAAATAAAATAAATAAATAAATTCCTGAGTGAGGTAGTAATGTTTTCTTGAAGTATCACTGGCCTCCCATTTGCACTGGGCCATGTCCTTCTTCCAAGAATGGCATGGGGCAGGCCTATGCCCTTGTTTTTCTCATTAGGCATTCAAGCTTTGCATTCTTGACTGTTTGGTAAAAGCCTTGCATTTAGAAATGAACCTTTAGATAACTTTAAGTTTCCAAACATTTAAATGGCATGACCCAGGGAGAAAATGGACTTATATTCAATGGTTTAAAGCCTGCCAGGAACTTGGTAAACATTTCTGAGGACCACTGGCCTGTCTGTGAGTTGATCAAACCCAGTATGAAACTGGGGATGCCCATGTAATCATTCTTTTGTACAATTCACCATTCATTTAGACTGTAAATCAGTCAATGTTTATTAAACTGCTGCTATGAGATACAAAAGTTAGTTGGATAAGGTCTCTAGCCTCAAAGAGGTCATAGTCTAGTAGGGGAAAAAACAGGTGAAACTAAAGTTATAAGACTGGGTAAAACATGGCAAGAAGGAGATGCTCTAAGAAGACACTCACTGCGTAGTGCTGAAGAAGGTTCCCAGACAATGTGCCAGTAATGGGATCCTGAAAGAGAAGTAAGAATCTCTGACCATTAGAAAGGCTTTGAAGTGTTTTAAATATTGAGAAGAGAAACAAAGGAGAATAAGAAATGAAAATTTTAAATGTAAACAAAGTAAGAAGACAAAGGCCCTAAAAACTAATGTAGTGGGTCATTTTAAATTTTTTTTTTTTCAACGTTTATTTATTTTTGGGACAGAGAGAGACAGAGCATGAACGGGGGAGGGGCAGAGAGAGAGGGAGACACAGAATCGGAAACAGGCTCCAGGCTCTGAGCCATCAGCCCAGAGCCTGACACGGGGCTCGAACTCCCGGACCGCGAGATCGTGACCTGGCTGAAGTCGGACGCTTAACCGACTGCGCCACCCAGGCGCCCCTGTAGTGGGTCATTTTAACTCAGATGTGATCATCTGATTAATCCAAATTGCAATTACTTTAACTCAATTATTTTAAAAAATGGAAACCTTTTGACTCACCTTTTATTATTTTTTAACATCAATATACTCTGTACTCAAATGATGAAATGAGGTAAGTTCATAAAGTATTTTTCAACTGAAGGAAGTAACTCTAGGAGAAAGTCAATAAGTCATATCCTACCAACAAATAAGGAGAGAATAGATTGGTCTACAATTTGGAAGCAAAGTTTAGAGGAACTCTTTGGGAGATTCAGTTCATTTTGCAAGTTTCCTTTAGGACCTAAAAGATTTATTCTCAGGTCACCATAGGAAAACCATAAATTTGTTTGAAAATGAGGAGGGGGCATATGAGAAGCTATTCTTATTTATACAAATACAAATAAAATAGGACTTAGTATGGCTAAAATAATGATTCCCAAATTCATCCAACTGAAGATGCAGTTCAAAATTGGACAGTTTGAGGTAGATATTTTTACATCCTCAGTTTCTGCAAAGTCACTGTCCCATTTGGTAGGCATTTATTGATCCCCTCGTACATGAAAACATTCTATTAGAAGTAGTGAAGGATATGAGTAAGACATAGCCTCTGACCTCAGAACTTATAAGAAAAGATTTCATGATATTTCTTGTTTCATCTTCCCTATCTCCATCAAAACCAAAAAACTTTCAATTCCTAAATTACCTTCCCATGATATCTGAAATCTGGCCCTTTATCCTCTTCACCCCAGAGACCTGCCACCATCCCCCACTCCACCCCCAGAATTTCCCAACAGTTAAACTGTGCCCCATTTTGAAAAACACAGACTCAGAAAGTAGTTTGTTATTTCCTTTTTGATTTGTATCTGTGCAAGAAAGCCACAGGAACAGCTCAGTTATGGAAATTAGGCAGATGTAACAACTCCATCAGTCTGGGTTTGATGTGTGCTCAGAAACAAAACAGTAGATGTGGAAGAAACACAGACCTTATGAGGCAGAGGAGAAGCCATACCTCAGTCCTGGACGCCATAGGGTCTCTCTGAACAGCCTCCTCTTTGGTATTTCTTTCTTCCTATGTTGAGAAAAGTCTGAGAATGCTAGAAGTACTTTCTCCAGAAAATAAGTCTGAGGTTTCATGAAGAGAGAGGCTCCAAAAAAATATTATCTTTGATAGATAGACTTACCTAAAAGGATAAGCCCTCTCAACTGCCTTTTCCTTTGTTTTTCCATTTAGACATTTTTATGTGGACAAAAGCCTTTCTAGAAATATTTTTATCAAATTAAGACTATAATTTTTAATGTTTACATCTAAAAGTACCTACAGAAATCTAACACCCTGGTCTTCTAAAACCATAGTTAATCCAGGCCCATTTCACACATTTACTCACAGAGCTGTGATATGAGAATTATTATTAGTCCCTGTTTACAAAGGAATTTATATCTAAAATGAAGAAAAAAATAAAGAAAATAAGACTTCATCTTTGTTTTATGTGTCTCTGAAAATGCAGACTTGCAAATCAGTATTTAAAAATCTAGAGGTTTTTAGGCACATCTTGTTCTTAAGTAGAAAACTGGATGGTTATGTCCATTTTAAGATAGGCCAATATAAAAACTCCTGAAAAACGAAAACAGTTAATTTAGGAATTAACCACTTTAATGTCATGATTATATTTCTTCCCTTAACCATGGAAGCAGAACTTAAGGAAGTCTGGATTCTAAGAGGTGCAGAATAACTGAAAGTTAATAATTGGCTGCCACTGCTAATTAGAGACCAACTAAAAATCAAACTGAAGGATTTCTAAAATTAGAGAGCAAGCCAATGGGAAAATACAATTGAATTGACAGAAATCTATTTTACATATAGATTTTCAGAAACATATCCACTGGATACCTATATAGTTAATATAACAATATTTTCTACTCTCCCAAAATAATGTTTGTTATGCTCTACAAAAGCATCCCAAGGAAATGTAAGAAGGATATGTGCCCATAGATGTCTTGAGTTTTTTTTTTAGAGAGAGAGAAAAGAACTTTTATCCACACACATACAGATCTCTGTGTGCTTATCACATAATACTGATGGCCCATCCTAAACAGAATGTGTCACCTCAAAGTCTGGGGCCAGTATATCAGGTCTCAGTAGTGTTTTGTCCAAGTGAAGAGTGGGATTGGTCCTTAGGAACTGTGATTCATTAGGTGTCATTTTCCACATATTGAAATTAGAATTTTAAAACAGTACTAGGAGAAAAAAAAGGCTTGAGCTTTAAAAACTGAAATTGGCTGCATCCAACATATGTTGACAGTGCTAAAAGGCTCATTCCCCATCCCTTGATATCTTTTTTCTTTCTTGCCCTTACCTATTTATTTATTTATTTATTTATTTATTTATTTATTTATAAGCTTGCTATTCTCATTTTGTTGCAAGGCTGCATTTTAATTCATCTGATTCTGCAGTGTAACAAAGCCCTTTGATACCTGTGTTCATCTGTTCTCAGCTGGTGAATGAACAGCAAGAAAGCAGACCCCTCTTGAGTCCCTCCATCGATGACTTTCTTTGTGAAACCAAATCGGAGGCAATAGCAAGGCCAGTAACGTCCAACACAGCCGGTAATTCTTTCACTTTTAACTGATCCTCAAGTAGAGCTAATTTTAACTATAGTGAAATGCATATTTTATTTCTATAATGCATTTTAAGTAGAATAATGTTTGCAACCAATGAAAGCTTAGAATATATACTATTCAACATAAAATGGTAAATCACTCTGTAATATAAAAGAAACTGCAATGTATATTACCCAACCAATTTTGCTGAATATTAGCAAATGAATCTTTTCTGTGCAGATTTACATCTTTGCATCTCAAGTCACATTACAAGGAATCTTTAAAACAAAAACATCTATTTCAGAGTAAGGTTTTAAAGTTGTGGCTGGAAATATTTTGTATGACAAAAGTCCAAAAATGTAGGAAGCCCCTTCAAGTGGATTGAAATGACAAAATTAAAAGTCCTAGAGACTTGAAATGTTGAAGAGCCAATTTCATTTTTCTGTCATGTAAATGTGTTACTGGTTTCCTCTTACAATGATTTCTTTGCATATTCTTCTGGAATTAAAACATACCCAAACAGTGAACTATCATCTGTGTAGGCACATACATATAGGCACTAATAAGTATTCATCCAATGAGTGGATGCAGGATCCCACTGGTATGAATCACATCTCCTCTAGTACCCTCTGCATTTGCCAATTTTCACTGATGCTAAAACTAAGTCACTTAGTTAGGGCCCACCCTGAGGGAGCTACATAAGATGTGACGCAAAAGCTACTTTTCACCTTCTGTATCAGAGACAGCCTTTCTGCATTGATTTTATTCAGTCACCACTCACGTTCAAAGGCATCTTGTTCAAATAAGTATGAAAAAATGATGTTCAGAATCAAAGAACAAAGGCTATGTTAGATTGCAGGAAAGAATTTAATGGAGAAAGGAGAGAACAGTTACGTGCTGCCTTGTTAAATGCATCCATTTCCCAATCATGTCCTCAGCTTGCTGTTTCCTGGTATATTTTCATTATACTTTTAGGTAAGTGAAGAAAATCACGAGTGAAGGAAATTGTGGGGTTTTTAAATGCTAAAAATTACAACGGCAAAAGTTAACACAAGATAGAAGCTTTATGCAGGAGTATAGTCTACAGTGTCTGGAGTCACAGTTCACAATGTCAAAACCCAGCTGTGCCACTTAGCAGCTCTTGTCCTTGGGAAAGTTGCTTAACTAAGTCTGTTTCCTCATCTATAATGGTAACATCTCATAGGTTACTTGGGAAGATTAAATGAAGCAATCTACGTAAGAGCTTAATACCATGTAAGCTCTAACAGATGTTACCATTACTGTTAGGTAATGGTTAGGAATGTTAGGAATGTTAGGAAAACAGTATACCTGATGCTTCTCTGTTGAAATGCATTAACTTTCTTTATATCACACCAAAGCAATCATTTTCTAAATTCAACTATCACTTTGAGTAATCAAGCAAATAAAATTATACTTGGTACATTTAAGCAGGAAATTAATAAGTTCAGATTTTACCTGATCAAATTTATCCTTCTTATCTATGAAACTAGAGCTCATTCCTCCAAAACTGGAGAGGAGCTTTGTGTCTCTCATTTCAGGAAAATCCATGAGAATTGGATGCACTGAGAAGTTCCCATTGTTCTAAAAAAAAAAAAAAAAAACCTGCAAAGGATAGAGTTCTCAGATCTTGATTCCAGTACCTTATGCACTTTCCAACTCCCACTAATGCTAAAATTAAGTCACTTAGGAAGGGCCCACCAGAGACAGCAACATAATACTTGATTCAAAAGGCACTTTCACTTTGATTTTTCCAACATATGAAAGAGATATATGAAATATTGGAGAAAAAATTCAAAAGAAGATGTAATTTCTTACGATTGCAATACTACAATATTGCCTTCTGTATACGTTTTCTAGACTTTCATGACAAGATACCACAAATTGAGTGGATTGAACAACAGAAATTTATTGTTTTGTAATTCTGGGAACTAGAAGACCAAAATTAAGGTATCAGCAGGGCCACTCTCTCTCTAAATGTCCTCAGGAAGAAACTGTCCTGGGAAGGACAGAAAGGAAAAAACTTTCCTTTGCTGGTAGTTCATTGGCTTGTGACAGTATAACTGTAATCTTCACATGACATTCTTCCTGTGTGCATGTCTTCCTGTGTTTGTGTCTGTCTCTGTATCCAAATTTCCCTTTTTCATAAGAACACCAGCCATATTGGATTCAGCACCTCTTCTACTACAATATGACTCATCTTAACTAATTATATTTCCAACAACCCTATTTCCAAATAAAGTCACATTCCAAGGCACTAGGGGTTAAGACTTCAACATATGAGTTTTTTTACGGGGACAGTTCAATCCACGGCACCCTCCAAAGTAGGGGTTCAAGAATAATGGTATTTTGAGATTGTGAGGTTTTCTTCTCTTGTCCTCATCACTCAGTGCATCTGGGTCACACAGATTTTTATCCTGAAGGAATACTCTTATTTGATAGTGTGTTTTTTTAATCTTAAAAGTATATCTCAAGGAGGAAACTCCGTATTTTTTTAATGTCTAAGAAATATACTTTTTTCTTAAATGTTATAGAACCTACTATTGATACCTCAATATGGAACATTATACATCTCTAAACAGGAAAAATTTTAGCATACAAACACTTTGAAAGAATTCCAACCTGGTCCAATAATTTTATAGCTAAGGTTTCTGGGGAAAATATATAGTTACTATTTTCTGTCTAAATTTTTAATAAAAAAATAATTTGAAATAGAATATTGTTATTTTATAGAATCTATGAAAGTACATTGACAAATCAGGACAGTCTTTGAACATTGTCTGTTACACCCCAGGTATTATGTATATCTTTATGCTTAAGGAATGGATATTAAACAATCTTGGAGTAAAATATGGAAGAAAACCTGCTTCTAGTTTATACCAAGTCCGTCAAGAAGACTAAGAGAGTCACTTATACCTGGCATTTTCTTCCAATAAAAAATAAAGTGTGCCACCACCTTGACATTTACTTAAATATTTAAAGAACATAGTTCTTATATAAATTAGCATAAAATAAACAATATAGGAAATATTTATCTCTTCCAAATGTCACTCAAATGATAGGATTTTTTCCTCTACTGATCTTAAAAGAACATGTCAGTCTTCTGTCTCATAGGAGTTCTAAGTTATAATCTTTTTCTAAAGCATTGAATTATCTTTTTTACTTTCTGCTTGTTTCTACTTGTTCTGCTTGTTTAGGATTAACTTCTTGTCATCCAATAATGATAATATCAAGCTGATCAAATAAAGATGTTTTTAATTTTGTTGTCATTAATACCCCAAATTATCTTTAATTCATCTGTAATCTAGATAGTATCTAATTCCTTGACCCTCTCAAACTGTATCCCTACATGGTAGGTAAGGTAAGATCATTACTAATATCCTTGATTTTAAAATGACAAATAAATACATATTGTCACAGATGCAAATATCAAATGTTCAGAAAGTAACTAGACAATGGATATTTTAAGACCATGATTACATTATAGAACAACTATTTACTCTAAAATTTGCAAAAATAACTTGTTGGTCTATAATCTCCCAAAAAACCTAACATATGTCAAAGTGCAGGAAAGATTCTTTTCTAAAGACCAAGAAAAACAGGGGGTCCTTGGTTTGCATTTATCGATGTGCATAATCTAAAAAAATTTTATCCCCAAACTTGAGCCATTAGTTGGATACTATAGAAGAAACATTTTTCATGATTTAAAAAAAATAATTTCAACTCCTTATATGGGACCTGTGTACCTGTATAAGTGACCCATATGTATAAGGGAAGAGCCACCCTTAAAGTTCACACTCATGTCACAGCCACCCAATTGAATATTTTAATTGCAAAGTTAGTGTAATATTTACAAAATACATTTCTCTGAAGCCCAAGTAGCTGTGAACCCAATGGCATGCCTCTTGAGAGAACTTAGAAATGTAGGAAGTAGCTCTAATTACATATTCAGATAAAATAAGCAAAAATTTGTTGAATTATTTAAGTCCATTTTATCTATTTGATGTCACTGGCAAAATTATTCCTAAAGGACTTTGTAGCCACTATACTAAAGAATACCATGTTTCTAGAATAACTGAGTAGCTTACAAAACAGAACAGAGATCTCATCAGCTCCTTGTGGCACATTCTGTGGCTACACCAATCAGGGTTGTTTCATGATCTGCTCTCTCTAACCACTCCATGTAGATTTATTCCTTAAGAGAAATACACTAGAAATCTGAGCCTCATTATACTGTAGTGGTGTAAATAGCATTGTGCTTACCATCAAAGTATCAAATCAGAGCTTCATAATAGGTGCTATTTCATTCTAACTGTTTTAAGCAGCCTCACCTCCCACAGCCCAAGTAATCTAGCATTCATAAACATCTTCAGTGCCCTGTAGGAGCCTTGCAGTTCAATACGTTGTGATCTTCAATTAGGTATCCTTGAGATAAATGGAAACAAGTGCTTACATATCATCTTACATCTTACATCTTCAGGAAATTCTATCCAATGAAACTAGGTGATTTAAAAAAGAAGAAGTAGGGGTGCCTGGGTGGCTCAGTCGGTTAAGCATCCAACTTCGGCTCAGGTCACGATCTCACAGTTAGTGGGTTTGAGCCTCGCATTGGGCTCTGTGCTGACAGCTCGGAGCCTGGACCTTGCCTCCGATTCTGTGTCTCCCTCTCTCTTTGCCCCTCCCCTGCTCATGCTGTCTGTCTCTGTCTCTCAAAAATAAATAAGTGTAAAAAAAAATTTTTTTAAAAAGAAGCAGTTTTTGAGATTACCAACTATTTAAATTCTGCCTCAGACTACCCAAACTGCCAGATTGGGAATAACCAAAAAAATAATCAAAGCCGCACCAATGTTTCTTCCAGGTTCAGATAAAGTGTAGTGAGGAGTGGTAACAAACACATGCTTGGGAGTGACAGGGCCTGTGTTTGCATCCTGGCATGGACACTGATCTACAAGCTGTATTAGTTTCCTATTGCTGCTGTAACAAATTACCACAAATTCAGTTGCTTAAAAACAACACCAGTTTATTGTCCTATAATCCTGTCAGTCAGCAGTCCTAAAATCAAGGTTTCGGCAGAGCCACATTCCTTCTGGAGGCTCTAAAGGAGAATTTGTCTCCCTGCCTTTTCCAGCTTCTGGAAGTACCTGGAATCCCTTGGCTTGTGGCCACTTCCTCCATCTCCAAAGCCAGCAACGTAGCATTTTTAAGTCTATTAGTTTCTCTCTCTCTCTCTCTCTTTCTCTCTCTCTCTCTCTCTCTCACATAAACATATACACACATTTTCACATCCACTGTAAGAGGTGGTTATCTTCATTTAGACACACAGATTCTGGAACTCAAACTTTAATGTGTCTAAGAGAATCTTTAAAATCCAGTTACAAAAATCAGCAGAACAATACCTCCTTCCATGCCAAGGTATGCCTCCTTCGAAGCCCAGATGGAACAGTGAGACCCTTATTTCAAAACTATTAACTAAAGTGCATGTGCATGCAACACACTCACACACACGTACACACACACACACACACACACACACACACACTTGCTAAAATGCACTTGTCTTCCTCCAGAAAGCAAAAGGCTGCATCCATCCTTGTATGCTTTTGAAATTGTAGTCCCCAGGGACTCTCTCAGCTTCAAAGCTTACCATTCAACCTCCAAGCCACCCCCTTCATCAAGTGGGTAACAACTAAGGCCTTTTGTGTGTGCCAAGCATTTGTTTCATGTTTGCTGGGAAAAGAACAAAGGAACACAGAGCTCAGAACCAACACAGGAAGTGCTCAGGCCAGTTTGGAGAGGGAAAGAATGTTACTGAGCAAATTTTGAATTTGCGGTTCACTCTTTTAGTAATTCATTTGTTCTGAATGGTGAGAAGCAGACATAGAATTAAATTAATACTCCATCAGTTATTATTCCATAATAAATATACTTCCTATATACAAGTAGACAAGTCCTATATAATTTACTGCTAAAAGAAGTGTAGGAGCAAGTGACTAATTCCTAATTGTTTGTACAATTAGTAAAAAGACATATATGGCATTCCCGAGACTGTTACCCACTTCCTTCCTTCTGTTATAAGGAAATTTTGGTAGGTCTAGAATCTCTGCCAACATAATAGTGGCCTGGAAATTTCTGTTTAAACATTCAAAGAATATGAAATGTGTTACATCCTAGTCTATGTTGGCCGCTTGCCATGTTTAAATTTGAGACACCAAGCCAGGCGGCTTACCTCTAAAAGCCACTTCTTTCTCCTCACGTTGAGGTTCTTGCTAGCCACATAACACTCCTCATATTTCAGAGCATCTTAGTATTGGAAGGGGGTTCCCATCTCCTCCGGAAGACTCAGAGGAGATAAGCTGATGCTCTCAGGCCATTTTATGATAAATTTACTTCATAGCATCCTCTGTAACCAATATCTTTGTCTCATTCTCTGTTTTATTCCCAGTGATGTTCCCCCTTTCTGTCAGCATATGGATCTGCTTCTTGCCCAAAATAGAAAAACAACAGGGAGAATAGGAGGAGATTAACAAAAAGAAAAGCATCACAAATTGGCCACCAAAGAACGGAAATAACATTTGTTGAGTACCTATTGTATGCCTAGCACTTCACATATTCAATATACAAATTAGATGAGTTAATCTTCACATCTTATCTAAAAGATAGACTTATTAATTCTGCATTTTTCGGAGGAGGAAACTGAAGCTCAGAGAAGTCAAGAAACTTACTCCAAGTCACACAGCTAAGCAGTGGTAGAGTCAGGTCTTCCCACTTCACCATTAACATCCCATCACTGTGATTTGTAATTGAAATCAGAAACTGAGAATTTCTCAATTCTGTATTGAGAATACAGCTTGACAAATTATCCTAAGGACGCTATAGGGGTGGTTAGCTCATGAGGACAGTGGTACTAAAGAAACCCAGGTTGTGAGTTCAACTGAGGTCTGACCCACGTTGAGTGCAAGGGGGGAGCAGATGGAAGAATGTTGAGATATCCACAAAAATCCATTCCCTACCAGGAGGACCTGCTGGGAGATCAAAGAAAAGGAGTGGTTCAGTCATAGTTGTAGACAGTGCCAGAAAGGGCTAACACAAGGATTTCTCTGTCAGTTTGATGACTTTCCTAAACTAGCTGGGGGTAAAGTGATTCCAGGCCAGAAGTCAGCCTCTTCCAGTACTTGAGCTGGTAGAGAGGCAGGACTGGAGGGACCTTCCCTAATTGTAATTTTCCATTTCTCACACTGAGCTACTCAAACCCTGGTTACTTGCACTGTAAGAGAGAGGAGGAGGAAGAGTCACAAAGCTTGCCTTTTTAATTCTCATTTGCCTAGTTTGCATCTGAACAAATGATTATTTCTGTCTTCATTAGAGTATTTAATACAATGTAATCAACCTGCTGGGAAGTTAAAGTGTAGCCCTTCTATGCCTTGTTATGTTGAAATTTAAATTTGCATATTAAACAGCAAAGGCATAACATGTGTACCTATTCATCAACTATGGATTATAAGATACTTCTCTAGTGTGAGCCCAAACAGCAAGCCGTTCTCTGATTGAACTGCTTAATTAAATAAAAAGTGATTAATAACATTCCTTTATATCCTATATGCTTTAGTAGTTTGAAGTTTAAACACAAAGACATTTAAAAAGTTTTCCAAATCTTCCTCATAACTGTTTTGCAAACTTTCATCCCTGGTAAAGCTGGTCTAAGTCCTATTTTGTGGGTTTGTACTGTGCCAAGTAAAGGAGAACACACTGCAAACTTTCCAGTCTAAACACAGACCATCTTTACAAATCAACGGTCATCTAACTTAATTTCATACTTCTGACCACAATATTTTTCTGCACCCAACTGAATCCTATTTTTAAAAATAATTTCAGAGCAGTGAGTGGGCTTATCTTAACCTCTTCCATCTTTGATAGTATTGACCACAGGCTTAGACCTCCTTGACCTGAGTGAACCCGTCTCTCAAACCCAAACCAAAGCCAAGAAGTTGGAGGCCTCATCGAAAACCTCATCCCTCAAGAAAAAGGCTGATGGATCTGAACTCATCAGTGCAGATGCTGAGCAGAGAGGCCAGCCTCTCCGAGGCCCAGAGACTTCATCCTTAGATTTAGGTAAGGTAATAGCATGTGTCGCCTGCTGCTTGCCCCTGCCTTAATACAAGGAAATTCCACAAATGACATTAAAACCATGGGAAAGGAGTAGAAAAGATTAATTCCATGTAGGAAATGGGCAGCACACACTTTTGTTCTTGGATTAAATAGCAGTTGGGGCATTCAATTTTGCATAACTGATGTGGATTCATTCATTTATTTATTCAACCCACATGTGTCGAATTCTTGATAGATGGCAGGTGCCATATGAGGCATTGGAGTTACAAGTAAGAATAACACATGAATCTTGCTCTCTAGGAGAATTTAGTCTAGATTGGGAGGTAGCCAGTTGAGAGAGAGAGAAAACAACTTTAACACAAGGTCCAGGAACAGCCAGCCAGAACATGTAACATGCATGGGGATGTATCTGATACAATAATAACAGCTACCATTTATTGATGGCTTATAATGTCCAGGACTATGCTTGAATGATTTACATGTATTAGCCCATTAATTCATCATAACTCTGTAATAAGTGAGGAACCAGGTTTTCAAATTTAAATAATCTGCCCAAGATCTCAATATAAGAAAGAGCTAGAATTTGAGCCTAGTTCTGATTAATGTCAAAGCCCATCCTGTTTTCTACTGTCCATCTTCCTGAAAAAGGAAAGCTTAACTCATCTCATGCAACCAGTCAAATTAAGGTCTGCTTTATCAGGAGAAAGCAAAACGACAAGTATTTCAGAACATGTCCCCTCTCCCCTGCCATGTCCCTCTCTGAGGCCTTTGTCTTTGGAGAAAAACTTTATAAGTATCTCCAGTACTTCCTCACTATCCATGTGTTCTAGGTTTAGTCAGTTGTACCAATGAATAAATGAAATTTACACACTTATTTAAGGATATATTAAGTTCATAACAATATAACACAACAAACTTAAAAATGAGACTTTTATGTCTCTGCTTTTAAGAAGATGTTCTGTGGGGCACCTGGGTGGCGCAGTCGGTTGAGCGTCCGACTTCAGCCAGGTCACGATCTCGCGGTCCGTGAGTTCGAGCCCCGCCTTGGGCTCTGGGCTGATGGCTCAGAGCCTGGAGCCTGCTTCCGATTCTGTGTCTCCTTCTCTCTCTGCCCCTCCCCCCTTCATGCTCTGTCTCTCTCTGTCTGTCTCAAAAATAAATAAACGTTAAAAAAATTTTTTTAAAAAGAAGATGTTCTGTGAAGAAGTCATAAAAATACTTAACTATGGAGGACATTGACTACCTCCTACCTTTCTATAAATTAAACCTATCTTTCTATAAATTAAAAAACTGGACCCCAAGGCTGTTTAAGTGATTTATTTACAGTCACACACTTATTAATGAAAATGAACCCAGCCAAGTTCTTTAACTGTAAGAATTAAACCACAGGGAAAAAAATTGTTCTAGCATTCTCTTGACTTTCTCCATTGCATCGTTACTTTCTCTTCCCATTATTAATTCACTCCTTTGATGAACTTAATCAGTTTATACAAAACCTGTGAAAAGTGTTCCACTTTCTTCTCACCTCCTTTTAACAGTGAGTCTTGGGGCGCCTGGGTGGCTCAGTCGGTTGGGCGTCCGACTTCAGCTCAGGTTATGATCTCACGGTTCGGGAGTTTGAGCCCCGCGTCAGGCTCTGTGCTGACAGCTCAGAGCCTGGAGCCTGTTTCAGATTCTGTGTCTCCCTCTCTCTCTGACCCTCCCCCGTTCATGCTCTGTCTCTCTCTGTCTCAAAAATAAATAAAAAACTTAAAAAAAAAAAAAAGTGAGGCTCATCTCTTTAAACAGATTTTTTTTCATTTTTTTTCATTTATTTCTTTTTTTTTTTAATTTACATCCAAGTTAGCATATAGTGCAACAATGATTTCAGGAGTAGATTCCTTAATGCCCCTTACCCATTCAGCCCATCCCCCCTCCCACAACCTCTTCACCAACCCTCTGTTTGATCTCTATATTTAAGAGTCTCTTATGTTTTGTCCCCTTCCCTGTTTTTATATTATTTTTGCTTACCTTCCCTTAAATTCATCTGTTTTGTATCTTAAAGTCCTCATATGAGTGAAGTCATATATTTGTCTTTCTCTGACTGACTAATTTCGCTTAGCATAATATCCTCCAGTTCCATCCACGTAGTTGCAAATGGCAAGATTTCATTCTTTTTGATTGCCGAGTAATACTCCACTGTATATATATACCACATCTTCCCGGATATTTGGGCTCTTTCCATATTTTGGCTATTGTTGATAGTGCTACTATAAACATGGGGGTGCATGTGCCCCTTTGAAACAGCACACCTATATCCCTTGGATAAATACCTAGTAGTGCAGTTGCTGGGTGGTAGGGTAGTTCTATTTTTAATTTTTTGAGGAACCTCCATACTGTTTTCCAGAGTGGCTGTACCAGTTTGCATTCCCACCAGCAGTGCAAAAGAGATCCTCTTTCTCTGCATCCTCATCAACATCTGTTTTTCCTGAATTGTTAATGTTAGCCATTCTGACAGGTGTGAAGTGGTATCTCATTGTGGTTTCCATTTGTATTTTCCTGATGATGAGTCACGTTGAGCATTTTTTCATGTGTCTGTCAGCCGTCTGGATGTCTTTGGAGAAGTGTCTATTCATGTCTTTTGCCCATTTCTTCACTGGATTCTTTGTTTTTTGGGTGTTGAGTTTGATAAGTTCTTTATAGATTTTGGATATTACCCTTTGGTCTGATACGTCTTTTGCAAATATCTTCTCCCATTTCATCAGTTGCCTTTTAGTTTTGCTGATTGTTTCCTTCACTGTGCAGAAGCTTTTTATTTTGTTGAGGTCCCAATAGTTCACTTTTGCTTTTGTTTCCCTTGCTTCTGGAGACGTGTTGAGTAAGAAGTTGCTATGGCCATGGTCAAAGAAGTTTTTGCCTGCTTTCTCCTCTAGGATTTTGATGGCTTCCTGTCTTACATTTAGGTCTTTCATTCATTTTGAGTTTATTTTTGCGTATGGTGTAAGAAAGTGGTCCAGGTTCATTTTTCTGCATGTCGCTGTCAAGTTTTCCCAGCACCATTTGCTGAAGAGATTGTCTTTATTCCATTGGATATTCTTTCCTGCTTTGTCAAAGATTAGTTAGCCATACGTTTGTGGGTCCATTTCTGGGTTCTGTATTCTGTTGATTGATCTGAGTGTGTTTTTGTGCCAGTACCATTCTGTCTTGATGATTACAGGTTTGTAATACATCTTGAAGTTCGGGATTGTGTTGCCTCCAGCTTTGGTTTTCTTTTTTAAGATTGCTTTGGCTATTTGGGGTCTTTTCTGGTTCCATACAAATTTTAGGATTGTTTGTTCTAGCTCTGTGAAGAATGCTGGTGTTATTTTGATAGGGATGGCATAAACAGAATTTCTTTTTATAAACATGCCAGAAGTGTCTCAAAGTCACCTCCTTAGCTAGAGGCAGGTAGGATAGTACTCCATATGTTCATTCCATGGGGGTTCCATGGACTCATACACAGAATTCAGAATGCACACAGCTCTTGAAACAAATTCAGGTAAAAGAACTTGATTGTTTAACTATAAGTAAAGCAATGTTTCTTAATGGGTCTCATTTCTATTTAGCTGTACATGTTTTAATTAATTTTCATGCAACCTTAAAACACTGGTCTTAGGTTTAGGAGCATCAGTTGAGTGAAGTTCACTTGTATAAAACTTCTTAATCTTGATCTCTCTTCTGTCTGTATCTCATATTCCACTGTCCTTTTACCCCTTTCCCATCTCCTTCATAGACATTCAAACACAACTGGAAAAATGGGATGATGTTAAGTTTCATGGAGATCGAAATAGCAAGGGGCATCCAATGGCAGAAAGAAAATCATGCTCTTCTAGAACTGGATCAAAGGAACTCTTATGGTAAGATATTGTAATATCAGAAAATAGCTATTGATGTGTCAACTGTATGGGTATTTCTCCTATGTACTGAAATAGCCAATGAGTTAAATCAATCCAAATACTTGGTGCCATGTATAAGCCCCTATGTTTCAATGTTAGTTATCATAGCTTCTAAAACTAAGTATTGAATCTGAATTGTCAAAAATTCAACCAATAATGACTTTGGTAGATTCATAACCAGTATTCAATATTTCTTTAATATTTGTTGATAATTTTCTGAATGTGTAACTGAGCCGATCAATAAAAATAGGTTTATGTATGTACGCACATATGTGTGCATATTCAATATATTACATGAATGGCAGTTAAATTAAATGTTTCTGGTTACACAGGTAACCTTTTCTGACTACCTTAATCATCATTGTCAGATAATACACTAATTAAGAACAATCTGTGGATGCTCATGAGAAAAATTGGCCACCTGAATTTTACCATGTTTTTAAGTCTTCCTGAAGGGCAACATGTTTCAGTCTCCTGTTGCCCCTTGCACATCTCCACTTATGGTGACATTTCAAATTCTGTGTAAAGATCAAATCACACCTGGGTCACTGTGAGACACTCCCCTCCCAAAACACTTTTAATAAAGCAGAACTGTTTGTAAGAAAAATGGGATTGCGTTTATTTACTTTTTGTACATAATCGAACTGAATTCTAAATCAATCAGATTTAGATTATGCCTAGCACACTGCAGCCACTTAAACTTCAAACGTGGTTGTGTAAAATTATATAAAAGCTCTCTTTTTCATCAAAACTCTGATGAGAGCTTTGTTATCATGACTCTCAATGATCCAAATTAACTCAGTTTCTTGACTGTCTTCCTAGTTGAATTTGTTTCTTGATGTAATCTCCTTTTTTCATCCCCTCTAGGTCCTCAGAACACAGATCTCAACCAGAACTAAGTGGTGGGAAAAGCGCCCTGAACTCTGAGTCGGCTTCAGAATTGGAATTAGTGCCTCCAACACAGGTCACAAAGCTGATTCTTTAATCCACCCACCTTTTCTAATAGATAATTTATATCATAAATATTTTATTTAAATTTTCCCCAAAAAAAGTTTGAAGTATTTTTTTCTGTATTTCATATGCTTTCTCAGTAATCTGGCTCAAAGCTTGAGACAACTAATGATATATGTGTCTATTTGGCTGGAACATGTCTCAACGAATTCACTATATATGTAGCACTTTTTCTTTGTTCTACCATTTACTTTTCCATCGTTTTGCAATATAAAATCTCTTCTACTCCAGTATTAGCAAAATTTATATAACAAAACACAAAAAAGAGGAACTGACCTATTGACTCTTCATTCACATGTATGCCCTGTGGACCAAGGTACTTACATATCGGGATCCTGACTGTCACATTAAAGTAAATTTCATGTTGAAGAATTAATAATTACAGTATTAGCAGTAATTATAATAGTAAGAGCTACCATTTGTGAATGCCCACTAAGTATTAGGAACTTTACTATGTGCTTTTAATATGTTACATCCAATACTCAAATAATCCTATGAATTGTTATTAGCCTCATTTTAAGGATCCTTTAAAGAGTCTTGGTAAAGTCAAAATCCTTTTTCTGAGACACCCAACTAGTCACTGATGGAAGTATGGTATGAACCGGATCTATCTGTCCACTACTTGACCCTCAACTCCAGTGTAACTGGCTTGTCTCTAACTAGTTCTCTCCTTTGGGTAAAACTACAAAGAAGGCCAAAGTCAGCCTCAATCTTTTCATTGGCACAAACACTCTCTAAGGATGCAGCCTTGATCTAAAACCACAAAGATCTCTTAAGAAATGTGTCCACATTCATGCATTCTGCAATCTAGTTGAAAGTAAGTGAGATGGAGTAAGCAAGAGAAATTTTCTTGAATTTACTAGATCAGACTAAGAGATACTGTGAGGTGAAGTAAAGGGATAATTATGATAATAGCAAATATTATTGATTGTTATGATAAAGTCTTCTAATAATACATGTTAGCTCATTTGATCCTGACAAATGGCTATATGAGGTAAGTTTATTTATTACCCCTATTTCGTAGATGGGAAACTAAGACACAGTGAGATTAGGAAAATTGTCCATGCACCCAGAACTGGTAAGCGGCCTAGAGCAGGAGGACACGGATAAGAAATGTTGAGGCAATGGAAGGCCACTGGAATCAACCACTAAGAGAACCGACTCCTGTCCCCATTTCTAACATTCACTGGAGAGGAGTGGGCATTACTGCTTCCAGGACTCTGCTGGAAAACAAGTCAGCTCACTTCCAGAACAAATAAACCTAGAAAGCTTAATGAATTGTAAATATAGCATAAAAATGTATTTTCATTCTCTGTATTCATTCTAAATGTATTTTTTAATTGATAACATTTATTAGAGAAACATTCTTATTAAGTGCATTAGAGATTTACATTCAGCTAAAGTAATTGGTACTGTTTCATAACCTGAAATCCTTGGAAAAATTTAATGTAGCAATGGAACATTTGTTTCTGTAGAGCGGGAGATTTGGCACAGGTGGGCTGTGTTCTACCCAACGCTGGAGGGGCAGAGGATCAACTAGGGCCCTCAGTTGCCGTGGAGACCCACAATGCATTTATCTTGTTATTCCAATGACTGCTCCTCTCCTGCTGGTTGTCTGATTTCATCCCACCACAGCATCCTTCCTCTTGCTCACTGGTGTGCCTTTAAGCAAACACAATGTGCTTTGGAAAATTTGTGTGGGATTCCCGATATTGTCCTCCAAAACATAATTTAAAATGCACCATGACAGTTCTGTCTAGATAAATTGTCATGAATCCTTTACAGGCTCACCAATTATATGTAAAGAATTTATCCCTTAATTTGCTTTTTTTTGTGTTTGTGACGTTTATCCATTTTTGAGAGACAGAGCACAAGCAGGGGTGGGGCAGAGAGAGAGAGGGAGACACAGAATCTAAAGCAGGCTGCAGGCTCTGAGCTGTCAGCACAGAGCCCAAATCAGGGCTCGAACTCACAGTGAGATCATGACCTGAGCCGAAGCTGGATGCTCAAACAACTGAGCCACCCAGGCACCCGCCCCTTAATTTGCTTTTTTAAAAACACTGCATGCTTTTCAAGATTTTTCTAAACTAGGAAAATCATAATCTCCTAGTTTTAAGTCTACCATATGGTTAAATAAGGACAATTTCATGAATTGGGGAATTTAATCATCTGAAATACTAAATCACTCAAATAAAGCAGCAAGAGCATAGGCTGATTAACCTAATTGTAATAAAAGACAGGAAGGTGTTTTAACTGTTAGAAACATACTGCCCTTAAATATATGATCTTTCTAGGTAGATAAAATGATGAAGGTGATATAAAAATTCAACTTAAAACTGGCTTGCAGACTATTCAAATAAACGATTTCAGCTTACCAAAACTTATTTCTGCTCCACTATCACACAGATAGCTCATGGGAAAATCAAGGAAGTGTTTTCTTCTCTCTCAAACCAACATAAATTATCTTAGGTTCAACAGGTAACAGGTGAGGAGCTATTTGCAAGCTTTATTTAAAAATAATATTTCAGGGGTGCTTGAGTGGCTTAGTCAGTTATGTGCCAACTTTGGCTCAGGTCATGATCTTGCAGTTGATAAGTTTGAGCCCCACGTCAGGCTCTGCGCTGACAGCTGGGAGCCTGGAGCCCGCTTCAGATTCTGTGTCTCCCTCTCTCTCTGCCCCTTCCCTTCTTGCACTCTCTTTCTCTCTCTCTCAAAAATAAACAAAAAAAATTTTAATCATATTTCAAAAAAATTATATTTCAGAATCACAAAGAAAATGGAGAATTCTTATATCAGTTCCTTTTCTTTTCAAAATGGAGAACAGGAAAAGCATAGTCTGGTCTCTTTCAAATAGTGTTTTGAATACACTAATCAGTGGCAGGAGATTATGATAAATTATATAATCTCTATGTATTTAAGAATAAAGTTTTCGGGCATCAGGGTGGCTCAGTCAGTTAAGCGTCAGATTTGGCTCAGGTCATGATCTCGTGGTTTGTGGGTTTGAGCCCATGTCAGGTTCTGTGCTGATAGTTCAGAGCCTGGAGCCTGCTTTGGATTCTGTGTCTCCCTCTCTCTCTGCCCCTCCCCTGCTTATTCTCTCTCTCTCTCTCTTTCTCTCAAAGATAAATAAACATTAAAAATTAAAAAAAAATAATAAAACAATAAAGTTTCTTGACACGCAACCGTGTAATTAGTATTCCCTGAAGTTAATTGTTTAAAGAAATCTGAAAAATTAGAAAACGCTTGAAATGTTGAGGCAAAACACAGGTAATGATGTAAAATTAGCTTTTTCTATAAGTGGGTTGAAATAGAGGTGGGGCAAAAGAAAATGAACCCAGCTTTTGCTGGAAAGTGACAGTTAAGCATTTCTTTGCCAAGTCTGGACACTGGAAGGATAGCTCCAAGATGGGTTCTTGCCAATTGAAGTTGGACTTTGTGAGAAGCTGCAGGAACCAGGCTCTCCAGTACTTAGCCATAGTTATGCTGCTCTCTGATTTTGCTGACCTCCACATAGAAAATGCTTCCTTCCATATAATCATAATTCCATCAAGTTGGCAGTATCCCAAACCAGAACAATTGCAACTTTTTTTTTAATTTTTTTTTGACATTTATTTATCTTTGAGAGACAGAGACAGAGACAGAGCGTGAGAGGGGTAGGGGCAGAGAGAGAGGGAGACACAGAATCTGAAGCAGGCTCCAGGCTCTGAGCTGTCAGCACAGAGCCCTACGTGGGGCTTGAACTCACAAGCTGTGAGATCATGACCTGAGCTGAAGTGAGATGCTCAACCCACTGAGCCACCCAGGCACCCCTGAACAATTGTAACTTTAAGATACAAGTGCAGATATGTTTTCTAAATTCTTAAAGGAGCAATACAAACAGAAATGCATTCTTAATAGCTGTCCTATTACACACCTCATGTGTATAAATGAAATATTTCAAACATATTATTTGAAATTCTTGCAATAATCTTGGAAATTAATATCCCCATTTCTCACATGAGAAATTCACCTTAAAGAGAAGTAGCAAAGGGAAGAAGAGCCAGCCTTCAAATCACCCATCAGCTTCTAAAGCCCTGTTCCTACCCATAAGCCACCTCATATCAACTACACCAAGCTTATTCACCCAAGAGAACTCACAAACCATCTATTTCCCTTCTCATTGCATTCCCTGATTATTACTTACATTTCTAGGATTAAGATGAGTTAAGGGATTTTAAAGAATATCACTTTCTTCCAGAAGCTTTGTAAGATAAATTAGGATTGCCATCGGATCTGAGGCCATGCACAATTTTGTGCCTCCCTCCCAAATTCATTCTGAACCTCTACTCTCTGCAATGCTAATAGTTTGCATTTAAGCCCATTTCAGTTCAGCAAATGTGATTGAATGTCAACCCTCCAAGAGCTACAAGTAAGGCAGTGAAAAAATTAGAAAAAGGAGTTCAATTATAAGAAGTATCAAGACCTTATGTCTATTAGAAACAATTAGATGGTACGCTATGTAGTTTTGCTTGTTGGAAGACAGTGCAGGATCCACACCAACATCCCTTTTTCCCTCTTGACAGCACACCAATGAGGTGTGAGTGAGCTACCAATGAGGAAGGAAGCTAAGATAGAAGAAAGGAGCAAAGAAAAGGCAGAAGGGCAAGAACAGCAGGAAGGCAAGAAGGAAGGAAAGAAATATGGAAGATCACTTTCAGCATAGTAGGAAATCTACACATAGTAGGGGCTCAACAAATACTTGCTGAAGTGGAAAAATAAGAGAATACTAACAGAGGAGAAACAACTCTTGTCAAATTTAACAATTCGAAAGTAGTGGATAATTATTGTTTAACTAAAGAGCAGATCAAAATAAAAATAACGTAACAAAATTTTATTCTTTTATCATTTTGGAAGCTAGTTTCAAAAATAATTTTTAGTTACTCATGATAATAGACTATCCCTCTCTTTTCAAAATCAGCACTGATTTGCTTCAATGTTCTACAACATAGAATTTCATAATGGTACGGAGATGGGAACCATATGTGCCCGCCTTGCACAAAGCTCTAGAAATTTGCTCTGACACATAAGGTACGACTTTTTTGTGTGTACCTTCAACAATAAATATCTGTTGACTGATCAAGAAAAAAACTGTGACCATCTCAATGAGGCAAGAGTTTATCTGTTCTGTGTAAGGAACCAATTAGTCTCAGGGCACCTGTGTGGCTCAGTCAGTTAAGCGTCCAACTCTTAATTTTAACTCAGGTTATGATCGCACAGTTTGTGAGTTTGAGTCCCATGTTGGGCTCTGTACTGATACTGTGGCGCCTACTTGGTATTCTCTGTCTCCATCTCTCTCTGCCCCTCCCCTACTCACATGTGTGTGTGTGTGTGCACATGCTCCCTCTCTCTCAAAATAAATCAATTAATTAAAAAGAATCTAACTAGTCTCTATTAACCACTAAAGTGCCCTAGATACAGATAATTTTTAAATGAATTTCTAAAGTCACACCTGACAAGCACTAACCAGAAAGGTGATAACAAAAGCCAAGCTTTATAGCACTTACTATGTACTGAGCATTTTGTGTGTGCATTTACATGAGTTATTGTACTCAATTCTTGTATGGACTCTGTAAGTGAATATACATTTTGCAGGTGAGAATACTGAGGATTATAGAGATTAAGTAATTTGTCCAAGGTCACCAGTTACTATTAAATCCAACCAGGATTTGGCCCCAAGCAGTCTGACTCCAAAGATTATGCTTTTAAATACTGTGTTATGCTGTTACCCAAAGTCTGCTAGTTGTTATAAGATATTTTTCCTTTCTACAGTTAAGCAGCTCCCATTCCCCATCAATCTCTTTTGAAAAGATACTGAGATTTTTAAAACTGTGTTTTGCTAGGAAATCTCTAGCAGTAATGTAAAGGCAATTGTATAAGGAGTTACAAAAGACTGACATAGAGGTTAGCCAACGGTTATTATGCTAGGACAACCACAGCTACAAATACAGTAATTTTCAAATCATAATTTTGAATAAAGAGAATAAAACAATATTCTTAAAGAGTTATTTAATTCTTCTTATCCTTCACCCAGTGCTTATCATTCAGAACAAACAGCAGCTGGGAGAAAAAAAAAAATCCTTTTTCTTTAGAGAGTGTAATACCTTAAAATCCAATTAGCTTAAACCAATTAAAATACTATTTTTAAAGCCAAGGCACTTCCAGGAGGTTGTTGTAACTGTGGAGCATTTTTCAAAATCATGCGATGATGCAAAGTAATGCCGACATCAGAGTATATTTGTAAACTCCGGAGTTCCACTAGCCTACACGGAATGTCAGCATCTGATCAGAAGTTCTCATCGTGGGGCCCTACATCAGCAGTATCAGCATCACCTGGGAACTTGTTAGAAATGCAGATTCTGGCCCCCACTCCCACACCTACACGTACTGAAGCAGAAACCCTGGTTGTGGGTCCCAGCAATCTGTGTCTGGACAAGACTTCTAAATGATTCTGATGCCCACTCAAGCTTGAGAACTACTAATATAGCCACTGTGATACCAAAACAGCCACAACTCAAATTTATGGCTATCATTGTTTTGCTGACCATTCCTCTAGTCAAGTACTAAACAATATCTGCAGCTTACCAGCATTGCTTATCTGTTTTCCCAGACGACAGTTTTTTGCCTGTAAAGAAATTAGATAAAAAAAAAAAAAAAAAAAAAAAAAAGTCTTGGTTGAAAGAAAGGCTGATCTTTAGGTGTTAGAATCTGTATTTCACTGTCAATCCTAAACTAGCATGTCTGGGGGCTGAAAAGTTTCAGAACCTTTTTAGTTGCATATTACTCTTGGCTTGAAAACTGCCTTTGTTTGCAGTGTTTTTCTATATTTTATAACATCTAGCTTAGCTTCCTTGGACAAAATAAATGGCTTTAAAATGTGAGGTAGACAATAACTTGTCTTAGTAATGACTTAAGGCCTTTCTAACTAGGTGGAAAATAGCACTTACCTAAATAGTAACTGTACTACTGAAATAAAATTTCATTTGCACAGTAGGATTCTGTTTACACTTGCTGTTTTAAGCGGCAAAGAGAATATGAACTGTAAGTCTAGAATCCTGAGAGAGAGATTTTGCCTCTTCTTCCTGATATATGGTGCCCTTTGCGTCCTGTGATTCATAATCCACTTGGGTCGTGAAACATTGATGAAGGGAAGCCAGTGACAGTAATGGAGTTCTGTTAGGTCAGGCTTCACAGGCAAGACAGATCATATTTCACTGGTAAAAAGTGCCTCTAATAAAAGGAGATGCCTTGGGACAAAAATATTAGTGCTTTCTCTTTCTTCTCATTCCATTCATGGGTCATTTATGACATTATTATATAAATACACAGCTTATTTCTCACCATGTGTCCACATTTTTAAAATTTATTTATTTATTTCATTAATGAGGGAACCAGCAGGAAGACAAAAGAGTTAGTTCCAAAGTAAAGGAACAGAAATGGTTGGGAAAGAAATGCCAGAAAAAGATTTCCAAGTTTGATATAAGATTGGTTAACTTTCTACAAGACAATAAGATCATATCATCTTTGGTGTTAACTTTGTTACCAGGCTATACCATCCTAACGACTTACCAGTTTTAAAAATTTGCAAACCATCTGCACCTTTATATTTGTAAAGTGACCGAAATGTATTGTGACCCAAGAGTGTCAGATAAGGGTGGTAGCGGGATGAACAGCTGTCCCCAAAAGATCTGTGTCTACATCCTAATCTCTGGAACCTGTGACAGTCAATCCCACTTATGTTTTTGGAGCTCTCTGCCCCCAGCCCTGCCTCAATTATCTGGGTTGAGAGAAAGTAGTAGCTTTCACAAGGCCCAGAGAACAAGAGAAGGAGCTTGTTCATGGTGGTCATTGAGCTTGGCCCACCTGAGAATGAGGCACTGATGCCCATGCAGACTTGGATGTGTCCTCATCGCCCTCCCTCTTCTGACCACACACACTATTCCAGAGGCCTTACCTCTGTGTTGCTAACAGGCCTAGCTCTTTACTAGGTGTTCTGCTAAGGCACCCTGCAGTCATTCCCCTTCCCGAGAATCAGGGCACAGGGCCTTGCTAACACAGACCTCTGCCACTCCAGGCACAGAACCAAAAAATAAGTCCCCTCTCAATTTCCTACAAGTTCCCCTTAGCCTCTTAGATTTACCAAGAAACCTTGACTGAGAACACATAGTGTTCTGAGAGTAGGGAAGAGAAATACCTTTAAGTAATTCATTCACATATTCTCCAACAGCATATCTTCAACAAGTATTTACTGACTGCTTATGGAGCAGCTACTGTTTGTAGGAGATACCAGGGACACAGCAGTGAATATATCGAGGAGAAAACATGAATTAAGGTTCCAATAAATTAACCTTCCTTGTTCATTAGTGCGAAACACAGACTGTTATTTATGCATAACAATTTACTTGTGCATAACAATTACATCATTATTGTTTTCAGCCCACTATATTCTTGAGGACTTCTTGGTTGATTCCCTCAACCGTGCATGAACCTCTGAGAGGTTCATGAGCACAGCCTCCTGTGAGAGGCAGTATAGTGCAGTAGTTATGAACATGGCTCAGAACATCAGCCCTACCACTTACTAGCTGTGTGATGTTGGGCAAGTTAATTCACTTTCTGTGCTTCAATTTCATGGAGTTGGTGATAATACCTACTTCACAGGTTATTGAAAAGACAAAGTGAGTTATAGTATCTAAAGGACTTGAGGCAGCATCTGGCATGTAGTGAGCTCTGGTATTACAACTGTGTGATAATAAGGGGGTAGGGGTCCTCTTGAGAACCAGCAATGATGGAGAAAAAAATGAAAAGCAGCTGAGCTATATAGATGGTAAGTGCTCAGTGAAGGGCAACGTTTTGCTGTGGAACAATGGTTTTCATACATGACTGCTTTTCAAAATCACCAAAAGAGCTTTTAAACATTTAGTGCCCAGACCCTACCCCCAGAAATTCTTTAACTGGTCTAGGGTGGGGCCCAGGCCTGTTCAAGTAACCCCCATAGAAGCCAAGGTTGAGCATCTCTAAAGAAGAGTAATCAAACACCTGGGTAAAAGGCAATAAAAGGGTGTAGAGAGCTTCATTCCACAAGCATCCCTCTTCCTGTTCCCCAAGGTCTAGCTGCTTTATCAGGACAGTCCCTCATCCTGCAGTCTGTAGGCATCTTTAGGGTATACATCACTTGTCAGGCCCTAGGCTGGGTACAGGGGAGAACAAAAGTTCGCAGACAAAATCCTACCCTCATGGATCACACAGTGTAGCAGAAAGATAGACAAGAAAATAAGCAATTACATGGAGAAAAAAAATCACACCCTGAGTTCTCGTGGGGAAAGGTCTGAACAAACCACAGTATATACTTTACTAGGAAATCCCTGGGAAAGAATAGAGTGGATCTATAAATACTAAATATGGACACTCTCCAAGATATATTGTTGAATGAAGAAAAGTAAGCTACAGAATAGCATACCCTTGATGTCGCCAAAATTTTTGTAACACGTTACTGTCTAGGGTACATAAATATATATGCAACCAACAAGAAGTTCTAGAGGTACACCTCTTATTTTCCATGATTCTGAAAACATTAATTTTTTTCAAAAAGAATGTATTTAGTTTTTGTGAAATTAAAAATTAGCAACATTTAGGGGCGCCTGGGTGGCTCAGTCGGTTGGGCGTCCGACTTCGGCTCAGGTCACGATCTCACGGTCCGTGACTTGGAGCCCTGCGTCGGGCTCTGGGCTGATGGCTCAGAGCCTGGAGCCTGCTTCTGATTCTGTGTCTCCCTCTCTCTCTGCCCCTCCCCCGTTCATGCTCTGTCTCTCTCTGTCCCAAAAATAAATAAACGTTAAAAAAAAATTTTTTTTTAATTAGCAACATTTTAAAAATTCCAGCAGATCTTTGTGGGGCTGGAGGCTGGTCTTCTGAATATTTGCATTTAGCTAAGTGAAGATGTCTTTCACAATGTCTGTTAATTGTGACAAACTTGTTGACATTAACAAACATGATCTTATCTAAGTGACTACCACTTAACAGAGCAATGTCCTGATGATACTGGTCATGAGGCAGATGTGTGCCAATAGAGGGAAGGCAAAGGAAAGAGAATTCACCATGACGATCTGCTGTGTATGTAAGGAAAAAGGTCTAGCAGCACCTTCCATCTCTGCAGCTTAGTTTTACCCGAAGCTAGTCCTAACTAACTGGAAGCCTGAATATCAGTTTTTAGGTCTAGGCTTCTAATGGAGATTCTCCATCTTAGCTGCATATTAGAATCCTATTGGAAGGCTACTAAGATATCAATGCCTAGAACCATGACCAATGAAAGTAAGATCTTTGGGAGACTGGGCCTGGGCTTTGGTTTTAACATGACCAGGGCTAAGACCCACTCTTAGAAGAATCATGCATGCAGGCTCATACACATTTTGGTACCATCCCAGTTTGGGTAACATCATGCTTGCAAAGTACTCCAAAAATAGCATCCTTTGCAGATGCTTCTTAAACTGTAGGGAAATATGAGAAAAGGAAAAATATTTGTACTTTTGTATTCAGTAATTCTAGTAGTATAACACCATGCATTTGGTTTATTTCAGGCTCGATTGACCAAAGAACAGCGCTGGGGAAGTGCATTACTTTCCAGAAACCACTCCTTGGAAGAAGAATTTGAAAGGGCAAAAGCAGCAGTGGAGGTAACTTTCTTTTTAAATTATTTTTTCTGTTTCATGTTGCTGGGAGTGGAATTCAAAAACTCAGACTTCAGCAGGATACATATGAAATGAGTCTTACTTTAATGACACGAAGTAACCATGATAATGATTATTAGAATAAGATTTGTTACCAGAGAACTTCTGACTTGGATGACTAATAAATGCTAATTCCTGTGCCAATTCTGTGATAGCTTAACAATCTGTCTGAAGTCCTGGGTCAGAAAGATCTCTGAGCCTCATCTGTGTTCCATGATGAACCTATGCAATGAATTTGCTATGCCTCTGTGTGGCCAAGTTTCATGCTTGATATTTCTGTCTCTCTAGCATCCAGCACAATGTCTGAAAGGCAGAGAAATTCATGTTCCTCCTGAAATATACATTTTTCTAACTGAGTGAGGCAAAAAGCAAGGCTTAAGTATTCTATGAGATATTCTAGCCAGTGGATATCCCATCTTGACTCGAGTCATAAATTTTTACTATTAAGATTGTCCAAAACAATGGCAATGTTGATAAATCAAATGAAATGCTTCATTTGAATATTTATTTCTTTTTTAAAATTGTTTTAATGTTTATTTATTTTTGAGGCAGAGAGCAAGCAGAGGAGGGGCAGAGAGAGAGGAAGACACAGAATCTGAAGCAGGGTCTAGGCTCTGAGCTGTCAGCACAGAGCCTGACGCAGGGCTTAGACTCAGAAAATGTGACAGCATGACCTGAGCTGAAGTTGGACGCTTAACCAACTGAACCACCCAGGCACCCCCCTTTTTTTTAGCCTCCTAATAAGAAAAGCATAAACAGAAAGAGGAAGAAAAGGGGAAAGAAGGAAGAGAAGCCCCCAAAGAAGCAACCTTTGCTGTCTTTTTATCAATTTCCTCCCTGGTTGGAATCACAAAGAGTACATTACAGACACCATCTATGATACTCATCAAAGCTTTGCTAGATTGCTATGTAAGAGTAGAGCTTTTCACCAAACCCAAGTATGAATATTTTAGGATCTCTATTTCCATCAATGATTTGAAATCTTGAAAATTTAAAATATTCCTGTGATATGGTTCATTTATGTGGCTATCTTACCACTAGGATTTGGATGAAATTATTATACTATGAGCAGTCGTTCAGTAACTCCATACTTGAAGTGCAATTAAATCATATTTGCAGTTTCATATTGAAAGGTTTTATAGTCTAGGAAATAATTCTAGCCATAATTTAATATCATCATTCATCAATCCAATAAGAACAACTTTATCTCATCACAATACAATTCACCAAATTTCTTCTTTTAATTTTATCCCTTTTTAGTTTAAAAAAAGTTAATGCATTAGTGTTCTTGAATGTGATCAATTGATATATTTGACTTAGACCAGCTGAGTGCAATCAAATTGTTCAACTCATGGAGCCTGTAACTCAATTTATCTTAAATGTAGATTTTTCCAGACTTAAGAGCTAATTTAAATTCATCTTTTGAATTCCTACTATGTGTAGCACACTGAATTATCACCAAAAAGATGATTTAGAACCATAGAATCTTGGGTCAGTAAAGACATTAGAATTTATCTGGTCCCATTTACAATGAGAAACACAATGGGTTCAACTCAAAAGACCTAATTACAAAATAACATATCAATAAGGAAAAAATTATTCATTTATCCATTGGTGTGTATGTGTACATATGTTCATAAAATCATTTCACCTTAGTTTTGGAGAGGCCTTAGTAGTTATCTATCCCAACCAGGCACATAGAACAAAATTCGTTTCTTTTCAAACACACTTAACAAATTATTTATTCAAACATACCCTGTTTCTATTTGAATACTTCAAATTAGGGGCAACTTCTTTTCTAGAAAATCTGTTTCTATTTTGGATAGTACTAACCATTAAAAAGCTCTTCCATGTATTATGCTGAAATTGGCCTACCAGCAACTTCCATTTCTCTGTCTTGGCTTTGCTCTCTGGAACAAGGCAGAATTAGTTTAATCCCTTCTCTACATGATGTCCACCTGACCCCACAAAGCCTTCTCTTGGCTTCTCCTTGTCTCTCCTGGGAATTGAGAAACTGATGTGTTATTCCAACTTATCACTAATAGCTAAATGACAACATACATTTCATCAACCAATATGGGCTTCAGTTTCCACACTTCTATGGTCCTTTCCAGTTTAGAATCCTTGGGGGCTGTAAGTCACTTCAAGTAGTTATTCATTCACCAAACACTGACTGTCTGCATGTGCTAACTTCTGAACTAGGTATTAGAGATAAAGAAATGAGCCAACCCAGCCTAGCTGTCTAACAGCATGGACCAGAGGACCAACTTGGACAAATCACTTGCTCCGTCAACTTTAGTTTCCTCATCTGTGAGATGAGGGGCTTGGATTTCTAATATACTAAAATCCTATGAGTTTATGGCTTCAAGGGAAATGAATTTGTAAGTAAAGAATCCCCAGCAAATCAGAAAATTGTAAGCAGATTGGCTCATCTGGAAGCCTGGAACTGAGAAGCTTTCTTAGGGAATGAGGGAAGATGTTGCTGACCAGAAGGTATGAACAGGTGTGGAGAAAAAAGGCAGGGGATAGAGGGGAGTATTTCACTAAGCTGATGGTAAATCAGACCTACAAAACTTCACATGTATGTGGACTATTTACTTCCTAACATTATTCTTATCCAAGGGTATAATCTAGTTCATGGAGAGGATATGATGAAAGGCATCAAAGTATACATGACCCAGCCTTTGACCCAGCCACTCAGAATTTATCCTAGAGAAATAAGCGTGAAATTTTACAATAATTTTTTAAATAGTGAAAATTTGGAATCAGCTTAAGTGTCCCAGAATAGAGAATTAGCTAAATTATATCTCTATAGTAAAATGCTGTGTAACCATTAAAAACTACATTATGGAAAATATTTAAGATCATGTAAAAATGTCCAGTGATGATTGGAATAATAATGTATTTTACTGACAGTTTTACAATATGATCCCAACTTTGTAAAATGAAAATGGCATAATGCCTAACATGTTAAAGTGCATATGGTGTGCCAGTCAGGAGAATTATGTGGATGATCTCATTAATCCTCATAGTAGTCTTATGAAGAAGGTAACATTACTATTCCCGTTTTGCAGATGAGAAAACTGAGGTTTAAAGAGATTTCAGACATTTCTATAGCATTTTATAAGCAATTACGATCAACTGAAAAATGAGTAACACTCATTTATCAAGTTTCTAAGCATGGTTTTCACCCAGACTCCAGGGCCCATATTCTGAATTACTGCAATTTATAAGCATAAAGAGAATCTGTTAACAGCAGTTATATTGGCAGGCTGGGTTTGGAGTGATCTTACTTCTTCCATTAGCTTATCTGTATTTTCCAAATGTTCCATCATAAACATGTATTATGTTGGTAATCAAGGGAAAACTGGTAAGTTGTAGACACTGTAGTGGGGCATGAGATTCTTAAAAGAACGAAAAGTGCCTTGTTCTTCATTGCAAAACAAATAAAGAAAGGTGCTGTGGATTGGCTTTATTAGAGATGGTTCTCACACTAGTAAGACATAGGAAAATCATGCCTGGAGGAAGCTGAATTTTTCCAAAGTCTCTATCTTATATTTTTATATCATCTGTTTCCAATATTCCTTCTATTTCATGTTTTATTCCATCTTTAAACCCTATTTTTCTGTCGCCATCCTAGCTCTTGACCTGATACTGGTGCCCTTTCCAGCTCCTTCTGTTCCTCGGTCCCCTGATGAGCCTCAGGGGCTTCGCTCTGTTCCTCTCACACGACAACCTCATTGCCCTGCTCTGTCTTCTGTGGGGACCCGCTCCCCCCAGATCTTCATGTGGCAGTTTTCTTCTTGTCATCCAGATTTTAGCTTGAGTGCCAAAGCCTCAGAAAAGCTGAACCTGACCACCCAGTTGCTATCACAGAGCCTAGAGTTTTGTTTTTCATCCTTATATTTATCACTGGGTCTTTTCTTGTTTGTTTCTGTCAGTTTGTTGTCTGTCTTTTTACTTTAAAATGTAACCTCCGTGAGAAAGGGGAACTTGTCTCTTATTTACCACTCTACCCTGATGTCTAGAACAATATCTGGTACCTAGTAGGTATTCAGTAAATACTTGTTGAATTAATGGATGGCTGGCTGATTGTTAATCACCTAATGTGGTCAGCACTTCCTTCTCTCTGTTGTTGCATGTAAAGTACCATATCACCTCCTAATATAATTTAGTATTTACATTTTCATTGCTGATTGGAGACAAACAATTCTGTCTATGGCATATAGATTTCGGCCAAGGCTATGCTGAAGTGTCTTGTGTGGTTGTCCTCATCTCAACATCAGTCAGTGAGACACATTTATAACAATGCAGGTAGCACTGACCAGTCCTTGCCATGAGTAATATTAGGCATGTTTTATATTTTACATGGTACGAACTGGTTTTTACTTCCACAGCATAATACATGACAATGTACAAATCAATAATGTTTGAGCTAAAATGCTCAAAAATAGTCTCTTCTACTAGAGAAAAGACATCTAATGCCACATGCACATTTATTGCATATCTTAAATGAGCTGGGAATCTGTTTATGTGCAAAGGCTGACATTGCTTAGGCTCAAGCTGAACTGTTAAATCAAGTAAGGCTTTGTATGGTGGAGGGGGAGGATGCTTTTGCTTCGGTATCTTCCATTTTATTGAAAAATCACCAAAACTTCATCTCTGTTCAAAAGTGTTGTAATTTTAGGACATAGAACCAAATATTCATATTCTAGACTTTAAAAGAAAAATCTTCCCTGAACAAGAAGGGAAAGTAACTTACTTTCCTCTTGGATTTTCTTTCTAGCCAGCATCTAGCTTACGCACTGTCAGCTACAATGGGTCTCTAGGAAGGATGCACAAGGAGTCTCAGAAGTGAGAATCAGGGAAGGAGCCTTGGGAGCTCAATGAGGCCTGAAGCTGCCTCCCAGGAATGGAGATCCCTAGCGGGAACTGTGTTGCATCTGTGGAGGAGAGAGAAGTCACGTGGGCAGTCAGCACACTTGCAACCACACATGAAAAGTATATCCTTTATCCCTATTTAGCAGGGAAGGAAAGAGCCAGCATCTGGTAGTATTGTATTTTGCTGGTTAGTCTCTCTAGGTGCCCCAGCCTTCAAATTAATTGGATTTAGTAACAAATTCATTCTTAGTAACAAATTAAGCTCCTTCTATAGGCCAGGCACTATGCTGGGTGCTAAGAATACAAAATTGAATAAGACAACCTCTGCCCTTAAAGAGCTGGAAGAATCACAGATATATGCACACAGCTCAGGGGATCACTCAAGTATAGCTTATCACATGATGTTGCTACTATGGGTTTACATGGCCACCTCCACACTAGGCTTTGACTTCTTCCAGGCAGGACCATGTTGCATCCTTCTTTATGCCCTCAGCACCTTTCAGAGAGTCTGGTGCAGAGCAAGGCCCTACAAATTTTTGCTGGGTGCATAAAGGAACAAATTAGCAATTGATTCCTCAAATGCATGTATTTCATCCAAGCATCTCTTCATTAGTGGGTGCTTAAGAAATGTCACAAAACTACTAACAGAAGATGAACTTTGTATCCCTGGAATCAAAGTCACATTACTCTTGGTCCCAATACTATCATAATGCTTATTGTACACGTTTTAATCAATGTTTTCACAGCTCTAATTTTACCCAGAGGGAGGGATCCTTGTGAGCAAATTTTGAAAAAGAATAATGACATGTGTGAATAAGGAAAAATGAAGATGCACAGACAAAAGGAATATAGTGGTCAGAAGCAAGAAAAAGAACAGGAAGTATAATTTTAAATCCTCTTGGCTAATTAATTGAGTCTACTAAAACCTTTAAATTCTAGAAATCTGATTTCTCCTCAGGCCCAATTCTCCTGTTGAGCCTCACTTGTGATATTGCATGTGGTAGTTTAAAATGTCCACAAATTCTTTCACATTCCCTTCAAAACATGGAGCTTAGTTCTCCTTCTCTTGAGTGTGGGCTGGGCTTAGTGATTCACTTTTCATAAATAGAATAAAGTCAAAGCCATGGTGTGTGACTTTGAAGATTAGGTCATACAAGCTACTGTAGCCTCCTTCTCGCTCGCTCTCTCTCTCTTTCTCTCTCTGTTCACTTGCTCTGGAGGAAATCCAGCTGCCATGTCATGAGAACCCTTGGCAGTTGAGAAGCAAAGCATTCTACCAACAGTCAGGGAGGACCTGATGCCTCCTTTCAACAGCCACGTGTATGAGCCATCTTTGAAGTGGATCTCCCCAAACCCCATTAAGCTTTTAGATGACTGCAGTCCCAGCCAACAGCCTAATTCCAACCTCAGGAGAGACCCCAAGTAAGAATCACCCAGCCAAGCTACTCCCAAAGTCCTGGCTCCCTCAGAAGCCGTATGACATAGTAAATGTTTGTTTAAGTTGCTACATGTTGGGTTAATTTACTAAGCAAATAATTATTGTGTTGTTCTACTCCTCCAAGCCCCATTCTATTTCATACTCTTCCTCATCTCCATTCCCAATCCATTTCAGTACTTCAAAAATGGAAAGATTACCCTTGTAGAATAGAAAGAAGGTATTCATTCACCCTAGAATGTAGTCTTTCAAACCACCCTCTCCCATTTATTCTGGTTCTCAATTTATCTTCTCTGATCCCCAAGGGAGTATGAACAAAGACCTTTTAGTGACAGTCCACATTCCTTAGGGACATATTCATCCCTTCACCATGGATCTGGTCAGGGTCTTGCCTTTTCTTCTTCACAGTGTCTACACATCTCTTCATGACAAGTCTCATTTTTTCCATTTCTATGTCCTATCACAAAGGACATGGCCCTCAAGATAACTTCTCTTCAGGCATCAGGCTAACTTTCCTTCTAGCAGAGCTTTATAAGAAATCACAGGCAAATTGGTAATTAGTGTTACCAGTAATGAACATGGATAGTAAAAGAATTCCTTTTTCTAGAAATATGGGTGACCTTCTTTATCTCTCCATATTCAAAACAACCCAACAGTTAAATCCAGTTCTAGTGACATAAGCTAAAAAGTTCTTTCCATGTAGAAATTTTGTTTTCACCTGAAGTTATTCTGTGCATATCTACCATGGATCTGATAGGAACCTCAGAAATAGTAAAAGATTGAAGGAAATTGGAGACCATCCTCTAACTGTTTTGATTAATATAAGATTATGTAAAACACTACTGACTTGGGTGTACTCCTACCATGACAATTATCTGCCTTTATCACCCCCTCATATTTCCTTTTGCTTTCTATGACAGTGTCACCTCTTTGAAGAATGTAGAACAGATTAATGGATTAAACATCACTTAAATCATTCTGACTTAGATTCAATATCCAAAAAGGAGAAAATCTTTTGAAAATATCTGAAAACATTCTTTGGGCAATATTGAAGGAATCTTGAGATTAACTACCAGGATACAGATATCCCAAAGCTTATAATGTCATGTTAGTGAACATGCTTCCCATGTCAACTTGTAGATAGATTACATAAAAATCAGATGTATTCTGCAAACTTGGGATACTGTGCATTGGGAAGCTGGCAAAAGTTCCTTTTTTCTCATATTGAGTCATTTTCCTTTCATTTTACACAAACAAATTTCCAAAATAATATGAAGCATAGAGAAGAATTATTGCAGAATAACTTGTGATAAACCCTCATAGGTGATATGGATGAAAGTATAAAGAGGTGTAAGATGGTCTTAAATAAATTTATGGGCAGATGATCTATTTAAAGGAAGAGGGTTATTTAGAGTTTGCCTGTATTTTTTTAAAGTCAGTGCTATGGATGGTTATCATATTCTTCTACTGTCCCTTGATATCCACTGTGTAAATGCTAAAGTAATAAAATCTTTAACTTGACCCATTCTAACAAAACCTCAGTTATCCATGGATTGGTCTTCTAGACCATCATATTTGTATACTAGCTTCAGACCAAAAAGTAGCTTGGATATAAGCTCCAGACCAAAAAAGAGCTTAACTCCAAATCAGAGAAATATAGGATCTGCATTCTGGACATGATCTCATCAACAGACATTTACTAAGTGAATTGGTGCAAAAGAAGGTGAACATGAAAAGATACACACTCCATCTGAGCCAGCCTTGAGCGGTTACAGACTGTTCTGTGCCCTGTGCGTTGACTAAACCTGGACAATAATTTTTATCCCTTCCTCTACAAAGAGATTTTCTAAAGATCGGTCAGACTGTAGTTGAAAGTAATTTAAACCATTTGTTGGAAGATTCTGTACACAGGAATCACATGTTAAACTCACCTGGAAAAGGTGAGATAGCATGTAATGTACATAGGAAAAGTCTCAAATTAGACGTGGATCCTGGTTCTACCCATGCCAGTATCTTACCATTTGGGCCTCAGCTTTCTCATCAGTAAAATGAGAGGTTTGAATTAGATTGTGTTTTATGTAGTTGGTCTATAAGATTAGGTGGAAAATGGATGAGCATTTTAATAATTATGCATTTATTTTAACATATATTAGAAAAATATAACTAGAACTTCAAACTGATGACTTTGTGGACATAATTTAGACAAGGATAGAGTAGACTTCACCTATTTAAATAAAAGAACTGTATCAATTACAACATACATTAAGTAAATAAGATAGAATATGGAAATGATAAATTGTAGTTAGGATCAAATGACTCAAGTTTCAGAAAACACTGGGATTGATGATTGTGAGACCCAGTATTAGTTAGGGTAACACTAGCAGCCATACAATATTCCTCAAAATGCAATTGCTCAAACAAAATAGTTTATTTCTTCTGTTAAAAATAAAAGTGCCAGACTAGCAGGCAGATCTGCTCCATGCCAAAATTCACCCTGGTTCCTTAGGGTGTTATCCTCACTTGCACGGTCAAAGCCAAGTCACAAGTGCTTTCTTGCTCCACCCCCAGCCAGGGGAAAGAGACGTTGGAGGAGGCAGGCCCACCTTCCTAAAAGCTCCAGCCCAGATGTCATCTACTCACACTCTACTAACTGGAGCTTAGTCAAACACATCACATCACCACCCCCACCCATTCCCCAAACTATAAGAGAGGCTAGGAAATGACCACAGTGCTATCACCACAGAAGAAAGGAGAGGATATTTTGACTGACAGCTAGCAGTCTCTGCCACAGGTACCTTCCAGTTCTGATATTTGTAGGAAAATTAGAATGCCTCTCCCTCTTCTCTTTATCTTTTTTCTCTCCCTCTGCCTGTCTCCCACCCTCCCTCTCTCTCTCTCTCTCTCTCTCCTCTGGATTTCTTTTACTTTTAGGAGCAGTTATTAAATAACTCTCTAGGAAGTTTGTGTCTATAGGAAGAATAATGTAATTCTATTTCTCTAGAATATTCCAAACTCCATCTCTTGAATAACAATGCTGCCCCATATAAACCAATCATTAGTATTCTATAAAACTTCCTATAATGTTGAATATTATTATTCCCAATTTATTGAAAAGGAATAAAAGTAAGATCTATAGGTTAAATGTCTTATTTTTGTCAAATAATGGAAGTCAGGAATAAAATAATTCTAGTCTTCAGTTCTATATTTAATTCAGTAGAGCTATCTGCCCATTTTGGCTTTGAAAGGCTTTTTATAAAATAAAATCAAAACACTAAATGATGAGAGACCTCTCTTTTCTGATGACACTTAAGCTGCACATTGGTTTAATAAGTAGAGCGTCAAACGCACAACCATAGAGAGTTCAGTGGAGAATCAGTAACCTCTCTGTGGGCAAAGTGTCATCTTGAATTTCCTTTATTCATTTGACTAAGGTATATGATATATCATATAATGCTGGATACATAATTGATGTTCAGTAAATAAAAATTTCCTATTGATTAAGAAAGCAGTCCTTTTCCATGAAGGTAACGAGTTCTATCTCTTCTTCCCAAGTGATCAATCATCGGTTTCTTAGATCTTATATTAGGATTCTCCAAAGAAGCAGAATCAGTAGGCTATATAAAGACAGAAGAAGAGGGAGAGTGATGTATTAGAAAGACTTGGCTCACACAGTTATGGAGGCTGAGAAGTCCCACAATCCACTGTCTGCAAGCTGGAGACCCAGGAAATCTGGTAGTGTAGCTCCAGTCTAAATCCAAAGACCTAAGGACCAGAAGAGCTGATGGTATAAGTCCCGGTCTGAGGACAGAAGACCAATGTTCCAGCTCATTCAGATAAGCAGGGAGGAGGAATTCTCCCTTCTTCTGCCTTTTTGTTCTGTTCAGACCCTCAACAGATTAGATGATGCCCACCCACATAAAAGATGGCCATCTGCCTTAGTCTGAAAATTCAAATGCTAATGCCATCTAGAACTGCCCTCACAGACACACCCAGAAATAATGTTTAACCTTGACACCCCATGGCCCAGTCAAGTTGACACATAAACTTAAGCCTCATAGATCTTAATGATGGTCCCAGAGGTCCCCAGTCTTCTCTGGAAGAGGTTACTGTCCTACAAGAGATGTCACAGGCCATGTTAGAGTTGGTACCTCATACCAAGGATTTATAGGGCCCACTCCATCACTGCAGAGAAAGGGTTGAAATTCAGGGATGCTAAGGGACTTGTCCAAGCACACACTGCTGATTACTGGCAAGCAGAACTAGGGCCCATGTTTACACATTCCCTCGGAGCTAGTTTTTTTCCTGGCTTGGGAGGTATTGATAGAAGGAGGAAATTCAGAATTCAGATAGTAAATAATATTAAAAATTATTTGAACTTGAAATTTAGTTTGGAGGTGTATTTTTTTCTTACATCAGATTTCTTTTATTAATATGTTTATTTTAATTTATATTAAAACTATTTGTTATTCTTTGAAATACACATCAGTCCCTGCCAAGGGCAGCCATCTTTTTTAATAGAAAGGCGAGAGGCAAGGACAGAGAGTAAGTAAAAGGCAGAAAGGTATTAAAACATAACTGGAAATTATCAATACCACACATCCAATTTATTCAGATGAATTAGATTTCCTGTGAAATGCTGAATTGCATGATGAAATCTGAGAATAAAAGACTTACAGGGAATTCTTAGTTACTTTGCATCCAAAGAGTAAAAATGGATAAGTAAATAACCTTAAGTCAGTCCCTCAGATCAGAATGTCATGATTATTAAACACCAGTTATGTACTACATCAGAAAACTTGGGTAATCATAGTAGAGGGATGAGTGGATGAGCTCTCCATGTTTCTGAAGTGTTTCTGAAATGCAAACATAATACAATATAGACTGACTACCTGATCTAATGACAGAAGGGAAATAAGTAGATCACTCTATCATTACACCTAAATGTGAAAAAAGATTTCATTTTCATAGAATAAGTAAAACCAATCAGAATGTGTTTCCCCCGGTTAACCTCAGGTGTGTTTCTGTGATAGGAACAGGATGTTTACCGAAATCATTTATGCAGCCCCCAAAGTAAAGGGGGCTTGAGAAAATTACATTTGAAGTTAACCACTGTGAGAAATAAACCCACTCACCCAAAGCGGGGACACAGAGACTCAGAGCACAAAGAAGTGAGGCTTTAATCAACATTCTTGCATTGCAAGAGTGGGTGTCTGATGGACAAGCACACACCGGACAGTTACACCAGGCAATTTATCTCCTAGCATGCAAGTCTCTACCCTGATTCTTCATTGGCTGAGTACTACAGAGGTTAAAGCCTTACCCAGAAGTCGCCTATGCCCATGTAAGGCAAAAAGTGCATTCCTTGAGGTGACACAGAGACTTCTGTTCTTTAGTGCATGCTCATTGCAAAGCTAACGGAATGGAGAGGGGAAGAAGAACCAGGAAGTAAAGTGTCTAAGGGTTTGGGACTCCATTTTGGGAGGGTGGTTGTGTTCATACATATTTCCAATAGGTTGCAAACCTATTTTAACTAAATAGCACAACTTTTATTTAGTATTTCTGAAAATGAATCATCTTACTTCTCACAACCACTTCCTTTTCTAAATCATTTAAGATTCATTTGTCTTCAGCAAATTGTCTTCCTTTTCAAAATGAGCTGTTTTAGGGTACTAAAGCATTTATTCTCTACTTATAGTAAATAGATATTGGATTGTGAGCATCAGATTTAAAAAATCACATCATAAATTAGGTTTTAGTTTTAACTGGCCAGGTGGCAATAATACAGTATGGCCTTCAAAATTAGAATTATATTTTTTATTAGATAAGTTTGATGTTATGGATCCACCAAATCACAGTGATTATTTTGATCAATAATAAGAATGTACCTTATTCAAAATAATAATTTTGCATCCTTCAGGTTGTCTGGGATGTTTGAGAACACACTCAATGTGTGTTTATGCACACACACACACAAAAAAAAAAAACACAAACACCACTGTAAATTTAGGTAGAGGTCCTGATTTATTCAGGCAAGGACCCCACACATAATGGAACTAAAATGGCCACATGAGCAAAAGCAGACACAGTTTCTCAATCTAGCTTCCTCTAGCCCCAGAGTCCCTAACCTAGGTGTGCAGCTGGTGATGACACTACCTACACAAGGCAGTCTTCTTACATTTGGGCTTTGCATCATTACTCAGGAAGAGCTTACATGGTCTGTCCTGAATCCGTTTGGTCCTCAGGCTAGATGCAAGTGTCAGGAAAGATGGGGCCTCATGCTATGTGTCCCCTGAGGGAGGGGGAGAAAAATAGCAGGGATATGGCTCAGTATCCCCAAACAACCTGTACCTCTAGTTCCGGACTTTCCAGAAAGTCTACTGTTATTCTCAGAAACATAATCCTAACTTTTACAAAAGTTTAAAAGTATATATGGACCTTGAGAAAACAGCAGAAGGAAATGCAAAGATATCAACAATGATTAATAATTTATCTCTAGATGGTAAAATTGAGAGATTATTGACTTCCATTGGCAATTTCAATGTTTTTTCAAGTTATCTATAATGATAATGTATTGATTTCATAAACATACAAAAAGGTTGCTTGTTTTTGTATCAGATCAGGGCCAACAAACTTTGGTTTGTTGGTTATACTTTGGTTATAATTCTCCTCTTCCCTAGCTGCCCTGGCAGGCTGGGAAAAGTCTCTTTCCCTCTGGGCCTCAGTTGTTACTTTTGTAACATGAGACCATGTTATAACTGGGAAGCTTTCAAAAATCCTGATTCCTGTGTCCCACCCCAGAGATTGTGATTTCCTTGGTCCTGGCTATGATCTGGGCTTTTTGAAAAGATTCCCAGGTGACTCAATGTGCAAACAAGCTTGGGAATCTCTGGATTCCAAGATTTCTAAGCCTTTCTTTTGTTGAGATGGTCTTAGAGTCTCTGGTTGTCCACTTTTGCCTAGGGCTATCCCTGAGCATCAGTTCTATTTTAACAATTTTAGCAATTAGTTAATTTAGTTCAATTTTAGCAGTTGCCAGGAAAGAAAGAATATTCCAAAACTTTCCTAAGTGACCCATTTTGATGTCTTGCAATAGTGTCAGTCAGAATATATTTTCCTTGTGTCTACTCTAAATTCCTGCTGCAGCAATTTAAGCCATGATGGGAAAAAAGAACATCTAGTTAGGGTGTTGGATTTGTTGTTGAATTCCTTGCATGAATTGACATCACCAGCTTGGGTCATTTTCACTGCTAACAAAGTTCTCTCATTACCAGATATTTATCTAACAAGCTCTTTGTCAAGGTTCTAATAGAGGGAAAAGCAAGTTTACATACTGCTATAGTCCCAGGCTATATTTTCCAGTTTCTTCCAAAGCCATTTCTAGATCTGTGTTGCTGTGAAGTTCTTAGGGACAGTGTATTTTTAATCCTTTAATGTTTTATTTGACCTGAGAATAATAATTTCAAAGAGAATATATCACTAGCACTGAGGCATTTTTTTTTATTTTTTTTTTCAACGTTTATTTATTTTTGGGACAGAGAGAGACAGAGCATGAACGGGGGAGGGGCAGAGAGAGAGGGAGACACAGAATCGGAAACAGGCTCCAGGCTCCGAGCCATCAGCCCAGAGCCCGACGCGGGGCTCGAACTCACGGATCGTGAGATCGTGACCTGGCTGAAGTCGGACGCTTAACCGACTGCGCCACCCAGGCGCCCCCTGAGGCATTTTTTAAGAGATGAGCAATCATCTTCCTCCTTACCTACTGTATTTATATCTGTTTTTTCAGTTTCTTCCCATCTCTATCTGGCCTTCTTCATTGTCTTAATTGGCCACTGAACTATATATCTTATCATATTTTTACATTTTATTTTAATATGTTTCATTATTGGTTGAATATTCCTTTAATGTTTCTTATTGCCTAGCCTTCTTCCCAGATTTTCTCTATCACTCTTCAGTGCTTTTCTCTGCTTTATTAGTATACTTACTGAAGTTAACACATTTCAACAAAACTAGTTACAAGGGACACGTCACAAGACACAATCTGGGCAAATGCTCAAGGTTCAACTAAAATGGCTAAAAATACTGTGCCATTTACAAAATAATTTTATCCCACACTGAAAAAATACAGGTTGATGTTCTTTACATTTGCACCAGAATTCAAGAAAGATGAATGACATGAACATGAGCCCTTTTTTAAAATTTTTTAAAAATAGGTTCCTGTTTTAGCTCTTAACACTAGCTCCAAAGCTAACTTTGTTCTTTATATATTTATGACCATTCAATGTGAACCTTTCTTACGTCTTGCCATGCCCATTCATTTGCGAATGAAACTAGAAATAGTTCCCTGTCCTGGTTACAGAACTCTGGTTGCAGAGTCCTGGTGAAATCTGAACCGCATGGAAGGGCTTGGATCCACCTCACAGCTGTGTCACATCTGTGTTTTAGCAGCAGGCTAAGATGCAGCGACTCTAAAAAGTTGACGGTGCATGTGTAGTATTGCCTCATTGTTAAACATGAGATAGAGCGCATTGCAATCCAGTAAAATTTTTCCAATTCATTGGACTTCTTTACAATTTTTAAAGGATCTTTGAAATATCTTCAAAAGAACAGGAGCATTTTACATAAACCCATTTAACAATGCTGACTGCTAAGGAAACTTTATGATATGACTTTAACCACACTGTATGCTTTTTATTTTAGTTTAGTTTAGTTTAGTTTAGTTTACATCCAAATTAGTTAGCATATAGTGCAGCAATGATTTCAGGAGTAGATTCCTTAGTGCCCCTTACCCATTTAGCCCATTCCCCTCCAAAACCCCTCCAGTAACCCTCTGTTTGTTCTCCATATTTAAGAGGCTCTTATTTTTTGTCCCCTTCCCTGTTTTTATATTATTTTCATTTCCCTTCCCTTATGTTCGTCTGTTTTGTCTCTTAAAGTCCTCATATGAGTGAAGTCAGATGATATTTGTCTTTCTCTGACTAATTTCGCCTAGCATAATACCCTCCAGTTCCATCCACGTAGTTGCAAATGGCAAGATTTCATTCTTTTTGATTGCCAAGTAATACTCCATTGTATATACATACCATATCTTCTTTATCCATTCATCCATCGATGGACATTCAGGCTCTTTCCATACTTTGGCTATTGTTGATAGTGCTGCTTTAAACATTGGGGTCCATATGTCCCTTTGAAACAGCACACCTGTATCCCATGGATAAATACCTAGTAGTACAATTGCTGGGTTGTAGGGTAGTTCTATTTTTAATTTTTTGAGGAACCTCCATACTGTTTTCCAGAGTGGCTGCACCAGCTTGCATTCCCAACACTGTATGCTTTTTATCTCCTCTACACCAGTAATATCTAAGTTGTGTCTGTGGTGCAATGGTGATGTTTCTAAAGCCTTGTCAGTGGAGGTTTCTCTCATATAAAATGCGGATGTGATATGTACAGAATGGAAGGCATCTTCTGTTTCAATAAAATAAGCACATGTAGAGAGCTCTGAGCCTGTTGTGCTCCCTTTTTCTGTGGGTTTGATAAGCTAACATAAACCTGCCCATGGAAGCTGAGGGAAATACATAAGGCAGGGAGAACAACTTAAAGTCATTAGGAAGTTGAATTGATCCTCACAAATTGAATCATACACTCATTTATTTGCTTAAAAAGCATTACTTTATTTATTTGTTTGTTTAAGAAGTGACTATTGTTGTCAGACCCTATGTTAGGTACTAGCTAGAGATATCAAAATGGGAGATACTATCCCAGCCCTCAACTTACTCAAAATCTGGTGGAAGATAAAGATAACTGAGAATTGTAATATGGTGTAATAAGTACTATGATACATGTAAGACCCTGGTCCCCTGAGGGCATACGGAAGGGAGACTTACCTTGTGTGGCAAAGACCAAGGAGGTTTCCCAAGAGCAGGCATACCACTCACAGTTGGACCAGAGACTGGGAGTAGAAGGAAGATGGCATTCAAAGAAGAGAGAAGAAAATGTGCAAATGCGTGGATAAGTGTCTGGTGTACTGAGGTCCTGCAGGTGTTACTCTATTTGCTTAGAATGGAGGGCGGGATGCAGGCATGGATGGGAGATGAGATGAAGAGGCAAGCAGAGGGAACAGAAGGCAGATCAATCATTTATGCTTTTCTTCAGCAGATTGTATGGAATATGTACTGTGTGCCAAGTGATGCATTGTACTAGCTAGATCCTAGTTTTTTCCTGCCTCAGAACCCATGCCTTCCCAGTCTCCTTTGCTGGCTTATCCATTTGTATCTTTCTTCTAAGTAGTACATAGCCCAGAACACAGCCCTTGCTCCTCCTCTCTTCTCCATCTACATTTTTTCCTTCTCCATCACTTTCAGTCCCATGGATTTAAATTCCACTTATAACCTGGTGTCTCTCATCCAATTTTTCATCCTTGATGTCTTCCCAGAGATTCAAAATTGAGTATCTATTGCTTACTGACACTACCACTTGGATTCTAGTATCCATTATATACTTAACAAGTCTACAACTGAACTTGATTTCCCATTCCAAACCACTCCTTATCCCAATGCAGTAACAGCACCACAATCTGTTCACACCAAAATCCTGGAAAATGTTCTTCCTTTCCCTATTACTCCACAGCCAATTCAGTGGGAGGTCCTATTGAAGCAACCTCCAGACTAAAGAAATCACATTATCTCCCATGCTCAAACCTTCCTTCACACCAACAGCAACCCTGGCCCAAACCACAGCCGTAGCCTCCTACCTTGTCTCCCAGCTTCCAGTCTTGCTCCCCTAAAGAATCACATATTCTCTTCTCAAGGGAGTACATCTGATCCTATTATTTCCCTGCCAATACTGCCAGTAAAAATATGCCAAAATAAAATGAGATACAAAGTTTTTATTTTATGGCCCATGGACATAATGGGATCCTGCTATCATTCCTTCTCATCCCTCCTCCCCACACAATAGGACATTCCAGCCACACTGGCTTTTCTGCCCTTTCATGCCTCCAAACTCATTTCCATCTCCATATTCTCTGCCTGGAATGCTCTCAACCAGACTGTTTAGGTCTCAGCTCACAGGTCACCCTCTTTGAGAGGTCTGCCTTCATCATCTTTTCTAAAACAAATCTTCCAGAATTATCCTATGTAACCATTTCTCTAAGAGCTCGTAACTATCCAAAATTATACTATATTATTTATTTATTTATTTATTTATGTATATATATATATATATATATATATATATATATATATATATATGTTTTTTCTGTTAGTATATCCCTTCACCAGACTGGAAACTGCATGCGAATAAAGAGTTTGCCTTGTTTACTGTTGTATCTCCACTCTCTAGAATGGCACACAGATATATAATCACAAACTGTGATTGCAAGTGAAGGAAAAGTACAGTAGTTATATGAGTTTATATGGCACTGGAAAATAGAATTCAACCTTTTATTCAATGTACCCAGAAAATCCTGTTTATTCTCTTCAATATAAGACAGTAGCACAAGAGCATAACTTAATAGTCTAGCACTCATTTGTACATTTCTGCCCTATTTTCTTTAGGAAACCTTGATCAAGTGGCAGTGTTTATGATTTTGCAAAAGCTTGACTGAGGAGGTATCCCACTTATTTTTTTAATGTAATATTTAGATGAAGAACATAGCCAGTATTGTTTGTCACCATTTGAAAAACATTATGCTGAATTACAATATATTCAAAGAAAAAAATTACAAAGGCCTAGGAACAATTAAGTCTTTACTCAGAAACTATTAACAAGCAATTTATGTCAATTGCTTTTTAATTTATACCTGATTTTGTAAACAAATTTGAATAATCTTCTTGAAACTGGAATTTTTTCTGAATTTAGAATTTTAGAGTCAAACACTTATGTTTCCTTACCTTAAGGCAAAAGGGAAAGGAAAATCAGTAGCATTACATCATAATATATCACCTACCATAATGAATCCCCACCTCTTCTACCAGAAAGAGTAGATTTTCCTCTTCTCAAAGGCAAAAGCCTCTCCTTTGACATGATTATCAGATTCTAGACTTGCTGAGTAGTGTAGAGGCTATGGTCTCCATAACAACCAATATTAACAGCCTGTGTTGGAAACTTTTTCTCCTTAAAAGCCTGGCATTAGAGCGGCGTCTGGGTAGCTCAGTTGGTTGAGCGTCCAACTTCAGCTCAGGTCATGATCTCGTGGTCTGTGAGTTCGAACCCCGTGTAAAGCTCTGTGCTGACAGCTCAGATCCTGGAGCCTGCTTGGGATCCTCTGTCTCCCTCTCTCTCTGCCCCTCCCCCGCTCATGCTCTGTCTCTCTCTGTCAAAAATAAACATTTAAAAAAATTTTTTTAAAGCCTGGCATTAGAAAGCAAGCTACATCAGAACACTGAGGGAGGAAAATAATATTTTAAAAATACATATAGGGTGTTTTCTTCTTAGTGGAAAGGATCAATACACTGATTAAATTATTTAGTTTTCAAATCCTTTATTCTGAGATGTCTTTATTTGCTGTTGTCCTACCATGCCATAACTTATTAAGCATCTATTATTTGTCAAATTTGTATTAAGCTTTGCACATATGCTATCTCACTTAATCATCAAAGTAATCCTAAGAGTTAAATTGTAATAATCCATTTGCAAATGAATAAATTACCCAAAGGCACGCATTATACATTAGTAAATAACAACAGTCAGGATTCAAACCCAAGCCTTGTGGCACTAAGGACAGTGGTTTTTCTGTGCAAAATGTTGCCTTCTCTAGAAATTTTGAGCAAAATTTCCCAAGTTTAATAATAGAAGTGGACCTAGAATCTAAATATTTTAACTCCCAGGAAATTTATACAACTTATCAGAAGCAAATGAATTTATAACTTCAAGAAAAGACATTGTTAGCACTTCTTCAAGAAAAGATATAGCAAAAATCTCCATTATTCTTTAATACAGTTGAAGTTGGATTCTTGTGTTTTAAGGATATATCAATATGTAGAGGCAGCTCTGGTGCAAGCATCCAAATTAAATGCAATTTAAGGGAAATTTAATCTTCTGAATTCTGAATTTTATTTCTCTGTTGTTAACCTGCTTAATTTCCCTGTCTCAAACTATTATTAAAATAATCAAAGAAACAAAACACAAGTGGAAAAAACTCTTTGAAAGTACTGGGTAATAAGAATGAATGCCACTAAAATGCCAGAAACCTTGAAGAATTTCTAAAAGTATTTTAAGACTATTCTTAAAATAGACTACATATTGTCTTTATTAACAATCTAGGTCTAGGGGCGCCTGGGTGGCGCAGTCGGTTAAGCGTCCGACTTCAGCCAGGTCACGATCTCGCGGTCCGTGAGTTCGAGCCCCGCGTCGGGCTCTGGGCTGATAGCTCAGAGCCTGGAGCCTGTTTCCGATTCTGTGTCTCCCTCTCTCTCTGCCCCTCCCCCGTTCATGCTATGTCTCTCTCTGTCCCAAAAATAAATAAACGTTGAAAAAAAAAATTTTTTTTAAATAAAAAAAAAAAAAACAAAAAAAAAAAACAATCTAGGTCTGAAAACTTGATTTTTTCCAAAAAAAAAAAAAATGAAACCTTGATTTTTCAGTAAACACAAGAAGGACAAAGTAGAAGTAGAAAGGAGTAAAAGGGATAATAAATCTCTCACCTTAAATAAAGGAATTCAATGTAATATTTATTTTTGAATCAATAGTAAATAAAAGATCAAAATTGTTTTTAATTGAGTGGTAACTATGAATACAATAAAAATTAATGTAATACTTTCAAATTAATAAAGAACCAAAAAAGGAGAAAAAAGCTTATCAATAGGGCTAATGATGAGGGGAAAGAGCAATAAATATAAATGAGTTAAATTCTTCTATTAGAAAACAAAGATACTCTCACAGTGTTAAAAATTAAAAAAATAAGTGTTTTCAAAAGAAACACAAACAAAATTATACGGGAAAATTCATAATACTGAGATGGGCAAAGCTATACCAGACACACTACCAGTTAAAGTAGAATACAAACCAAAAAGAATTAAGTGGAATATAAAAGACAGATTATATTGATTAAAGGTAATTTTACATTGAAGATATAATAGAAAATACAAAATTAGAAGTACAATGAAAGTTCTGCAATATAGTAGAATAGATACCCTCTGGCAATATGTATATAAATATTTAAAATTTACATATAAATACAGATATTAAATATTAAAACCATCTTTTTAAATTTAAGGTTAGTTTTAAAGAGAATAAGAGAAATCCTTAGAATCTAAAACTATGAAGTAGGAACATAAATTCAAAGTATAAACAAGCACTAATACTAGCAGCTACCCTAAATTATCTGCTAATCCCTTTTACCTACAGCTATGGATTTTGACAGTCACCCGGTGATAATTGACAAAATAGTGAGCAAAAAAACATGGGAAGTAAAGTTTTAAAAATCCAGAAGCCTTAAAAGACCATGCTTCAATAAGAGGGGGAAATGTATATGTTATTAATAATAGATCAGGATGTATTAATAGACCAGAAACTTTGAAGAATTCTAAAAAAATGTAGGGCTAGTTGGGGAGTAGTCCAAGACAATTTGGAACATTGAGCAGTCTTCATGCACATTAAGCTATAATTCGTACAACCTGCATGGTCCTAAAACTGTCAATCCAGGAATTCAATTTGAAGTATCCCCTCATGGTACCTACAGCTGCCAAACACTCATACACAACACACATGCGCGCACACACACACACACATACACACACATATATAGACATCAACACACATACATGCATAAACACATATATACATAAACACATACACACATTCTCCCTAAAAGAACACTTCTTAAACCAAGCCTCAAGACATTGTCACAGAAGAACTTCCAAAAATATAGAAGTTCAAAATCAGATATCTCAAAACACATAAGAAAGGAAACCATGAGTGAAAGTCAGCAGAAACAGCAAACAGAATGATCAGACCTCAAAGACCTGAGATATATCAGACATAGAATATAAAAGAATGTTTAATATATTTAAATAAATAAAAGAGGGAATTGAAAACATGAGAAAAGACAAATGACTAGCAAAAATAACTGGGCAAATTTGGAAAAATAGAACTTTCAGAAAAAAATATAATAAAAATTCTAATTGGAGTCTAAAGTTTTGTGTTGTTCAGGGGGAAGATAAATATATTTATTAACTTTAGACTTTTGTTAATTAAGTATGTTAAATTTATTTGTAAAAACTCACTTAAAACATAAGGACACAAAAAGCTGAAAGAAAAATTTGGAAAATATGCCAGGTAAACCAAAAGTAAGCTGGAATAGCTATTGGTATCAGATTTAAAAAAAAAAAAAAAAACTTAAAGCTAAAAGGATTTCTAATTAATATAAAAGATTCAATTTGCAGGAAGATAAAACCATTCCAAACTTGTATGCAGCTAAAAAGAGGTATTCCAAATATATAAAGAAAAAATGGACAAAGCTATAAGGCAAAATGAGTAAATCTGCCATCATGGTGGATATTTTAATATGCATCTCTAAGAAATTTATCTTGAGCTGAAAGAGATTACTAGAGATATGAATATTTAATCTAATAGATATATATAAAATGCTGTGTACAAAAACTACAGAATATACACTCTTTCCAAGTACACCTGGAACAGTTACCAAATTCACTCATGCCATATAGCAAGTCTAACACATTTCAAAGGATTAGTTTCGTGTAAATCATGTTTTCTGACCACAATGCAAAACTCCATATATTTGGTCATTTAAGAACACACTTTAGAATAAGTAACTCATAGCCTCAAAAGAAATTATGATAGGGAAATTAATAAGTTCTTACAACTGAGTAATACTGAAATACTATGAAATGAAAACATAAAATATAGATAAAGCAATATTTCAGGAGTACTAGATACTCTTAAATTTTTTTATGATTTTTTTTTTTGAGAGAGAGAGAGAGCCAGCAGGGGAGGGGCGGAGAGAGAGGGAGAGAGAGAATCCCAAGCAGACTGTCAGCATGGAGACCGATGCAGGGCTCAAACTCACGAACTGTGAGATCATGACCTGAGCCAAACCAACAGTCAGACGCTTAACCAACTGAGTCACCCAGGTGCCCCTAGATACTCTTAAATATTTAGATTAGAAGAAAAGTCTAAACATTGTAGATTAAACATCAACCTAAGACATCTAAAAACCTAGAAAAAGAACATTAACTCAAAGAAAATGGAATAACAAAACAATAACCTTAGCATAAATTAATAAACTAGAAAACAAAGATATAATAGAGAGGAACAACAAAGCCAAAGCTTAGGAGTGCTTTTTTTTTTACTAATAAAATTGACGAATTTCTGATAATGTTGATTTTTTTTTAAAAAAAAGAAAAGGACGTAGGGGCACCTTGGTGGCTCAGTTGGTTGAGCATCCGACTTTGGCTTAGGTCATGATCTCACAGTTGGTGAATTCGAGCCCCACATTAGGCTCTGTGCTGACAGCTCAGAACCTGGAGCCTGCTTTAAATTCTGTATGTCCCTCTCTCTCTTTGTCCCTCCCCTGCTTGCTCTCTCTCTCTCTCTCTCTCTCAAAAGTAAATAAAGATTAAATAAAAAATTTTAAGGCACATATAGATACTATTAGAAGTTAAAAGAGAGCTATATCTAAAGATAGCATATACTTAAAAGTAGTAAAGAAAAAAGTCAAAAGTTAAAAAATTTAGACAAATGGAATAATTCTTAATAGAATATGATTTACCAGTGCTGACTCAAGAAGATATATGCAACCCAAATAGCCTTATGTCCATTAAATAAATTGAATCATTAAAAGTCTTCCCATCAGCCGGAGCAGGTTTTACAAATTTTCTACCAGGAATATGTATGTAGGGAAGAAAAATGTTCAGTTTCATTAGTTACCCTTGTGGGAAAGAACTATTTACAATGATAATGCTCAGAAGAAGCTTGCGCAATATTTCTGAAAGGCAACTCCACAATACATATCAAAATCTTCAAAATGTTTGTGCCTTTGACCCAGCAAGTCTTTAATAGTCCTAGCGAAATAGTTGCTCATGTGCAATAAGGATACATGCCCAATTTATTTGGTGCAAATTTTTACAATAGGAGAAGGTGAAATGTATTAAAATAGATCCATATAATGGGATACTACAGGGCCATTAAAATGATGCAATAGTTGTGCATCTAATGACATGTAAATATGTTCATAATAAAAGGTTACACAACCACACGTACAGGAAGGTTTCATTTCCACCAGTAAATAATAAAATAATTATAATTTCTAATGCTTATTGAGCATTTATTATGTTCCACTCTGCTATGTATTTTATAAGTATTATAAAATCTATCCCTCACAGCTATCCTTTGAAGTAAGTGCTTTAACTTCTTTTTTTAATATTTATTTATTGTTGAGAGAGAGAGAGCTTCAGTGGGAGAGAGGCAGAGACAGAGAGAAGGAGAGAGAGAACCCCAAGCAGGCTCCGTGCTGTCAGCACATATCCTGACAGGGGGCTCAAACCCATGAACCATGAGATCATGACCTGAGCCGAAACCAAGAGTCAGACGCTCAACACACTGAGTATCAAGGCACCCCTAACTTCTTCTTATAAATGAGAAAACTGGAACTCAGAGAAGGAAGTAACTGGCCTGACACTCAGTTCATGCACAATTGTTTTTATAAGTATACATAGTGGGAAAGCCTAAATTAAAATATATCAAAGTACTCCCAGTTATTATATCTAAGTAGTAAATTTAGTAAGATTGTTTTTCTTTTTATTCATCCATTTTTTGTCTACAAGAATGACAATTTGTCTATAAGGAGGAAATTTTTTTTATTTTTGAAGCATTTTATCAAAAACTATCAACCCAAATACAAATACCTAAGAGAAACAAAAGGCCTGTCCTCTCAAATTTTGAATGAGTTTAGGAGGTCTCTAAAAATACACTCCTAACACTTACTTACATCTACTTTGAAAGATTTAGGTGATCCCTAATTTAAATCTGTTTTAATCCTTCTATTTTCTGCCATCTGGACAGTTAATGGGCTCTGGGGAGTTCACCAGATGAAAACAGAGCATGTTTATAGTTTATTGTCATTAAATACTTAGTTAAATGTGGGACCACAATTATCTCTGAAAACAGCCTTTTAATTATTCAAATGTCATGACAACACAGCTTAGATGCAACAATTGACCTTTACATTTCTCTTGAGTCAGCAGTGTTCTTCAGATTCTAAATATCATTTTAAAAAATAAATCACAAGCTCTGGCTCCAAGGGGGAAAAAAAAAGCTCCTAATGTGGTTTTGTCCTCACAGAACTTAAACAGGATTGTTTGTGCTTGGCCAGTTAGCCCATTCATTATACTGACTGATGCATTGTGTCACATCTCTTTGGACATTTAAATCATACAAGAAAAGTATTTTTATAAAAACAATAACACCACCTGATTCTAGTGTAACTCTTCACAGTTTACAGAAAAAGTTACCTAACATTTGGAAATTTAAAAAAAGGTTGTTTGATATGGCTGATCACATCCTTGGGGAGTGATGGTACCAGGAGAAGAGTTCACGTCTTCTAACTTCTGGTCCAAAATAATTTTCAACACCCCCAAAAATTCCTTCCAGGCAACTGTGAGCTACTTGAGGTCAAAAACTGCCTTTTTCAGCTCTGTAGCCTACGAACATAACACAGACATAGAGTCTAGGTTTCAATCTATGTTGAGTTGATTTGAACTACACAACCTATTCTTTACATGTTTTCCTATACATAGACTTTTCAATTAGTCGTTTTAAGAACCAAAATTGCCACGAAAATAGATTCTTGCATTCTAAGTCTAAGAAATCTTTTCAAGTGAGGCATAGTTCTCTGAACACAGGTCATAGGGACATCTACCCAGTTCTTTCTGGTCTAATCTGATAGTGTAGTGAAGCACCACTTACTGGAGTCAAGAAGACCTATGTTCAAATCCCAGTTCTGCGGCTCTATGCCATTTTCCTTGGACAAGTTATTTAATTCCTGTAACATCAACTTCATCATTTATAAAAATGGAAATAATGCACATAAGCTCATTTGAGAAATTAAGTGACATTAGGGTGTGAAAAAGGGTGCATCTCAGCAAGCTCAGGAAATGATTCATACAGAACTATTTGTTGAGCACATATCAGGCACGAGGTCTCTTGGCTATCATTTCATTCATTTAATGGCAGAACTTGACAGAGTGAGAGTAAAAGAAAATTTTACGCTATCTTCTGCCCATTCAAACCCATTTGTGAGCTAGTTTTATCCTAGCTTCTGACTGAAATCATAGATTGGTCCTTTGTACTCATTTCCCATGGCTGTTGTAACAAAACACCACAGTGTCACTTAAAACAACAGAAATTTATCATCTCAGTTCTGGAGGCTAGAACTCTGAAGTCCAGCTGTTGGCAAGGCCCTGCTCCCTCCCAACCCTACAGGGGAGGATCCTTTTTTGCCTCCTCCAGTTTCTGGTTGCCCCAGGCATTCCCAGCCTCTGCCTCAATCCTCACATGGCTGTCTTCCCTCTGTGTCTGTGCCTTCACATGGTGTTCTCCACTCTGTGTGCCCCTGTGGCCAAATTTCCTTCTGCTTATAAGGACACCAGTAGGATTGGAATGGGACTCACCATAAGAACTTCATCTGGACTTGATTACATTTGCAGAGACCCTGTTTTCAAATAAGATCACATTCAAATAAGATACCAGAGGTTAGGACCTTACCATATCTTTTGGGAAAACACAGTTCAGCCTATAGTTTTTCCAGTCACTTGAAGATAATAAAAAGTCCTCCAGACACTTTCAGCCCCAAAAGCAGTGTTGTTTCAGTAACTAAGACACACAGTCCTCTATAATAATCACAGGACTCCTTCCATATTCACAACATAGAGCTTCTCACCACCCTCACCAAGCTAGGAACGCCATTAGGCCCGATCCTCTGTTGTTGGGAAGCTGCCAGGTAGATCTTCTGGCTTCTGGCTCCACTTCCTCCCACTCTGTTCACTAGTCACAGCCTCAGAGCCCTCCAGGGTGGGACCAGAGCAGTGAGGACTAGGGGAAGGAACCCAGCCTTATGTGGCAGGTACAATCATAGCCTGGCATAAACACTCTCTGGGCTCAGTGGGATATATAACATGAGTATATTCTCTCATGTTCTGCTTTCATGGGTCTCTCAGAGATTCTTCCTGGGAATATCCCACTTCAGTTCCAGTGAAGTCACCAATCCTCACCCTTCCAGGAAGTCCTCTGGGGTAGAATTCCAGATAGCTCCAGGATGGCTCAGCCCTTGGTGGCTGGGTAGCTTGGTAGATGGTCATACATCCTTGACCACTGCCTGGAAATGCTCTCCTCTGGTGCCTCCAGGATTAGCTCTTTGATAATGAATATAGGCAAAATGTTGGAAATATATATGTACATATATACCGTTCTTTTAACAAACCCTATATATGTAGTCAGGCACCTATTATTCATTCTTTTTTCTTTCCTTTTTTCGGAATAGCAGCCAACACTTAAACTGAAAGACTCCCATTTTAACATTCCACTGTAGTTGCCTTCATTCCTGATAGAAAAGAAGCCGAGAGCAGTATCAATGACCTTGTATTTCTAAACAGAATGAACTTGGTTTGTCTCAGAAAATTAAGTGACAAGAGACAAGCAGAAGGGCTTTGTTCTGCTCTTTCCTCCTATCAAGATAGTATTTGCCAAGCAACAACATTGATTGATCCTTAAAGCTAAGGATAGGTTAGAGCTGCAGAGTAGGACAAGGGAAACAAGACTGCATTAATGAAAGGGTATAAGAGCAGGTATTAGAAGGTGTGGGCCTGGACCTGGTTCACTGATTAGCTATCTAGTGACCTTGGAAAGTTCACTTATGAAGGTCAAATAAGTTAATGCACTTGAAAGCTCTTTAAAAATTATGTACATTGAAGGTGACAATATTATTGATCTTAGTAAGAAGCAATGCAGTTTTGTTACTAAATCCTCTTATTTCTTCACCTAGAAAATCTCTGGTTCACTCCTTCCTCTCTGCTTTTGTTGCAATCACCCTGGCCTCAACCCAGATTCATGCAATAATCTAATTTATCTCTTCTCTGCCCTACCCCCACAATTCATCCCCACAGGAAGGAGTTGGACTAGATGCTCCTAAGGCCTCTTCCTTCCTGATACGATGTTCAGATTCTATGAGACAAAGAATAGGAAAAGAAAACATGGCTATTCTTTTCCCTATTCCACTCACATCCTTAGCCTTGGCTACAATTCAAATAAGGCATTTGGCTTATCAGTTAAAGTTTAGATAAATGGGGATGCGGTGGGCAGGGGCGGGGGGCTACCTGGGTGGCTCAGTCAGTTAAGCGACTTACTTCGGCTCAGGTCATGATCTCACGGTTCGTGAGTTTGAGCCCCGTGTCAGGCTCTGTGCTGACAGTTCAGAGCCTGGAGCCTCCTTCAGATTTGGTGTCTCCCTCTCTCTGCCCCTCCCCTGCTCGCTTGCGCTCTCTCTCTCTCTCTCTCTTTCTGTCTCAAAAATAAATAAACATTTTTTTTAAAAAATTTAAAAGGCATGAAATTGTCAGGGGAAAGCCAGTTAAATGAAGATCAGGATTTTTCAGATACTTCATAGTTTCAGTAACTCCACAAACACTCCAAAGATGGTTGTATGTACTATTACAATGTATGGCAGTGTCTTTTTATTCTTATTTGCCCTCAATCCATGGCAATCTGGCTTCTACCTCTATTCCATGGGTGTTGCTCTGGACAAAATCATCACAGCTCCATGGCTGTTCATGCTCACAGATGTGCTCCAGCCACAGCCCTCCACACTGATAAACACTTTTTCCACGTAAGGATTCCCTTACTGGGTTTTCTCTCCAGTGAATTCTTCCTCCTCTATTACTTATTGCTGATGTTCCCCAGAGTACAACTCTGAACAGTCTGCTCTCCCTCCTGATGTACTCTCACTGGTTCAACAAATCCCTTCATGTGATTCCAGTCACCACCGCAATCAGAAAATCTACAGCTCTGGCTGTCATTTTCTTCTTGAGACCAAACCCATGTAGCCAATAGCCTACTAGACATCTGTGCTCCAACGTACACTAAAAGCACCTCAAACTGCACATGTCCAGATCTGAGGTCTTCACCATACCCCTACTTCACCTTTTCTGTTATATCTGTCAAATGCAACACTGAATTCCAGGCACCATCTCTTACACAGACAACTCCAACAGCCTTGTAACTTGTCTTGCTGCCTCCAGAGGGGATAGAATGCCCAGTTATTCCATTCTTTTCATTTCAGTCAGAGTAGTCTTTCTGAAGCACAGATCTGAGTCATGACTTCCCACTTATCCTTAGAATAAAGTCCAAATCATTGACCTAGTCTTATAAGGTCCTTTGTGATTTGGACCATTCTTGCCTCTACATCCTCAGCTCTGACTCCCCACCTTGATGTTTACATTAGCATCATAATAAATCACCAATTCCCAGAATAAGCCATGTAATCTTCCTCCTAGCCTTTGCACATGCTGTTCCTCCCTCAGAAATGTTCTTTCCTCACCCCATTACCTGGCTAACTTCTATTCACCCTTAGAGTCTCAGTTGGCTTTCACTGTATCCAGATCCCTAAACTCCCAAGTCTAGGTTGAGTTCCCCTCTTCTTCGCTCCCAGAGCACCATTTCTTCCCTTATCTTATAGGCCTGGATTGCACTCAGCTATGCCCCACCACACTGCACACTCCAGTGGCAGGATCAGCATCTGTCTTATTTATGCTATACCCTGTATACTTAGTACTGCTACATAGTAGACCTGTTAATAATTCTGCTAAATGAGTGTACTATGTGTAAGTATATAGAATAAACTATTTTGAGAAGATTCTACCCTTCAAATTTTATGAAATACTTTAATAAAAAGGGTTCTGTATGAAAAAAAATCCACTTTATACAGACATTATAAAAGCACTACTATCTTGTACATCTAAGTATTTCTTTTTAAAAGTATTGCATCTGGTCTTTCAAAATGTGTTTTAATTATAACATAGCTCCAAATACCAATATAGGTATATGTCATTTGTAAAAGTTAGCAAATTTTGCCAGTACAATCTAATAATTGAAAACAGAGGAATGTCAATCCATTCAGAACCTCTTTTCCATTTTTTGTTAGGTTCTGTAGAAAAGAGTGCTCCAATGGTGGATTTTTTTCCAGAGCCGATGGAGTCTCTGGCCTGGTGTTATATTGGTCTTCTCTTCTGTGTTTTGATACTGGGAATGAGGCAGCCACTGCCAGCAAGCTAGATTCAATGCCTAGTATCTTTGGCAGAGAAAATATTTCTCCATTTCTATCCAAATTAATCCTCACAGGCCAATAAATCAATACACAAAGAGCATGTGTGATGATTTTGACCATCTGGAATTTTTCTAAGGCGTTGGTGGTCATAACAGAAACTACCTGGCTCCACAGTGGCTATGAGTATCTAGTTATTAGCTCGGACTAGCATGAGCACATCCCCCTTTCCATGTGATAGCACCACCTGATCCAGGGCAGGGGAGCTCCTGGCAGCTTTTCCTTATCTTTGCCTGATCATTCAGTCAGCTAGTTTGATTCCAGCATCAAAGAAAACAACTTTAACCCATTTCTCCCCAATACTCTCATAAAATAACAAACTGGATCTAGACTATCTTCACACCTGGTCAACCATTATAACAATCGGGTAGTCAAAAAGAAAAAGGAAAAAAGTCAAAATAGCAGTACAGTATGATCAATACACCAGTGATTTTTTAATCTGACTTTTCCAAAACAACTGACCCAATTTTTTTTTCCTTAAATACGCCCAAAGTGTGGGAGGAGGAAGCTTTTCACAGTGTAAGGCAGTGTCTACATGGTTATTAGATATAACAAGTTAAATTCTTTATCACCAGGAAAAAAATGCTACAAAGGAACTGCTTCTAAACCAATGGCTCTAGTGGCCTTCCCTGCAGCTAAGGCAAAAGCTAAGGAAAGGTGAGGAGGAAAGAACCTGTTTCCATGCTCAGTCTAAGGTTGCTTTAGTTGTACCAATAAATGCTACCCCTGGTGGGCTCTCTGTCCTAAATCCATTCATTATTTCACTCAGTGCTCACAGCAGCTCCAAATCACTCCCATTTGTCAGTTCGCAAACTGACCTCTGCCTACGGAGGGCAAGGAGAGACTGAAGAAAGAGGCAGACCACTCCAGATTGGTAGGAGGCAGGTTTAATAAGCAAGGGAACTTAGTTACAGGGCTTCTGTTGGGCAGCAAGATGAGTGTATCTCTACACCAACCTGCCAAATCTTAAAAATTTATCTAGAGACCTTAACTGGGTTCAGTCACATAATTCGCTGCATATGGTTGCAATAAAATCGTACTATCTATAAAGTCTACATCCTTAAAAATGGCTCCAACAATGGGAACTGTAGGCAGAATGTATATGCCAAGGACAACGGAAGGGGTGAGGAGCCTCCAGTTGCCGGGGTCCAACTGAAGAATCAACCAGCAATCACTTCCTCTTAATGACCTCTTCTAATGTCTTACCTCTCCTGATTGGCTCTTAGAATCATATGTGTCCCCCTCTTCTGCAATGTGCCCTGAGTGGTCAGCAAGGGTGTTAATAACATGGAGGTGGTTTGTTTGTTAGTTGTCTGACTGCACTGGAGGCAGATACTACAGCAACAATACAGGCAAATGTAAAAGAAAATAGATTAAGATGATTACCAAAATAACAATTTTTTCCATCAAGAACCCCATGATCCAAACCCCTGATTTACTTAGTCCCCTAGACTGGGGTTCAGATCACTCAGGGCATTCGTTATATTTTTATATGATTAAAATAGATGATACATACTAGATTCATCAGGTATGAACATGTAACATTTTCATTGTGCCTCCCCACAAAGCAATAATAATGCCCAAGGCTATCCTATTTTGGAGGACAGCTTTTTCCATCAGAGACATTTCAGTATTCATTAAGGACAGGCTTTGCTGGCTATCAGTTAAGGTTTGTTGGGTGAATTTAGTAAGAGCTTCTGTGTGTACCATATCATCCTCCAGGCCAATGGAGAGAACAAAGAAGGCAGCCAAGAGATTTTATCAGTGGAAAACAGAACATACCCACCTGACCTTGAGGAGAGGGAGGTTGGCAGCTTTAGGAACTTGACCCAGTTGTACATACTATACATGTTGGCCAAGGGAGGCAGCGCTGTCAGGCATGAGGAGATACAGTGGTGGTGGGAGATACTAGACCAGAACCCCTCTCTCGGTGACACATGTTCCATTCCATGTATTGTGCATTTCAACAGGTTCAGCTTGTAGCAGGACAGTGGAATCTCAGTGGAGACTGAGTAGTTCCCCACACTTAGAGGTGTAAAATAATCTACCCATTCCAGTGGGACATCTTATTGCAAATTCCAGTAGATGACATATTTCCCAGGCACGATGGGGTTTGGTGTTCTCAGCAGCACATCACATTGATTCATGGTGAGAGCTGGGCAATGGCTGTTTTCCATGACTTTTCTATCTTTACAACATCAAATGTCTCAGCAGCAGTCTCTAGTTTGGCATACAGAATAATAGTCCCTACTGGTTGATTATTCAAATGAAGTAAAGCCTGGGACAGTACTTTAGTCTATCCAGCCAGGGTAGTTTTACCTGATAGTAATTTAATCTGTTGCTTCAATATTTTATTTTTTCATTTCTTTAACCCTACTGCTTGTGGGTGGTTATAGGGGGCATGGAACCATGGAACATGGTCATGTTCTTTTGGCCAGTCTTGCACATTATCGCTTTTGAAATGTGATCCCTGATCACTGTATTTTTGACAAGGGTGTCTGTACATGGTACTCAGCTTTTCTAATTCTTTAATGGTAGCAGCCTGGTTTGCACAGTGATGGGAAGACTTGGGTTAGGCCAGATACAGTGTCCCCATAAACCAAGGCATATTTAGAACCTTTGCTCTTGAGGGCGGGGCTAATATAATCAATTTACCAATCTTTCACAGGTTGGGAACTCCCATGGATGTCCCCAGACTTCTCTAGCAATTGTCTTGGGCATTATTAAGAACACACAAGATAAGCTTTTAATGCATTAACCAAGTCAGTGTATTTCAAGGGCAATCCTGCATCCTGCATCCTGCATCCCACCTGAGTGCTAGTGGCCGTTTATTCCTATGCATCCAATCTTTTGTATCTACTGAAGAGTCAATTGCTAGCACTTGTGTACCCAGGCTAAGGCATCAGCTTCCTGATTGCCAGGAAGGATCAGTGTCTTATTATTTAAGGCATGGAAAATAGTGAGGACTGCCTCGGCTCCTATGGATGAAACTGAATATATATCTTGGAATATGGAAACTGAATTTCCATATATCTTGACCACACAAGGGCATTCATGGTCATCCATCTTTAGGCTTCCCATTGTCTAAGCCATAGGGTTAATCCCTTTAGAACAGCCCAACTATATGTAAAGGGTTAACAGCCAGGGCTCCTGAGCAATCACAGACAAAATGCTCCGAGTTCAGCCCACTGGCTGCTGTGATTCATTCTTGTTTCTAGGCATCTGTACACTAGGCTTCAATGAGAATTTCCCCCATTCTCTTTCTACCGGCCACAAGGGTCCCATAGGAATAGGGGCAGGATATTTATAGGATCTACATATCCTACAGGGTCTAGTAGCACCTGCAATTCCAGAGACGGTGGGCTAGCAGACAGGGTGCTCCTCTGTTGCAAATAGGCATACCGTTTAGCCAAAGTGGGAGTTTGATCCATGGCAGAGGTAGATCAGTGAAACATATTTTTAATTCATCCATTGATAGGAGGGGAAGTTCTTATCATGATATACTGTTCCTTTGTGAGAAGCTCTACCTAGAGGAGCACTGTGTCCACTGCTAGCAGCTGTTGCTCTGTGGGGTACATGAGGTTTCTCTCCGCTTCCAGAGCTGGGACAAAAATTTTAGGGGTCTTCTCTCCTTCTGTTGTCCCTGCCATAGTACCCAACCCATACCTTCTTGAGTCACAGACACATCTAATTTAAATGTTAGCCCTCTGTGGGAAATGTCCAGAGCTTTAACCTGCCTTACTAGTGTTTTTGCCTTCTCAAAAGTGACTTGTTGTTTTGACCCCCCAGTTCCACGTGTACCCTTTTTCTTACTAGGTGGTATAAAAGGCAGAGGTGCTGTGCCAGGTGGGAATAAAAGTCCTTCTAAACCCCTAAATCTCTACAAAGATTTTCATCTCTCTCATGTTTTGTGGGAGTGGATAGGCTTGCATCGTGTCAATCATAGCTTTGGGGACAATGTGTGTCTTATCCAACCAAACAACTTCCAAAAACTTTATGGCAGCACCTGGGCCTTGAATTTTCTGCGGTTTATTGCCTATCCTTTCCTCACAGATGTCCAGCAAAGCCCACAGAGTATCCAGCAAATCTTCATGTGTTAACATTATATCATCAATGGAATCGGGCCATTGAATTGGGCTACCATCCCATGACATAATGTGAAGCTTTGCACGTTATGGCCTTAGGGAAGCACTTGAAGGGTCCATTATTGTCTCTCCCACATGAAGGCAAATTGATCTTAGTTGTTAGAAACCTGTACTTGTCAGAGTCTTTTCCATGAATCTCTGTGAAGATGAAGCACTTTTGCAGGAACATTTTTGCAAAAGCATCAGAGTAAAATAATAACTGTCTACAAATGACAAAAGACTTTAAAAATGGCCATCGTTAAAGATCTGATGAGAGTTCATTATAATGCAATTGACAAGGAGATTTAGTTATTTCTATGACATACATTTTAAAATTGCGACTGATAACATTATATACCAGGACATATCAGATTTTTAGGAATTCCATATAAATATACCCTAAGGAAAGCTTATCTGATATGCACTCTTTTTAATTTAGCATATCAAATAAGCCTAATTAGTTTAATATCTCCCTTTTATAAGAAGAGAAAACACACCTTTTGAGATGTTCCAGGGATCTGAAAAATCCCTAAGTTAGGACAAGGTCAACAAGCCCTCATTTAAATTTGATTTGGTGAATTTTGTCAAAAATATCAAAAGATTTAAAACAGTTGATTAAAAAGGGTCATAGTTCACCATGAAACAATACTTACTTATCATTTTAACCAAAGTGACAAAGATTTGAAAGGCAAATACAGAAAGTCATATAGTTGTAAAAAAAAAAACTTAGCTCGGGGAGACTTGGTGGCTCAGTCAGTTAAGCATCCAACTCTTAACTTCAGCTCAGATCATGATCTCATGGTGCAGGGTTGGAGCCCCGCATTGGACTCTGTGCTGAGAGAAGGTGCCTGCTTGGGATCCTCTGTCTCCCTTTCTCCCTGCCCTTCTCCCACCCTCACACACGTGCACACGCAGTCTCTCAAAAATAAATAAACTTAAAAAAAAAAATTATCCATTAAATAAAAATCTTAGCTCTTTTAATGGAGAAGACTCAGTTTTTCATAAGTAATCAAAGACCTGATAAAGACCATATGACACAAAATGAAATTATTTTGATAAAACATAGAATCTTTGTTTTCTAGGCAGATTACTTAAAAGATAAAGGAAAACCTTTCATAATCTCATCAAGGATAAACCAATAGTCCAAGAAAACTTTGTCCCTGTAGCAGATGAAAGAAAATAAAGTTTCAGTTTTACATAAATACACCATTGATGTTAAAGCTTACTTTTCTTTAAGCCAATTAAATAGAGCTCTTTTGCAACTTAATTTTGGTAATTTTGGTAATTACCAAATTAAAAAGAAAAACATCACACATGTAATATATGTCCATGGACATACATAACAGACACACAGACACAAAAAAAGATCCCATAGCTTTCCTTCCAAAACTCTAGCCATGAATTCAGTACAACAATATAAAATTCACTAGTTTATAAAGCAGTTAAATCCAAATGTGTTTCTGGCAGATGAAACAAGTAAAGGTTACCCACTCATATGGCTAAAGTTTTTTATTACTATTTGTAGAGAAGACTTTTAAGATTTGTATGTGCCCTTTAATAGTAATCTTTTGGAGGCTGTGGACTAGATTTGGGGCAAGGGAGTTTCTATAGCAAACTGTATTTTAGAAAGCATCTTTCCCCCTTTTCTCTCTTCAGTCCCAGGCAATCGTGGGCAGGGTTTTAGTTGTCTCCTGTGGTATTTAGATTTCCAGGGCATGATAAGACTTACAACTTCAAGGGACAGAGAAAGAATGCAAGTTTCTTCTAGGAGTTTTAGGGGTATATTTCTTCATTATTGGAAATCTAGAGTAGTTACTATTTAAATTTTCCCGTTGTGTTAGGAGTCAAACTTCACGAGACTGTCAGTTGTCACTGTCAATCACCATAACATCCTCCTCTTTGCTCTTGGCTCTCTTCACTTTCCTAGAGATTTCTCCTCTTAGTATCCCAATCAGGCTTTGTCACAAGCTCTTGGATCTTAACCCAAGGCATCTTGTACCCTTTTAGCTTTGCAAAATTGACCACCAAGTTCCTCAACTTATTATCCTCCTCTCCCACCTTTTCTGCCAGCCCCAAAGCTAGCAAAGTAGTGGACAACTGCTTGTCCTTCTATAGCTCAGCTCTTCCAACTTTCTAACTCAACTTCAGCCTCTAGTTGGGCATCAGTGACCAGCCAAGCTGCCCACATGAGAGGCCAGCCCACTGTGGCAGCCACTCATTTCCCTTCTTTGCTGCAGTGTGCTATGTGTAGTTTCTCAAACACATATATCAAACCTGCTAGCATTTTCAGGGTGTCCTGAGACTCACATGGTGGTCCACGAGCATCTAACATATGTGACCACCTCTCCTCACATAGAGATCGGTGGCCAACACAGGATTTCCCCCGTGAATGCCTCTTTCCCAAGGCCCATTACTTTGGTCTCCTAGCTGGCTCACCAACTGTTGGTTCCTAAACTGGGCCCATACACAGAAGGCAAGGAGAGACCTACGAAAACGGCGACCACTCTAAATTGATAGGTGGCAGATTTAATAAGAAAGGAAACTTGCATACAAGGCTTATCTTATGTGGCTGCAAGAAGAGATCTCCACACCTGCCCACCAGAATCTTAAAAAGTTTATATAGAGGCCTTCACTGGGTTCAGTCACATATACCATCCAGATGGTCTCAATAACACCTTCCTCTCTCAAGGCCGCATCCTTAGAACAGCTTTTGCTATGGGAACCGTAGGCAGACCATACATTCAAAGGATGGGGGAGTACGTGAGGAGCTTCTAATTACCCAGGTTTAGCTCTAGGACCAACTGGCAGTCACATCCTCTCAATTACCTCCTCCAACAACATCATTTTAATTTGGAAAAACTGGGACATAGACTTTGTAACTTATTCAAGGTCACACCACAGTTAAGTGGCAAGAATGAGATTCTGACCAGGTCTAACCCCAAAACTTCCACTCTTAATCACTATTTCTAATATGAAAAATGTTTGCATGTTTTGCAGACCCTGAACCAATCATAGAATTTAAACATTGTTGGTCACCAAAAAAAAATAATTTCTTTATCAAAGATTTTCTCTTATTGAAATTATTTTAAAAGAAACAACAATATGGGAAATCAGAAAGTTGTGGGAGGAAAGGCTAGCTAGGAACTCCTTAGAATTCCCATGACATTAATAAATTAACTGTTTTCATTTTTTTCATATTCCTTCCAGTCTTTGTCTAATCTGTATATGTAATTATATGTATTTTCAAAGCCATTTTAAATGAATAGCTAGTATTGAAATGATAAACTCATCAAATGAGTTGTCTTCTTAAAAACAGACAAAAAGCATTTTAATTCTTCCCTCCACATTCTGGGTTTCATTTCCTCTTCTGGAACAATAACAATGACAGATTCTCGAAGAATTCTGATTCACACAGCAGATGTGAGGATTAGAGAACCTGCTGGCTAATTGGAGATAAGTTTCACTGGAAAAAGTCACATGAAAACAAACTATATGTGGTAAATTCCTACCTCTGAGCTTCTCAGGATATACTGAATTTATCCCACCAAAGAGTTCTGTTTTTGTAGAACTTCAGATGCCCTGAGTCTCTACATCAGCATTTTCCAAGCTGTGTTCTAGAGAACACTAATGACAGATGCACACTTAGAGTTTCAAGGTAAATACATTTAGTGACTACTGTTTACATCCCCGCTGAGAGATTTAAAATGTACATTAGCATATGAACATCCTGGGAAGTCATGCAGTAAGGAACGCGTTCACTTTTGTCCAGAAGTTGCAAACAAGCTACTTCCAGGAGCCAGGTGGGTAAAGATAGTGATCTGGTGGTGGCTGTGATGAAGTGGAAACTACATGTACCACCTGACAGTTGCTGCTTCTGGTCCACGTGGGCTTAATATTAGCATATCTTCATGAGATGTCTGAAATGTGGGTTTTGATGGAAATTTTACATCCAGTTTGAGTGGGGAAAAAAACATGTCTCTTGGCTAGATTGGGCCCCTAGGCCACCAATTGGCAGCCTCTGGGTTAACCTAAGGTTTCTCAAGTTCATTTGACTACAGAACTCTTTGTTTCTAGAATACTCTTTGGGGAAATGCTACCACACTTCATTCTCCTGCCAACCCTTTATGGTCACTCTCTAGATCTAGTCTTCCTCCCATGCTCCAGTCTTCCAACCTAAAGTATGTTCCAGTTACTATGATTGTGTAATAAATTACTCCAACACTTGTGGCTTAAAAAAAGCAATATTTATTTTGCTCAAAAGTTGTAGTTTGGGTAAGTCTCAGAGAGCATGATTCATCTTTATTCCACTACATGTCGGTGTGGCTCAAAGCCTCGTGGAGATGGTGAGGGGTGGGAACCATCCAATGGCATTCTCAGGGCACCTGGCTCGTTCAGTCAGTGGAGCATGTGACTCTTGATTTTGGAGTTGTGGGTTTGAGCCCCACATTGCATGTAGAGATTGCTTAAAAATAAAATCTTAAAAAAAAACAAATAAACAAACAAAGGCATTCTCACTCAAACGTCAGGCTTATGCCAATAGTCACCTGACACCTTAGCTGCAATGGCTTAGAACACCTACATGTGACTTTTCTTTGAGGCCTGGGCTTCCTTGCTAGATATCTAGCCATCTAGATAGCTAGATTCCAGGAGTGAGCTGTCCTGACAGGGTTACAAGAGTGTGGGAGAGGTGCTGGTGCTTGTCTCACAGAGTCAAAGAATGAGTTTCATGGACAACAGAGTGAGCAAAACAATAGAGTTTATTGAGGAAAGTACAAAGCTCTCAAGAGTGAGAGGGGTCCCAACTGGGTAACTGCCAAGGATTTTTGTCTTTGACTTTTTATTGGGGCCTTATCAGAAAGTTGTGACACTCCACTTATACACCTAACCCAGGCAGGTCTAGAATATGTTTATCCATTTTTTTTCCAAACCCTGCCACAGCTTCAGCCTCCCACTTACAGCTGCAACCTTCCCAAAGAGTCCGTTATCTCCCTGACTAACGTGAACCCTTTTCCTTCCCAAGAGGAAAAGGGAGAAGCAGGCAGAACCTGCATCACCTTGTAGGATCTAGCCCCAAATGTCACAGCACGTCATTTCTGCTGCATTCTATTTGTCAAAGCAAGTGTTCAAAGACAGGCAAGTGACTCCACCTCCTTAAAGGAGGGTGGCAAGGTTCTGAAGAGGATGGGGGGTGGGAAATACCATTTTAGCCAATTTGGAAGATGCAATCTTCCAGAAAAAAGAAAGAATGAGGGGCACCTGGGTGGTTCAGTTGGTTAAGCATCCAACTCTTAACTTCAGCTCAAGTCATGAACTCATGGTCCTGAGGTCGAGCCTGGCATCAGGCTCCATGCTGGATGTGGAGTCTGCCTGAGATTCTCTCTCCCTCTCCCTTTGCCCCTCCCCCACTCGCACATGCTTGCGCTCTCTAGCTATCTCTCTCTTTCTCTCGCTCAAAAAAAAAAAAAATTCTGGCTCTTTCATTTAACAAAAATAATGTGACTTTGAGCAAGTGATTTCATCTCTTTTTGCACCATTTGTTTACTGTATCCTGAATTACAGTTGCCTCTGCTTTTACTTAGACTGTAAGCATCCTGAGAGTAGCACTCACATCTAAGTTTTTTGTTTTATTCTTTAATGCTGCTGTAATGCAAGTGCAGACACGTACTTGGGGTTTAGTACATATTTCTAATACCTTATTTTATTACAGCTAGTAGGGAGGTTCTCAGTAACTTTTTACCGCTTGTAAACATGGTCGAAGGAGGGGCGCCTGGGTGGCGCAGTCGGTTAAGCGTCCGACTTCAGCCAGGTCACGATCTCGCGGTCCGTGAGTTCGAGCCCCGCGTCAGGCTCTGGGCTGATGGCTCGGAGCCTGGAGCCTGTTTCCGATTCTGTGTCTCCCTCTCTCTCTGCCCCTCCCCCGTTCATGCTCTGTCTCTCTCTGTCCCAAAAATAAATAAAAACATTGAAAAAAAAATTTAAAAAAAAAAAAAAAAAAACATGGTCGAAGGAGACGAAATGCCCCCCCCAGAACTGAATCACACTGCCTTTAGTTCATTATAGTTCTGTGTTGGTCTCAGCCTATCAATGACCGGTGCTGTGGCTGGACCAGCGCCTGTAGTTCTTATTATGATTTCAAGATGCTCTCAGCAATAACCACCAGGAAATTTTGAAAGAGAAAATGTTTCTTATAAGTTCTGAAAATTACATGGCCCACCTGGAGCCACACAGTGAGGTCATGGGTAGAGAGAAAGAGAGCAGGCCCAGGGTTCTGCTTTTATTGGGGTTGAGGGCAGGGGACCTAGAGTTTTGAGGGCTCATTCTTCATTGGTTTTAAACCATTCACTCATTTAAAACAGAAGTGCAGGAATTTAGAGCCTGGGAGGAGGAAAAAACAACCAGCCCAAATGGTCAGTTATTGAAATCAACCAAGCTGTCTAAAACAAAGTAGCCTTGGGAGTCGGGGTGGGGGAGGGGGCAATGCATGACCTGGCTCCTGATCTAATGGCAAGGTGTCTTTTATCAAGATAGCCATTTTGAAGTGGATGCCTCATCAATCAAAACTTAAGTCAGGCATTTGCCTTACAAAAAGAAAGTCAACTGTCAGGGCTTGCACTGCAACTATGCATCCACATGCCACTTCCTTTATCACAGGACTTGTGACCGTGTGGATGTGAGGCAAGGCTCAAACCCCAGAGCCCTCCCATCTTCTTTTTTAACCGAGCCAGCCAGGCTTCCTTGCTCCCATCTCCTTATGCCTATCCCAAAGTAGCCCTGTTGTCCTCTATCACCAGCTGCCCAAAGAGCCACCAGGAAGCCTGCTGAGAAATCGGCCCCACAAAACCTTATGCCCAAAGCAGCAGCAAACCCCAGGTTTGGTCTGCAAACCTCCAGGCCCAGTGCACCTATAAGAGTAGTTCTTTGCTGTGAATACAGATACCAAATGGAGCCACAAACTGATATAATCTTGTCAAACTTTGGCTCCACAAAGGCATTCATTTGCTAATGAATATGCTAAAATCTCTTTCAAAAATGACCATACCCATTTGAAGGACAAGTTTTCCTCATTGTGCATTAATACTCCATTCCTCTTTGCAGCTTGCCCTGGGAGGAAGACTAGAAAGAACAGGAAAATATCTTAGATTCTGACATCCTGCTCAAGCTTGTATTAAATTATTTCTAACCTCCTATGCCCTTTCCTCTCCTTCCCATCATTTCCAGTTTTTCCTCCCCACATTTCTGCAGCCAGCCTGCTACCACATTGTTTGGTGAAAGCCTCAGGCTATTTGCCATGTGCCTGCCAACTTCTGCAGTGATGGCCGATTTCATTAAACAAGGAAGCGTGTCTAACCCAGAGGCAACCAGAAAATCTATGTTGAGTGCTAGTACCAATATTTTTGTTTTTCAACATTTCTGAACCACACAGTTAACAAGTTATGCTATTGCACCCTCGCTATCCTGAGAAATAATTTTTTTCATTTATGAATATAAAATTACAGTAACTACTGATTCCTTTGTTCTTAATGTTACTAGTTTTAAGCACTTCACATACATTGTTTCACTTAATCTGCACAACCACTTCAGGAGACTTTCTACATTTTACAAACGAGAAACTGAGTTAAAGAGGTGAGCTGAATTGCCAAAGGTCTCTTGACAAGGGACATAGCCAGTTTTGCGACCTGTTTTTACTTGATGCCAAAGCCCATGGATTTTCTTCCCTATACCATTTAGGTTGAGAAAGGGGTATGCGTGACCCTTTTCTTACCTCATAAAGATTTTATTAATTTTGAGCCTTCCTGTTTGACTCAATTTGTCAGTTCATTGATAATGTTGCGATCAGACACACTCAGGGTCCTAAGAGACCATAGAATTCATTAGGTCAAGCTAATCTGTGAATCATCTTTACAGCACTTCTCACATTGGTCATTGCACTTCTGTTTAAAGACTTCTAATGTTGGGGAACCCAGTCTTCTGAGGAGGAAGCAGCCCATTACATTTTCGGGCATTTGATTAAAATCTGCCCCCCAAGAACTGCCATTCATTCACCCTAGTCCTTCTGTCTGCAAGACAAGGCTAAACCTGCTTACTCAGCTCCATCACCCTGTGAACGTTGCTTTACCAGTGAATTGTTTCATAAACCAGGTTACTCCTGCCTGCCCATTCACTCTTGCCTGAATAGATGCCAGTTTGCCAATGCCCCTCACTACATGGCCCCCCCAGGACTACACCCAGAGCTCAAACTAATTCTGACCAATCAAAATTCTATCCCATCCTCCATCAGGATGCTGACCATCTATTCTTGCAGCCCCAGGTTGAGTATGTTCTTTGGGCAACCACATGGAATCTTGGACTATTAGCTTTTAGTCAATAAGATATGTGAGTACAGATGTTTTGGCCACATTTTGCTAACCTGGGCTACTAGATCCCGGGGCAGTAAGGTCTCTAACTGATCCGCACATAATTTCACGTTAACAAAAACTGTTTGTGGCAAATATTTTACCCAAGCTTACACAGTGATTTTCATTTCTTGCCATGCCTCTTTTCTTCTGCATATAGATAATGGATTGCTTAAGTTTTGATCCAGTGACAGTTAATCAATAGCTGTCTAAAGAAAGAAAAAGAAAGTCAGACTCCTCACAGATACAATGGGCATTCAATCTTACATCAAACAGTTCTTTCACAGCACAACCCCAGGATCCTTCTAATCAACAATTATGTTTGACTACAAAATTGAAAGTATCTCTGCTTTAACTCAAGGATGACCAAAATAGGGTGGTGAATGGGAACTGGCAATATGCTGTTCTTCCTTAAAAGTCCCTGGTTCTAAATTAAATTGCTGATTTTTTTACTCTTTATATTTTAATTTCATTAATATTTAATTTTGTCATGGTTCTTATAGAAATTTTTATGTTCTAGTTTTACAGTCAAAAAGTAAAGGGAAAATGTCAGCTTTATTCTTGGGAAAATGCTTTAAAGTATAATTTTTAGAGATCAGTGAACAGACTAGAAGCCTGCTTCCCATCCCCCTTATTCTGATCTTTTGAGTCAATCTGCCTAAACAAACCTGAGTGTCTAATCAATTCAGACTTCTTACCTTACAGAGGACAAAAAAAAAAAAAAAAAAAAAAATGTACAGGTGACTTTAAATGACTTGTTCAAGTTTACAGGGTTAGTAGAAGCACACAACTCTCTTCTTTCCAACCACTGATACAGAATATTAATTCGAAGGAATTCGAAGAAGAAAGAGATGCCTCTAGTGTAGGGTCTTTTGGAGAAAGACCATGGAGGAATTGAAATTGAAAAGAAGTATTTTTTAACCAAATCTTACTTTTTCACAAAAATAACGTGCTAGCAGGGCACCGGGGTGGCTCAGTTGGTTAAGTATCTGACTCCTGGTTTCGGTTCAGGTCATGATCTCACAGGTGCGTGAGTCTGAGCTCCACATCAGGCTCTACACTCGGTGCAGAGTCTGCTTGGGATTCTCTGTCTCCCTCTCTTTCTGCCCCTCCTCTGCTTGCTTGCTCTCTCTCTCTCTCAAAGATAAATATATAAACTTTATATTAAAAAAAATAGGGGTGCCTGTGTGGCTCAGTCAGTTAAGCATCTCACTTCAGCTGCGGTCATGGTCTCTGACAACTCAGAGCCTGGAACCTGCTTCAGATTCTGTTTCCATCTCTCTCTGCCCTTCTCCCGTTCATGCTCTGTTTCTGCCTCTCTCTCAAAAATAAATAAACATCAAAAAATGTTTTTTAAATAAAATAAATAAAAATAAATAACATGCTAGCAATAGAAAATTTTGGAAATGCTGTAAGATACAAGGAACGGTAATGGGACAAATTACTCACAACCATGAAAGTAGTACTATGGGTGCATTTCTCTACAGTCTTTTTTCCCCAACACAGTATTTGTTGTTGTTTTCTATCATTATGATCATACTACTTATAAAGGCCCAAGGCCTGCTCCATGCTGTAATAACTCTTCATAAATACCATTTTAATTGCTACATAACAGTTTTTTTCCATAATTTCTTAACTTTGCTCCTATTTTTGAATAATTAGGTAGAAGGGAAAGATTTACATAGAGGAAAGTTATCTAGAAGAGGGTACGTATTTACAGCAAATTAAAACACCAGGATACTCATAGATGTATATTTGGGCTTTGAGGTTATAGGTGAGATCTTTGTTTTATTCTTTATATTTTTCTCAGTGATACAAAAACACTAATGAACACACCTACACTTATTTAACATTTACCATGTACTTCATGCCACAGATATATTTTCTCATTTAATCCTCATAACAACTAACCAAGATCACTGTTATATGTTCACTTTAAAAATAAGGAAGGGGTGCCTGGGTGGCGCAGTCGGTTAAGCGTCCGACTTCAGCCAGGTCACGATCTCGCGGTCCGTGAGTTCGAGCCCCGCGTCAGGCTCTGGGCTGATGGCTCAGAGCCTGGAGCCTGTTTCCGATTCTGTGTCTCCCTCTCTCTCTGCCCCTCCCCCGTTCATGCTCTGTCTCTCTCTGTCCCAAAAATAAATAAACATTAAAAAAAAAAAAAAATTAAAAATAAGGAAAATGAGGGGCGCCTGGGTGGCTCAGTCGGTTAAGCGGCCGACTTCAGCTCAGGTCATGATCTCACAGTCTGTGAGTTCAAGCCCCCACTGTACTGACAGCTCAGAGCCTGGAGCCTGTTTCAGATTCTGTGTCTCCCTCTCTCTGACCCTCCCCCGTTCATGCTCTGTCTCTCTCTGTCTCAAAAATAAATAAACATTAAAAAAAAATTTTTTTTTTAAATAGGGAAAATGAGACCTAGCGGAGTTAAGGGTCTTGCAGAAGGTTAGTGATGGAGCCACATTTTTTCCCAGTTCCGCCTGAGCAGAGAGCTACCCTTCTCAACCACGATACCACATATCCCAAGCTTTTCATGAATATCAACCACTGTTATAATCATTTTTAAAAACTGGGGCGCCTGGGTGGCGCAGTCGGTTAAGCGTCCGACTTCAGCCAGGTCACGATCTCGCGGTCCGTGAGTTCGAGCCCCGCGTCGGGCTCTGGGCTGATGGCTCAGAGCCTGGAGCCTGTTTCCGATTCTGTGTCTCCCTCTCTCTCTGCCCCTCCCCCGTTCATGCTCTGTCTCTCTCTGTCCCAAAAATAAATAAACGTTGAAAAAAAAAAAAAAATTAAAAAAAAAAAAAATTAAAAAAAAAAAATTAAAGTAGATTGCAAATAGCTCATTTCTGATGTAGGCAGATAGCTTATTACCTGTAGAATATAAAAAACAATCTACCAAAATCCCAGAACAGCTAAGAAAATCATCAATACATAAAATCCCTTCAGTCCTATCTACAATGGTTAAATTCAAATATGTTTCAAGTTTCTCTAAAATTGATTAGAAACAGAAAAAAAGAAGCAGTGTTAATTGCAGTTACATGAATGAAATCTGGATTCTGAGACTGGATGAAAATTGTGCTAAAAGTAGTCGTCTGTAATTAAATGAAACTGTGCTGTGCACTTTAATTAGTCAGCATAATTTGTTCTAAGTGGTAAGTCCTGGAGTATCTCGTTAAATAAGAGCCTGACAGCCTCACCTTAACTGAGGTTCTGTTTCCTATAGCAGTCTTATTTATGCATCCACAACTCTAATTTGAACCTACAGGAAAGGTGATGCATCCTTTTGTAAACCAGCTGTACATGTTACAAAATCTTCTTCATTATTTCATTCAGACGACTTGGGAAAATCAGTAAACATTATAAAATTCACTTGATAGATTTATCTTTGTTTCTATGCAGAGAAGCTGAACTACATTTTTGAAAAGCTATTCAAGAAAATGAGTCTCCATGGGGCGCCTGGGTGGCGCAGTCGGTTAAGCGTCCGACTTCAGCCAGGTCACGATCTCGCGGTCCGTGAGTTCGAGCCCCGCGTCGGGCTCTGGGCTGATGGCTCAGAGCCTGGAGCCTGTTTCCGATTCTGTGTCTCCCTCTCTCTCTGCCCCTCCCCCGTTCATGCTCTGTCTCTCTCTGTCCCAAAAATAAATAAACGTTGAAAAAAAAAAAAAAAAAGAAAATGAGTCTCCAAATTTTTTTAAGTCTATTTATTTATTTTGAGAGAAAGAAAGCATGAGTAGGGAAGGGACAGAAAGAGAGGGAGAGGGAGGACCCCTAGTAGGTTCCACGCTGTCACCTGAGAGCCCACTGCAGGGCTCAATCCCCCAGACTGCAAGATCATGACCTGAGCTGAAATCAAGAGTCAGATGCTTAACTGACTGAGCTACCCAGACCCCCAGGTCTCCGAAATTTTTTTCAAATTCCTCAGGACTTAGGTATTCAGGTTTGTGGTATTTACAAAGGTCAGATAGTTGTTCTTCTTCATTGTTGTTTTGAACCTTTAAAAAATTATAACAGCAATGCATACTTAGAAAATTCAGAAAGTGCAGAAAAGTATAAAGTAGGAAAAACATCACCCATCATCCCTTCATTCAAAGACAGATTACTCTTAACATGGCAGTGTATGTCCTTTTAGTTTATTATCAAGCCATTGCTTTTGTATATTGGAGATCAATCTGTTTGCACAATTTGGAATTCTACTAAAAAGACTTGTTAAAAAATAAATTTTGGATTTTATTCCTAACCTTAACCTGGATGAGTGGTGGCCATTCCATGTGCTTCTAGCATCTCAGACACAGATTGTCAAGGTGCCTGCTGCCCTGAGCCTTCGTCAAGGGGAGGCCTCTGCTGAAGGGACAGGACCCATTCCTGTGGTAGGAAGGCATAGTGTAGACATAATAAAGAAGAATGACAAGACCGACTACTTACTTAGAAGCCTTGGATTAAACAGATTGGGTTGGCCCTTAATCCCTGAACATTTACTTCCGGAAGAAATAAGCTTAGAATTATCATTCGGAGCAACTCTGAAGAGTTCCCACCAGAGAACAACCACTATCAGGCACGAGGGTAGAGAAGATGGTAAGATAGAAGGACTGAAAGGTGAAGGGCAACCCTGAACGTGTCAGCAAGTCACAGGACTTAGAATCATAGAAATTGAGATTTGCAGGTAGAGCGTGCATGTCAGTCCCACACTCAGATGTTCAAGGGAAAATCCCTTGTTTTCTTTAAAGAAAATCAAGTGGTGTCTAAGCATCGCTCTTACCAACTGGAAAGTAACATAGTCTCCGGCACCAAATATGGAAGGATTATGGGGTGTCAGAAATCAAGGGCAGAGTCTTCATCCTCCATCTGTTCATGCTGATGGCTAACAGCCGACAAGCCCCAAGTGGTTCCTTGAAATCCAGGTTCTTTCGATGTCCCTGCCATGTGGGAATCAGAGTTCAAGTCAGCCCCCCAGCCATACCCTCTGAAACCCTCTTGGAGGTCAGGCCAGTTTGCAGGGGAAAACCTAAAAGCTAAGCACCAGTCTCCCATTCATCTCAGAACCCACCACCCTCCTTCTATTTTCCCACCCCTGAAAATTTCCCCTTCCTCTCTTAGGTTCTCTAACATATTTGCCCCTTTCCCCTCACGCCAGGACACCCAAAGTACTCTCTCCAGGCTTCACAAAATAGAAGCTAACCAGGGACAGATCTTGCAGAAAATTTCTGCTTCAGTCCTCCCCTGAAGTAAAGGAGAGCCAACGTCCTGGTTTCCCTTTTGGAAGACATGAAGGAAATTATAAAGAGAAAAACACAAAGTAATATTTTCCAAAAAAATCATCCTGCCATTGGTAAGACCTTAACTAAAAGGACTCCATTAAGTTCACACCAAAAGACAGTCTCGTTAATGTTTTAGCCCTACGAGGCCATGCTTGCCGTAAGGTGATGAGCATGGGCTTAGAAGCCAGACCGAGGTTCTGATCCTGTGCAATCCTCCCTTTAGGACCATAATCCTCTAGACTCAGCTTTCTCCCAGCACAGTGCTTGGCACAGGGTTAACTAATGTTATTTTCCCTTGTTCATGGCCAGCTGCCTCCCCAAGTCACTGCCCCTCCAGTCCCAAAGCCACTGCTCTAATTCCTCATATCCTGAGAGCGACTCTAAGAAAGACCATCCTTCCTAAAATATGTGGCTGGTACCCACACTTGAAACTGCTCAAGTAATGGATTTTTAGTTGAATTTGGTATATATGATATTGGTCCTTCAGATGGTAACTATTTTCCTGCTGGAGAAAGTCACAACTAATCCAGTTCAACACTTTGACCACTAAGTACCCTCCAGAAGCTCTTCAACCATGAGTATCATTGGATGTGACCAGTTTGAACATTTTATTCCTCCTAAGAACTCCTTTTGATCTATGAGTAAAACTGTCTTCCTAGAAATAACCCAAGTGACATAGCATGTTCTTAAATCCATCTGTCTTCATTTTTACTATCTCCTAGTCAGATACAGAGTTTTGGGATAAGATGCAAGCAGAATGGGAAGAAATGGCCCGGAGGAACTGGATATCCGAGAACCAAGAAGCCCAGAACCAAGTTACAATTTCAGCTAGTGAGAAGGTGACCAATTCTGTTCTTATATATGCTGACCAGTTTTCTCAACCTCTTTGCATCATATTTTTATAAATTAGTTAATAACTATTTTGTGAAAATGTTAAGAATTAAACAGACAATTTAATGTCAATCTTACCTAGAAGAAATTCTGGTAGATGAAAACAATATAATCATCCAATGTGTGAAGACAGCAAAGCTGGAATGGAATATCCTTATTTTTATCAATGTTAATATGGTTTGGCAGTCAACAAGAGCTTGGATCCTGACTGCTGGCAAGTTACTGAACTGACTGACATTGAGGGTGGGTTGGAACAAGAACTGGCTAATCCCACAATGTTTTTTGTCAGTCATTCATGTGAGCCATGTGGATGAGCTAACAGAAATGGTATCAATGGACAGGGGAGTGAAGTGGGGGCTTAGGGCTACATTTCACAGGGTTCTCACACACCTCACAAAAGAACTACATGGAAAAGATACCCTTCACACAGCCAGGTCCAGTCCCAAGGGGATTCCTCAAAGATATTCCCCTGATAGGAGCCCCAGCAAATGTGAGAGTTCAGTGAACAACCAGCCAAATTACCCATGATGTCCCAGTTGCCCTTGGATTTATGCTTTTAAAAACATTTTCAAAAATAAATTGAAATGATTCAAAAGATAGAAAAAAATATGGAATTTTCTAACTCAAGGGATACACACACACACACACACACACACACACACAAACACATATATACATATATATGTTTGTATTATGGACTTTTTATGGTAAAGGAAGTCTCAATAGTATTCAGTTCTGGATAACTTCCATTTGTTCAATCCAACAAATATTTATTAAATGCCTACCTTGTAGTAAATATGATGATGAATAGTCTCCAATCTTAGGGGATTTTCAACCTACATAGTCATTCATTAAAACATCTTCCTTACCACACCATTCTCTGTCCCTCGGTAGGCCAGGCATTCTCATAAAATCCGAAGAACTATCTTGTTAAAAATAACTCTTTTCCACAATGAAATCAAAACTAAGCAAGAAGAGAAGACATTGATACAGATTGTCAGACTCTAGGCTATAATTCGTGCACCTGAGGCATGGCTGGGCCCTGAGATTCTCGTCCCCGGGACCCCATATCTGTCATACCACTACATAAACTGGTCATACCCTGTGGCTTTGATAAGGGAGGTTGTCTTTCTCAATGCCAGTGGAGAATGAAGGTCTCCATTTAATGTATTTTAAAACCTTAGTAGCATCACCAACAGACTAGCTTATTTGTATCTATCAAATTAGAAGGACATTATGATAATCTATGCTGGTAAAGTTGCAACAAATCATTTCTCTCAGATAATTCCAATAAGAGTTTAACTTGAGACAAACTTTCTCAAAAACAGTTATACACATCAAGGGCTCCAAAATAGTTCATAGCCTTAAGTCTAATGAAGCCCTCTAGAAGTCCATCCTAACGTAATAATCATATGCAGACAAAGATTTGGGCATGAGATCTTCACTTTAATCTTATTTATGATAATAAAAAAATTGAAAGTAGCCTGAATGTCCATCAGTAGAAACTTAATTAAATAAGTTTAGGCACAAGATAGATAATTTTAAAAACCAAATGGGGCACAAGCTACAAAACTGCATATATATATATAAGCTTATTTATTTAATTTATATATTCATAAAAATATTAGATTATTTATAAATTCTGTATTTTTTACATTTTTGAAATAAAAAATTATAGCTTTAAAATATGCATTTTCAATGGGGCAGTATGGCCCACCATGGGGCAAAAACTGGTTCAAGGAGCAGGAAGGTAAAAAAAAATCTCAGCTATTGGAATGGTTTGTAGACCTCCAAAGGGCCAAAGCATATACACAGATGTACAGTATGTGGCATTAACATTTGAGGGGAACGGATGGTAGCACTTAGCGAAAATATGTCCAAAACTCTGTATTTTTTATATCTTGGGGAGAAATGATTGAAACAAAAAGAACAAAAGAGCAACAGAGAAAACAAACTCCAGAATATCAGCAGTAATATTTAGGTTGTAGCATTATGGGTAACCTAGTTTCTTTTTATATTATTCAATAACAAAATAATGTCATCTAAACTGTATACAGTGAGAATGTACTACATTCATAGGAAGGAAAGGAAACCAGTAATTTAAATTTAATTTTAATTAAAATAAATACATAAATTCAAATTCAAAAAGAGCTTACTGAACGTGAGAATGAAGAGATAAATCAATGGATCTTGTATTGGCCCTTCTCTGCGTCGTAGGGATATTACTTTCACACCGAAAATCCCTTCAAGGACTGGCCGGGAGCATTTGAAGAGGGCTTAAAAAGACTGAAGGAGGGGGACCTGCCCGTCACCATCCTGTTCATGGAGGCGGCAATTCTTCAGGACCCTGGAGATGCAGAGGTATCCTATCCCCTTCGTCCTGCCAGGCTCACAAAGGGACTACATGTAAATGAGGGACACAGGATGCCACAGAGTTCTACTGGGCTGCATTTTCTTCAGTTAAAGGTTCCCAAAGGAGTTAACCTGGTTTACTGTGCCATGTGTTTGAAAGTTACAAATAGGTATACCTTTCTCTAACCAAATCTGCAGTATCTACAGTGCCCAAAATAAAAGGATGGGGACAAGAAATGAAAAACCAAAATTGCCAACCTAGAGGCTCAGCAATAGTTTTCAGGGGCCAGTGTATAGTTCCATCTAGGATTAGAGCCATACCCTATCTCACCCTTGATTTCCTCACTCAATGTTTATTGAGCACATACTATGTCCCAAGAATTGTGCCAGACATGGGCTTCAAATATTGAGGAGCTGGAAAAAATGGAACCATTGAAAAGACACACTTGTGTTCTATCTGGAGAGACAAGTAAATAAATCAATGCAGTGTAAGAAATGCAGTGTTAGAGTATGTACAGGATGGTAGGGGAGCAGAGAGCAAGGGTCCTAAGCCAGCCTTCTCCCACAATTAAATCCAAAACTGAGCTTTGAAGGAGGGAAATTAATTAAAGACAGCAGGGGAGTAGAGATGTTAAGAGGCAGTGGTCTGTGAGTGGGCATTGAGGCATGAAACACTGTGCCAGGTGGGGAGGGGAGAGGAGACAATAGCAGGAGAGGAGGTAGGAAGAGGTGGGTAAGAGTCTGAACTTCATGAAAGCAGGGGACTCTACTCAGCAGAGGGATATAATCAGATTTGCATGTTTGAATTGAAAAACCCCTTTCGCTGAGGTGTACAAGGTGATGGAGACCGAGGCCAGGAGACCACCCAGGGAGGCTTCCATCATCCTATTTTGGTCCCCCGTGTTTCCAAACCTGCGAAGGCCTATAATTAGATAGCAGCAGGTGTAAAGTTTTAGTTCATGAGTAATTTTCAGGAATTGTCTTATAAAGAATCTTCCTTATAAGAAATTCACAGAAATTTTAGGGAGGGGTATACACGGCTCTGAGATGGCAGTATACAATAGTGGTTAAGCTTCTAGGTTCTGCTGGCCTAACTGTGTGGGTTCAAATCCCTGCTCTACCACTCATGAGCCATGAGCCATGTGATCTGGGACAAGTCATGTAAACCATCTCAGCTTCCATTTCCTCATATGTAAAATGGAAATCACATTACAATAACTATCTCACTGGGTGTTGTGAGGATTAAATTAGGTCATACAAATAAAGTGCTTAGTTCAGTGCCTAACACATCAGTAATTAGCCTTCATCGTTACTATTGACTGTACTTAAAGTCTGTATAGGAAGGACGAGTAAACTGATCACTAGGTTAAAGCCCTGGTATCTTGTTAGTCAAAACGTTGACAGTGACATGAGATTGAACTGAGAGTTGGAATTGTGAACCAAAATATTGGAACCCTGGAAGGTTAAAAAAGATGTATATACATTATTATCTCAGATTCATAAATGAGAACATTAGGGCACTGATTAACAAATGGATCCCAACCAAGAGACCCAGGGCCTCTAAATCTTGGAGACCCCTAAATTAAGATAATGGGCAATTTGTGAACAGTGAAAGTGACACCCTGCTCAAAGGCTAACAAGAAACCCCCAGAGAAGAACTGTTTCATCAATCTTAAGAAGCATTCTAAGATGTATGGAAGGTGAGCTCAAAATAGGGGCTGCTCTGTGTACGTCTGAAAGATTAAAGAGAAGTGCCAATATTGAGAGGGGGTGGGAATAATCAGTATTTTTTATGAATTGATATGGCATGGGTAATAGTAACCCATGATGGGAAAAGCCAATATAATTCTTACAGCATTTCAGGATGAGTGTAGGTATTTTCATGAATAGTTTTGCTTTAAAATGTCTGTAGGTGGGAGAACTATGCACTCCCCAAACCCTTTTAAATTCCTAAGACTCTAATACACCCCCATCCCCAGTAAATTTGAGGACAGTGTCAGCAATGACAGGTTGGTTCATGTAGATTGCTCTTGTAATGGTGCGAGAATTATTGTTCTTATGAGTATATAGGGAGAAATTTCTTATATTAAAAACTTTCATTGTCGATATGAAATATGTGACCTGCTTAAAGACATTTGTCCCATTGTTGATAATAACACAGGGTGGGAGCAACCTTATAGCAGTAGGGAATTGGTTGAGTAAATAATGGAATATCCACTCAACAAAATTTAATTTGAAAATTCTAAGTATCATGATTTTGTAAAACCATTAAAAGCATTTATGATGCATGATAAAGTATAAGTGTAGGCTATAAAATTATGTCTATATTATATTGCATTTTATATGTGCCTTATGCATTTTAACAGTGATATTAGAGCAGTGAACACATTGGAGTGGAAGATTTTGTTTTCTTTTCCCTAGTTCCTAAATTTCCTTTACCTCTTATAATAACAGTCAGACTTGCATTTTTACAAGCTGATTTCATTTTGTACATCTTGAGATTCCTTACTATAAACTTTAGACTCTTCAGCTACATTTCTGGGTTATTTTTGCACCCCTTTTCCTGACAAATGCATAATTTTATATGTTTATCTTTTGGTTTTAAGACACCTAATATCATGAAATCTCGGATATTCAAATGTTTCCATGGGTCACAGGAGAATAAATCCTGAGAATTCGTAAGTAATAACAGAGGATCTTGACCCAGATGTCAGAAGAGCCTTTGGATAAAGAAATGCATGTGACATTTTTCCCTTTTACAAGACTCTCGCATCTCAGACAGGTTGCTCTGCACTGAGGAATCTAAAGCACAGGAGTGAATCTGCTTCCTCTTCCAATGTTGACCTTGGTTGTTTTTTGTAGGCATGGCAGTTCCTCGGGATAACCCAGGCAGAGAATGAAAATGAACAAGCAGCTATTGTCGCCCTCCAGAGGTACATGAAACTAAGTGCAAACTCACGGGCCTAGTGGACCCTGGCTAATGGACTTCTGTTGTTTCAGACTTGTATTTTAACCCTTAGGTACATTATGAAGAATTTGGCCAGGATAAGTGCTGAGATGCCTCGTATTACACTTAGCTGTGGGAAACAAGAATTCATGAAGAAATGATGTTCCTAAATCACAGTGTTTTGTCACCTGCAAATCAGTTGACCATCACTGGCATGAAAGTATCCATGTCAAAAGCAGTCATAAAATAGACTTATTAAATATATAGTTCCTCTTAACTTTGTAACCTTCTGCAGCATTTGAAGGTTTTCCTCCGGAGAAAATATACTCAAAATAATCTCAGTGTAATTTTAGCTCCTTGTGTCTACAGAGAATCTCCCAAGATAGTTTCAATGACCTATCAACACCAAAGTATCACTACCGAGCCCCTGAGTAAAGGTCTAGGCTACTTTGGCTGGACGTAGCATCACATTTTACTTGATTAGAGCCCCTATTTAAACCCTGAAAAAATAGCCCTACCAAATAGACTTCCCCTTTCCCTACTTAATATATAACCACCCCGCCTATATAATCTCTCGCTGAAGCACTGATGTAGGTACTAGGGGTTGCTACTCAAAGTGTTCTCCAGGGACTACCAGCTTCATTATCACCTTGGAGTTTGTCAGACCTGCTCAGGCTTGGGCCCACCCCAGGCCCACTATATTACATAATCTGCCTTTTGCCAGCTCCCCAGATGATTCTCATGTACATCAAAGCTTGAAAAGCCCCCACTAGAGGCCAGCGGAATAGCATGAGGGGAGCAACTGTAGCCTGTGCCTCCTGCAAACCCACCTCAGTTGTCTAGAAACACAGGATTCTCCCTCTCCTTTATAAAACACTGTACAGCCTTTCATCTTTGGATATCCAAATTTAGCTCAAATCAGTTTGCTTTGTGGGTAAGATACATTTACTATATTAATAATAGAGCAGCGCTAAAACAGTGATATCCCTGCCTCATGAAATAAAGTCCTAAGAAATTTTGTGCAAGGATTAGCCACCTTTTCTATAGTTTTTAAAACCATTTAGGGGAACCTGGGTGGCTCAGTCAGTTAAGTGTCTGACTCTGGATTTCGGTTCAGGTCATGATCTCACAGTTGTGAGATTGAGCCCCATGTCCGGCTCTGTGCTGAGTATGTGGAGCCTGCTTGAGTTTCTCTCTGTCCCTCCCCTGTTCGCATGCTCTTTTTCTCCCGAAATAAATAAATAAATAAACATTTTAAAAAACATTTGTTAAATTACCAGATCTAGCACTCAGCAAGATGAGTTTTAACTTTCTTACAAATATACTTAGGTCCCAATTTTGACATAGATAAATATGGTATTTTCCAGGGGCTTAATATAAACTTTGCAATGCTCTTGCACCATTTAATTAGTAAAGGCTTCAAATTTCCTAAAGAACTGTTAGAGTCAGTCTCAGAAAAAAATCTGAAATAGGCTTTTTATTTATTTACTTATTTATTTATGCCTTGATGCAGGTGCTTAGAATTACAGCCCAACAACTTGAAAGCTTTGATGGCTCTGGCTGTAAGTTACACTAACACTGGCCATCAGCAGGATGCCTGCGAAGCTCTAAAGAACTGGATTAAGCAAAATCCAAAGTACAAATACCTTGTGAAGAGCAAGAAAGGATCTCCAGGCCTTACCCGGAGGATGTCCAAGTCTCCAGTTGATAGGTATGCTTCTAACTAAACGACCGTGGGCAGTAAACACCCATATACACAATTAGTCACCTTAAGGGTAATTAACGAGCCTCACCACCAGCCATTCCAGAACGATTGTAGGACAACATCCTGCTAGAAGAGCATCTCTGATTAAAAAGATTGATGCTGAGACCAGAACCAACAATTGGACACATGATCAACGTTGTAGTCACTCATAGACGTTTATCTGAGTACCATAATTTGAAGCAAAGTGCTGTGGACATATAGTTAACCTAAAATAAGTTACAAAATGCACCACATTTCATAAAGACTGAGAATTGGATATGAGTAAAAACGGAAGTCCTTTCTTCTAGGGGTTTTGTTTCTATCAGCAATAAATCATGATGTTAAATTCTTTCTCATAGAGCCTTGGGGTTTTCCACATTGGCTCTCACAGGGTCAATGAAACTCTCCTTGGGAAGACTTGACTTAGTACAGTCTTGTTTCTGTGTATGACAAAATATTTCATGAAAATCAGCAGGTATTTTTTAATGTGCAGTATTAGTCCTCTCATTAAGCGAATATATTTTAAGCAAGATTTTTCCAGTTTGTAATGTTCTCTTAGAACAGTGGACATAATAGTAAATAATATATGTTCAGACTATTTGGATTATAAATCTCATTTTTTCCCTTGCAGCTCTGTTTTGGAAGGAGTTAAGGAATTATATCTGGAAGCTGCCCACCAAAATGGAGATATGATTGACCCAGACCTACAGACAGGTCTGGGAGTACTGTTCCACCTGAGCGGAGAATTTAACAGAGCAATAGATGCATTTAACGCTGCCTTAACTGTTCGGCCAGAGGTAAGTGCCCAACAAGAAACCATAAGGTTCTCTGTTAAAAAATAAGTTGCTGCAGGCTACACTTTGCACATTTCTGCTACACCTTATTTGCCTGCATCCAATAGTTTAAAAAGATGAGTACTAATGATATGCTTCTGTGGCTGTTAATACTTGAGTACCTAAAATAGAAACACGACAGCATCAAATGATAGCTGCTCTTTGATGAATGAAAGTCATTTCACAAAGCTGTCCGTAAAATCATTTGAGTAATTTACCACTGTCATGGTCCCCATCCATGAGCACTGGATAAATTTTTCGCCACCATCCTTCTTCTGCAAGAAATATGGGAATACTCTGTCACCATGACTCGTACTGGTTGTTAGTTCTAATTTTGTCATCAGGACTATTCATTATGGAACCGTCTCGGGGCAACCTTGGCGAACGGAGACCGCAGTGAGGAAGCTGTGGAGGCCTACACACGAGCACTGGAGATTCAGCCAGGCTTCATCCGATCCAGATACAATCTGGGAATAAGCTGCATCAATCTGGGCGCCTACAGGTGAAGTATGGTCACAGGCTGAGAACCATGAGCCACATGCAGGGCTGAGGTGGAATAACCTACCTGAAAGATTGTTTCCCAGTGAAAATACCTCCTTTTGTAGGAGTAACCCTCCTCCTCTTGTCAAGGGAAAATTTGAACCCTCGGATCCTGGGGCCTGTTGCTGCAGGAACAGTGTGCTTCAGTGTTTCTCAGCCTGTGGCGAACAGTGGATCATGGAGGCAGCTTGTGAAATGTAGATTCCCAGGCCTCTCCCCAGAGATTTCCATTCAGTCAACCTGGGTTGGGACAAGTTAGTAACACTTCCAAGGGCAAGTGTTTGAGAAACTTGAACATTCCAACCCTTCATTTCCCAAATAAGCAAAAAAGAGAACCTTGGGGGATAGGGACAGGGGAACCAACAAAATGAGTTAAGAAGGTCCAGGGTCAGTCTTTGGCAAAGCACAACAAAAAGTCCAGGTTTTCTAAAACTACTTTGCCAGTAAAGTTGGCTAAAAAATTATTTTAATAAAAAATTTTAAATGGTGGGTTTATGGTTTAAAATGTCTTTCTTGTTCTGTCATGATTCCTCATCATCAGGTCTATATCGTATATACTATTTTTTACTCATCTACAGGGCCCATAAATGACCTTTATTTCTTTTAGGTAATGAAAGTATAGGTAATTTTTCCTTCTTTAGCTTTCTACTTTTTTGACTTTCTAAATAAATAGGTATTATTTTCGTAATTGGAAAAAAGAGAATTAAGTGTTAGTTTTAAATCCCACAAAAAATGTAACCCTTTCTCATTCTCAGAAAAAGCCTGGCTTTTAGAATCAGACAAGTTCGGATTCAAATCACAGCTCTGCCATTTACTGGTTTTGTGATTCTGTGCACATAACTGTGAGCCTCAATTTCTTCACCTGCTTAAAAACAAGTGGTGATAATATTTATCCCGCAGGATTATTATGCAGGTTAAACGTAATTGCCTAGCACAGAACAGTAGTCAGCATTTATTATTATGATTCTGATCATTGCCATCATCATCAGTATCCTTATCTATTCAGATAAGTCATCAGAGAGCTACATAACTGGCTTGCAATCCCTTTGACATCTGAAAAATTGCTGTTTCTGAACTGCTTTGGGGATTGTGCCATTGGCAAATATTGACGTTTCAGAAATTGGTTGCTACATTTATACTAGAAGAATCTTAGAACATTAGTCACTGGATTACACCCGTCCTCCAAGAGGACCTTGTTCAGGTTAAAACCAGGAATAGCTGAGTGACTCTGCAACTGGTTTGCTTTATTTCATGGGCACTGTGAAGTGTGCGACTGCAGAGGCCCTCCTTACATCAGCTCTTCAAAGGGTCACGGGAGAACCTTTGCTGCCCTCTCGCACATCAGCTGTCAAAGGCCTGGCAATGTCCATTTTGTATACGAAGTTCATTCTGGTCTCATCTGATTTTCCTAACCCGATTTTATCTTTACCCCTTTTAGTCACTTAACTTTCTAACTATGTCATATAGATGTATTTAATAAGATACCTTAGGTCCTTTGTTGGAACAAGGAGAGATGTAAATAAATATGTATGTACATGTAGTCATATTAACTTCTATCAGAGGAGGCTTTTATAAGGCTTCTGGTTGAGTAGTTCTTAACTGTAACTCCTCGTTACAGTGTAGAAAACAGTACTTGAGATGCCAATAAAATACTTTCTTGGCACTTACATGTATAAGCCTCAGTAGGGCACCCGCTTGCAGGAGGCCTTGAAGGTCCATGATAGGTAGAAATGGGCAACTCTACTGAGAATGGATTTTTAATCCTCAAGCAGAAAGTCACCTGTACAGGAGCAAGTCAGTTTTAGAGTTGCCATATAAAATACAGAATTCCCAGTTAAATTTTAATTAGATAAACAGCAAATAGTTTTTAGGGTAAGTATTTTCCAAATATTGCATGGGACATGCTCATACTAAAAATTATTGTTTATCTGGTATTCAAATTTAACTGTGCATCCTGTATTCTTACTTGGTAAATATGGCAACCTTGATCAAATGGCTACCTAAAAATTTCAAAACATCTCAGCTAAGCTCTGTGGGTCCTTTATCATCATGCTGGATGTGGGAAATTTTTATAAGTACTAAATATTTTGGGGTTTTTTTCCCCCTGAGAAAAAGAATACCACCAAGTGAGACATAAACCTTAAATGAATTCTGAAAATAAGTTTAATTCGAGGTGTAAGTGGATAGTTAGGAAATAATAACCCTCAATAGAGAAGTGGCTGAGAAGAAGAACCAAGAGCTGGTTCAGATACTTCCATACCCACCAGAGTCTTGGAATTTCTCCCTCAAGGACTGCAGGTGTCTATGTACATAGCTATAACACTTGTTGTTTGTCATCGCACATTTTCTTTTTTGTTTGTTTTTTAGAGAGAGGGAGAGAAAACGTGAGTGGGGAGAGGGGTAGGGGGAGAGAGAAAGACAGTCTTTTTTTTTTTAACCTTTATTTATTTTTGAGACAGAGAGAGACAGAGCATGAACGAGGGAGGGTCAGAGAGAGGGAGACACAGAATCTGAAACAGGCTCCGGGCTCTGAGCTGTCAGCACAGAGCCCGACGTGGGGCTTGAACTCACAGACCGCGAGATCATGACCGGAGCCAAAGTCGGCCGCCCAACCAACTGAGCCACCCAGGCGCCCCGAGAGAGAGAGAGACAGTCTTAAGCAGGCTTCATGCTCAGCGCAGAGCGTGACGTGGGGCTCAATCCCATGACCCTGGGATCATGACCTGAGCTGAAATCAAGAGTCAGATGCTCAACCGACTGAGCCATCCAGGCACTCCTGTAATTGCACATGTTCTATAAAGAGTCAAAGCAAGTCCCCAGTACTTTATACAACTGAAATAAGGAAAGGAAATTGTTGGCGTGAAATGTGCAGCTCAAAATGCTACCCCTCTGTCAGTAGGAGCTCCGAAGGATCTTAAAATTTTCAAGAGTGAGGACTCTTTAATGAAAACATAAATCACATCCCCTTTCATGTTAATGTTTTTAGTATTAATATAATGAGGGAAAGATATTATAAAATGAGGAATGCTTTTAAATGAATGCACTTTATTAATCAAGACATACATGAACAGCTTATTCATATATATGTGTGTGTGTAAGCCATTTAAAAACTATTCATACATATACATGTACAATCTTCTGAATCCCCCAGAAGGACTCTGTGTTCCCAAGTTGAAGAACAGATTGAGACTATCTTCATGGGGACCACTTCACGTTGCCTGGCAAAGTTAGCATTTAGACTATTCTGGTACTCTCCCTGTCCCTCAGAGACCACTGCCACACATGGGGCAGTTAGGAACAGCCTGTGCATGAGGAGATTCCGGGGTCTTTCTCCCCCAGAGCTCTTACGAGCCTAGGATGATGAGAGGAAATGGAATCCTTGTCATTTGAGCTGCCATCCTGGAACAAGGAAGCCAAAAAGGGCCTCCAAAGTAAACCCCACATGTGCATCTGTTTATAAACCCTCCTCTCTTGCTTGATTACTAAACATCCAAAAGAGAAGATGATTAGAACCCCAATCCCTTCCATTAGCCAGGTTGCCAAATACAGTGGAACCATTTCCCAGTTGCCATTTATTTCCAGGCAGTCTAACAATACAGATGAACCAATGTCTAGATCATGTTCATTGGAATCAGAAGTCCAGCCTCACTTCAAAGCTTCTTACCAGATGCTTAATAATGACCTTGTGGGATTAAGTGGGATCAAATGTGTGAAAAGCTTTTAAGAAGAGTAAAGCAGATACAAATTAAAGCAGGGTCATCATTCTTAGCAAAGATCAGTTTGATACAGAATACATGCTTCTGGGGACAGAGGTCCTGAGAGTGTAAACAGAAAGCACACTGGGTACATGAGCAAGAGAGCAGCTGTGGACAGAAAGAGCTGGAAGGTTCACAGACTTGGTGTTCTCAGGACTCCTTTACACTTTTAACAATTATCAGGCACCTCCAAGGGCTTTTAGGTGGGTTGTATCCACCAATATTTACCATATTAGAAGTTAAACTGAGAAAGTTTATAAGATTCATTTAAAAATAATAATTAACTACATGTTAACATAAATTAGACATTTTATGAAAAATATTCCCCAAAACAAAAAAAAATGTTTAGCGAGAAGAGTGGCATTCTTTTATCATTTCTGCAACTTTTAAAAATATCTTGCTTAGGGGCGCCTGGGTGGCTCAGTCGGTTAAGGACCAACTTTGGTTCAGGTTATGATCTCATGGTTCGTGGGTTCAAGCCCTGTGTCAGTCTCTGGGCTGACAGCTCGGAGCCTGGAGCCTGCTTCAGATTCTGTGTCTCCCTCTCTCTCTGCCCCTTCCCTGCTCATGCTCTGTGTCTATCTCAAAAATAAATAAAAACTTTTTTTAATATCTTACTTAATAGAAGACAGATTCTCATATCTGTCTCCACATCCAATCTATTGGGATTTTACATATTGTGTAATCACTGTACAATTCCATTGTACATTCGTGAGAAAATGAGAATAAGGTAAAATAATGTCTCAGAATTATTGTAAAAATAATTTTGACCTCACTGATCCTAGAGTTCCCCAGACCACACTTGGAGAACTAGTGATCTGATTTAATAAAAGATTTCACATAAATTGATCCAAGTGTACCTCACACAACAAGGTTTTAAAATGACTTCTTGGGGCACCTGGGTGGCTCGGTCAGTTGAGCGTCTGACTTTGGCTCAAGTCATGATCTCACAGTTTGTGAGTTCAAGCCCTGCAAGGGGCTCACTGCTCAGCGCAGAGCCTGCTTCAGATCCTCTGTCCCCCTCTGTCTCTATCTCTTTCTCTCAAATAAATAAAGTTTAAAATGACTTCCCATAGAACAGAACAGAGAGACAACGAACAAGGGCTTCAACTACATGTGGCCATGGGAAGGACCAAGTGGGGAAAAGACATTAGAGAGTGGATTCCATGTGGCTCAGTGAGATGTTGGGGCAAGGGCAAGAATAGTTGAAGATAGCATTAGGTTTTGGTGCTGGGTCACTGGTTGGATGGTGATGCCATGAACAGAAATCAGGAGAACCAGTTGTAGGTTTCCCCCACCCCCATCCCATTTTCCATATTCTAAAATGAAGCATCTTTTTTTTTAATTTTTTTAATGTTAATTTATTTTTGAGAGACAGAGCACAAGCAGGGGAAGGGCAGAGAGAGGGAGACACAGAGTCCAAAGCAGGCTTCAGGCTCTGAGCTGTCAGCACAGAGCCCGACCCGGGACTCGAACTCACAAACCACGAGATGATGACCTGAGCTGAAGTCGGACGCTTAACCGACTGAGCCACACAAGTGTCCCTAAATACCAGGTGTTAACAGAACTTCTAAGTGGAGATAACCAACAAATTATTAGAATCAGAGTCACAAAAGGGAAGAACTGGAATGAACTTATATCACCTAGACCATTTGGAGATGAAGAAAGTGAAGCCCTGATAGTAACTTGCTGACATCCCCAATCCCTTCTGGAACAGGGTGTGGTATTAATAAATGCATATATTTAAAAGGAAAAAAAAATAAATGAATAAAATGAGTTCTATTATCCCTATTATACAGTTGGGGAAATGGAGGCTTGGAAAGATAATAAATTTGCCTAAGGCTAAATGCTTAGGATTCCAACCCAGATGTTCTGAGAGCAAATCAATTCAGCCCCAGCCGCCTCCCATATTACTATCACTAATAGGAAAAGTTAAGCCACTTTGTTTCTGAGTAGGGCCAGATGCTTCCTCTTCAACCCTAGTTGTATAATTCACATTTGCAAATGGATTCTGTCTTTAAATTACCCCTGAGGTAAGGGGAAAAGGAATGCATTAATGAGTTAGCAATGGTTTTGCTATTACTCTTTCTGTCTCACATGACATTCTTAAAATAAAATTCCCTTTTTCTTTCTGGTTTTGCTATACTGAACAATGATTTTTCACAAAAGAATAATGAGACAACCAGAAGGTTGTTCCTCTGATGATCTAAAACACCTCAGAGAGGTGATTTAGGGTTTTGAACTAAAAGAAGTTAATCCATTTTTGTTTTTTAAGTTGCTAACTCTGAAATTTGTTGTATTTTTAAATGTCTGTTTTTCTACCCTCTTAGAGAAGCGGTCAGCAATTTTCTCACTGCCCTCAGTTTGCAAAGAAAAAGCAGGAATCAACAGCAAGTTCCTCATCCTGCAATCTCTGGGAATATCTGGGCTGCCCTCAGAATCGCACTTTCTCTGATGGACCAACCAGAACTCTTCCAGGCGGCTAATCTCGGTGACCTGGATGTCCTCCTAAGAGCTTTCAACTTGGATCCTTGAAGGAAAAGAAAAAAAAAAAAAAAAATTTAAAAATGATAAATCCTTATCTGTGTAATTGTACTAAGAAATGCAAAACTATTTATTATGAATTCCAAAAAGGATAAAACCAGATGTCCGAAAGGCCATGGTGATATGACACAAGGGAACTCCTACAGACGATGCCCAGTCTCTGTTCAGATTCAAAAGCACAAAATGTTGTACATAGAGTCAAGGTTGGGCTCAGAAGAAGAACTGAGAGACACAAAGACAAACCAAGATAAAGTAACCGTGTGTGAATACTCTTCACAAGCTGCAAGCATATTCAAAACACGTCCTTTGGGGTTTTTGTCCTCACTTTTGCAGCTGATGACACACCTAAGGAACTTGCTCATAGGACACCTGGAGAAAGCACTGCCTCTGATCAGGGAATTCTGACTGTTTCTGAACTATCCCCTGCAATTCCCCCTTTTACAACGTAGTTTGGGCCAAGGTGCATGCACATATATTAACCCTTGACTAAAGAGAGGCATTGCTTAGACCTGTTCCGATTTTAACTTTTACTGTAGCCCTTCGACTCCAGAGAGGGAGCTTTGCTGGCAAAAGCAGTTTTTGCACTAGAAATTTTTGCTGTTCCCAATCAAAACTTTTCTGGGACTGTATATACGCACTTTAATATCTTATTTATGCCTTGCTGGAGTTTTGTTCCGTTGCTCCAATTTTTAACTTAGGGGTGAAAGATTCAAGAACTCGGCCTTGTTAGATCAATGGACCAAATAAAAATTCCTGAAAATAGATTTTCATAGTGTAGAGTTTTGAAGGAGTTTTTCTCAAAGCAGATAGGACACAGGGTGTAAATATGTCAAACACAGATCTTATTCACATGCTTTCTGGGACCGTATGAACTTAAGCAAGAGACATTGTACTGTCCCTTCATGCATTCTCTGCAGGGAGGAATTTGGATGATAACGGGATTTCTATAGAGTTAACATTAACTTGCTTAAATGTCATACTTTACTTGCTTTCTGACTGCCCTGCACACCAATATTCCTTTTAAACTTTTAATATTTTAAATAGTATTTCGTAAGAGTGATAAATACATTTTTTCCTAAAAATTAAGTGTTTTCTTAGTTCCATAATAATCTGCATTGCTCTCCCTTCTGCATTCTAAGTGATAGAAGATCAATATTTTCTAGCTGAATCTCACTGAATGTCAGTGGTTTAATATGAAAGATGCATGCTCCTTTGGCTCTCATTTGGAACATTTATCAAGTGTCAGGAACCTTCTGTCGGTAGTGGTGTTTTATTTCATTGATTACATTCTACTCACTTCTGCAGGGTGTGTTGTGCCCTGTTGGGGCTTGGTGATTATTTGGATTGACATCATTTTTTAAAGAGTTAGAAAAATTGTTTGCAAAATGCTAACCAAAACATAAGATCGCCAGTGTCCAATTCTAGCAAGTTGTTCTAATAAGTGGTCCCATTATTCTTTATTGTTTCTCCTTCCTTCCTTCCTTCCTTCCTTCCTTCCTTCCTTCCTCCAGAATCTTCCCCAAAGCAATCTGATCCCAACTTTTTCTTCGTGTTCTTTGGTTAATAGTAGCTGGTTACTCTCATGATTATAGTTACCAAGCAAACAGCATTTGAGTCAAGACAGTTTAATTGACTGGAGAGTTAGCTTCTCCTGGTGAGGGCGGTGGAGGAGGGGAGCGGGGTGTGCAGGTAGAAATCCTCTCCTCTATTACCTTGGAAGTTCCTCAGGTAGGAAGGGGCCTCAAGGAAACAGGAAACCACAAATCCTTGAAGTTCATGTGTGTTATAACGACAGAGTTTATAAAGATGAAGAGTTTTTAAGGTTTATAAGGACAAAGAGCCCTGTGGTGTGCCAGGCTTTCATCTTCACTGTCAAAGCTCACTTGGGCAAAGGTGATGCCCCCAGCTGGACAGCAGAAGGCAGAGGCATTAAGGCATTCACCATTGGGCAGTAGTGACAACCCAGTCTTTGCCTACTTCCTTCCAGTCTCAGCAGCAAATAAAGCTCAACAATATTTTCAAGAATATTCTTTATCATTTTAGAATCCTAGAATTCAGTCTAGGAAGGACTCTCGGGGCCAGAGTCCAAGTTCATGGCAGCTGCCTGCTTGAATATCCCTGAGAGAAGAACATCAATTCCATGCATGTCCCTCCCGCCAATTCCCGTGCGTTCACTGGCTGACTAGCTGATTTGCATCCATCGTAGTCCATTAGGAGCCTCTGAACGCAGGATTCAAAGCCAGCTTTGCAGGTTTCTGTTTATGATGCCACTCTATACTTTCAACAGTAACTGAATTTGCAGTAATAACAATAGGCTGTTTTCTTAGATTTGTTGGCCCTACATGCATGACATCAGTTAATAGTTTAAAGCCTGACAGTAGGGTAAATGCAGGATACTTTGATATAATTTGATTGTTGCTAAGTGGTGACAAATTTTGCAGCCCAAGTTTGATTTTGCTGTCAGAATACCAAGTGAATTCAGAGGAGAGTAGACAATTTTCCATTCCCATCATACTTGGATAATTTCAGTAGCACTTTCTTCAATATATCTAGTGTCCATCAGAACCAAGATTTTCATAGTCTGTTGCCTATCAGGAAGTGCAGAATTATTGCCCAAGATATTTTTCAATAGTATTTTTAAACAAAATTAAGTAAAAACAGTTACTAAAAAATAAGTGAAAGTTTATAGAAATCAGAGCACCACCAAAAATTAGTAAGATTTTAGAATGATCTTTATTGTATGCATTTTTCAAGTATATACACATTTTTTAAGACAGAACTGGTTTTGGTATCTTACCCTGGTGGTATGAAATTGTCATTTATTCTTTCCATTTCAAAAGGCAGGGTGTCCTTGGTTCCTGTCTAAGGCACCCTGGGAAGGCTTTGAGTTCCTTTTTTCTGAGAGTCTTACTAAGTAAGCCTAAGATCTCTTAGAGGATGGTACTGGTTTTCTAGAATGGCCCTTCAGTTGCATGGATGTAACTTTTAAGAACTTATTTTCACTGGCAGATTGGATGAGAATGCAGAGAAATCCAGTGATCACTGCTGAATTTCAAGATATGTTACACCTATGTCTAGTGGGCTATTTCTATGTGCTGTTGTACCTTGACAGTGGGGATGAGGCTTCCTCTTAAGGTCATTCCCCATGACACCTAAAGAAAGGCAGATATTGTCCATCAGGAAGCTTTTAGCAGACAGCTATGAGCTGTGCTTTCTCAGCCAATCTGTATTTGAGCTAGAATGGCAAATTAGAGACACTTCACTGGGCTAGAATGTGCAGGACATACTCACCTTCAGAGTTGGATGCCACTCTTCTCCTTTTCTTTAAAGAGAACAATTATGTTGTATCTTGGGTCCATGTCTAGATACTCATACTAGGTAAGTCTTTCTAGTATATTCCTGCTATACAAGCAAGACTTGAACACAAGTATAGCTAGTCCCACATACAACAGGAGTTCCCAAAATCTCTTCCGTACACTTTATCCATGAGCTCTTTGGGAATATAGAGAAAGCAAGATGGTCATTTTGTGTCCCTTCCTCATTTGCCCCTGAATCAGTTCCACAAGACTAGACTGCACTTTAAGTTAGTGGTTGCTATTGTTTTATACCTTGAAATGATTCTGAAAGGATTCTAGAAACAGGGTATTCTGAAGGTTTCATTTGTGTACCAATTTTTTTGAGTCCTCATATTTTAGAAATTATTAAACATGCACACACATGATTTCAACTTTGTAAAATGATTTCAAATTCATTCCGTCTCCAGATTTTACTGCACAGTTTCCCTGTCATCTCAGTATTTATAGAACTGGTTGAAATTAAACTGTTTTGAACTAAGAAGTAGATAGATAGATATATATTTTTTTAAAGAGTGTTCATAGATGAACTCTGGCATAAGGTTTGTAAAAAGGCAATTTTTTAAAAATAAAACGTATAACCTCAGGTAAAAAATAACGCATGCATTAGTACTTGCAAATCTGCCTACTCAAATATTAACCAAAGCATGCAAGATAACTGTACTGAATGTAAATTTACTCAGTGCATGGTTAAATCTCATAGGGTAGCCTATTTTTCCTTGCTTCTGAGCAAGGAAACATTTTCATGAACTTTGCGTTATAGTTTTACTATTTGCTTTTAATATCTTCTTGTCAAGACTGTTTTCCTGCTATCACACTACACTGAACTTTACAGATATTCACACATCTGGCTTATGCAGTGTTGCAGCCAGTGCCAAACGAATCTACTGAGGAATCCAGGTACTTAGACATCTAAACAAGTTTTAAACCAGTTGAGGCACAACAGATCCAAAACTCAAACAAAATCCGTGTGTCTGAACACTACTAAATGCAATTGTGTTGATTGCCTCCACAGAGTTTTGGGTTCAAAATTCTGAATCGTGCATTTCAAATATTTTCTAAAATTTAGGAGTAAATTAGAAATACTGACCTTCTAAATAAGGTGGGAAGGTTGGGGTAATGTCAGGCACATGAAAACCACCATAAGGCAAAGTGGACGTGACGGCTTAATTTCCACAAATGTCACATAGTGAGTGTGTGGGTGCCACACCATTGGCCTCAACATGGCCCTATTTATATGATGAGTGAGTGAGCTATGTGGGCCCCATTCCTTAAGAAACTGGACTTGGTCTGTATGTCTAAAAACACTGAAAGAGATAGTGAGGTGATTTCATGGTCACTCAGAATGAACTTGGAAGTCCTCTCACTGCCTTTTTCTGTAACCCCTGCTTCATGAAAAAATAAGGGCAAGGAGACCAGAAATGGAGGGAGCAAAGCTCACTAAGACAAAGCTGGGGGTGAGTCTTATGTTGCTAACAGCTTTGTCACCATCTCACACACCGCCAAACACACACATATAAGCTCAAAGACGGAAATCCTCAAACTCCTAGCAAAGACTCGTGTGGAGGCATTAAACAGTTAAAGAGGAGAAAAACCAGAAAATCAAAAGTGTGAAGTTGAACAACCTCTCACGTGGTATTTTGCCTTGAATAAAGTTTCCGCTCCCTGTGACCTCTGCAGACTTACCAAAATAACACACTCTAGAAACCAGTGCCCCAATCTCAGAACTGTTGTCTCAGGACCTTCTCTACAAGAGAAAACTAACTTGCAGTGTTGCAGGGTGTGCGTGCAAAACCCTGACAGGCTCTTCAGGACGCTTTTAGAAACCCGCATTCGAAACAATATGAAGATGAAAAAACAGCAGGCAGTTCTTTGCTCAACAATAAAATGTGTGTCTTTTTTTTTTCTTTGAATTTCTTGGAGAGGGGAAATGGACTGACAAAACAATAGTAAGGGATATACATACACAGCTAGGTAGTTTGGCATTTTCACTGAGATATGTAAAAAATTAGCCTAGATACCATAAAGAATTGTACAATGCGAGAAATGGTTCATGATCGAATATGTTGCCAGTAGTTAAAGGAAATAAAGCAAACCTAAATTTTTACCAATGTCCCCCCATATCACCTGACTCAAACCCTCTTCAATTTTCATTGCCCAAATTTGTTTACATTGGTTGAAAAAAAAACCTGATTAATTTAATAAACTTTTTACAAACTATAACAGGCATTTATTAACTATTTAGAAAAGACATTTCTATATATTTTGTATATCTACGAATATTGCATATCTAGTCTAATCTAAAAATATTAAGACAAATGGCAAATTCTTCTGTGATGCTTCTCTATGCTCAATAACATTTAAAATCTTGGGATTTCATTTTTAAGCTGAAATAGATAACAAAAAATTTAACTTTAAATGTTTACATTGAGTTTTTAAGTTAAAACCAACCCAAATTAAGTGACCTATAGTAAATTAATGGCAATGGGGTGAGGGTGTAAAAGTTACGGGCATACTATGTGATAATGTATCTGTGTATTTAGTGAAATATTATGTATCATAGCACAACTCTGTTGGATAATAAGGCTTCATCTTAGTATTTCCCTGCATTGCTCTTTGAAATAAAACTACTACCATAAAAATAACCTATCATATTGATGTGTTTACTCCTTTGGCTTATAATTTGCAAAGTACCAAGATTAAGGTAGTATTTTTGTACTATTATTGGAAGCATGCCTTCCCTTTTTCACATTACTAAAGTGTATTTATATTTGTGCAATTTTAAACTATGTTTTCAAATAAACTTTGTCTGTGGCTTCAAGGTCTTTTGAGAAATCTTTCAAAATGGGATTTGGGGGTCAGAATTGCTTCAAATCATATATAATCCAATTTGTACTATTGATAAAAAAGGTCTTTTATTGAATAACCACCACATATGATGTTGCATGAGCTATCTGGAAATCAAGAATGCATTTTTACATATAAAACAAAACTTTAAAATCTTCTTCCTTTGTTAATTTTTTAAGAGTAAAATATTTAACCTGAAATTGGATTTTGTGATTTTTTTTTTTAGAATAAAAATATTAAAATATATTTCAGTTTTAGGGTCTGTTTTTTTTTTTCTTTTCTTTCTTTTTTAATCAGTCAATAAATATTTGAGGTTCTATTATGTGCACGTACTGTTCTAATGCAGGAGTGGTAAGTAAATCAAATCAAACTTGCCCTTGAAGAGCTTAGATTTCTGTGAGGGATCAACAAATACTTTAACACATAAGGATGTCATGTGCCAAAAACTGCTAGAAGGACAAGGCAAATGAGGTATTATGAGAGAAACTGGGGGCTCCTTTTTATCCATAGATGGTCAGGAAAGATTTCTCTTAGGTGATGTTTGGGCTGAGCTTTGAACACCAAGAAGCCCACCAAGTGGCACTGGGAACAGCTCTTTGAAATATTCTCGGCAGAGCCAACAGCTACCACAAGACACCAAGGCAGGAATGAGCTTGGCGTGTTCAAGGAGGAAGGAGCCCAGGATGGTGAGCGCTGTGAGCTGGGGAGACCTTAGGAGATGCCCTGGCAAAGCGGGAGATTGTTGGTGGCCTTCCTGGAGCACATAAAGGGTGGATTTGCCCTCAAGCAGAGAAGGGATGCCACCGAGACAGATGTTTCTGTTTCCAGAATGTTTACTAATGAAGTCCTTGAGTGGTCAGGTTGGTGATGCAGGAACAATAGGCTTGAAGAGAGCCACACAGGCACACTGAGCCCCCCTTCTCCCTCTTCACTAAGTCCTCTTGCTATAAAGCCAACAACCTGGTGGAAGTTCATTTTCTCCTCTATCAAATCAGGCTGTACCTCCTTCTTTCCCACTTCATGGTTATTTTACCCAGCGGTGAATTGTGGCTCCTCTCCCGACCCCTTGCATAACTTAAACCTTTTATTATGTCTCTTAATCCTTTTTAAGCGTGAATTCTATTTCCTCAAACAGCTGCTTCACTCCATGTGTATACATGAAAGCAGCCCAAGGTTTGAAGTGTTTTTCACATTCCTTTACAAGGCTCCTCACAGTAATGCCTTACCTATCCAGTACTTTAGGGCTCACAAGGATGTATGTATTTTTTTTCCTTACTTATACCTCATAATAAATAATGCTGCCTGAAAGGAGGTTAGAGGGGGAGCGAGCCAAAGCATAAGAGACTCTTAAAAACTGAGAACTGAGGGCTGATGGGGGGTGGGAGGGAGGGGAGGGTGGGTGATGGGTACTGAGGAGGGCACCTTTTGGAATGAGCACTGGGTGTTGTATGGAAACCAATTTGACAATCAACTTCATATATTGAAAAAAATAAAAAAATAAAAATAATGCTGCCTGGTTATCAACTTAATGAATCAGAACCTTGGAAACTGAGAGTTAATTTTAGTATTTTCATCTAAGGAATTAAGCCATTTGATTCTTAGGAGGCCCCCTGCTTGAGTTTGCTCACCTGAGTTTAGAAGGGTGGAGACCAAGCAGTGCAGCCTTCCCAGGCCAAGGTCTTTGAAAAGGAAAAAGAAAGGAAGCTAACACTTATTGAAACCTGCCATGTGCCACATTCCTACGCCATTATTTCTACTACGCCATTTTAACCCTAATGCACACTCAGGTCCTCTGCTTCTCCCCTCCTAAAATACACACAGTCTATAATTAATATTATTGCAAATGATGAACATAATAGCAAAAACTGTGCCAGGTGGAAGAAAAACATCTTACCGATTAAGAACTGACTAAAGATCACATCTACTATTAAAAACTGCAAAAACTGGCCCAGGAAAAAGTAAGCTTGAGAGAAATCTTACCAAGACGATGGCTAAGAGTGCTTACAGGAAAACTGGCTACTGATTCAAAAAAATGACAAAAGAACAAAATCTTGACAAAGTCTAGAGTGGCAAAATTTGACCTGGTAAAGGTGGACCCGCTGGAAATCATGGCCACAAAAGGGACTCTGCAATAGGAAAAGTTCTAATAGGGAAAATGTGATGAGGACCAAAAGCTGAAGACTCAGACTGTCTTCATAAAATTTACAGAACTGAGGGTGCCCGGGTGGCTTAGTTGGTTAAACATCTGACTCTTGGTTTGAGCTCAGGTCATGATCTTGGGATTTTGTGAGTTCAAGCCTTGCATTGGGCTCTGCATTGACTGTGCAAAGCCTGCCTGGGATTCTCTCGATCCCTCTCACTCTGCTGCTCCCCCACTCGTGCTGTCTCTGTCTCTCTCAAAATAACTTGAATTGATACCAATTAAACTAATTTCATTAAAATAGAAAGGAAAATATAAAAGCTTGGAGAGAGTTCAACTGGAGAACTGTTTCACACTTCCCCTCGCCTCAAATCTCCAATATCCTCCACCCATGGTCCCTCCAAGCTGAGGATCTCACTTCTTACTTCCCTGAGCAAATTAAAGCAGGCAGGACAGAATCCCCAGACTCTCAGTGCTCCCACTCCTCACAGCTGCCTCTGGCGCTCTTATCTCTGCCCTCCTCCTGTCCCCAAAGACGGACTCCCCAGCCGGTGTCTAAAGTCAGCTCCAACTGAGCACGAGATCCCGTCACCTCTTGCCTGCTCAAGGGCAGCAAACAGCAATTCTCACCTTTCTGTCCTACATCCTCAGTATTGTGCCTATTTGACCATCTTATTTCCCATATTTAAAAACAAAAACCTCTCTTGTTCCCAGCCCACGTCCTGTCAGCCACCATCTCTTCTTTGCTTCCCTTTGTGGCAAAATTCCCCAAAGAGTGGTTTGCATTCATCTTCTGCAGTTCCTCCCCACCCCCCAAACTGTCCCCATGGAGATCACCCATGACCTCCAAGTTGATCAATTGTGTAGTCAACTCATCTGACTTAACCTACCACAGTTACTTGACAGTTGATATCTGTTGCCTCCACTTGGCTTCCACTTGCATGCACTGTTCTCTTGATTTTTGCCCACGTTGGTGTTCACTCCTCTCGGAGTCTCCTTTGCTGGCTCATCTTCTCCTGGACTTCTTATATTGAGCCTTTGCTCAGTCCCTGGACCAGTTCCATTTCCTGTCTTCCTCCACTGGTGATCATACCCAGTCCCTGGTTTAAATGCCATCTTTAGTTTTTTTACTTCAGTCCAGACTTTTCCCTCAAAATCCGGAGTTGTATATCCATCAACCACGGAGATCTAACAGGCATTTCAAATTCAACACATCCCAAACTTGCGATCATCTTTTCCCATCAATACCCCCCAATCCCACCAAGCCTTCCCTATCTTTGTTGATTGCAACTATATTCTTTAGTTGCTCAGAGGAAGAACTTTGGGGTCTAGCTTGGCTACTATCATTCCCTCACATGCCACGTCCTGCCCATCAGGAAATCCTACTGGCTTTACTTTCACATGTATCCAGAATCTGACTATCCTTGCTACCTCTACTGCTACCATCCCATCTATGTGAGCCATCATCCTAGCTCACCTTGCTTACCACAGTAGCCTCTACTTTTATCCTTGCCTCCTATCAGCTAATTTAGAGAACTATCTTCCTGAAACTTTGGTCAGATCAGATCATTGCTCTACTTAAGAGCCTATAATGACTCCCAATGGCACTCCAGAGTCAAGCCCTTCCAATGCCTCCTGGCTCAGGCAATCTGGCCCCTCTCCAACATCTTCCCCTCATTCCCTTCTCTCAAATCACACTGGTCCCCTTACTGCTTCTCTGACATAATAGATTATGCTCCCACCCTGGAGCCTCTGCTCCCATGAGTCCCTCTGCCAAGCATATCTTTCCCCCCCAAATATCCATTTAGATGACTCCTTCACCTCCTTCAAGTCTTGGTTCAAATCTCACCTCCAAAAAAATGCTTTCCCTGCGTACCATATTTAGTAGCAAAATCCACACCTCCCCCCATTCTGCTGTTCTTTTTTTCCATAGCACAGAGTACCTTTTAACATATTATATAATTTACTTATTTCTTATGTTTAGCATCCGGCTCTCCCTGCTAGAAAATAAATTCAACAAGGGCAAAGAGTCTGGTCTTTGTTTACTGATATGTTCTAAGAAAAGCAATGCCCAGCACATAGATATTCAGTATTTATTGAATGATGAACCATGTTATATACATTAACAAAACAAATTGGCTTAATGACATTATCTCCAGAAAAATACTTTGGGGGAAAAAGTCATCAATGTTGGTATAATTCTGATTCTTTACAAAAAAAAAGATTTGCTAGACTGAAATAAAGGGTCAAAACCTCCACAGGGTCAAAGTGCTAGTTAAAATAGTGATGTAAAATAGCACAGTAAAAATATCCTGTGCCACCAGACTGTGAAATGTTTGACATAACTTATCTCATGTATTATTAGGCCCCCTGCACAGATGACAAGACTGAGTTTCAGAAAGTCAAGTCTCTATGCCTCTACTCTTGCCGTTCTATCCCCTACCTCACTGAAAGACTTTTCCTAGTAAATTTTTAAATAATAGGTTGCATGCGAATGAGAATAACTTACTGTTTCCTATTAAATTTCCTCACTACAAATGATTTGCCACTGACCACATTCGAAAAGTGGGACCTTAGATTCAAACAGTGCATACACACCATGGTAGACTCTCCCACTGGGCACAAGGAGACAGAACAAAGTGAATGTAAGCAGCATCTGACTTGCAAACATTGTCCTAAAAACTTTATAATGTGTGAGTCATAAAAAAAATCCTCCATCCCAATCATTTCCTTCTCCTCTTCTCACCAAAACATTATGGCACAACACTGATGTTGGTCATTTTACTTGGATTTTTAAAAATGTATAGATTCTTTTAAATTTTTTTAAATATTGAGGGGCACCAGGGTGGCTTAGTCGGTTGAGCATCAGACTTTGGCTCAGGTCATGATCTCACAGTTCGTGGGTTCAAGCCCACCGTCGGACTCTGTGCTGACAGCTCAGAGCCTGGAGCCTGCTTTGGATTCTGTGTTTCCCTCTCTCTCTGCCCCTCCCTGGCTCATGCTCTGTCTCTCAAAAATAAACAAACATTAAAAAGAAAAAAATTTTTAAGTATTGAATGGACATGTTTTAAGTAGTAATAAGCATACCCTATATGGTAGGCAAAATAATGCCTCCTCAAGGATTTCTATATCCTAATCCCCAAAACCTGTGAATATGTTATCTTACATGGCAAAAAGGAACATTGCAGATGTGATTAATTTAAGGATCTGGAGATGGGAAGTTTATTCTGGACTATCTGGGTGGGCCCACTGTAATCATAAGGGTCCTTATAAGAGGGAGCAGGAGAGCCTGTCAGAGGCCATAGGACAATGGACACAGACACTAAGTGACGTCCATGTTGTTAGGAGGCCACAAGCCAAAGAATGAGAACAGAAGAGTTTCTAGAAGCTGGAAAAGGCAAGGAATGGATTCTCACATAGAGTTTCCCTGCCAACATCTAGATTTTAACCCTGTAAGACCCATTTTCATACTTCTCACCTAATAAATGTGCTCTCTTGAGCCACCAAGTTTATAATCCTTTGTTACAGCAACAATAGGAAACTCATACAACCTACAAACATGGTGCCATCGAAATGCTGAAATCCCTTGGTGCAACCAGTATTGAGCACGCTGGCACCTGCATTAGGGAAGCTACCAGCAAACTGAGAGCCCAGAACCACAGCAGGGTCTCCACTGACTCCAGTATTGCACCCGACATCCATTCGAGAAAGACTAAAAGACTTCCCTGCCTCGGCCTCTCCCTCCTTTACAGAAGAAACATCTTGCACCATTACTGATGTTCCACTACTGATGGGAATGATGCGGCCTTGGTGCCCACACCAAGAAACCCTAAAGAGAAATAAAATCAGTCACTGTCTTGGGTTACCTGTTCCGTTGATGGATGAGAACCCGCCAAGGGCAGAATCAGTTTACTTGGCATTTTGTAAAAGAAAAAAGAGCCATAAAGGAACCTCAGATTGTGAGAATAGCTTTTAATTTTAAAACAACTGAAGCAATAAATCATCCATCTCTCTTTCCATCACAGGCAATGCTCTCCCCAAACAGTTGAGATATTTTAACAGCAGCTGTGACTAGTGCAAAATAAAATAAATACAAACTCTTTCAGGAGTCAACCTCAAACCTGCTGGGCAGGTGGGCACAGGCAGCAGGCTCAGCCTCTGCCCAGGCCGATAGGAGCGGCGAGATTTACACCATACATCATCACACCCAGCTCTGAACAGACCACACAATACCTGGGGAGGGGAAACCACAAGAGAATGTTGCCTAAGGTGGAGCAAATACGCCCAGCACCCTCATGTAGCCAGCATCGTTGGCACATGGAAGATGCTTGAAAAATAAGTGCAAAGTTAGCTTCTAAGCAAAGCTGAAGGAACGCGGTTTGGGGCTCATTTGCTTTAGTTTTGTTTTGTTTTGGTTTTTTTATTGGAGTCTTATACATACTGGTTTTTACATAGAAAGTCTTCTGCTGTCTGGAAGGCATTCTGTGCCTCACCGAGCTGACTCCAGCGAAAATATGTGTGTTGCTTCTGTCTATTGGGAGAATTACCTTCCACACGTGGCATCTCACTGCTGACTCCACACCATCTAGAACCTAGAGCAGCACCTGTCCAAGTGCAATGCCAGCCACATGTCTAATTTTAATTTTGGTAGCCATATTAAAAAAAAGAGAAAAAAGGAATAAGTGAAATTTTAGTAACAGCTTATTTACCTAAAATATTGTCATGTTAGCATGTAACCAATATAAAATACTGATGAAATATTTTACGTTCCCTTCTTTTTGGTACCAAGCCTTCAAAATCTGGTGTGTGTTTTACATGAACAGCACAATCTCGATTTGGACAAGCCAAATTTCAAGAGGTCACTAGCTACATGTGGCTATTGACCCCTGCACCCAGTAGCACAGATCCAGCACATTTTAATACAAACTCTTTCAAGATGATTTACGGTGTAGGGAATCTTCATGGCACTGGGTAGGTGATCTTATACACCAACGTAAGAGTACAAAATCTTGCTCTGTAACCTAGGATTTCTGACCGAGGCAAAGGGTGAAATCACATTCCATCTAATCCCATCCCCTGCTCCTGCTCAGCACCTGCCATCTCCCCAACAGACTACAGAGATAGTGTAATTTAGCAACAGTGATGCTCACAAGAGGAAGAGACATCCTTTCTGTGACAGACAACTTTCTCAGTACTTACTTGGGGATCATAGCTATCACTGAATTAGAGTAATAAAATCGTCTACACACGTTACAGATTTATTTGCTGAAAGTGGTGCCAAGCTTTTTCATTGCAGGAGGTGTTTTAAACAGACTTTTTCATTTTTGAAGGGGATGGGAACAAGGTATCTTGTGGACTAAGAAGTGGAAAGTTTCAAGAATGGGAGAGAAAGAGGATAATTACCAAAGGAAGTGGGAAGAGAAGTTGGGGTGGGGATACTAAAATGATGCAGATTATAAACTGGGGAGTACAACCTATAACAAACCAACAAGTTACATCTAACCTCTGTGTGCTCCCTCATCCCACGTGTCTAACCCCCATAGTAACTACAGGAAAATAAAAATAGAATCGAATGTTAGGGCAGGAGGGGACTTCTGAGCTGATCCAGCCTACCGCACTCATTGTAAAGAAAAAGGCCCAGAGAGGTAAAAGGCCCACGGCACCTGGAGTGGCGTCGGGCCACGAACCCGGGTACGCACACTGGACACTGCAGGTCATGGGAAAGAATGATGTTGGGAGTCACAGGCTCAAGCTACTCGTGCCGGGCTTCCTGTAGCCCAAAGTGAGCGTGGGGGAACAGCAGGCACATTCTCTTATAGTTGGAAGAAAACAGCCGTGTCAATTCAAAATACCGAAGCAATGTTGACGTAAATGGCATTAAAACATGATTCTTCCAGTAGTCCTTTCTGCATGCTTTTTTCCCTTAAAAAAAAAAAATCCCCCAATCTGAACCAAAACTGGATTTCTGATCAGTTATACGGGCATTCAGATCAATTGACAAAATAAAAACTTTGATACATTTTCCAAAGACACATTCATTGGGATTTTACACAAATGGATATCAAAAGATATTTACAGGAAAAAAAAGGTGCACTCTTTCATACGTACACCCACACACGGTGAGAATTTCACAATTACACCACCACGCCTCACACAGAGGACTCCTAACAGGCTGATAATCTGACAAAATCCACACATTATTCCAGTTTTCAGTCACAAATAATCTCGTCAACATACATGGTAAAATTAAGGAGTATGTTCCAGACTTTTATTCCAGGGAAATCTGCCTCGTATATATTAAGGTATACATATAAACACACTTTTAAAAGCAAGAAAGAAACACATTATTTGCTCCAGTTTTTCCCCAACTCTCAATCTGAAATAAAGAATAGCACATATACAAAACTTTGCCTTGTAGAAATAGCCCTTTGTTTTGTGAGGCAGGAAAAAAAGGCAGCCATAGTAATATTCTCTTACAATATGTTTAGGCATCAAAAGGGCTAAGTTTATTTTTCTACTTGAAGAAATTAAGTAATGGATAGCCTATAATCTTGTACTGATTTTACACCATTTTGCAAAGTTTTATCACAAAATTTTTATTTTGTTCAAAATACACATGCTATCTTTGTTCACATTTCAATCCAAACCCCCAGTTATCCCCCGACCCCCGAAGAAGGCCTTCACTTTGTAAGAGCATTGAAAACGAGTCATTTTTCATGTGTGTTTGGAGTCAGTATTCTAGGACACTCAGCCAAGGAGACTGGGTTTTGTAAGGCTGCTTTGTGTAGGAATTTCTACAGGAGCCAGGGACTCATGTGACAGAGTGGGGCTGCTTTAGGATCTCCAAAACAACACTAAAAGGCGGCACTGGTGGGCACAACCAAGTAGAGTTACTGCACTGTGAGCGCCCTCCTCATGCCAATTGCATTTGTTCCCAAATTGAAGAAAACATCAGACGAGAGAAGGAGGGAGCACACTCTACTGGGACCCACACGGCATACCACCTGCTACTCTTTCAAGGGTCACCGTATCAAACCTCACATATCTATCCTCAAAGCACAGCTCAGAAATTAAGTCAAAGCTGAGGCACAGGGAGGATGAGGGTCTTGCCCAGCTAGGGGCAGCACCCAAGTCTCCAGGCTCCCAGCCTCGGGCTCAGTGCTCCTCAGACATACAGCATAGCTAATCTCCTGTAAAAGGAGCCCCGATCTTAACCAGAATCCTGACTGCTCACAACTCACCGTGTTGTAATCCACTTGTCCATGTGGTATTTTACCCAACTGGTTCTACTTTATTTTCCTACAGTTTCTAGACAGATCCTTTCTACCAATCAAATGCACGTTAGGCAGACTGCAGTAGATCCTTCTTCATTTGACTGGATAATCTGAAATAGGAACTCCAAAGACTCTAGAATTCAGTACAGAGCTGCAGGAAGATTATAAACCACTCTTGTTGCACTTTTTCATCACATTTGAAACCCTGATCTAATCCCAGGTTGCAACAAAAATACTAAAACACCAAAATGGAAATGATGGTTTTTCACAATGTCATATAAAGCTTCCTTGCATCTGAAGCCCTGAAGGTGCCCAAGATCACACTGCTGGTCACAGCAAATAAGCAGCAAAGGCAAGTCAGGAGGTGATTAGCCCAGAAAGGGCCAAGAGGAGACTCTAGCCCCAGAAAAATGTAAAAATGGAGGCAGGCAAAGAGCTCAGGGACAAGAAAATTACAGACAAATTTGGGGCACTTAGTGTGATTCCAGGGAGTTGTTACATGTTATGGTAAGATTAGCTATTTTAACTAAAAATACATACTATGCCTTAGGGAGAAGGGCTGCTGAGAACCAGAATTCATCTACTTTTATTTGGCAAAGAACAATGTTGTGCTGCTGTGGGCATCCAGCATTCTCCCACAAAATGTCACAAACCCAGGTGGATTCTTGACAACACTTTTTTAAAGGGACAACTCAGCCCTTTTTACTCCTGAAAATCTAAGTGGGGAACCAATTTTTAAAACTGTTCCTGAGTTATAGTTTCTTTAAAATAGTTACTTGCTTTTCTCAGCTATGCTTAAGACCAACTGCTTTAACCTTTAAAAACTAGCCCGTCATAGATTTCCTGGTTGACGATAACAGTCTCACCCTCACACATTCACACAATCACATTATGAATTTTGATACGATTAAATTAAAAATACCTTTCATTGCAGATGCTCTTATCTTCTATACATGGACAGGTCAGAAATTGTGTGTAATGAAAAAACTATGTCACAAATAAAGCCCATCCCATTACTGATTTTTGATATGAAACAAAAATGGGCTTCTCATTTATTTGGGGGTGAGGCCACACCATGGGCCCCCCAAAGCATAACAGAGGGCTGATGGCACATTCCCATTTTTGGTGTGACACTGGCAGATCCCCCACCAGCAGTATAAATACTTTTTTTTTTAAATCATCCTCTCCTTGAACATTTATAAAAAGAAAAACTATCTACAGTAGTGTATCATCACTAATAGAAATTCCTTCCCAGTTCTATTTCAGAAGGCGTCAAATGATGTTCTTTAAATAAACTATAAATACCCCCATGTATTCCTTCATTTCATGTCTGGCTGTCCCAACCTCTGCTTTTTTTTTTTTTTTTTTTTTTTTTTTTTTGGCAAATTAAAAAGGCGTGTGGCTTCTTCCGGCCAACTGGCACATCTGAGGCTCAGCGTGGTACCCTGTGGTAAAAGTACATGTAGCCCAGGTCCTTAGGGGGCCTTTCTGAGGCACACACCCTGTGGTCATTGTAGATCACCCATCTGAAAACAAAAGAGAAGAATTCGATGATTTCAGTCAGTCCCAGGAAGCTTAGCGGAAAAAAAGTTACTGCTCCATCCTTATAATAGTCAAGGTGTTTTAAGACAAACCCAAGCCTGTTGTATAAAAAGGAACAGAACACTGGTGGGAATTTACTACTACTTTTTTTATTCTTGAGCTCAAAAGTGGTCATTAAAGGGGTTTCCAAACATTTTAAACCCTTTGATCTCATAGCCCCTTTTGTAGAAATCCATAGATGGCCTCAGAAATGAAGTCAAAGAATTATGTACGACAGCACTTACTTCAGCCTGAGACATAAAACTAGGTAAAAATAAGAAGTAAAGAGCCATGTGGTGAACTACTGTACAACTATTAAAATGTCTTCAAGGAATATTTGGTAAAGTGGGAAAATTATTTCAATACAGTATGAAGTGGAGAAAAAGGTTAAAAAATTGTATGTGCTGTGTGCATACCTTACTCTTTTAGAAAAGTTGTAAATACATACGTACATTTATATATAGCATATGTACATAGACATATACCCTCTCCCAATGAAAATAATAAAACAAAGAGAAGCGTTATCAAAATATAAACAATGATTATCTTTAGGCTTTCCAATGACATATTCTTTGCTTGTTTTTGCACTTTACAAATTCCCTGCCATAAACTGTATGGCTTCTTAAATTATAATTAAGCTCATTTTCTTAGGAAGAATATTTTGCTTAGTAATAAAAAAAAAATTCTCACTATAAATCAAGTGTCTGTGCACAACTGTTTCATTAATCAAGTTAAGATGACAGCACTAAAAGACATACCAAAAAGGGGCACAACCAAGTCGCAGGGGTGGGGGGGACGTGTCTCCCCTGCAGTGCATCTTGTTGTATAAGATCAACATCCCACCAGGACAGGGCAAGACTCCATTTCTCCAGCATCCCAGGGGCTGAGCATTGCCTCAAGCAGGAGGCCGACACACAGGCTGCTCAGAGGAAAGCTCAAGGAAGACAAACCAGTGGGGTATGTGGGGATCCAGCCCAAGGAGAAGGTTCTGAAGAGAGCAGCAACCTCACATGCCATAGATGTCTTATTCCCGGCTCACCACACACATAGCAATTCTACTTAAGAAGCCAAGAAGCCCACTGTAAGGCCACAATAAGGCAAAACAGTGGATGTTTAGGGACACCAGATAAAACACAGGATACCCAGTTAGATTTAAATGGCAGGCAAGCAACAAACAATTTTTTAGTGTAAATACATCCCACGTAATACTGAAGACATGTTTATACTAAAAAGTTATTCGTTGTTTATCTGAAATTCAAATTTCCAGGGCATCCAGTTTTCTCATTTTGTTGGCTAAAACTGGCAATCCTATGGAGGTCCCAAATATCTACACATTCGGCTGAAGGATGTATCTTTATTTTGGGAAGTCACTTTGGTATAATGGTTGAGAGAGGCTTTGAATACCAGCTACTTACAGGCTAAGTTCAAGCTATTCAACTTCTCTGAGCCTCCTGTGTCTTGATGTGTAAAATGGCTTTAAGAGTATATCCCTATAAAACCATTGTTGAGAGCCAAATGAAATAATATAACAATAATATACACCAAGTAGAGTCCCTGGCATACAGTAGGTGCTTAATAAAACATGGATATCATTTACCTTCTAAAAAAGACTTACCTTCCTTCCTTTTTAATATGGCAAACATAATGGCCACTCATTGTAGATGTTCCCATGTGACTGATGAACGCAAATAATTCATACACTATGAAAGAAGAAACACCTCTGTTACAAGGCAGCATTACCAGAAACCAAAGCCACTTCTGATTAGAATTTAAAGCCAAGAACAGTGGGGGCGCCTATGGGGCTCAGTTGGTTAAGCATCCGACTTCGACTCAGGTCATGATCTCACAGTTTGTGAGTTTGAGCCCTGCACCGGGCTCTGTGCTGACAGCTCAGAGCCTGGAGGAGCCTGCTTCAGATTCTGTGTCTCCCTCTCTCTCTGCCCCTTCCCCACTCTCTATCTCTCATAAATAAATGAACTTAAAAAAAATTAAAGCTGGGGCGCCTGGGTGGCGCAGTGGGTTAAGCGTCCGACTTCAGCCAGGTCACGATCTCACAGTCCGTGAGTTCGAGCCCCGCGTCAGGCTCTAGGCTGATGGCTCAGAGCCTGGAGCCTGTTTCCGATTCTGTGTCTCCCTCTCTCTCTGCCCCTCCCCTGTTCACGCTCTGTCTCTCTCTGTCCCAAAAATAAATAAACGTTGAAAAAAAAATTTTTTTTTTAAAAAATTAAAGCCAACAACAGTGAACCCCAGCAACTGTTTAGATTGAAAGACAAAGACTGTTTACCTTGCTATGCTGAGAACACACACACACACCCACCCACACACACACCCAAAGTGACATCAAATTTGACCTGCAAATTCATCACAACACAGGACATAAACTATCAAAGCACAGCTGACATTAGATTCCTATCTGGAAGGGGCTTTAAAATCCCATAGCCACGTCTGGTGGCAAGCTCATGGGTCTAACAGGGAAGTCCTGGCTCTCTCACTTCTAAGCAGCATGAGAGCAGAAAGTGGTTTCCTCTTTCTGAGCTCGTTTCTTCACAGTGATTAAAAAATCCACCCACTTCACAAGGTTGTATAAGGCGTAAGTGAGCAATTCAGACTAAAATACTATACAAATGTCAGGATTATGAGGAAGACAGCAGAGAGCTGTTGTCATTTATAGAAAAGGATAATGCTTCACAGTAGGCTTCTTGTGGATTCTGACTTGCTCACAACGATACGGGACCAAAATTCAGACTTCATGCTTTCTGAAGAAGAAAATATAGAGCCTTAGTGTAAGACCGATGTTTATTCTCTAATAAGTACCTCCTCCCATCTAGCAAAGTATTCTGGACATCCCCATTCTGAATGAATTTCATTTCATGCTCCCCGGGCCAGGCCTCAATCTAAAAACACCAAGTGGGCTCCATGGACTGGTACCCGTCCACTCTGCAAACTGTTACAGGCCACGACGGAGTGTTTACAAACTTTCATAATAATTTCAGAACAGTATTCATGTCTGTTGAATCTAATAAGGAAAGAAAATGAGCTTACCTGTTCATTTTTCTAGTGCTTAATTTGTATTGCATTTTCCAAAGTATTGTTTCTGGACACACTCTTTCCCTTGACCCTCCCTCTCTAATTCCTTCTCTCCTTTGCTGTTCACTCAGGCTCATCCACTTACTTTCCCACAAGTCCCAACCTTACTCCCCCTTCACTTCACATCACGCACTGCTGATCACCTGCTCCTTCCTCAAATATTTTTCCCCAGGACACAACTGTCTCTCGGTTGTTCAGCTGCTTCGTGGGCTCCTCCTGGTCTCCCTGACCTTCAAAGACTGATGACCTGGAACTTAGACCTCAGACCTTTCTTTTCTCCATTCTACACACACTCTCTCTCTTTGGGTGATCTCATCCCATTGCATGGAGTTAAATGGAATTATTTTCTTAATTTCTGGAATGTTCATTGCTAATGCCCAGAAATACAATTGAATTTTGTATGCTGATCTTGTTTCTTATAATCTTGTTAAATCCATTTATTAGTCCTAAAAGTTTTTAGTGAATTCCTTTGGATTTTCTATATACAAAATTATATCATCTGCAAATAGAAGTTATACTTCTTCTTTGCTAACTTGGATGCCTTTTATTTCTTTTTCTTGCCTAATTGCCTTAGCTAGAATATTCTATTACAATGCTAAATAGAAATGGCAAGAGTGGACATCCCTGTCTTGTTCCTGACCTTAGAGGAAAAATATTTAGTCTTTCACCATTACGCATGATATGAGCTATGGGGTTTTTGTAGATGCTCTTTGTCGGGTTGAGAAAGCTCCTTTCGTTTCCAGTTTGTTGAGCATTCTCTCTTCGGCCTTATCCATCTCAGTTAATGGTGATTCCATTCTTCCATTCAGGACAAAATTTTGACTTCTCTTTGACACCCATTTTTATTTTTATTTTCGGTAAATTTTTTTTAGTATAGTTGACACACAATGTTATATCAGTTTCATGTCTCCTCAGGCTCTTTACACACATCCAATGCATCAGCAAATCCTGTCAGCATTTCCTTCAAAATATATCCAGCATCCAGCCACTTTTTACCACCTCCACTAGTAATGCCTGATCCTAGTTACTGTCATCACTTGTCTGAATTTTTACAACAGCCCCCTATCTGGGCTCTTTGCTTCCTCCCTTGCCCTATACTGACTATTCTCAGTATGGCTGTCACAGTGGTCTTTAAATGGAAGTCAAACTGTGATTACTACTATTCAAAACCTTCCCAGTGGCATCCTGTATCTCACAGTAAACTCTTCCTCTCACAATGACCTGTGAGGCCAATCTCCTGCCCCTCTCCCCCTCACTCCACCCTGGCTACTCCCCCTATCCCCCTCACATCACCTCAGCTACTTCCCCCCTCCCCCTCACTCCACCCCAACTATTCCCTTGCTCCCCCTCACTCCATCCGAGCTATTCCCCTTCTCCCCCTCACTCCACCCCTGCTACACACCATCCCCCTTACTCCACCATGGCTACTCCCCCCTCTCCCTCACTCCACCCTGGCTACTCCCCTTCTCCCCCTCACTCCATCCCAGCTACTCTAACCTCCTGGCTACTCCTCAAACACCCAGCATGTTCTGGCCTTCAAGCCTCTACACTTATTGTTCCCTCTCTGAAACTATTCTTTCAGATGTCATTTACTTACTTCACCCCTTACTTCATTGAGACCATGGATGAAATTATCACCTCGGAGAGGACTTCCTGAACCACCTTGTAAAAGAGCAACTTCCACCCCCACCCTCACTCCTAAGCTCACCCGCAACCTTGCTTTATTATTGTCCACACAGCATGAAGCAACTCTTGTCACATTACATACTTACTTGTGTGTTTATTTATTGTCTATCTCCTTTTATCTCAGATTAGAATATATCTCCGTAAGGATAAGAAGTCGGTCTGTTATGTTTACTGAAATATTCCTGACACAGAGAATGGTGGCTTAGCATGCAATAGACGCTTCATAGGTATTTGCTGAACATATAAATAAATGTATGAATTAGAGAACAACTCCGTTCACTCCATTTCTTCACTTGTTTTTATATCATCTTATATTGTATATATTTTATAAACCACCTACCAAAATATAAATTAGTAAAATAATTATTAAAAAAGGGGGTTCCTGGGAGGCTCAGTCAAGCATCTGACTCTTGATTTCAGCTCAAGTCACAATCTTACAGTTTGTGACTTCGGGGCCCACGTCGGGCTGCAAGCTGACAGTGTGGAGCCTGCTTGAGATTTATTCTTTACCTCTCTCTCTGCCCTTCCCTCCCTCCCTCCCCTCTCTCTCTCTCAAAATAAATTTTTAAAAAAAATAATTATTAACAAAGATATCACTCAGAGGGGATTGCCTTTCCCATCATTAACTAAATTTTTGTTGTTAGCTGTCATATCAACTGATGACTAAATCAATCAATCAATAAATAAAATCCAAGTTTAAAACCTGAAACCAGGCAAAACCAATTATGAGTGGCAATCATTTTGCCTGGCACTTAGTTTTTGAAATAGTGACCCAAGCACCCTTTTTGGTCTTCCCTCCCCTTTGCCCCCCCCAACACTAAGAACCTACCCTACAGTAAGCAAGGGAGAGTGTGGGCAGAGACCGGTTCATGTTTCTAGACCCTGGTTGGTTTTTAAAACTCTTTGGAATGGGGTGCCTGGGTGGCTCAGTTGGTTAAGCATCCAACTTCAGCTCAGGTCATGATCTCAGTGGTTCTCGGGTTCAAGCCCCACATCTGCCTCTGTGCTAACAGCTCGGAGCCTGGAGCCTGCGGCCTGCTTCAGTTTCTGTGTCTCCCTCTCCCTCTGCACCATCCCCCCCCATTAACTCTCTTTCTCTCTCTCTCTCTCAAAAATGAATAAACATTAAAAAAAATTTTTTTTAACTCTTTGGAATAATTCTATATCAAATTCCAATACTTCAGTCTGAGATACAGTACTGGTCTCCCAAAATGAAGCTGCTCTCTTAGAGTCTTCATGAAATAAAGACAGGACATGATACCCTAACCAAGACTTCCCCCCTCCCATGGAACTGATCCCCAAAACAATGACGTAAATAATTGAACAGAGTATCTAATGAACATTGCTCACATTAAGCACGGGTCATACAATGAAACATTGCTTAGACCCCAACACAGCCAATGAGTTGACAAAACAAGACAGAGAAAGGGATGCATCCATACATTCCCAAGCCCCCAAAGGCATTTCTCCTCTCTTTGGTTAAAAACAATTCAATGTATACTCAGAATCATAAAAATGAATTAAAGAAAAAAAAGGATTAGCATAAATCTTAGTCCTATAATTAAAATTAACAATGTTTATCAATATAAGCAACCACCCCATGCATTATTCAAGACCTCCTGCTGGAACCACCAGCAAAAGAGAGCATCTCTCCCAATGCATTTGCAAAAACTCAACAGGTAAGAAATCTCAATTGATATTTGCTTCCAAAAGAGAAAGTGAAGGCGAATAAACCCAACAGGGCAGCTACTGTTGATTCTTCTCCAAGTTCCCAGAGGCCTCCCTCTAAAAAAACAGCATCAGTGCACACACTCCCAAAAAATGTGCAGACCCCTCTTCACGGAGATAGAAAAAGCAGTTTGAGGCAAGGCAAATCATTTTTTAAATGCTGACTTGCAACAGAGAAACTCTGGAAGTACCCGGAAGAGCTGGACAAAATTGCCTAAACCACTATGTCCCTCTAGAAAGCCAGAATTAAACAGTGTCTCCAACTCACATCTTTCCCCCTCACTTCCCTCTCCCAACAAAACTTGTCCTTTTTTGAACGTTAGAAAAATGTGTCCAACCTTGCTAATATGAAGAATTTTTTAATATCAAAATTTTACCACCACCGCCCTAAACAACAAAACAGTGACTGTGCCCTGATTTTATTCTTTGAGAAAGGACTGTCAGAAAACAAGGGTGGCACGTGGAAAACAGAGGAGCCAGGCAGCCTGCCCTTTCATGTCATATGGAGGAATGGCCACCCAAGGGTTGTCTAGGGTAGGGACTGGCATACTATGATGGCTCATAAGCCAAATCCAGCCCTCAGACTACTTCTGTACTGCCAAGGAGAAAGGAAGGAGGAGAGGGACAAAAATACCAGATGACATAATTATGGCCCACAAAGCCTGAAACATTTACTCTCCGGCCCTTTAGAGGAAAGGCTTGCTGGCCTCAGTCTAGGGGAATGAAAGTTCATCTCACTGCTTACTACTGACTAAAGGTCCCAGACTTAGTAAAGTTACTCGTTAACTTGTAGATTTTTGTTTGGTAAAAATACAAAAAATTTCTGTCCAGTGGAATGTATACCCTCAAGGATTTATGACCCTGAGACACTAATTTTATATTTAACTCAGCAGTCAAATTATCTTTCAACATCCTGGCTTCTCCGATTTTTTGAACCAGTAATAAAAACTAACTGGTCCCCTCAGTAATTAAGGAGTCAAAGAAAATCTGTGATACGTGCTCAGTTTATATGTACCTGAAAATCATGATTTTACCTTTTTGAAAATTATAGTTCGACAACTTGTAATGACCTAAAGCAACTCTAGATTCAGGAGTGCAGTTCAATGAATTTATATTTGTTAAGCCATTACAGCATCTATATGCTGTATATTTGAAAAGCAGTACTATCTTGTAAGGGTGTGACACATTAGTTAGTCTACAGAGCGTGCACAGAGTACACAAACACCAACAGACTCCTTAAAAGGACCAGCGAGACCCCAGGGGCTCCACAGCTTTTTGGTAAGAAACCCAAACTGAGTCTTCCAACTGAATCTTCCTAACTGGAATAACTGGATCCATTACCCACCTCTAACTCCTTCTGTACAACGGTGGGGGGGGGGGGGGGGGGATATCATTCCCAATTTATTAACATTTGACTCACAAATACCTTATATCTGCAAACAATTTCTACCCAGAACAGCTTGATTTCCCTCATCACTGCTCTGAGAAAAGAACACAGTGGGAGGTGGGGGGGGAGAGAACAGGGTAGATTTGGATTTGGAGCTTTGAGAAAACTTCAGAATTCCCAAAAAAAGCAAAAGGAGCATTTGGGTAAATCAAGAACAGCTTAAGGCAGCTGACAACAAAGACAGAGTCTTAAAGAGCCTACAAATGGGCTCCCCAACCTCAGCCAGCTCAAAATTACCAAAACCTCTTGACTTCTCTTTCTTATACTGCCTAAAACTCTAAATATCAACCAATCCCTTCCAAAGCTTAATAGTTCTCAGTCATTCATACTTTAGTATAAATTAGCTTATTTCAGACTGGCTTCCTCTTAACTTCCAATAATGCCATTAAAAAAAAAAAAAAAAAAAAGGCCTATAGGAATTACAAGCAGATACTGAAATGCATGGGCTCAGGAGCCCAGCTGCATTAAGTGTGTGTTGCTTTCCAGAGACCACTTGTGTTTAGCTCCGCTGCGTGGTTGTACCTCCTGCTCTGTGGATCCTATTCCCGTTGCATCCCTCAGGGAGCCTGACACTTTGGGAGACCCACCATTATATAAATGTGTCTCTGCTCCCCTTGCTGGAAAATCTCAGCTGCAGTAGAAGCTGTCTGTGCCATTACAGCGATGCGGCTGAAGGAGCCAGAGCAGATTTTGAGTAATCACAGCCTAATCACATTTTAATTACATTGGCAATCAGTGAGTTCTTAAAAAGAAAGAAAGAAAGAAAGAAAGAACGAAAGAAAGAAAGATTAAATGCTCGTTAAGCACAACACAGAAACAGAAATAATTTTGCAAATGGCAAAAGCCCAGATAGGTCAGACTGAAAGGCCTGATTTTTGCACTTTTTATAATATTTAAAAACTCAACAGAAAGTTAGGTGATAGCCCTACAATGTGCAGAATATGATGATAAATAGAGCCTTTTGAAAAACAGACTCCTCCTTCCCTTCCAATTTAGAAAATCTCCAGTAAGATGAAGGAGGAGGTACACAGGTTTCAAAATCAGACAGACCTGAATTCCAAGCTGGTTCTCCCACCACCAAGTCACCTAACTTGTCAGGTCCCCACTTCCTCATCTGAACACCCAGCCGTAAGGAGTGAAGGAAAGCTGTGGAGGAAGTAGCGGGTGCCTTAGCAGGCATTCAATAAGTGACACGCTATTTCACCCAGTGTTGTTAGCATTAACCCTTCTTTTTTCTTAATTTTTCTAAATGTTTATTTTTGAGAGAGAGAGAGACAGAGACAGAGTTCTAGTGAGGGAGGGGGAGAGAGGGAGGGAGACATAGAATCTGAAGCAGGCTCCCAGGCTCTGAGCTGTTGCCACAGAGCCTGACGCAGGGCTCCAACTCACGAACCACAAGATCACGACCTGAGCCAGAGTCGGACACTTAACCGACTGAGCCACCCAGGTGCCCCAGTACAAGTGCTTCAGTAATCCCTGTCCTTATATAGTCACTTTTTTCCTAATTCAAACACCTATCTTGCCTTTATTTTCCACATTAACATGGTATAGTGATGTCCCAGCAGCCACTGTCCTCCTTCTTAAGGCAATGGTAACCTAATCTGGCTTGTAGGGTGGTGGTTCCCAAAGTTTGGCTGAATTAGAACCACCTAGAGGGCTTGCTGACTCCTAAATTGCTGGACCACCTCTGAGGTCCTAATCAGATAGGTCTAGAGTGGGGCCCAAGAATATTCATTTCTAACCAGTTCACAGAAGATGCTGATATTCCTGGTCCAGGACTACTCCCTTCCCTTCTCAGATCACAAGCTAGGAAGGAAGGTCTCCACCCTCAGGTCCCATGAGTGGGTCCAGTGATCAGGGGAAGGCTGGGCAGCACATGACTCAGATTCTCAGGACCTTCGTTAAGGACTCCAGGACAGTACTCCGCTGGATTTTAACCTGGAGACATACATTGTAGGAGGCACTGGAAGTCACCTCAGGGCCATTAGGGAGACGCTGTCTGAGAGTGGCACCAACCCAGAGGAAGCAGAGCCAAGGGGAACAAACAGATAAAAGGGTTTCAGTCCCAGGGGCGCCTGGGTGGCTCAGTCAGTTAAGCATCTGGACTTGTGATTTCAGCTTAGGTCATGATCCCAGGATTGTGGGATCGAGTCCCGTGCTAGGCTCCTAGTGGAGCATGGAGCCTGCTTAAGATTCTCTCTCTTTCCCTCTGCCCCCTCTCCCCCTCACACTAGCACATTCCGTCTCTCTCTCTAAAACAAACTTAAAAAAAAGGGGGGGGGGGTTCAGTCCCAGAATCAAGGGCATGGTCTCCCTGGGACTATCCAGGTTTTATGATACAATACTTCCCTTTTTGCTTAGATAAGTTTGGCTCAGCTCTCCTTCCACTTACAGCAGAACCAGAAAACGGAGTTTGTTGGTTTTACTTGGTTTTCCTGTCGGTTTTGGCTCTCCATTTTGCTCCTAAATAACAATTACCTAAACCGTTAAATTGTCTCCATTACCACCAAGTCAAATGTCTCCACCAAGTCACCAACCCAAAAAGAGGTCCAAAGCAATGTTTTGGGAATGTAAACAACCTACCCCACACAGAATACACATCTCCCAAGGTGAACCTCTATGAGTTTAATGTAATTCTAACCGAATCCCTACAGAATGGCCAATTACAAGATCAGGAACTTTCCAAAACTCAGCAGTAACAATTTAGAAAACATAATGGGGAAAAATTATATTTAAAAATACATTAAAATTATATTCATAAGTAACAGAAAATGTCATTCTGAGAAGACACTAAACCACAAATACACAGGAAGTTTATGAAGAAAACCATATAGCTTTGCAGGGGTGGGCGAAGGGAGAGCTGAATAAAAAAAAATTTAAAAAAAAGGATAAATAGCAAGTTTCTGGCCAGAAAAACTCAATATTGTCGAGCTACCAGGTATTCCCAAGCTAATATGCAATATATGAAACTCTCATACAAATCAATAAAAAACAGATGAAAACCTCAATAAAAAATGGGAAAATGGACCAAAGGAAATGAGGAAGTGATTAACACAAGAAGAAAAACAACCAGCCAATAAAAATATGAAAACTAAGGGCAGTACTTAGCCTGACGGCACTGGTGCGAGGGACAGGGGAGCAAGAGAGTCACCAGAGCTGGCTTTTGGGGGCCAATGTAATAATCTGCATTAAAACCCTGAAAATACACAGTTTTGACTCAAAAACTTCACTTCTGAAATTTACCCTAAGGAAATAATCAAATAATTTTTAATAGAGAAAAAAGTAAGGGAACACAGAAGAGAAAAAAACTTAAACATGGAACAAATGGTTACTATCTGGACAGTGACTGAAGGAGGTATTTGTTGTACTTCTGTACAGAATTCGTCCTTTAAGACATGTATTATTTAAAAATAATTGCTATTATCTTCTGGATGTAAAAATAACCCTATTATTTGAAACTCTTTCTACAACTGTCTTTTATTTATATGATTAGTTGGCCTAAAATCAGGTGTATAAATTATGGTACTACTGTACATGGGATATCATTGGCATACGTTCAACGATTTAGACTTACATATATGTACACACACAGGGGAAAAGCAGGTTATAAACAGCATGTACAGAATGAATGTTTGCTTTTTTTATTGTGGTTGTTTTTAATTTTATTTATTTTGAGAGACAGAGCACACAAGTCGGGGAGGGACAGACAGAGAATGAGAATCCCAAGTAGGCACTGCACTGACAGTGCCCACCCCCCATACCAACATGGGGTTCAATCCCACAAACTGTGATATCATGACCTGAGCTGAAATCAAGAGTCAGATGTTTAACCGACTGAGTTACTGAGACGTCCCATGAATGTTCTATTTTCATAAATATACATATTTATATTCATTTTTATACAGTTTCATAGAAAGGCCTAAAGAACACACACAAAATATTAATAGTGGTTATGACTGGGAAGTAGGATTGTAAGTAATTCTGATTTTCTTCTTTTCATATATCTGCACTTTCTCAAGTTGCCAAAATTATTAAATACCCTTTTTAATTATAAGAAAAATAATACAAATGTTAATATTTTTAAAAAAAAGAAGTGACTGACATTTGAGTTTGGGAGTGCTAATGCAGCTTAGTATAAGAAATCATCTTTTTCTTTTCCTGTGATTTATGTGATAGAACACAAACCAGTACAGTACCAATTCCTCCATCTGGCACTTAATGGAGACAGCAAAAACTTTATCTCTCAACATTCATTCATCCTTCATTCAATCATTCATTTTTATGATCACCTCCCATGGGCAAGGCAGATGGTGCTGGAAAGTCTACTTTAAAAACATCCGTTTTTCTTAAAAATCAGATACAAAACGCAATGGGTAAGTTAGGGTGGGTTATACTTCTTTGGCGTTTCATAATTAAAATTTTCACCTACTACTGCTTTTAGATGCAGTATATTCTATACCTGATTTCTCATGGTGCATCACTGTCTCCTTCCCCACCCTCACCCACAGGAGCCCTAAATTTGGGGGCAGTGAAGAATAAGACCACAGAGCTTGGCCCCAAGTGCCTGCAATTTAAGGATGCTTAAAAGCATCATCGTGACATCCCATTCAAGGATGAAACTCAAAACCAGCAGCACCAGGAGCACCTGCAGATCACTCCAAGTCAGTAAGCCCAGGGAGATGATGTGGCTGTTCCAGACCATTAGTGACCATCTGTAAGAGAGTGACTGGTCCTTCCAAGCTCCATCAGAAAACAGGAAAATGTAAGGATCAGATTCTCCCTTTCTGCAGCCAAATATCTTGGCAGCTTTACAATGGCCCCATCTTGTGGTTTATTCCTTCCGTGAGGAGGACGTACCATCCCCAAAGAAAAGTCCATTACAGAAAATCAAGGAAGAAGTGGACCGATAGATATGTAACATGTAATAAAATCCTGCTCATGAATTATTGAGTAACATCCATTAGTCACCAATTTCCAAAAAGTAATACAAGACTCTTAGAAGAATATGGAAGTTGGGAGAACTAGATCTCATCCTTTTCTTACCCAGTCAGGATAACAACAGTTTCAGTGAAGAAATTCCTATTTTATATAAAAGAAGAAGAAAGTTTCCCTCCCACCGTCTATCTCTAGAGGTAAATCAATATACACATTACAATCCTGTAAGACCACTAATGCGTGGACCATTAATGAGAGCTACAGCTTTATTATTACAGGAAAAAATGCTGCTAATGTAAAATTAATTAAATCCAATTATTTTTTACTTGGTACTTTCTATGTGCTAGACACCATGAGCTTTATAAAAATAAAACAGCCTCTCCCTTCCACAAGCTCCCAAACAGGAGATGCAAATATTTACATAAATAATTTTATGTTGCAAGATGAATTTGAAACTTCTAATAACAAAAGAATAAACATTATGTTATAGGGGTTTCAGGCACAGGCTCTGGAGGCAGATTACCTGGATTGGAATTCTGATTCTATACCCATCACTAGCTAGCTATGTGACCTCAACAAGCTTCACCTTTCTTCTACCTCATTTTTTTCATTTAAAAAATGGACATCATAATGATATCTACCTCATAGGATTATTGTGAGGATTAACTGTGGCACAAATGGAAGCATCATTAATATCAGTATAATTATTACTGGCATGAGATAAGGAAGCACTAATTATGAAGATCCTGGGAAAGCAGTCCCACGGAATAGAATCTGTGGCCAAGTTCTGAATAATGGTAAGGGTTTTAGTGGGAAGTGATGGGAGAGAAGGGCATTTCACAATTAAGGATTAACCTGAGCAAAGGCCTAGAAGTAGGGAGAGTCGATGCCCTGAGTAAGCTGGTGTTGTGGCTACAGCAGCAAGGCAGCTGAGCTATATGTGGTGGGGGAAGGAGGTGTGCCAAAGAAATAATGCTGAGCAATGAGGCACACTGGCATCTGACTCAAGGAGGTGGTGACCACCAGGCTAATAAGACAGCACTCCTCTAGAGGCAATGATGGCTCAAGAAGCAGGGCATCATAATGGTAAAGAACATGAGATTCTGGGTTTGAATTCTAGCTCCATCTCTTAAGAGCTGTGTGACTTGGGCAAGGACCTAATCTTTCTGTGCCTCTGTTTTCTCACATGTAAAATAGGTGTGTGGAAGATTAAATGAGGGTCTATATACCAAGTTCTTAGAACAAGTGCCTGGCACCTAGTGATACATATGTGTTTGCTATTAAAAGGTTGAATACTGGGGGCGCCTGGGTGGCGCAGTCGGTTAAGCGTCCGACTTCAGCCAGGTCACGATCTCGCGGTCCGTGAGTTCGAGCCCCGCGTCGGGCTCTGGGCTGATGGCTCAGAGCCTGGAGCCTGTTTCCGATTCTGTGTCTCCCTCTCTCTCTGCCCCTCCCCCGTTCATGCTCTCTCTCTGTCCCAAAAATAAATAAATGTTGAAAAAAAAAAAATTAAAAAAAAATAAATAAATAAATAAAAAAAAAGGTTGAATACTGTATGACTCTTGATCTCAGAGTCGTGAGTTTGAGCCCCACACTGGGTGTGGAGATTACTAAAATAAATAAATAAATAAACAAAGTAACTAACTTTAAAAAAAGTAGAATACTGGCCTCTTCCTCTTGATAGCTCTTCAGAAAATTATGAGCAGTTGGTATGGGCAATGACAGGGTCAAGGATATAAGACTGCTTTTCAATTATTCAAAAAAATACTACCACGAAAGTAAATGCTCTCATTTGGACAAAAATTTCCATGGTCCATGAAAAAAATTTATCTCAAAGGAGTGACAAACTGACAGCAATCACTAAGCTTAAGTACACACAGTTCTAGGCAACACGACTCTTGAGTTTGTCCAAGGCTTCATCAGATCACCACGGCCATGCAAAAATGGCAAAATGCACCATTTACGAGAAGACGGTATCTGTGTTGATTTTGGATGATGGCAAAGGTTTTAATGTGAGTTGGGGTGGGGGGAGGAGGGCGTGAGCCAATGGATGGTCACGATTGCTCAGACGATCCCTAAGGCAAGAACTTACTTCCAGATCCATCCTTGACTCTAGGTCCTTCAGGCTTGGCCTCAGAAATCATGTTTGCATTGGCATTATTCTCCATCTCGATCACAAAGTCACTGTCCTCCTCAAACTCAGGGTGACTAAAGATCCAATCCAGGGCTCTTTCCAGGTTATTATTCTAATAAAATAAAACATTTTTACAATGAATGCAGTCCCAGGGCCTCATTATATCCTGCCCACTTGAACCAGGATGTCAAGCAGATAAGACAGGAGGCCTGAATTCATTAGTCCTAAGTGCTTCTGAGTGAGAAGCTCTGACCCTGCATATGAAATGCACATTTAGCTGGTATTCTCTGAGTCTCCCAACTGGGGTCTGTAATTGGATTCACCAGAAAACAGTTCTGAGCAGCAGACCAGCATTCCAAAGTCCGTATCAGTCTTAGCTCAGTGTTCCCACAGGCTAATGCTACTGATGAGGTGCACAATATCAAAGAGTATTGCCTATGTCTAAGAACAGCCCTTTTTCAGGCCACAATAACTGCATGCACCACATTCCCTATCAACTGTGTTTTCTGCAGAGCCATGCCAGGTAGAAGGGATGCCAATATGAGTACCATGTTGGTGCATCTTCTCCCTCAATGTCAGCAGAACTGTTGAAATTGCAGTAGAGACAAGATTAATGCCTTGATTAATGGTGACAGCATTGGTTAGTTAGGTTATATTGTTTTAAACTGAACTCCATGAAGTTAAAAACAATTGACCATAAAAACATTTTCCTCTGTTTGTGATATCAATGGCAGGTTAAAGAATTTGTTTCAACATCATCAGAATCTCCAATGAAACACTCAGGCAGTAAAATAAGTGGGGCAAAGCAAGTACCCCGAATGAAAACTAACTCCAGTTGAGATATTTCAAGCATTTTAAAGGGAAACAGATTGCTCCAGCCACACCCCATGCATCAGTTGAGAACTGTTATATGACCTCAACAATGGACCCCAGCAGGCAACCAGTCAGGAAAGGTAAGAAAGAATCAGTAGCAGACATCCACTCAAAAATGGATATGGTGTGGCAAGGGAGGGTGGGTTGAAAAAAAAAAAAGTACTTTCCCTCAATATTAAACAGGTATCTGTACTATAAGAGGAAGACTTCTATGTACCCTCTAGTTGCATGGTCTCTTCTCTCCTGATAACATCAGAAGTTCATTAATACCAGAAGCATCTTCTCTCTCCTCAGAGAGAAACAGAAATGGAAAATTCCAGAAGCCATTCAGTCTTCTCTGTGAGGACTTTTGGTAGACACTTCTCCAAGGTCTTGGTCTCAGAAACGTAAAATTTCTCCTCAAGAACTGCCTTATTGAACACTGAATCTAATGCATCCTTCTCTGCTCTAAGGCCACAAGGAAGCTCCAAGTCAAATCTCAGACCCCTGCGAGTAATAAACACCAAGATGATACAGTTTCTTTAGGTTTAGTCATCTTGCCCTGCCTGCATTATCTCCCTATTTTTATTTTTTACTCCCTATTCTTAAGCTGTCCATATAATTCCCCCCAATCATTTATTTTAGCTATATATATAATACATGCAAATATAATTTCTATGGGCCATGGTGGGGTACAGAGTGAGATGAACATGATTCCAAATGATCAAAGGACACTGGAAAGCCCAACGGCTACTGGCAGAAATACACATGACCTCCAATAAGTGGAGAGTATTCTCACACTGTCTCTCACGCTTACCGTGGCTCGTAGCGCCTGAATAGCCTGATTCCGATGGAATCCCATGGAAGTAATGATAGCTACAATTTCCTCCGGAGGTTGGTTATCCAATCCAGTAGCACCAAAAACAGAGGCCCCAGCAGAAGCCGCTCCTCCATAACCAGGCATGGTCAGTGGTTCGGCAAAATCTGGGGAAAATAATCATTCTCAGGTCTTTTCCTTTTTTTAGTCTTGAAATAAACATTTTAGAGCTAAGAAGGAAAAATACCTACGAAGTTATAATAATCAGGACAGTTGGTACTAGCATTAAGGATAAACATATAGATCAGCTAAAACAGAATTCAGAGAGTCCAAAAATAAACCCATAGATTTATGGTCAGTTGAGTTTTGACAAGACCACTCAATGGGGGAGGGCAGTCTTCTCAACAGATTGTGCTGGAACAACTGCATGTCCACATACAAAGAATGAAGATGGATCCCTACCTCAAGCTATATTCAAAGATTAACTCAAAATGGCTCCCTGACCTCAATGTTAGAGATCTTAGGATAGGCAATGGCTTCTTAGCTATGACAACAAGAACACAAGTAACAAAAGAAAAAACATAGAAAATTAGACTTCATCAAAATTGCAAACTTTTGTGCTTCAAAAAATACCATCAAGAAAGTGAAAACACTCACAGGATGAGAGAATATATTTGCAAATCATGTATATGGTAAGGTACTTGTATTGATTATGAAAATAACTCTTACTACTCAACAATAAGAAGACAAATAATTTCATTAAAAATGGGCAAAAGTTGGGCTGCCTGGGTGGCTCAGTCAATTGAGTGTCAGATTTTTGATTTTGGCTCAGGTCATGATCTCATAATCAAGATCAAGCCTCATGTCGTGGAGCCCGCTTAAGAGTGTTTCTCTCCCTCTGCCCCTCCCCCACTTGCACACACACATGCTTGCACAAGTGCTCTCTCTCTCTCTCTCTCTCTCTCAAAAAAAAAAAAGGGGGGGGCAAAAGATTGGATAGACATTTCCCCAAAGAGACTTAAATTACCCACAAGGACATCAAAAGATGCTCTACCTCATTAATCATTAGGGAAATGCACATCAATATCACAATGAGCTACCACTTTCACATCCACTGGAATGGCTATAATAAAAACAATAACAAGTGTTGGTGAGGATATGGAGAAATTGGAACCCTCATACATTGGTGGTAGAATGTAAAACAATACAGCCTGATTGTTGAAAAACCTGCACTTTTATGTTATGGAGATGGCTTCTTTCCTTCAATCTTATGAAATAACCTGTGCTAGCTTCACACTTTTCTTCTATGGCTTCCTCACCTCTCCCAGACTTCATAGACTAAAGAGAGTGAGGGCCTTGCTCTAGACTAGGTTTTGGTTCAAGGGAATGTTGTGGCTGGTTTGATCTTGTGTCTAAACCACTAAAACTTTCTCTAAATCAGCAATAAACCTGCTGTGTGTTCTCATCACTGGTGTGTTCAATGGAGTAGCACTGTTCATTTCCGTGGAAGAATTTTTGCTTTGCCTTCACAACTTGGCTAACTGTTTGGTGTAAGAGGCCTAGCTTTTGGCCTCTCTGTTTTCAATATGCCTTCCTCTCTAACCTGAATCATTCCTGGCTTTTAAGTTAAAGTGAGAGATGTGTGACTCTTCCTTTGACTTGGACACTTAGAAGCCAGCATAGAGTTATTAGCTGGCCTAACTTCAATACTGTTGTGTCTCAGGGAATAGGGAGGCCCAAGAAGAGGGACAAAGACAGGGGAATGGTTGGTCGGTGGAGCAGTCAGAACACACACATCTGTGGATTAAGTTTGCTATCTTATGGGTGCAATTTGTGGTACCCCAAAACAGTTACAACAGTAACATCAAAGATCACTGATCACAGATCACATAATAGAATAATAATGGAAAAGTCTGAAATATTGTGAGAATTACCAGAAACGTGACACAGAGACATGCAGTTAGCAAATATTGTTAGAAAGTGGCACCAACAGACTTGCTCAACACAGAGTTGCCACCGACCTTCTGTTTGTAGAAAGTACAGTATCTGCAAAGTGTAATCAGATGAAGTGCAGTAAAATGAGATATGCCTATATTTCTAACTAAGAAATGATAAGGACTTGAAATAGAAAACTGTGCATGAATAAATGGGGGTTGTTTAGTTAGCTTTCACTTCTGTCTACTTTATTAAGGTATAATTCACTCACCCTATAATTCACCCACTTGAAGTGTACACCCAGTGGTTTTCAGTAAACAATATTGCCCACTCAACAGACTACAGTATAGTGTAAACATACTATATACACTTTTATATACACTGAAAACTAAAAAATCCATTTGATTCACTTTATTGTGGTGGTCTGGAACTCAACCTACAACATCTCTCTGACATATGCCTGTATGTCCCACATCTTTCCACTGGTCTTTTTGCCACTGAATTACATACTTTAAAAGATGAATTATGGGATGCCTAGATGGCTTAGTTGGTTGAGCATCCGACTTCAGCTCAGGTCACGATTTCACGATTCGTGGGTTCAAGCCCTGCATCAGGGTCTGTGGCGACAGCTCAGAGCCTGGAGCCTGCCTCAGATTCTGTGTCTCCCAATCTCTCTCTGCCCCTCCCCCACTCACATTCTGTCTCTGTCTCCCAAAAACAAATAAACATTTTTAAAAAGGTGAAAATAAATAAATAAGTAAATAAATAAATAAATGTAAAGTACTCACTAAAAAAAAAGGTGAATTATATCTCAGTAAAGCTATTATTTAAAAAAACAGAGAGAGTGAGAGTAAAGATTAACACTGTGACTCTGCTCCACAGGCAGAGTGCCACCTCACTGAAGCAGAAAAAAAAGTGACCTAAAAAGTTAAATTATGAGGGGCAGGAAAAAGTGAGCTAAGAAGCTAAATCATGAGCTAAAAAGTCATTTTCTGGGACACATTCAGAGGACATGTTAGTATCTCCATGGCTTAGCAACACTGAAGATCTCATCAGACTCCAAAGCTATTCCCCTTTCCAACCACTGACCTGGCTCTTCCATGTGAACAATGATCCAGTTGAAGGCCACTTCAGCTCCCATATTTCCAGTAAAGTACACAGCCTTCCGACACGCTTCTAGAGGGAAACCCATCTCGGCCAGCTGCATCACTGATGACTCATCAATGTCTGAGGCTATGGGGCACAACAGAATATTCTGGTGTAAAAATGTAAACTCTCTTCTGGTCTTAGCTTCTCCTCACCCACTATCCACATGCTATCCAAACAAAGTGCTATTTTTTTGGTGGTTTAACTTTGTTTTGTTGTGTTTTAAGTCATTCAAATATTTAGCTATTTGAGCTGAGTTTATATCTGACCTAAATAGGAACCATGTTAATTACCTGGACAGCCCAAGCACGGAAAAACAATTCCCTAATTTCATAAGGGGAGATTTGGTATATTCCCAGAACCATTTCAACCTCTCAGATCATCTCAAGACCTTTCCTATAGCAGTTTTTCTATGACTGAAATCTGAAGAGAAAAGAATTATCTACAGGCCTAAAAGCCTATTCTTTAAATCCCATAGGAAATTATACCAGGCCTTTAGGAAAATATATGTATTTTATATATACCAGGTCAAAGGAAATAATCAGCTCTGGGGAAATGGAGAGCCCAAATGTTAAGTAGAAAAGACAGAATATGTTCTGTAATGGTATACATTTAAGATTTTGAAAGAGATAGCTTTTATAAACCTAACTTGGGCTTGGACACAGAGCATTTTCTTTTCTTTTCTTTTCATAATAATAGATAGATGTTGGTGGAGATGTGTGTGCATACATATGTGTGTGTGTGTGTGTGTCCATGTGTATACATAGAAGCACACGTCTGTATATGTATAATGTACAAAAATATATATTAAAACCTACAGGCATGTGTATCTATATATATGTACATGTACACACATACACACATAAATACATGCGTGTATAATGCATACATGTATATAGGCCAATAAATTTTTTGTATATACTTTTGCACATGTATATACATGTTTATATATATACACATACATGCATGCATAAGTGCACAAATAAACACCTACATAGTGGTCTCAAATTATCCAACAACTAGGGGGGAAGAGGAGCACAAAATATATCCCTCATGTTTTCCGTGTCGTGACGTCTCTACTGAAAATTCTGCCAAAGGCGGCAATTAGTAGAACATAGTAGTAGTAGAACTGAGGATGAGCGATATCTTTTCTATAAAAATTATATCCAAAATGTATTTATCATACAAGGAAGACAAACAGAACATCCTATCAAGACCAAATTTTAAGAAAGCAATGATTTAGGACAACAGTGGCTCCCAAGTTGTGTTGTATGGTGGCCTTGTGTTCCAAGAGAGATGTCATTATTGAACCACAAAACAAGGGGTTTCCATGGCCAAATTAGTTTTAACGTTCATTTATTTTTGGGACAGAGAGAGACAGAGCATGAACGGGGGAGGGGCAGAGAGAGAGGGAGACACAGAATCGGAAACAGGCTCCAGGCTCTGAGCCATCAGCCCAGAGCCTGACGCGGGGCTCGAACTCACGGACCGCGAGATCGTGACCTGGCTGAAGTCGGACGCTCAACCGACTGCGCCACCCAGGCGCCCCTAGTTTTAAAATCTACATTCTCTATTCTCCCCTTAGAAATTCACAAGGTGCATCAGCATAGTGAAGACTCAAACATCCTGTAATAAAGACTCCTACAGTAAAGAAACTAGGAAACTCTACAGGATACCTTTCAACATCTTGTAAGACTCTAATGTTCCCTACAATGCAGTTTAAGAAGCGCAGCTCAATAAATGGTGTATGTATGTCTATAATAACATATTAGATTGAAAGCGTTTAATTCCATTTTTGTGAAAAATTAAGTGAGTCAGGCATGGGTCAAGGACAGGGGAAGGATATGTGCCAAGAGTTAACAGTGATTATAGATGGGCGATGAAACCATAGATGGCTCCTACTGATAATTCATAATTTATAAATACCTTTTACTCTCATAATAAGAAAATAATCAAAGTTATTCTTTTTAAAAATCTGAGAAAGGAAGGATGCAAATGTTAAACAATCCCAGATCACTCTATTTCTCCTGTTGAGTACAGGTAATTGCTGATAAGACGGCAGGCTCAGATCTAGGAGGAAATCAATGGCCAAACCATTAACACTGGAAAATGGCTGAGTGCTTCCAATCAGAGACAGACTCCTCTGGCAGTCAGGTCCAACCACCCCTCACCTCCCCTGGGGCAAAAGCCTTGCAAGGACAGCTGTCTGGAGGATCTGGAGCTGCCAGCAAACCTCTCACATTCCAGAAAAGGTCAAGTGGCATGAAAAGCACATTTGACTCCTAGATCTGGCTCTGGCCCCAGCTCTTCGGTCTCTGAAGTTTTCTGGGTCTTAATTTTATACTCTGTAAAAGGTTACCTGCCCTGCCCTTCTTACTGTGAAAATCAAATAAGAAACTGGATTTTGTATGAATAGTAAAACTATTTATCATTGGAAGAATTTATGAAATAATAAATGCAATATAACTCATGGTAATCATTCAAAAGTAGTAACAGCCATTGTTATTGTTATAGATTATGCACAGAGACAATGGCTTTCCCAAGACCCTCGCTGACCCTAACAGCTTCTTCTAGCAAAGAGCAAATCGTAATTGACCAAGGAAAAGAAATGTGGAGGTCTAAGCCACATGATCAATCATTTGCAAAATACATGAACTTCTAAATTAACAAAAGTTTGTCTCCAGGAGGGCTTTGTAGACAAAAAGATTGAGGGTATTTAGTGTTAAACATTCCTTCTTCCTCCTAATTAATCTCTAAATATTCATTATAAATAGTTTATTATGTTCTTTTCAGAAAACCAAGAGTACCAATTCCCACAGGATTAAGGAACTAAAAGTCTACAAAATTAACACAATCCAATGAAACTAATAACCTTTAGAGTATTAATTAATACAGCCATGTCCTGTCCAACAGCAGGAGTGGAAAAAATGCTGGGCCACAGTGCCATCATTGCTCTAGAGCCCTACTCATGGCCAGAGTGGGAAGAAATGGCATCATTAGCCCACCTTCACACTTGAGGAAACTGAGGCTCAGAGAAGTTAAGTAAATTTTTCTAGGTTGCACAGTCATAAATGGCAGGGCCAGGTTTCCAATCCGGGGCTGGTTGGCTTTCATGCTGATGATCACTCTTCTGAGCTACAGAGCCATTTAATCCCCATGTCACTGGTTTACATTTACTGGTAACTCAACTTGCAGACGAAGAATCATTCCTACCCAGGAAAAAGCTACACACATACACATGTAGAGAACAATGCCCCTTTATTGAATTCCCAAAGATAAATGTCAGACCCATGACAACTGTAGGACAACTGAGAAAAATTTCGAAAGATACATACGGTCTATCAGTTGGTTCATCAGGCGATCTGGAAATTAAAGGAGAGGGAAGAAATGAGACCAAAGCATGGCAAAGAGTTTTAGAGAAAAAAAAAGAATTCATGCAGGGCACTCTCTAATCCCTCAACCCCGAGGGATTCCACACTGTTGTCAACCACTCAGCTCCCCCCAACACATACCACCAAGTCTATACAATATGAAATCATCAGAGTAGGGAGTGAAAATAAACAGGTTTCAGGCATTTCAATCAGATAAAACATGATGCTCTGGTTATCACCTTAATGAACGAAATGATTTATCTCCCTGTATTTCTAAGATCTCTATATAATTACAAACTAAGGATTCTGTTAGAAACATCAGAGAAAGCAGGAGCAGTTCTAATGAACTATAAACCATATTGTATTTCTCTGATGCTCACTGATCACTGATCTCTGCTCTCTGGCCCCTTGAATGGACCACCTATGCCACATAACAGAGTGTGCCACGTAGAGTTCCATTCCCTACTTTCCATACTCTACAATTTAGCATTTGCCTTAGCACTAGAGAATAATGGAACATAGATGCCTATCTTGAATTTGATCTTGCTCCTTCTGGATTCACCTTACCCTTCTTTGGCACCTGAACTTGGTCACCAATAATATTCAATGCTCAACTAATGAAAAACCTTTGGTAGAGGGGCCCAGAGTGCTCTATCACTATTAATTCACCTAATTAACTGATTAAAAAGGTGAACAGTAAATAGATAGGTGAGCAAATGAAACCACAATGAAACCGATTTCATCAGTAACTGAGCTAACAATAAAACCAAGATTTTTTGCCCCTGTCCTCCGATCCACAAAGATGAAGCAATTATTTTCTGTATGTCCTTTTCCCTTAAAAAGTTAAGTATTCTAGGGGTGCCTGGGTGGCTCAGTTGGTTGGCATCTGACTTCGGCTCAGGTCATCTCACAGTTCATGAGTTCGAGCCCCGCTTTGGGCTCTGTGCTGACAGCTCTGAGCTCAGAACCTGCTTTGGATTCTGTGTTTCCCTCTCTCTCTGCCCCTTCCCCACTCATGCTCTCTGTCTCTGTCTCTCTCTGTCTCTGTCTCTCTCTCTCAATAATAAACATTAAAAAAATTTTTTTTTTAGTATTTCTAAATAAAAATTTAGTCTTCACAGAGCCAGCTGCTCCTTTGTATGAAACAGTGACTAAGCTGGGGAGGTAAAATGTGGTCAAGATTTTTAAAAACCAACATGCACTATTGAACTTCCCCTTCTGGCTGTCCAACCATACTCCCAAGAGGACACAGCTCCTCACAACTAAAAGCCTACTGAAAACACACTCCTTATCTTCCCTACAGGTCCGTTTGGGGGAAGGAGAGGCAGAGGAAGCCAGAGGCAACATAACCTAAAAACTGTTTGGAGATTTGCTGCCCTCTGTTGCCAGTGATTTCTGCAGGTCCATTTCATTTACTCATCATGGGTCTGTGCCTCCTCCCATGACTAATTTAAGTTTACTGTTGTAGCCAGGCCTCCTACTGTATGTCTGTGGTGGGTTAAACACAGGAAAATGGCCAAGGGACAACAGAGTGGTGGAAGAGAAGAGACTCTTCATCTTCGGGTGGGGCAGGGAGACAGTGAGAGAACATCCTCCTGACAGAAGATGGTACCTTTTGAGTCATCAGGAATGACGATAGGGGGGCTGATGTCCGGAAGTTCTTCCTCTCCTGGCTGTAACCCCCTGGCTCGGAGATGGTTGATATCAAGTAGGTCTGGCATGTCAATAGAAACATCTGCAAAATTAGAGAGATTACATTCACCAACTCTCCAAAAACCCACAATCACCCCCTAAAACCAGCACCTCTAACTCTTACGTACATGTGTCTAAGCAGAGCTAAGGGATGCTTTTCAGTTCCCTGGAGTAGATCACTGGACCAGTAAACTCACTGAGACTAGTTAGATTTAATGGAGAAGCAGAGGGAAAGTACAGAACATTTCACACTGAACAAGCAAGAGGTTGTAAACTGGGAACCCAAAGACTATTTGTGGCCCAGACACTTTCTATTTAATGTTTTTAAAATGTTGGCAACAAATTCCAATTTTTAAATCATTAGATTTCATTTAAATATCCCTATTTCCAGCTTATTTTGAAAAACAGAAAGCTATAGCATATTCTCAAATGGTAATAACTGCCTGGGTCTAATTTTCAGCTTCCACTCTACACAATATATGCCCTAGAGCCTATCACAGACCCCACTGCTGCCTACTGATCCTGAGCATCATATTTGTGCTATTCTGATTCTTCTGGTAAAGAAATGTTTTTCTAAGCCATGTCTTTATCCAAAGTGGAAATACCCAAGAAAGACCAAGATAGCCAGGCTACTCATTTCTTATATCCAATGTACTTCTTTCATTTACATTAATCCCTGTGCTTGTTAGGCATTTGAGTTTGCAGCCCCTAGATTATGCCTTTTCTCAGATCATGACAGGCACTGCTATCATTCTAACCCAGGTAATAAAGAATGAAGTTTTAAAGAAATAAAATTGAATCTTAAGTGTATTAGGCATGGGGTATTTTTTTTTAACTGCTCAGGTCAGTTGTTATTGTGCAGACTTACTTAAATACAAAATTTATTAGTCTAAAAGTCTGCTGAGATTTAGTGTTATATTCAGTTATGACAATAATGAAAAATGGGTCCCAATGTTGGTGTGGGATAGGGCTCTTGGGCTAGCACACAGAACCTGAAAATACTATCCCCAAAACTAGCTATGATGTCAGATAAATAAATCCTATTTTCAAACAACAACCCAGAGAAAAAGCTTAGTTAAAAAAATTTTTTTCAATCTCAGGGGATAGCAAAAACAAACATAATGTCCGACAAAGTCAATAACAGTTGTTCCTCAACAGAAAAATTCAGGTTCATTAAAGCTTTGAGGCTCCTTTAAATTCAGCAAGTCTATGAATTCTGATCTGAGTTTTTACAGAAAATCCAATGACAAAGAAAAATAAGAAAGCTGTTTCCAAAGCAGTTAAAAGCCTTTAGAAGAAAGCAGTTTTCTCTCTCAGGTACTTCTCAGGTCCACAGAGGAAAGGCTAAGTGATGATCATCCTGCCCACAAAATCATTCCACCAGGAAAATCGAAGATGTGCTGCAGAATCAGTCATGGCCCTGCACAAGGTCACGTGGCAAGCAAGTGCCATGTCAATGGAGTGCTAGAGGTTCTGGGGAAATCCGTCCTGCTGATTTTACATTCTTTCTACCTACCCCCTTCAGATGAGCAGATGAGTGCTTAATTAACCAGTATAAGACCTGAGTTAATTTTTAAGCCCTCAAAACCAGAAAATCTTTAAGACTGGCAAGCAGCCTGAGCTACCTGCTTGAGAAATGACAAAGAGTAAAACTGTCCATCCGGCACTGAAGACAGCCTAGTAACACCTTGATGTTGGATCATGACGATGGAGAAAATGTTCTCATACACTGTCTAGAAAACTAACCTCTAACAAAGGCTTCTGAAATTAGCAAGAAAAAAACCCAAGTAAGGCAAAAATCAAATCCCTTTTCTGACTATTTAATGCAACTGACTATACTCATTTTGTTATTAATAAAATTTGTATGATTTAAGTGACTGTTCTCAGCCACACCTGCCTACTTTAGAGGCAGAGGAGAAATAATAAGAGGAGCATGTACCTTCAATTACCTGCACCTCCAAGTGTGGTCTCTGGACCAGCAGCACCAGCAGCATCAGTATCACCAGGGAGCTTGTTAGAAATAAAGAATCCCAGGCCCCACCCCAGACCTGCTGAATTAGCACCTGCATTTTGCCAAGATCCCAGATAATCTGTGTGCATGTTAAAGTTTGGAAAGCATGGTTTATTTGATAATGTGGAGATGTCATTTTCACTCTCAGAATCCAGTCATCCCAGAACGCATCATTACAGGGGTGGGCAGCATGTGATAGTTTTTATTATGAGTGCAAATCATATACTGTGACTCAAAAGAGAAAGGTGAGGACAATGGAAAAAGAACGAAATGGAACTATTTCTGACAGCCAACCACATGGGCCCTTTCACACGCCATTTTTTTAATGGCTAATTTGATGTTTCAAGCAAAAGCATGCAAAAGATACCTACCAAATTTTTTGGGAACCCAGTCAAGACCAAAAGTGAACTTCTTTATCTGCACTACCAAGTATTCAGGGAATGAGGCAAAGCGAGATGTTCTGGGAAACACAAGGGGATTAGATCAATGAAACAAGGCAATCAGAATCATGATTATAGTTCATGAAGCATCCAAAGCTTTGTCTGAGGCACACCTGGCAGTTCCAGTGACTGCACTGAGAAGGAAGGACACTCAAACAGACACAAGCAGACACACACTCACCTGCAACCAGTCATTCTTCCTGGCCTTTTCCCAAGGAGAAAATGTTTAACGGAGGAGAATGTTGTCCTTAGAGAGTGATTTGGAGCATGGTGCAAAATTACACTTTTATTTTGCTGTGGCATTTTGTATTTCTGAAAAGTACTTTTCAACTGTAGACATCTTTTTCTAAAACCCTTGCTAGAATTTAGTACAGTTTAGTACCCCTGAACAACACAGAGGTTAGGGGTGCTGAACCCCCCATGGAATCAAAAATCCACATATAACTTTTGACTCCCAAAAAACTTTACTAATAGTCTACTGTTGACCAGAAACCTTACCTATACCATAGAGTCAATTAAACATATTTTATGTTATATGCATCATATACTGTATTCTTACCATATAAATACGCTAGAGAAAATATAACACTGTACTGTAAAAAACCCACTGGACCCACACAGTTCAAACCCATGTTGTTCAAGGACCAACTGTGTGTGTGTCTGTGTGTGTGTGTCTGTGTGTGTGTGTGTGTATTATCTGCAGGATAATACGTGCATGTACTACATGTTTGTATGTGGGGTTTGAAAAGCTTCACAAGTTGGGGCGGCTAGGTGGCTCAGTCAGTTAAGTGTCTGACTTTGGCTCAGGTCATAATCTTGCAGTTTGTGGGTTCGAGCCATATTGGGCTCTGTGCTGACAGCTAGGAGCCAGGAGCCTGCTTCATATTGTGTGTGTCCCTCTCTCTCTGCCCGTCCCCCACTCACACTTTGTCTCTATCTCTCAAAAAAAAGTGAATAAACGTTAAAAAAAATAAGAAGAAAAAAGAGAAACAGAAAAAAAAGAAAAGCTCCACAAGCAATCCTGACATACCCCCAATCTCTGCTCCCACAGAGAATCACTATCTTACAGCACAAAGTTGACATAAGGAGGGTTTATTGAAACTTTGGTTGAGGTTGACTACTGAAAATGCCAACACCTCATTAAAATACTACTGTATCTAAAATCCATGATCATGTGAATCCTAAATATATATAAATATATATACATAATGAGATAAGCATCTAAAATATCTAAATCTGACCTTACATTTTTAAATTAATACATATGGTCAATATCTCGAGTTTCCCTTCAAACTTTCAGGAATTGTCTGGACTTTAGTTTGATAATTTTATGCAGACTATTTACCTACTATACCAAATTCAAGCCCCAGTTCCAGCTCATTCTCTCCACATTTATCACCTTGTTTATAACAACCATTTCTATGTGAGTGTCAATGTGGATATAGTAGGTTATGTAAAAAAGAAAATAAGCTGTAGACAGATACTATGTCTTAAAATGAAAGATTCTCGAACACCGTCCCCACAAACTCTACTTTTCATATCTAAGTCATTGCCTTCTACCTGGAATGCAGTGGGCCCAGAATTCAGAAAGCAAATACAAATGCATTGCTGCCCCCTAGTGTAGAAGAAAAGCCATAGTACAGGGACAAAACACTATCCAAAAATGGGTCAAAATGATGTGGATTTGGGTCTAGAATATGCTACTTAATTCACTCCAATGTGGACAAATCACTGACCCTCCCTGAGGTTCCATTTTCACATCTACAAAACAGATTTCTTAATCATATCTACTTGCCAGGACTATGCAATGTTCATAAAATGATGTGAAAGCACTTGGCACACTAGAACATATACTATGTATACCCAGGGAATTAGCACGATTATTTTGTCATAAAAGAGCTAGAATCCATGGCATTGAACACTGACTTGGTCTATCACTGACCTGTTTTTTGCCCCAAGCAAGTCACTTAACCTCTCTGTATCTCAAATTCTCCAACACAAGGATGGTAGAAGGGTCCAGGCAATGATGTAAGGGAGTTCTTTAAAAAACAGGAACTTAACGATCCTAAGGAACTTATCTATTATTACCCTGGTTCATTCTCCAGAAACTGTAATATTATCTCTAATCAGGCTTCCTACCTTCTGAGAAGCAATAATAAACATCATTCTTACTCCAATATAGCCAAGTCCTAATTTCACCAAAATACAACCAACTCCAGCTGCAGTATTTTCAACTAATGTAAAAATGTCACCTCTCTGACCTCTTCTTCTTACCACATCAACTTAAAAGCTGGAAAATATGTATTAGTGAGATCAGCCAAAAGTCATCAGTATATCAGTTATTTCCAAAATGTGGTCGAAAAGCCCCAAAACTCTTAAAATTGCTCTGTGGTCAGTATCTGGGTGAGTAAATCAGCTGGTGATACCATGGGCAGTGCAGGGAACTGGAGGCTGGCATGTGGTGGGAGAGGGGTGGATAATTTAACACATCCCTTTGTTATGGGTAACTAACTACCAACTTAAGAGTACCAGAAATCAGATTAGATGAGCCCACATTATATTTACCCTGTTAGGTAAACATGCTATATATTATATTCATCTTTGTAGCCTGTAGAGGGTCTCAAATTGAATCACACAGACAGTAACTGCTCAATATATATCTGTTCAAAATAATCTCAAAATCAGTAATGTGCATTCATTAATTGCAGGTTTGGGGCATCAAGTTTGTTAGTTAAATCTAGCAAAAAGTGTAAATTATGCACCACTTACTCTTTTATTCCTAAAATTAATTCCTGGGAATTAAAATTTTTCCTGAAAGACCATGAGACTGTAAACCATTCAAAAAGATCTAGGTAGACACACAGCAAATTTACCTCAAAAAACTGCTATGGGGACTAAATCACTTAGTATACAAAGTGCTTAGAATTGTGCCTGACAAAACTGTTGCACTGTCTACTGACAACCTATTATCATCACTTAAAGTATATCAATTGTTTGCCAATCATAATCAAGGCAAAAACACTATGAAAGCTTTAATAAGAAAATATATAAGCTGTCCTTCTCTGTGAAATTAATATTGTCCACTGTATTGAAAACCTGGCAACTAAAAAAATACAATTCTATTCTTTCCATTGAATATGTTGAAAATATGACAATTAATCAACCACAGTCCAACTGTATAACCTAAGGCAAGAAAAAAAAAATGAAAGGAAAGATAAAAACAACGGTAATAGTAATTACAGCATGTGAGGCACTATACAAAGCACTCTGCATAGTTTATCTTGCCTTAACCTTCACCCCAACCCTAGGAAGAAACTGTTATTATCCTGGTTTACACATAAGGAAACAGGAGCTTAGGGAGATGAAGTCACTTGGCCAAGGTCACATATCAGTAAGTTCTACACTGGGGATTAAACACTGCCTGTCCATTCAAAGCTTGCACTCTGGAATCCTACACTGTACCTTCCTCTTCATAAATGATAAAAGTCCACACAAAATCTCTCCCTATTGACCCTTCCCCTGTGAGCTGCTTAAAGGCAGGAACTAGGTCTTGTTCAACTCACTGCCTAGAATATTCCAGGTGAACAATAATACTTGCTAGGTGAATGAAATGTCCAAACACTAATATTCTTCCCAGAGACTGCCTGTTCAGAACTATTTGAAGAAAGAGTCTTTATTCTGGTCTATACTGACTGAAGATCTACAAAAAGGACATTTTTTTGCCTCTTCCTGGTCTTTCAGTGTCTGGGTCTAACACAAGAAAAATTCAAGACCCTAAACTAACATAAGGAGATCGTGTCTATATTGCTAGAAATAAGAAAAAGAAAAAAAATCTTTTAGGAATATCCTGAACTGTGTCTCCCAAAACTAATACTTGAAACATGATAAGGCATAATAAGGAATATGCAAGGCTTTGTATAAGGGTTATAAGGATATAAGCAGATACGAAATGATAAGGGAAATTGGATACTATGTAACAGAGGAATTAAGAGTTTAAACTTTGAACTCAATAGATCTGAATGAATTCCAGGTCTGCCACTTACTGGCCAATTATTTCTCCTTTTATCTCCTCATCCATAAAATGGGGAGAATGGCACCCACTTCACAGTAGTACCAAGAGGATTAAATGACAATTGATGGTAAGTGCTTAACACATGACCTGGAATAATAAATGGACCAAAAAATGGTAGCTGCTTTACTAACCTAACATTGTCTTCTCCTTTTCCACAAAGACCAGTTTTCAATTATTAACAACTGGATACATCCAGTATTAATTTTTTTCATATACATAAAAGAATGAGAGCATGTATGTATGTAAAAGACAGAGAAAAGGAATAAACATGTTTAATATCTACTGTCAAGGATTAGAGAAAGAAGAAACCCCTCCTCTAGAGAGTTATGTTAGCACTGCCTACAACTAAATATTTTGTAGCGCTTGAGGAAAAAACCAGGTAAGCAAGCATCATTCCTCCATTACAGATGCAAGAAGGACACTGGGTGGTGACTGTGCCCTGGGATAGAACATAGGCTGGGAAGTGGACACAGGAGAAGGATCTAGATCTCCTGATCACTCACCCTGGGGTGAGAGCCTCTGTCTCTGGAAAGCTAATGCCTCCCAACTCTATTTTAACGATGGGCCTTTTCCAAGTGATAAGAAGGCTCCTTTCTGCAGGCCCAGAAAGTGTGTCACACCTTGCACTTCTAAGACACAAGGCTACTTTTCTGAAGAACAGAAAAGGGTAGCCAAGCAGACAGGTATATGAAGAACAACTCTGCAGCTTACATCTGATGCTGGGGACTTTCTAGGTGGCCAGGTCCCCTGATCACTTCTATATCCCATACATAAACAGAATTAAAGCGCAAAAAGAGAAGGATAACTGTTTGAGAAATCTTCCACCAACTGTCAATAATTAAAGCAAAAAAAAACAAAATAAAATAAAATCATTATGTTGTATACCTTAAACGTACACAATGTTATTATATCTCAATATATATCTATATATGTCAATATCTCAATAATGTCAACGATATCTCAATAAAGCTGGAGGAAAAATAATTAAAGTGGGTCTACCACCAAGATACTGTGTAGATGTCTAACTGTCCAATGATGTCTCCAAGTTGCAATGAAGTAAATTTCACACATTTAGCACACCAACTCATCAATGTTTCTCTGCAAGGACACACATACAACACACACACACACACACACACACACACACACAACACAGACCCTGTAACTCAGCAATCCTAGGATAAAAACTTACTTCACATTGAATAACTGATAAAGGAATGGAAAATTATTAACCTCATTTGGATATGAACAACATTTAAAACAATCATTTTAAGAAATTATGGCTTTTTTTAGCTCTTTGAAATAAATCTTTGTGCTTTCCCATTTTTAACATATGAAGTCAATCATATGAAACAAAGAGGAATCCCAGGGATGGCTGTTCCAGAGAATAAAGGATTTAGGTTTGACGGCTACTTGAGGTGATAAAACATCCAGCAGTAGCTCTTCAGCCTTCATTCCCCTTTCACATCAACTAGATAGAGCTCAATTTTTGTCAGGAGGACAGATGGCCAAAGAATATCTAAAAGGAGTGGGGGTGCTTGGGTGGCTCAGTTAAGCATCTGACGTTGGCTCGTGAGTTCATGATCTCACAGCTGGTGGGTTCGAGCCCTGCATCGGGCTCTGTGCTGACAGCTCAGAAACTGGAGCCTGTTTCAGATCTGTGTCTCTCTCTCTGTCCCTCCCCCGCTCGTGCTCTGTCTCTCTCTCTTAAAAATAAATTTAAAAAACAAAGAATATCTAAAAGGAATAAAATTCCCAGAACCAAACTTCCAGACCTCCCTTCATTTTATGTGACTATGAGGACTTTACACATTTGACTGTATAAAATCGATTAAGGTGTCAAGTGCAGAAAAAAAAAAAAACAAACTTATGTACCTGACAATGAGGCACACAATGTGGAAACTGAACATCTCCTAGCTAAATCCTGAGCAGCTCATTTGAACAAAGAGCAGGAGCCCTATGTCCACTTTGAAATACCCTGAGAGCCCTGGTCACCAAGTTCTAAGCCAAATTTTTAATTATGGAATTAAACTATATCATATGGAGTTTAAATATTGAAGACTATCATGAGTATTTCCATAATTTCTTCATTAATATCATTCTTACCATGGGGTTGGGGTAGGGGGTTGTTGGAGTTCTTGACTACATCCTCTTGGAAAAAAGAAATTTCCTAATAGAGGATAAACCACAGCCTTGCCTTTAAAAAAAAAAAAAAGGCATTCCCTCCCTAGCACATAATATAAATTATGAACATTTTATTGGACAGGTCTCATACAAGTGAGCTCTATAATTAGGGTTGTATGATTCATTATCCCATCTCACGTGAGCAAGCATGTATAGACTTATACAGTTCCCTGCTACCTCTCCCCTAGCCATTCCCCACCTGTCAAGGGTCCCCCCTCACCCCACTCCCACCATACAAGAACACACACACAGGTGCCCACATATACACACTTACTTAACACCCGCAGATTTTGCTTGTAGGGCGCTGCTCCAGAAGTCATCGACATTTTCTGGTTCAGAAAAGGCCTGAAGGCAGGCACTAAATGGTATCTTGGCGCGAACCAACTCAGGAAGGGGTCTTCTGTTTGCTTCTGCTTCCCTTCTCGTTAATTCATAGGCAATCAGTTCATCTGAGTAAAAGAGCACATGAATGACCTTGTACTCACTCTTATCTTCTTAAAGTGAAAAACTCCCCCTTTGGCCAACCTTCCCGAAGGCTTCTGGGCTGGGCAAGATTGCTTACTTGTTGCCCTCCACAGATCCAGAAAAGCCTGCTGAAAGGCTGATCTTGAGCCATCTTTAAAGTGGCACTGACAGACCGCATGAACCATTCATATTTTTTTTTGCCTGTTCTTCTTTGAAACTGACAGGAGGGACCTGTGAACTCCAGCCCAGATCAGAGATTCTGCCCTCATGTGTAATGTGAGTGATGCAGGAACCTGGTCTTTCATTCGTCCAGAGGTCAAGACTGGGATTACCCAAATGCCACCTTCCAATCACAAAGTCTTCACACCAGAGAATTTCACACTGAAAGAGACCCAAGGGTCATCTCTTCATTCTGATTAGAGGTCATGGAGGGTGTGGACCAAGGAGCAAGAAGACCTATAGGGGCCAGAGTCCTCTACCACACACAGCCTGTGATTCTAACCAATGCTGCCCAGACAACTCAGGTTGAGGTTACCCACCACCTCAGATAGCAGAGCCACCAACCTAGAAGGCCTTTTACACTATTCCTGCTCAAACAATTAAAATACCAAGGGAAAAAGAAAACATCACATCATCAACTTCCCAAGAGTCAGCAGATCTGCTCTTGGAAACTGCCTATAAGTCAAAATTTTATATAATTTTGAAAGGGTCTTTTTGGGAATTCCTTTTGTTAACCAAAAAAAAAAAAAAAAAAAAAAAAAAAAACCCAAAATAAAACAAATTACTCCTGAATTATCAGTTTTTAAGCACCCTTATGTACCTATGTGTTTTCTTAAGCACATCTGAGCATGGGTTTAAAATTCATTGTCCAGCCCACTATCAGTTTATGACGTACTTATATCTAGGATGCCAACATTAGGTGTTCCCAACAATCAATTCCCAGAGACTAAATTATAAATCTCCTTTCTGAAAAAGAATAGTTACTACTCATAAATTATAAACACTGAGTTATAGAGGATCACAGAACTGAGTAGAATATCCCCAAGGCTGGCAAGAGAAAGCAATCAAGCCTTATTCTAAAACAGAAATAAACCACAGACCCCTACCCTCATTTCTACATTATATAATGGATAAGAATTTTAAAACTGGTCCAAAGTTGCAGGAGCTTATAGAAAATGGAAATCATTTCATCTTAAAATCATCATAATCCTCATTAGCACAACAAACTGACCCCCCCCCCAAAAAAAGGGAAAAAGGCCACCCACTGAGTTGTTGACCTTCACAGAAATGACCAGTTCACAGGACATAAGTAACATAGTAGATAATACCCTTCCTCTATTCTGCTTGGGAAGAACCAGATAAACAAACTGAAGGAACCTTCTCCTGAGACCCCAGCCTGGCCATGGTTCCTCTACCTTCTTCTGAAGTCCAGAGACCCTTCTAATGGGTCTTGGTCCTGCCCCACTTCATCTCCCACAGGAGGCATTTTCAATACTCAGAGGTCAAAGCCAGGTTATTTCGAGATCTCTGCTAGAATGTCTCACATCAAAAAATGCAGTTCTGGGGGCGCCTGGGCAGCTCAGTTGGTTAAGCGTCCAACTTTGGCTCAGGTCATGATCTCACAGTTCGTGGGTTTGAGCCCCATGTCGGGCTCTGTGCTGACAGCTCAGAGCCTGGAGCCTGCTTCGGAATCTGTGTCTCCCTCTCTCTCTGCCCCTCCCCTGCTCGTGCTCTGTCTCTCTTGGTCTCAAAAATAAATAAGACATTAAAAAATTTTTTTAAAAAAATGCAGTTCTGGGGCACCTGGGTGGCTCAGTCAGCTAAACATCTGACTTCAGCTCAGATCATGATCTCATGGTTCGTGAGTTTGAGTCCCACATCAGGTAAGCTCGAGCTCCACTTTAGGTGAGTCCACTTCTCCCTTTCTCTCTCCTTCTCTCTCTCTGCCCCTTGCTCACTTGCGCCCCCCCAAAAAGAATAAATAAATAAAAAGAACGCAGTTCTGATCATTTCCCTCAGAACTTATAGCACAACTCATGAGTGCTAATGTTCAAAGAACTTTCCACATTTATAATTACAAATAATGTCCCACCAAATTAAGCTGACTCCAAGCCAACTGGTTGGTCAAATTTATAGGCACTAAAATAGGTTCCATCCGTAATCCCTCCAACAAAAGCCTGTGATGCGTTGGACTCTTCTCACAAGAAAATCACATGGGGACTGAGGAAACGAGGAAAAGAGACGTGCCAACCAGACACCATCTGGGCTGGGTCTACTCCTGACGCAACTTGGCAGTGACTGAACCGTATTCCTTCTCTCCAGTTCGAGGGTTTTCACGTATGAGAAAGCACACTGCTAGTTTCCCACTTTGGAACCATTACCCTTGTTGGTTGCTGCCTCCATGGCCACAGGTAACTGCATCAGGTAATCCACCCTCTCCGTGTAGCGGACTTTCCGGGTCTGACAGCACTGAATACGTTCTTCCACCAAAAACCGAAAAACATCACTTGGGTTTTCTGAGCCAATGCGGTTCCTCTGAAGATTAGATTATATCAGGTTAGTAAATTTAGGACTATTGAGCCATAAATAAAAACTGGCATAAAACAGAGTATCTATCAATCTGGTGTAGAGATTGGGCATTACTAAGCATTCCCTCTGGGCATGGCAGTTCACCTAGAGTACGTTCATAACAAAACACTGGCATTTCTCTAAAGTCAAAAAATGGGGGACTGGTTAAATAAACTGTAGTTCATCATGTGAATTAACATTATGCAGCCATGAACAGTTATGAAAGAGGGACTGACTTAGATGGAATCAGAAGAAAAGGGGTGAGGGAGACATACTAAAGACAAGGCAGGGGGGAGGCGAGGGTAATAAAGGGTTGCCCTGGAAAAATTAAGGCACATATGATATGATCATGTAAATGCATTTGTGTAAATTATATACAAATAAAAAAGAAATCATGCTACATCCAAATATGTAACGATATGGGCAAAACATTCACAACAGGTTAAGTGGAAAGTAATGCTTATAGGGGTGCCTCAGTGGCTCAGTCGGTTAAGCGTCCGACTTCAGCTCAAGTCATGATCTCACAGTTAGTGAGTTCGAGCCCCGCGTCATGCCCTGTGCTGACGGCTTGGAGCCTGGAGCTGCTTCAGATTCTGTCTCCCTCTCTCTCTGCCCCTCCCCTGCTCACACCCTGTCTCTGTCTCTCAAAAATAAATAAACATTAAAAAATTTTTAAAATGAAAGAAAAGAAAACAATGCTTATGAAACAGTCTGGAGAGAATTAATAAATGCACCCAGGGAGGCGCCTGGGTGGCTCAGTCAGTTAAGCAGCCGACTCTTGATCTCAGCTCAGGTCTTGATCCCAGGGTCGTTGAGTTCAAGTCCCAGTGGGTTTGAAACCTGCTTTAAAAAAATGCACCCAGGGGTGCCTGGGTGGCTCAGTCGGTTAAGCGTCCGACTTCAGCTCAGGTCACGATCTCGCAGTCCGTGAGTTCGAGCCCCACATCGGGCTCTGGGCTGATGGCTCAGAGCCTGGAGCCTGCTTCCGATTCTGTGTCTCCCTCTCTCTCTGCCCCTCCCCCGTTCATGCTCTGTCTCTCTCTCTGTCTCAAAAATAAATAAACGTTAAAAAAAAATTTTTTTTGAAATGCACCCAGAAAGAGACTGGTAGGTCAGACACCAAAATGTTAGCACTGGTTGTTGGTAGGGGCTGTTCTCACTGGTGATTTTTATTTTCTTTCTGCCTTTTTATATTTTCCACAAGAACATGTTTGTAATCAGGAAAAAGCGGCTGTTTTTTAAGAAGGGGAAAAATAGTTTAATCACAAATTCTCAGTAGCTTTGAAAAACCACAGCATTTAATGTGATTTGACTCTGCTGTAAGTAGAACGTGCCCATCTCTTCTGAGTGGTGGCACAAGGACACCAAAGACCACACCCGCCTCTTAAGGAAGTCTGTCATGGAGACCAAAAAACCTGTGAATGAAATTATGGACAAACACTCTTATAAGTACAAATTAAAGAAGAACAGGAAGATCCAGAAGTGCTAGAAAACAGGGACTGAGAAGCGACTCTGCCAAACGGGCTGCGCAGAGCAAGCCTCACACCAATGCCACACGAGCTTGGACCATGAGAGATTCGGGAAAGGGGCGGGGGGTGGGCACCCTGGCCACAACACAATGGGCTGCACCTGCGGATTGGGCACACCTCTTACAACGCTTTGAGCAGTTTGGAAAACCGCCTTCTCACCTCTACTAGATTCACCAGGTGCAAGAAGAACTCCTGGGCATCCTGCTGTCTATTAGAGGAGAATTCCGGGTGGCTCTTGCTTACGAAGGCCTTAAACATGCGTGGAGAGATCCCATTCTGTTGAGGCTGAGATGTAAAAATAAAACCAACTTACAATAGTTTCACACACGTTAACAGCGCTGAGCAGCCAGCAGGGTAGGGATGACCATAAGTCCCAATTTTCAGATGAGACCACTAAAGCCCACAGAAGTTAAACAGTGATGACAGCCAACGTTCGCTGGACGTTTAGTGTGCAGCAGGCACCGCACTAACGAAACACAGGAGAAACACCTCCACTCTCTAAAGAAAGGCATTATTCGACCCATCTTCACAGGACATGCTCCAAGGCAGGCCATTATGGCCCACTTCAGGGCAGGCGAGAGAGGCAGGAGTGGGGGTTCTCTGAAGGAGGCCAAAGGGGAGGAGAGCTCTGCAGCACCCCCTTCCCTCCTTGTGAGAGAGTCTGAGAGAAGCCCCCACAGAGACGGGGGTGCAGCAGACCTCATTTTATCGTGCTTGACTTTACCGTGACTCGACGATACTGTGTTTTTTTACAAACTGAAGGTGTGTGGCCGCCCTGCACCAAACAAGTCTGTGGGCGCCATTTTTCCAATTGCATTCGTTCATTTTGTGTCTGTGTGTCAAATGTTGCTTAATTCTCAAAATATTTCAAACTTTTTCATTATTGTATATTTGTTATGGTGACCTGTGATCAGTACTTACAACTCACCGAAAGCTCAGATGATGATTAGCATTTTTCGGCAGTAAGGTATTTTTCATTAAGGTATGCACATTGTTTTGGGGGATTTTTTTAGACATAATGCTACTGCACACTTAATAGGCCACAGTGTTAGGGCGCCTGGGTGGCTCAGTCGGTTGAGCATCCAACTCCGACTCAGGTCACGATCTCTCGATTCACGAGTTCAAGCCTGGAGCCTGCTTCAGATTCTCTGACCCTCCCCTGTTTGTGCTCTGTCTCTGTATCTCTCTCTCTCAAAAATAAGTAAACATTAAAAAAATAAAATTAAAAAAAGTAGGCCACAGCGTCGTATAAACAAACAGCTTTTATATGCACCAGGAAACCAAAAAATTCATTTGGCTACCTTCATTGCAGTATTCCCTTTATTGTGGTGGTCTGGAACCAAACCCACATTCTCTTCGAGGTATGCCTGTACCTCCAAGAGAGGAAATGGCACAGCATGCCCCCAGTAACCGCTGCAGAGTGCTCAGGCTCATGAGCGTGCCCTTGGCTGTTTCTGGATCAGAGCACGGGTTGTTTCCAGGAGCTTGCCCCTTGCCTGGAGAAGCTGGAGGAGGCTAGCAGCAGCTGCCAGGATGACAGAGTGCAAAGAGTGGGTGGCAGGGACAACTCTGATAGATAAGGATATGTGAACTTCCCTGGGGACCAGAAAAATAGTAGCCAGGCTCCTTCAGAAAGGACACTGCATAAGATGATGGAAAGTCAGCTGGCAGAGGAGACTTGAGGCAGGAGCCAAGGTGGGGGTTACAGAAGTCAGTTGAACAGAAAATAGGGAAAGGTCCCTGTGGAGGTCCCTGAGGAGACAGGCAGGGAGGAGGGACACCTCTAAGGAAGCACTAATGTGCCCCTACAAAAAGGCTAACCATGGCAGAATACACATGGCAGCCAAGAGGAAGCCAAACACACTAGCTCAGTGAAAGGCTCTGCCTCTTGTCTAGTATCTCCATCCCTTGATCCTTACTTGACTTTAAAGGGGCCAGAGCCAGAGGGAGCAAGGACACAAAGCTACCAGAGGATGCTGATGCTAGCTAGCCCTTGTGCACTGCTGGTTTCCATGACTCCCGAGCCTGGTAGGGGAGAGATGCTTTCAACTGCCTTTGATGTGAACTGGACTTTTTAATGCTGGTAATCTGCAGGAAATCACTGGAAATCTAGGCGATCTGCCTGAGATGCTCTGAAGAGGCAGAACAGGATGAGTCCATATCACCACAGAGGACAGAGGTGGGCTCATGATAAAGCTGTTTCCTGAGTCCCCTCCAAGTTCACCCATCTAATAATGGTGTTACATGTCACTTCACTCAATACTCACAAGAACCCCGCAAAGAAGGGACTTCCGTTATCCTCACTTGATAGCTAGAGGAACAGAGACGGGCAGAGAAGTGCCAGACAGATCTTTCAACTCAAAGAGGTCTTACGACCAGATTATCATGCAGCTAACAGAGCAGAACCAGAATGAACTCTAGTTGTGATTCCAATTCCAAGCTCTCTGAAGCAAAGATAGGGAGTGGCAGCTGTAGCACACAGTAGGTCTCAGTGAGACAAACCTCAGCTTGCCAAGCAAGCAGAGGAAGTGGTTCATGTACTGTGCAAACTGTGTGGCTGCTGCACACCTACTTCTTCTCAAAACCTCCACTTGCTATCCTGAGAAACTTAACAGAAACCCATGGGGGAAGGGAAGGAAAAAAAAAAAAAAGAGGTTAGAGTGGGAGAGAGCCAAAGCATAAGAGACTCTTAAAAACTGAGAACAAAATGAGGGTTGATGGGGGTGGGAGGGAGGGGAGGGTGGGTGATGGGTATTGAGGAGGGCACCTTTTGGGATGAGCACTGGGTGTTGTATGGAAACCGATTTGACAATAAATTTCATATATTGAAAAAAAAAAAAAAAACTCCACTTGCTCAGCTTCTGGGCCACATTCCCCTCTGCAGTCCAGGGAATGTGGTCCCTGGGCGGGCCATCACTGAGTACACAGCACAGCGTGCCTCCCACTTCCTGTAACTTCCAGTCTGCTCTGGCCCACCTCCTTGGCCTCAATGCAGGCTTTAGCAGGTGGAGGCCACGTTTCACACTTCTATGAGATCTCCTAGACATCCAGGTCAATGCCTAGGGTCCAGGGACCATGTTAGGTGTGCACAATCACACAATCAGATGCAACGGGGGATGGGAAAACTCTCATACCCATCTCCCTGCAGTCCCATAGCGGCTCTACGTGTAAAATCTCCCCAACACATATTTCCTAAAAGCAACGTTTCTAATAAAACTCTGGTGATTTTTCCTATCTTGTTGAAAATATATGCGTCCTAACCCTGTCATCCAGTATTTACTAATCACCTACATCACGCAGAGCACTACTGGGGATTCTACCTTCCGAGAGCTGAGAGACCATGGGGAAATGAAAGACAACACACGTGTCCATAACAAACGCTGAGGAACACTGCAGAAGACCCACAACAGCGCCAGCAGCTCTTAAAGGAGAATTCTCCAAAGTGGGAGCATTTGGGCATCTGAGGACCTGGAAACCGTACATAAATGACCAGCTTACACACATGCGTGGCGTCAGATGTGCTTCCAGTGCTAGATGAAGACCAATTTACACCTGATAATTAATGTTACTACCTGTATAAAGACCTCCCGGGGACGATGTAACAAGCGTAACTCTCTTCACTCACACTGCTTGATGCCTGTCTACCACACGGTGTCACCCAACACAAGCACACAAAAATAATGCCTTGCATCACGGCTAACATTTATTCATTCATTTAACAGAAATTTACTGAGTGCTATAACATGTCAGCCATTGTTCTAAGTACTTGGATAAATACTTACTAGATGTCAGGCATAGTTCTGACTACTTTATACATGTATCTTGCTTAACTCACCTAACCTGACGAGGTGATGATAATGATGATGATTTTCTCCACTTGACAGATGAGGAAACTGAAGCAAAGAAGTAGTAAGTAACTGGCCCAGGAACACACAGCTACAGAAGTCAGTTACTTGCTATCTCACTGTCTGTCTCCCTGTGTGTGTCTGTCTCTCTCTTTATCCCAGGTCTTTTTTTTTTTTTTTTTTTTTGTAGAGAGTGCACAAGCAGAGGAGGGGCAGAGAGGAGAAGGAGAGACAGAATCCAAAACATCCTCTGTGCATCATCAGCGCAGAGCCCGACATGGGGCTCAAACTCAGGAACCATGAGATCATGACCTGAGCCAAGATCAAGAGTCAGACACTCAACCAGCTGAGCCACCCAGCACCCCTATCCCATGTCTTAATACTGCTAGTAATAATTACTAGCTCTCATCTCTGATGGCCCTGAGTCCATCTCACCAGTTGCTGAAAAAAGGAAAACAGTATGCCTTGGACTCTGACTGAGCCCTCTTCAAACCCACACGCTTCTGGAGTCAACATTCCAGGCCAGTCCAGCAACTATTCCTCTGCTCTTGGCAGTGCAGAGGCACCACACGGAATGAGTCTTTTCACATTGAGCATTTATCTTTAGGCATTCACATACACACTCACTCACTGCCTGCTGCTGATGGCATTTCTTCCTGCAAGCTGCACTTCAACCCGATGTGGCTGCCAGTCCCCATCAAAGCAGCTGCCTTGGAAAGTTCAACAAGTCAGTAAATTCAGAAAAGCTGGCTGCTGCTCTGTGCCATTCACTGTGTGGTCGTACAACTGGGAGGAGAAGTTTCAACAGGGACTGTGGTGAGAACCCCAGCACCTCAGCCCCGCACTGGGCCGTGGCCCAGCCTCATTCATTACCCACCCCCACACCTCTTCTCTTTCTGTGCCCATTTCATTTGTTTTCCCTGGACTGACCTTTCTTAATCCTTTGTTCGATCCTCTGTCAAGCTATAGCTTGTTTACCATTGAAAAGTTATTTGAAGAAGCTTCCTAACCAGAGAGACGCTATCTCTTCCTCTCCACGTCACACTGCAGACCAGCTCCCGGCTTTCACCGGGTTCAAGCATCTTAGTTAAAACTCGCTGAACTCCACAGTCAATGTCTTGGTCATCAGCTGGCCTGTCTGCCTGTGCCCATGCCCCACACCTTTTCTATCTGACTTCAGATGGAAGTCTTACTAATTCCCATACTCAACTATTAGTATGTTCCCTTCATATCTAGTATAGTCCAAAATCTTCCAGATCTAGCTTCCAGCTTATCAGGAACACAAGCTGAAAAAGGCAACAATCTTTAAAGCAATCCTGGGGCAGATGATTCAGCTCCTTCCATAAATCAATAGCTTGCAGAAAAAAAGGGAGGGGGATTTGTAAAAGTCATCTTTGATACTGCAGGGGAAACTCCAGGCATGGACTGCATATTAGGTGATACTAAGGAATGGTTGTGAGTTTTGTTACTGTGCTACTAACACTTTAAACAACTTTTAACATGATTTTTATGGGGTGGGGGGAAGGCATTCTAGTCACAGTTGCATACTGAACATGTACAGGTAGAAAAGGAGGATGCTTGGGTTTTGTGTTAAAATCCTGCGGGGAAGAGAAGGGAGAGGAAGGGGAGGAAAGAGGAAGAGAACAGAGAGGAAAAGTTGAGCTCAGGGGGGACTGCTGAAACCAGACTGGCAGAATGGTGATTGCTAAAGCTACACAATGCTACTTGTGTGCATATTTGCAAATTTAAAAAAAAAAAAATTTTTTTTTAAGACCAGGCTCTGGATAAGGCAGTTAGTTAAAAGAAACCAAAAAAACAAAATAAGAACCAAAGAATGAAGTCACAGAAACCACATCTCTTAGTTGGCAGTAGGTCACTGACATCATCCCAGTGTCCCCTATGGGTCTGTCACCACACAAGATGAGAGGGAGTGACCAGACCTGACCAAGAGTCAGACCTGCCTTCAGGAAGCATGCACTCTCACCATGAGCCAGCTCTTAAAACACCTGAAGCAATGGCTAGTCTCAACAACTAACTTTATTAAGAGGGAGCCCCAGGAGTCTCCAAAATAGCAACCACCTAAGGAACCTGTCATATTTATAGGATACTGTACTTACTTTCTCCATCAGCAATTGCAAAACAGATCAGCTAAAATTAGCGAGAGGACTACGGTGTTCAGAATCTTTCCCACATGCTTATTTATACAGGGCTTTCTGTTTAACTCTGCACCAAGAAAGCAGCCAGATACTCTCCACTCACATTCTGCTGAGCCTAAAGCTTTAATTAATAAACACACAGGAAGAGTGGGGCTTTGTATCACATTAGAGCAACACCTGTACGGATATTTACATTGTAAGACCACAGGAATAAAAAGAAAGCTAGATGCATCTCAGCCTGTCCCCAGTACAAGTGTATGGCATCTGTTCATTTAAACTTTTATTAATCTTAAACCATAAACCTTGGGCCAGTAGTTCCTAACCCAGATTCAAACCCCAAATCTCCAAAGAGAAAGGAACAGAGGGCTTTCCCCAAGTTATTTTTCATATTTCAAAAAGTGAGTTAGAAATGTTACATTTTCCCCACCAAGAAAAATGGAGGTTAGCGAAAATAAAGCTCTTATGCTTGGGAGTAAAATTACATCACCTCAAAGCAGAACACTGGTAATCTCATGGTGATCAAAAACTAAGACCGGTAATTCCTCATCAAGTATTTTTTTAGAGGGGAAATCAAATGAATTGTCATGTAAGAAATGCAGTTTGTTTAAAATACAGAATTGTTTGGGGCGCCTGGGTGGCGCAGTCGGTTAAGCGTCCGACTTCAGCCAGGTCACGATCTCGCGGTCCGTGAGTTCGAGCCCCGCGTCGGGCTCTGGGCGGATAGCTCGGAGCCTGGAGCCTGTTTCCGATTCTGTGTCTCCCTCTCTCTCTGCCCCTCCCCCGTTCATGCTCTGTCTCTCTCTGTTCCAAAAATAAATAAACGTTGAAAAAAAAATTTTTTTAAATAAAATAAAATAAAATACAGAATTGTTTAAAACATGTTATCTTCAGAAGAAGAAATAAATTAGAGTCATTCAGCATTAAAATGTGTGAAAGCATGGTCTTACAATGCATAAAATCAGGAGTATTTTTTGAAGAAGAAAAAGCGTCCTTTTATAAAAGTGAGGAGGTTTTATCTACAGCAGATGCAATTTAATTTTAAAAATCAATTCAACAAATTCATGTAGAAATGGCAGTGCCCAAAACAAATACAGCAAATCTTTTTATAGATGAAAATGTGCATTAAGCATGTGTACATAAAAACTAGATTTTGCCTTGGTCTACAGAAGACCAACTTAATACTAGGAAGCATGTAGCCTAGAAAGGACCCAAGATGTAAGACAGAGAGGTATTGAGAAACACAAGTTGCTGGGCCACCTGGCAATTCTGCAAACTTTAAGGACCCCCTGTTGTCATCCACCTACACCATCCACACACTGAGGCACTGGAAAGCCTGAAGCAAAGCCAGAACAACTATCAGGGATGCAGAATAATGTAGAGGGGTCAAATGCAGACTCAGGGGCCAGCCTGCCTGGTGTAAATCCCAGCTCTGCCACTCACTAACTGTGTAACTTTAGGCAAGGTTTCTGTGCATTAGCGAACATACAGGAAGAGCCAGGCCTTTCCTCAGCACTATGCAATCTTAGCGATTAGTATTGCTGGTGGTGGTGGTAGCCGTGTAAAAAGGCCTTCCCACCACATGGTGGCTCTGACTTCTCTCTCATGCTCTCTCCCTTCCACAACACATTCCTCTTGTAATCCATCCCCTTCTCTGCTTTAGCACACCTTCTTTCTTCTCTTAGGGCATTTCAGGCACATTACAAATCACAAAAGCCACAGGCCTGGGACAAGGCCACCTCACCAAAGGGCTCCTGACACCTCAGAGAAGAGTCTCACAAACTGGTTTCTCTGAAACCAGTTTCACTGCCAGTGAATATCCTGATACCTCAGAAAGCAATTCCCTCCACTGGGAGGGGAAATGGAGATTTTACTATGAATCACTTGTCTGTTCAAATAGCAGCTTAAAACTGACTCCCCCAGAGCCACAGATTGTATGGTCAACTCAAGCTCCTTTTGAATGTTAAAGAGACCCTGGTGATCTCTGAACCAAAGGCTCACTTGTATCCCACCCAGCTAGATGGTCTTCCCCACACTCCCAAGATGCATATTGTACTACTGGTCACATTCAGGATCTTTCTCTAAGACCATTAGATCACGGTACCTTGGAGCAGGAAAGGATTTCACAGATCATCTAGATTAAAGGTCACACACTCAAATGCAACAGCATACTGGCCAAGTCACGAATCACAAAGGGACTGGAGCCAGCTGGGGACTGTGTGTCCTGTTTGAAGGGAGGGCTGCTACTCAGCTCCAGCCATCTGCTATCATGGGCCTGGAATCGCCACAGGGCCTTAGTGTTTAAGAGAAGCTGGAAATTCAGGTGTTTATGTGTGCGCCAAGGAAACATACCTACAGACCAAATATGGCCCAAATGCTGGGTTACCCATGTTGGGCCAGACAAAGCTGGGGTTCCCACTTGTAGGCTACAGACCCTGGAGATCACAGAGCTACTGCACCACAGTCACTAAACCCAACAGTGAGGAGGGGGCAAGGGCCCCAAGCAGTCACTATTCATAGAATTTGAAAAAATACATGCCTTACTCATATAAGAACTACTTTTTTTCTAATGTAAAAGGACATTGTAATATTAACCAAACCAAACTTTACTTGCAAATATTACTAAGTTGATGATTTTTATTCTATATTTTCTGAAATGAGGAGACTCCAAAAGCACAACACCAGGCAGGAATACACACAGATTTTATTTACACTGTGTGTATTTACACTGGAGAGACAACCTTCACACCTGCAACCGTCACAACCACCACCCACACCAATTCTGCCATTTGACCACTGGGGTTGGAAGCTTGCGTGACTAGCCCATGATCTCACAGCTCCTTGCAGAGCCAGGAAAGGAAGCCAGAGTCCCCGAGTCCCAATCCAGTCTCCTTCTCCTCCACCAAGGAAGGTGGGCTCTGACCCAAAAGTGTCCCACAAAGTGACACAGCATGGATGAAAACCCAGGATAAAATGTGATGAAAACAAAATGCTGGGCCCAGCTGTTTTCACCATCACCTCTTCAAGGATTCATGGGAGCTCAGAGGTGGAAGAAGCCTGAATAACCCCCATACTCCAGCCCCACATCCAAACCATCCCTTCAGCTGTGTCCCAGATGAGGGCCTTCCAGTCTTGGATGGATGAAAGACTCGTTATCTCGCCATGGTGGATACCAACGCATCTCCCTGCCCCCACACCACTCTGATCTCCCAGCCTGGCCATTCGGAGTATCTATTTCCCTCTCCACCCTCTTAAGCCCCTTCCTTCTCCCCACCTCCAAACACCACCTCTAAATGCTCCCTTCATAATCTCCCTTCTCCCAGCTTCTCCACTTCCCCAAACTAGCCAGCTTTGTTATGAACAAGCGTTCATTCACTTTGAATTCCTGCTGTCAGTCTTGTTAAGGATGACTGACTGAAGGTGGGAACACAGAGGTCAACACTTGAGAAACAGATTTGCCCACTAAGTCAAAACAGAGCACTCTGAGGGCAGAGCAGGTGGTAGAGAAAAGGGGCACGCACTCCATTCAGGCCATATGCAGCACCACGAGCCGGGCTGCCAAACGCAGCTGTGTAAGCTGTGTACTGCAGAATTTCAAGGGCACCTCTCAAAAAGACCAGGTTGTGAGCAGTGTCCTCTGGAGTTGAGCAACAGAACCACCCAGGGAGGGGTCAGTAGCCCATTCTGTAGGCACATGGAAACGCAAGTCTCCCTATTAGGAGACGGGGTGCATCTTTCATTTATTCTATCAATAAACAGTGACTGAATGGCCAACTGAGTCTCTCATATCTGAGTGTGGTTTGCAAATCTGCTAGGAGCTTACCAAAAATGAGAACCACCCAGCCCTCCCCAGAAATTCAGAATTCCCAACTCTGAAGGTGGGAGCAGGGTGGAGGAGGAGGTGGAATAGGAATGTGTGTGTTGCTTTTTAACAACCAGCTTCTTGAGAAATCCTAGCAAACAAAGTTGAGGCCTAGGAGAAAAAAGACATTATAAGGGCCAAGATTATGCTGCCCAAGGAGAAAATGTTTGTATATTTGTATCAGGTTTATTCCTTCCATCTCAGCTCTATCTTATGAAGAACACTGTTCTGAAAACCAGTGACAATGGCATGCACGTAAAATCCATAAAGCAACTATGACTAGAAACACCAACCCTAGCTATTTCTTACCACAACTTTTAAGAGCACACAGACACCCTAGACTCCAAAATGAAATAGCTATTCTAATACCTTCCTAAATTTACAGCCACCAATTGCCAAAACATAGGAAATCCATATTTTAGCTGGTTAAGTCCCCTCCTACCTGCATATCAATGTGGCAAACACTGGGACACATACCTTGTGTTCTTCCTTCATCACCTGTTCAATGAGTTCAGATTTCACTGGAGGCTTTGAATACTGGCCTGAGAGAAGGCCGTGTCCTAACTTAGTCCTGGACAGGAGGGACAAAGAAAAACAAAAACGTCATTGTTGTTTTCCCATAGAGATATTAACATTATCTATGAATGCTTTTAGCTGGAACATTTTATCTTGGTTACTCAAAAATAACTTATTTAAGGAGGCCTGGGTGGCTCAGTCAGTTAAGCTTCCGACTCTTGATTTTGGCTCAGGTCATGATTTCACAGTTTGTGAGTTCCAGTCCCATGTCCAGCTCTGTGCTGAGAGTCTCCTTGGGATTCTCCTTCTCTCTCTCTCTCTCTCTCTCTCTCTCTCTCTCTCTCCCCCCTCTCTTTCTGACCCTCCCCTGCTCACACTCTCTCTCAAAATAAATAAATCTTAAAAACTTTAAACACTAACTTATTTATTTCATTCTTCTTGATACCGATGTCATTTTTAAACTAGCCTCAGTCCTTTATAAATAACTATTAATATCTTTCTTCTTCTAAAAGTAACACACGCTTATTTTATAACACTTTTAAAAATACAGAAAATAAAAAAGAAAAGAGAATTGCCTTTAATTCTGCAACCCAGCAATAACCACTAAGAACACTTACTGGATACTTTTCTAAAAAAAACTTTAGATACCTTTTAATCAGCACTTACATCTGTGTGTTGAAATCCTGTGTTGGATCTAAAGGAGAGTAGTCAAATATTCTTGGAAGATTTCCCACATACCTAGAAAATGAGAAGGGAGAGTCAAAACGTAGGAAGTGAATGAACAGAAATAAAATAAGCTGCCATCCTAGCTAAGACCTTCTTGTCTTTGTATCAAAGTTAACTCATCCACCCAAAGAAAACTTTTCCTGAAATCTTACCTTTACAGCTATCTTCATGGCTTCCATTGTGCTTCTATCAGGGGGCCTCAACCCTGGGTGCAAGTTAGAATCACCTAAAAAGTTTCTCAAAAAAATACCAAAGCCAGGGTCACCCCCAGATGTTCTGATGTTGTTGCCTGAGACTGAGGCTTGGGCTTTGCAATCTTTTCAAAGTCCCCCAAATGACTATAACATGTAACCAGAGTCAGAAACCACCGGCTAATGCCATCACAACTGCCATCTCAAAAACAAATGGTAAGGCTGGAAATTATCCCAATCATATCAAAATGAATAATGATGATAACAGGAGTAACAACTACTATCCCTTAAGGGGTCTCTATATAACCTGGTTGGGTCTTCATGAAAACCATATGAGGAAGGGATGGTTATTGTTACCCATTGGAGAGATAAGAAATCAGGATGCTTCCAAAGTCACCCAAGGAAGGAGTGATGAAGCCCAGAGTGCACCCAGGCAGCCTGGCTCCAAACCTATGCTCTGAACCAGTTTTCTGGAAGTACCTGCCCTGTCTGTGATCCCTTGAGCAGTCCCCAACCCGTCCTTCTGACCAGTTTACATTGACAGAGCAGCGCCAACTTCCACCACCCACAGCTAATCTCACTATACAATCATTCACTTCTCAAGTTCACTTCCTATTTCATACCCTCTGTTCTGTGCTGTTCATCTTTCCATTTTCAAGCTTTAACTCTCTGAGTGTGAAAGCTCTAGAAAGAAGAATCTAGAAGCAGATCCCTTTCACTGGCACTTCATGCACTCTGCTCTGCCCACTTCTCTGACCTCATTCCCATCCCTCTCCCCTAGACCACAACACACCAGCCACATGCCCTTCTTTGCCAGGACATGCCAAGCTCACACCTGCTTCAAGGTCATGCCATCTGCTCTCTTTCCCGGAATGTTCTCTCCACAGACCCTTGCTCCATCTCAGGTCTGTTTAAAAGGCACCTCTCCACCCGTCCTAATTCCCTATCACCTGACCCTGGCTGACTTTCTTCTTGGCATGCTTCAGTATTTGCAATTCTATAATTTATTTATCTCCGTTTATCATCTCTCTAGAGATTATATACAAGAGTATAATCTCCATGAAGGCAGATACATGATCTGAATCACTGCATCTCCAGAACTAGAATAGCATCTGACATGTAAAAGGCACTCATAAAATATTTGTGGGGGGCGCCTAGGTGGCTCAGTTGATTGGGCATCTGACTCTTGGTTTTCCTCAGGTCATGATCCCAGGGTGATGGGATCCACCCCACATCAGGCTCCACACCCAGCATGCAGCCTCTTTAGGATTCTCTCTCTCCCTTTCCCTATCCCAATCCCTCACTCATGCTCTCTCTCTCTCAAATAAAAACATTTTTAATTTAAAAAAGTGTTGAATACATTTATATTGTGTAACCATATAACCAATTTCCATAACTGACTACCTACAAACCAACATAAAAGGCATGACTATAATAAAGCCCTAGCAGAGAACCATGACAAATAGTAGTCAGCAATGACTTCTAATCAGATCCCCCAACTACTGGACACTTGTAGGCACCTGCTGTCTACAAACTCAGAATTTATTCCCCATATTATGTACTTATGCCAAAATTAACAGAGCCCACTTCTCTGGGACAGTCCCATTCAGATGGTTTTTGGATGTGTCACTAGGGCAACAATTCCATCTAGAAATGTTCTGTCGACCAAGAGCCAAATAAGAGATCAACCAAACTTTGGAACAAAACTGTCCACAGCCAGAGACTGTACTGAGGAATTGTTAAAACACAACATGATGAATTCATCAGCCCTCCTACAAACCAGTCTTTATCATATCTCGAACATGATATGAAGATGAACGTTAGTGAAAAGGCTTATGCTTTCAGGCAAGATTGGTGGAGAAGAATAAAAAACTGGGGCGCCTGGGTGGCGCAGTCGGTTAAGCGTCCGACTTCAGCCAGGTCACGATCTCGCGGTCCGTGAGTTCGAGCCCCGCGTCGGGCTCTGGGCTGATGGCTCAGAGCCTGGAGCCTGTTTCCGATTCTGTGTCTCCCTCTCTCTCTGCCCCTCCCCCGTTCATGCTCTGTCTCTCTCTCTGTCCCAAAAATAAATAAACGTTGAAAAAAAAAAAAAATTTAAAAAACTAAAGGTGGCAAATCTTTGATGTCAGAAAAGCCCATTTTGCTAGTAATTCATATTACTTTTCTAATCGACGAGAAATATTCTTCATTACAACAAAATTAAGTTAAAACACAGAAGCAATGCTGGATACTTTTTAAAATACGTATTATACCTTTAGTTTGCAATCTAGCAGTTCTCAAAGGAAAAACAGTTTTGCTATCTGATAATCCATCTTAGCTCTCATTCAGTTTGTACACTACACCAGGTTACTTAGACCGGATCCTCATCAGAAGTATTCTGAAATGTAAACTGGGTTCTGGTGGCAGAAAGAGTATCGAGGAGTCAGGCTGACATTTCTAAATTACACTGTGGTTGTACGTAAGGCATTTAATCTCTCTATGAGACACTCTTTCTACTTACAAAATGGAGACACTGTCCCCTGAATCTAACCCCACTGAGTTAGTCCCGCTGGGGAGAAAGGAGTCAGAAAAGCAAGTATTTCAATCAACTGACACTTGGTAAAAGAATGAGCAGACTGAGGATGAGTATGAATAGATTGCTCATGTTCAAATATATACAGTAAATGTGCAGAAATCAGAAAATTAAATATTCAGTAATATCAAATTCTAAAACTCTTGAAACAACACTGAGCTGAGAGATTTGAATCTTAAATCCAAAACACAGATGTGAGGTACATTTTTTCATTAAAGAAAAAAAAATCAGAAAGATAAAACTGTTCATCAAACTTTGGAGGGTAGAAAGCATTTTCAAAAACTATAGACTATAAAGCACTGAAAATGTTGGATTTTGTAACCAAAGAACACAAGTTTCCTCCATTCTAGTTTAAAAGAAATAGTGATTATACAACACCTACCATAAGGTCTTTCCTTCAATATTTTTTTTAAAAATCCTGGACCATGAGACACATAAGATGAAGTTATACTGTCCCCCAAATAACAATACAAGTAGGAGACAATGGCAAAAATTTGTGAAAATAATACGATGTGTGATACATAACTTTGAAAAGGTTTTCCCATCTCAGAGCTTCAAACTTGCTCTTCCTCTAAAACCCTCCGCCCCACTCCTCCTGCATATGGGTCAAGGTGTGTGCCCCTTTGCATGTCCTTTCTTCAAAGAGATCCTCCCTGATCACCTCTTCCCCTTTTCCTCCGTGGAACTTACTATGTTTATAACCATGCAGCTGCTCTTCTGATCATTTATTTATTCAGTGTCTGTTTGCCCAAGTGGGGCCAGGCACCGTGTCCTTTTGTTTACCACTGAACCCCCGCACCCAGCACACTGCTGAGCAGAGCAGAACCACTCCTCATTGGCTGGATGTGAAAAGGAAAACTAGACATGCACACTAACCACAAATTTCCAAAGCCAGAAAACAGCAAGAGGAATGAGTACTCAAATACCAAGAGAGGAAAGAAAAGGATATTTGATATACTTTTGATTAACCACCATTAAAGCAATTAGCATTTCAACTCTACATGAGTAAAAAATTGTCCTGTGCTGTTCCTAGTGTGCTGCCTACCCCTCCATCTGTAAGCACATGTGTCCTCTTCCATACTTGAACCATGGTAGAAACCTACCCACTCTGGAATACACTAGAGATAATTTTCTTTTTCTTTAATTTTTATAATTTTTAATTATTTGGTGGGGGGGGAGTGGGAGTTAGACGATCCAAAATAGGCTCTGTGCACTGAGAGCCCAATGTGGGGCTTGAACTCACGAGCTATGACATCATGACCTCAGCCAAAGTCAGATGCTTAAGGAACTGAGCCACCCAGGCACCCCAAAGATGTTCTAAACACCCACGAGTGCACAGCCACACTCCCAGTCTGTGCAGCGACCCATCGAAGCCCAGCCTAGGGAAGAAAAGGGCCACAGACACAGCTGCTCTCCCCCTCCATGTGGGAGGAAGAAGGCAGCCCCATACACACACAGTTAGGAAGCACCCTAAATCAGTGGCTCCCAATTATCTATGGTGAAGGGCCAGCTGTTTTATTTCAACTCATACAGGTGACTCCTTTAAAAAATATAATAAAAGAAAAAATGAAACACCTCTCATAAAGCATGACAATGTCAAATTGCTACAAAAACTTCTAAATCCTCACTCAATTTCCATAGTTATCACAGATCCCTATCCAGCAGTCCTAGGACCAGTGCCAGTCTGTGAACCACATTCTGAGTAGCAAAAAAATGAAAAGCTTAAATCCGCCAAGAAACTCCACTCACCAGGAGGGCAACACTGATCAAACCGATCACTGAATCTCTCCTAGAGCATCTATAGGAAGGAATGTGGCAGGCTTCCATGAAGATTGATGATTAATATTTTCTTGGCATAGAGGGTGATTGATGGTCTAAAAATGGAAGCCATTATTAATATGACAAACCCCTGTGAGTTTCTCAGTTACAAAGCTCTCCTAATCTCACCTGATTCCCGTCACACTTGACAAGTGTTCTCACCCAGCTCCAGTGCAAGAAGTCACACCATGAGGATGTGGTGAAATGTCCTGCAGCTGAGGAAGACAGGGTCCCCGGCACATGCTGAGTGGACTGGACGTGGAGTGGACGAAGGGCAGCGCTGTGCGCACAGGTCTGCAGGGGGACACTTACGCTCTCTGGAATTCTGGGATGCTGAAGATGGCCTGCATGACCGAACTGAGATAGCAGCTGTTGCCCAGGTTCTTGAGACCCGTGTACCCGGGGCCATACATGGGCTTCAGCTTCGTCCCCGTCTCCTGGATCACTTCCCACTCGCTGACCCGCGGCTTGATGTCATTGTCCCGAAGCCCGTTCTCTGTCTGGGGCAAAGTCAATGAAGGAAACCAACCTTACTTGTAATTATCACCCAAATATCATGTCCCAAGAGTTATTTCTAACAGCAGTGGATGTTTCTGTCCCTTTATTCCTCCAGCTAAGCAGAAAAATAACCTAATTAAAGAGACTGAGGTAGTGATAGCTGCACAAAAATGTCAACACGCTCAATGCCACAGAACCACATGCTTAAAAACAGTTAAAATGGTAAATTTTATGTTACGTATGTCTCTCCACAGTAAAAAAGAAACACATCTTTAAAAGATTAAAAAATGAAAGAGAGGGGGCACCTGAGTGGCTCAGTCAGTTAAGCGTCTGACTCTTGATTTCAGCTCAGGTCATAATCTCACAGTTCATGAGTTCAAGCTCCGTATCAGGCTCCGTGCTGACACTGCTGAGCCTGCTTGGGATTCTCTCTCTCTCCCTCTCTCTCTCCCCCTCCCCCACCCATGCTCATGCTCTCTCTCTCTCAAAAATAAATAAACTTAAAAAATTTTTAAATGAAAGAGACTGAGGAAAGGAGATAAGAGGAGGAAGAAAGACAAATAGGAACTGAAAGAAAGAAGCAAGTGGAGTGACTTCAAGGGAAGAGACAACACAATACTTCAAACAGAAAGGCAAGAAAGCTGGAGAGGAAAGTGAAGGAAAATCATGGGCCTCAGGAGTGCCCTGAAATAAGAGGGGGGTTTAAGAAGAGCACAGAAAGTAAACTAGAAGGTGACATGAATGAGGATGAGGAGACAGGGGAGGAGAGCCTGAGGACAGGGAGGCGGGCTGGGAGGGAAGGGCCACAGCAGAGCACGCACACTCAAACAGCTCCTCACAGGGACAAACATTACATAGGCATGATATCGGCTTGAAAACACAATATTAAATGAAGCAAAGCTTTTCCCATCAACAGTATGTTGGCTTGTTCTTTCCACCCCCGAGCTCTGCTTCCCTTCCTGAAATTAATTAAAGTGATGTCGGTCACAGATCATTTTAAAGGTCATCTTCCCGTACCTTCTCGCTTCAGCGAACAAGGAGTGATTCATGCAACTCTCCATCAGAGGAGACAGAAATTTTGCAAATAAACTCCAACTAAAACAAATGGTACTTGAGGAGGTGCCTCTTTTATTATACCATTAAAAAAATATTCTAAGCTGGTAACCAAAAGAAAATGCTAATGAATTAAATCCAAGAAGTAAATGCACACATTAAAACCGAAAACCTATAGAAGCAAGATTCCTGTTACAGGAATTACATATTAAATAAACCAAATGGTTCCCTCCCTGCAAGGAGGGAACACAGACAAAGTCGACCTTCTTACCCCGTGCATATGAAGCATATCAATTCCAAAATGCGCTAAGTGCTTGGCCAAATGAGGATCCAAAACAGGTTCCTCTTCTTGAAAAGAATAAACATCTAGAGGGTGAGGAGAAAACAAGGAATGAGATTTTTAACCAAGTTGTTCAATATTCAACATGTATTTATTGAGTTCCCTCTATGCACCAGGCTTGGACATATCAATGAATAAAGTCAAAAGAAACCCCTCCTGAGTTTACACTCAAGTGGAGAAAGGAAAGATGATAAACAAGGAACATAATAAAGATAGATTTTGTAATTATTCCCATATATCAAGTCTTTTGACATTTCAAGAAGTAATTTTTTAAAAAGGATTTCTGGGGCGCCTGGGTGGCTCAGTCGGTTAAGCGTCCGACTTCAGCTCAGGTCACGATCTCACAGTTCGTGAGTTTGAGCCCCGCATGGGGCTCTGTGCTGATAGCTCAGAGCCTGAAGCCTGCTTCATATTTTTCCATCTCCCTCTCTCTCTGCCCCTCCCCCACTTGCTCTCTGTCTCTCTCTCAAAAATAAACAAACATTAAAAAATTAATTTAAAAAATGATAAAATAAAAAAAGGATTTCTGAAACAAAAAAATTAAAAAGCAGCATCTAAAGTTAAAATAACTGAAATTAAACAGATGTAAATGCCTAACAATTGATTGCCACGGCAGGGGGAGGCTGGGAGGGAACAAAGGGAACGCACAGGCCCTGGGGAGCAGCCGAATGGCTGGGGTGAGGTTTTAAGTCCAAGACAAAACAAAATTCTGCCTGTGGAATCCTCTATGGTCTCAGACCTACCAGCTCACCAACTTCCACCTCCCACCTGCCCCTTCATCCCTTCTTTCCAATGTTAGTGTCCACACCGCACATGGCTGGTGAGAGATTTAGTGAAGACTGTTCAGTACTTCCCAAATGCGTCCACCTCATAGCACACACAGAAAATGAGGATGCATGTGGCACAGCAGGGTAACTCAGGAGGTTCCAGCCACCCCAGGCCCGGTCCCTGGGCACCAGAGCCTGAGGGATTAGCATCTTGGCCTTCTTGGCAAATAACCCCAAAAGCTTTCCAAACTACTGTCTTTGGTGTCCTGACACAGCAGTGCAATTGTGGGAGAGGGAACAGATATCTTCAGGCCCATTTTGCAGGTGAGGAAAATAGGCTCATATGGTTAAATAATTGGCCTCAAACCCCACAGGCGGCTCAGAACCCAGGTATCCTGACCCCCCCCCCCCCAGTACTTTTTTCTCTGTGCCATTCTATTTCCTTAGATCTCTCAGGAGACTCAGAGACTTGGTGAAGCATCATCGCAAGCCCTTAACAGGAATGAAGAGTCAAAAATCACAATTTCTTGGGGTGCCTGGGTGGCTCAGTCATTTAAGCACCCAACTTCGGCTCAGGTCATGATGTCACGGTTCATGGGTTCGAGTCCCATGTCGGGCTCTGTGCTGACAGCTCAGAGCCTGGAGCCTGCTTTGGATTCTGTGTCTCCCTCTCTCTCTTTCCCTCCCCCACTCATACTCTGTCCCTATCTCAAAAATAAATAAACATTAAAAAAATTTTTTTAAAAAGATAGCATTCTCTAGGACAGGAAAAGACAGACTGTCCAAAGAGGTTCCTCCTCTTTGGAACATCACAGGGAGAATAAATAAATACACACACACACACACACACACACACACACACTATGGTAACCTTCTGACCCATGTGGAGACTCATGGCCACCAAAGGAATTCAGTCTTTCTATTATTAATAGATTAAATGTTGTATAGCTTTCTCTGCTATCCCTCTTCCTCTAGGGACCCATTTTAACTTGTAGGTAGGCAGCCTTCATTTATATTCTTTCTTTAGTACAACTCCATGTTCTCAAAAGCAAAACAAAGGACAAAATCCCCAGCCCAATCAAGAAAAACATCCCCCTCAAAAGAAAGAAAGAAACAAAGAAAGAAACAAACAAACAAAGAAATACTTCCCCAAAAGTTTAAATACTAAAAACACCAACAAAAATCTTTAAACTAATAATTTGAAACAAATATATAAATAATATTTTTTAATCTATGGCAAGTAACAAAAAAATGCCACTCAAATACTAGCTGGGAGGTGAAAATGACATTCCCTAGGCACTTTCACTTTGGTTATTATTAACTAATGAAACAGTTTTGAAGACTTAAAGAGTTTAAGACTCTAATTATTTGAACTTTATTAGAAAATAATAAAATTGCCAGAACTGAACTGATGGCATTGGCTTAGGATTTTGAAATAAGTGAACATCACACAGCACTCTATAGTTCTTGTTAGGCTCATGCCATAATGAGAAATTAATGTTTCCTACCTCCAGTCATTAACTGCTCCAAAGACTTGGTCAGACATGATAGTTATTTTTTACCACAATGATAAAAACAGTTCTGTGAGTAACATATAAGAAATCTAAAAAGGAACTGTGACCCTTTTGGCAATCATGAAGAATTTATAAATGACATGAGACATGTAGTCATAGAAAAAAAAATGTGAAATGGACTCAGGAAAGACCATCCTGAGATGTACTGAGTTGGCACAGGGGTTGGTGGGACAGGCTATTTCACAGCTGCTGTGGGCATCTCCAGAAGCTTCTCCTGCACCAAGGCATTATAGCTTCTTCTTAGGTAAACTAGTTTCACAACAGAAGAACAAAACACCCTCTCCTGCCTCTGTCCTTCCTCAGCCCCTTCCTACCAAGAACCTCATCCTTGCTTTGCCAAATCAATGTCTCCTCCCACAGAGGAAAGTTTTGTATTTGTTTGTTTGTACAGTGATCTGTTTCTTGGTTTGTCGCTGTACCCATGGAAACCCAGAATGGAATTTAATACGGGGCCCATTTTTACTACCCATGCCACCACAATGGCCTAGCTTGCATGGTCCAGGCTTCTTGGAAGAACTAATTCTAAGTTGTGACCTCAAGGTGAGTAGGAGTTTCTCACTGAACAGGTATATCCTTATTGGGGAGAAGGAAACCAGATGATCAGATCACATTGCCATTAAATACTTGAGTCCGCAACCTGCTTGGATTCCATGTGCACTAAGCAATATTCTAAATATAAGTCAGCTCCCCACAGGGAAGGAATGTACTGGTCAAGCCAACATAAACATCCCACTTACAGGCAGTTGTGGTTCTCACTATAAACTAAAAAATAAACACTTTCTTGTGAGTTGAATTAGCCTGGATGAACCCAGCGAATATGGAAATGGGACCCTTGGCAGTGGTACCTTCACCAGGAGGTGGCCACCCTAGACAGGGGGCACCATACCCTCCTAGGCCTCAATGTCCAAAGGCTCATCATCAGACATTAAGGCAAACTTCAGGTATGTTTTCATTAACTTATTTGACTTTAAAATAAATGAGTTATAGTTAGCAATCTATTAAACAGACTTAAAAGAAACTAAAATTGATACATCCGTAAACTAATATGATAATTAGACTAAAAATAATCATTGTGCAACACTGCATAAGGCAAGCAGAAATCAAACCCTGATCTTTCTTCAAAAAGTGAACATTATTGCAGGTGAATCAATTCAAGAACCCTCATCACAAGCTATATGATCTACATCGCTGGTTGTCTTATGCCTTCTATGATAGAAACAGAAGTACTTATTCAAATGTTCTCAATTACATGAGAGGAAAAACCCTGAGAGTTGTCCCTCCTCTACGAAAAAAAACAGGGGAACCCATATGCCTCAGTCAGTTAAGCGTCTAACTCTTGATTTGGGCCCAGGTCATCATCTCCTGGTTAGTGACATTGAGTCCCGAGTAGGGCTCTATGCTGACAGCACAGAGCCTGCTTGGAATCTCTCTCTCTCTCTCTCTCTCTCTCTCTCTCTCTCTCTCTCTCTGCCCCTCCACCACTTGCATGTGCAGGCACGCATTCTCTCTCAAACATTTAAAAAAAAACAAAACAAAACCAAAAAAAGCACTTAACTGTGGCAGATAATGAATTAATATTCTTAGTAGCTAAAGAGTTTTTTTAAACAAATAAGGAACACCTACACATACACTACTAGAAAATCAACCAACAAAATTCACAAACAGAACTACAAATGGCCAAAATTACTATGAAAAATGTTTAGCCTTACTAGTAATGCAAAAGAAAACAAGATACAAGATTAGCAAAGGTTTTTAAAAGTTGTGAATACTTGGGGCACCTGGGTGGCTCAGTTGGTAAAGCATCTGACTTCAGCTCAGGTCAGGATCTCACGGTTCATGAGTTCAAGCCCCATGACAGGCTCTCAGCTGTCAGCGCAGAGCCTGCTTGGGATCCTCTGTCCTCCTCTCTTTCTGCCCCTCTCCTGCTTGCTCTCTCTCTCTCAAAAATAAATAAACATTTAAAAGAAATTGTGAATACTGAAAGTTGTCAAAGATTGGCTAAAATGAGTATTCTCATACCCTGCTGAGAAGTAAATTACTATGACTGTTTAAAAGAAATTCAGCAATTGAAAATGTAAAAGGATCAATCCTTGTCCATAAGAATTTATCCTAAATATATCATTAGACAAACATCCAAAGATTTCCATATATGTAAGGATACTCATCAGAATAGCAAAAAAATTATAACAACTCATAGGAGAATAGTGAAATAATTTATGGAACTATCATAGAATATTTATTGAAGAATATTTAATAACATGGAATATATACATATTTAATGTTAAATAGAGGAAAATAAGGAATAAAATTTTATACACTATGATTCCATTTTTGTGAAAATGTGGGGCAGGGGTTGAGGGTGCTGTTGAGTGTTGTGTAAGAATTGATCAAGGCCTGGGGCGCCTGGGTGGCGCAGTCGGTTAAGCGTCCGACTTCAGCCAGGTCACGATCTCACGGTCCGTGAGTTCGAGCCCCGCGTCAGGCGCTGGGCTGATGGCTCAGAGCCTGGAGCCTGTTTCCGATTCTGTGTCTCCCTCTCTCTCTGCCCCCTCCCCCATTCATGCTCTGTCTCTCTCTGTCCCAAAAGTGGATAAACATTGAAAAAAAAAAAAAATTTAAAAAAAAAAAAAAAAAGAATTGATCAAGGCCTTGGGGCACCTGGGTGGCTGAGTCAGTTAAGCTTCTAACTCTTGATCTTGGCTCAGGTCATGATCTCACAGTTCATGGGCTTGAGCCCCGCATCTGGCTCTGCACTGACAGCACTGAGCCTACTTGGAATTCTCTCTCTCTTCCCTCTCTCTCTGCGCCTCCCCGACTTGTGCGCTCGTGTTCTCTCCCAAATAGATAAAATTTCTAAAAATGTTAATTAAAAAATTTTAAAGAAAGAATTTATCAAGGCCTTAAAACATGGGAAAAAAACTAAAAGGAAATACCCAAATTGTTAGAAGTGATTTGCCAAATGGTATTACTAGTGATTTTTTTTTTTTTTTTTTTTTAAATTTTTTTTTCAACGTTTTTTATTTATTTTTGGGACAGAGAGAGACAGAGCATGAACGGGGGAGGGGCAGAGAGAGAGGGAGACACAGAATCGGAAACAGGCTCCAGGCTCCGAGCCATCAGCCCAGAGCCCGACGCGGGGCTCGAACTCACGGACCGCGAGATCGTGACCTGGCTGAAGTCGGCCGCTTAACCGACTGCGCCACCCAGGCGCCCCACTAGTGATTTTTATTTACTTCTCTAAGCTTTTCTGTTTTCTAAATATGTTACACTAAATATCTGCTTCTTGTCTAATCAAGGGGCAAATATAAAACATTCCTTCCTCAAGCTGTAAGGAAAAAAGCTTTAGATGTACTCTAAATCATAGTTTGAAAGTAAGTGTCATGCGGAAAAAAGGCTTCTGGAAATTTAAAGATGCACAGAGAACAGAATTAACCCCTGCCTTTATTATTAGCATACATTTAAATAGAATTTAATTATTTAAATACTTACATACCAGTTGGTTTATTTAACAAAAGTATTTGGGCATACCATGTGTAAGATTTCATACAGAACCCAAAGATGAGTAAGACAGAGCTCTGCCCTAAAACAACTGAAATTTGAGAACTAAGCCATGTATACAAATAGTTGTAGTCTTAGGTTGTTCCGAGAACTGGACTTCTAATAACTGGTCTTATCAAAGCACTACAAAAAACAACATAGAAAGAAGACACATCCAAATTATTCTCCCCTTGCAATTTTGCCCATTAGAATTCCTACATTATAAACCCTTCCCTCTGTAGCCCCCTAAAAGGACAATGATGGTTGCCTCATACAGCAGTCATTCAACATAGGGAAGACCTGTAAGAAACTTGCTGTAACCCCCAACCCAAGTTCAGGTCCTGAATTTCTTCTTCAGATCCTAGAACTCTTAGGATTCAACCTGGCTTGTGGAGAGGTTTATCCATTTGCGGGAGGAAGGTTTGGGACCAGGAATTGGGACTTTTGCAGCTACTTATCTCTAATGAGTTAAACATTAGTCCACTAACTGTGGAAGCAGGAAAATAATCCAAAATGTGAATCAAAAGGTCTTGACATGACTAAACTGTCAGCCCTCAATTATAAAACAAATGAAAAACAAAACCTGTTTGATGGAAAAGGCATGGTAGACAAGAAGTATGCCACATTTGGTGAAAACACCCTAACCAATTAACTCTGAAGCAGGCTAACTCAGTCCTAGAAAGAGAACAGAAGAAAAGACAAATGTCTTTGTACGTCTCTTAAAAAAATCATCTTACCTTAAAATGAAGAAGAAACAGACTAAAGCTTGGAAAGATGAAGAAGACTGACCTAGCTGTTGGTCCAGATCTATGCTTAGTAAACGTTTTCAATGACACTTACATGATGGATTCTAATGGCCATTGCTCAGTATTTAAGTTTCTTGTTATTGATCCTGATATGATTTCCCTTTTCCATCACAAAATGGTAGATGGAATTAACTAAACAAACGTGGCTAAAAAGTAACACTTGAGAGCATACAGTGTGAGAGCATAAAGACAGCCAACTCTGAAGCTGACAGTACAAGCAGGAACCAAATCCAACCCTTTTGCTGCCAGCTGATGTCACACAACAGCCTTTAAAACCCCTCTTCTCCATAATGAACCCATTTGTTCCTGAAACGATACTAACCCCTAATGAATTCTAGGGCTTCCCTCTACTATGGTTTGATTATCCCTGTTCACTTCACAGGTCTTGGTTCCTACCCCTGTCCTCTTAACCAAGAGATATACAAAAAGATAATAATAAGAGTGAACAGTAGCAACTAACTTTTATTAAGGCCTTAACTGTATGAACTGGGCTAAATACTTTATACACATTAGCCTCCCTCCCCTACGAGGGAGATGCCCTGATCATCCTCAAGATGAGGAACTTGAAGCTGAGAAGTATTTGAAAACTTGCCCAAGACCTCACAGCTAGTACGAAGCAGAATCAAGATTCAAACGTGAGCTATGTCATGGCCTCCACCCTCCACCCTCCACCCTGGGAATGAAGGCACTGGTTAAATGAAGACGGAGCCACTGCAAGTTCCCCAGGTCAGTAAAGGCACACTCACCTGCCCCGTCAGGAGTGATGGTTCCCAGTTTCACAGCCAGAGGGTAGCCCATGTCTCTGTAATGCTCCAGCGCGTGGCCATTGCCCCCGGAGCTGTCAAAGAACCATTTCCCACACAGCACGGAGCCATCGGTCAGATTCAACCAGAGGTTTTCCCGAAGGTCACACCTGGCACACTTCCAACCACTGAAAAAGTCATTGAAGAGCAGTTGGTATGGCCAGAACTCAGAGCATAGTTAGAAAATTAACATCTAAGAAAACAGAGTGTCTCAAGCTGGGGGTCACAGGAAACGGTCAGTGGACAACAGAAACCAGTGCTTCTTTCCTCCTTTTCTCCCTTCAAAATATTAATGTCACCCCTCTCAGAGCAGCAGGACCAATCAGTACCGTCTGCCTCCACAATGGGTTTTACCTTAGAAAACTGACACAGAACCTGAGGTTGGGAGGGGAGGTCATTTCCTTAAAATTCTGACGTGAGGGACACTAATAAATAATACATAAATCTAAGATACTAAGGATCCCATGTATATAAACATGTAAAGTTCTAAAGCATTAGCCACACTTAATAAAACTAGTTTAAACAAATGCTACTACACAGTAAATCTGTATTAAGTAGAAAGAATGTCAACTTCACTGAAGGTTAAGTGTCGGGTATGTGCTAGGTACCTTCCAGAAGTTTGATCTCCTAATTCTAATAAACACCATTGTCAAAGGGAGAAACTGAGGCCCAGAAGTAGTCTGTCTTCCCCTAAGACCACACAGAATGGGAATTCAGTACAGGCAGGATTCAACAAGACTAGACACCCTCCTAATCCATCCACTCTTTGTCTCGAGTACCTGCCTCTGAAACACAACAGACCTGATAGGAGATGCTAATGTAGACCAAAGAACATTCCAGCCAAAAATGAGACAACCAAAGACTTTTATAAGTTGGGGTCCCCTAGAAGCAGACTCTGAAACAAAGATCTGAATGTAAATAGCTTGTTTAGGAGGTGATCCCAAGAAGTACTGTAAGAACATAAGACTGGAAAGGTCAGGAAGTCAGTCCAGGCATGTCAACAAGATGACCATCATGGGCAACTGGGGCTCAGTCCAGTTGGGGAACTCCAGGAGATAGGCCCACTCAAGGGGTAAGGGTCCAGGGTATTTATCCATCCACTCCACAGCCACTGGTTGAGGGTTTGAGGGCTGTTCCAGGAGGATAGGAAGGAACATTAACTCTGTGGCATTTCTTTCTAATTTTTTTAATTTTTTTTAATGTTCATTTTTGAGAGAGACAGAGACAGAGCATGAGCAGGGGAGGGGCAGAGAGACAGGGAGACACAGAATCCAAAGCAGGCTCTAGGCTCTGAGCTGTCAGCACAGAGCCTGACATGGGGCTCATACCCACAAACCACAAGATCATGACCTGAGCCGAAGTTGGATGCTTAACCACCTGAACCACCCAGGCGCCCCAACTCTGTGGCATTTCTAACTGACACATGGCCAGGCCTACCTAGCCTCAAGCAGCCAGAGAAAGCCCTCAAGCAAAGAGTTGCAGGTACCTGCCACTGGAAACCTAAGGGTGGGATGGGCTCAGGGGTATGGGCTCGACATGTTCAGAATCCACAAAGGTAAAGATATTTTTGGAAAGAATTTTGAGCTTATTTTTAATCAAAGGCATCTGGTAAAAATATGTGTAACTGCTAATTCAGAGAAAAGGTAGAAAAGTAAATATTCCTTTGCCCAGTTTTAAGGGGTAAAGTTCCATTTCACCAGCTGATGCTCACCTTGGAGGAATCCTGACTCCATTGTCCAACTGGGTAAGGTTATTGGCATATTTGGATACTGGCAATTCATTTTCCCATGTGTCTGGGTCCTGCTTTCTATATGGAGATTTTGAGCTGAGAACTGCATCACAAGCAATTGTTACCTGTAAGACAAACCCAGGTATCATATGTAAAAACAGTTTGAGAGAACATCAACTTCTAGAAAACAAATTTAAAACTTTATTAATAAATACAGGCTAATCCAAGAAAATTCAAACAGCAGTTGCCATAAAAGCAAGATCCTAGCTAGCTAATTCCAGCACTTTCTCCATGAATCTAGCTAGGTTTAATCCCTAACCTGGAGTGTGCAATATTATTGATAATGACACAAGATAGCAAGAAACCAAATCCAGTTTGTAAACCCAAGCACAGGAGTCAGATTTAACGATTTCTTAGCAAGCTGAGTGAAAAGTATACGGCGAACAATTTACAAGAGTGACATTAGCTACAGGAATGCCTAGGATTTACCCAACTGGTGTGTTTTCCTCCTAACAAATATACACCCAGATATCCAATATCCTCAACTCATCACACAATGGCATGTGGTCAAGGGCATTTGAATGGAATGCAAGCAGCACAGCTCCATTTCTTAATCTGGTGCAAATGTGACCCTGGATGGGGACAGGCCTAGGTGTCTCTGTGCCAGATCAGTCGACATCATGAGCAAATCAGTGATGTCCAGCTTGGCACCAACTGACCACAGGGGAAGGGGATGCAAATTCTCTGCTTTCTCCCAAACCGTTATGATCCTGGACATATGCCTTATCACCACATTTGCCATTTACTTAATGCTATAAAAACTATCTCTAGCTGTCTTTAAAAACATATTCTGGTGGGAATGTAAAATAGTACAGCCACTTTGGCAAACAGTTTGGCAGCTCCTCAAATGGTTAAATATACCTAGGCATCAGATGGTTAAACAGAGTTACCATATAACCTAGCATTCAACTCCTAGGTATGTATTCTAGATAAATGAAAATATGTACCCATACAAAGACTATTGTACACATATGTCACAGAAGTATTATTTATAACATCCAAAAAGCAGAAACAACCCAAATTCCTGTTAATGATAAGTGGATAAATAAAATATCATATGTCTACACAATGGAAATTCAACAATGAAAAAGAATGAAGTCCTGATACATGCTACAACATGAGTGAATCTTGAAAATATATGTAAGGTTTAAAAAAGGCCAGCCACAAAGAACTATGTACATCGTATGATTCCATTTATATGAAACGTCCAGAACAGGCAGTTCCACAGAGACAGAAAGTAGATTAGTAATTGCCAGAGGCTGGGAGGGATGACAGGTTGAGGGGTGATGGCTGCAGGCTAATGAAAATATCCTACAATGAGATAGTGGCGATGAATGCCCAACTCTGAATATAATAAAAGCCACTGAATGGTTTTAATGGGTTTTTTTTCAATTTAGGTTTGTATTCTACATCACTAAGATCCCACACAATTAGCTGAACTTCATGGCAGAGTATTTTCCCCTGGGTGGCCCTAGAATTCATTAAGAGACAAGGAAGGAAGTTTCCTCAGCTGCCATCCACCCCCACCCAAACCATGAGCAATTCCTATCACTCCTACATGCAAACTCTATTTGGAACCTTCCTCTTCTCAACTTCAACCACACTCCTCTTGTCCCAGCCACTAAGACAGCTCACCCAGACGGCTACACAGCAGCCTCCTTGCAGTTTCCTTTCTCCTACTCCTGCCCCTCTTCTGCATAGCAGCCAGAGCGGTCTGCTGTGAACATCAAATCCTATCCTTCTGTGGCATAAAACTGCAAGGTACTACCAAGTGATGACACAGTCAGGAATAAGGAAGAGGTCTCTGCCTTCAAAAAAACTCATACTCCGGGGCGCCTGGGTGGCTCAGTTGGTTAAGCGTCCGACTCTTGATTCCGGCTCACAGTTCCTGAGATCGAGTCTCACATCAGGCTCTGTGCTGACAGCATGGAGCCTGCTTGGGATTCTCTCCCTCTCTCTCTGCCCCTCCCTGACTCATATGGGCTTGCTCTCTCTCTCACTCTCATTCTCTCTCTCTCTCTCTCAAAATAAATAAACATTTTTTTAAAAAAAAGCTTATACTCCATTACACGTCAGGCATCCATAAATATATCTAAACCTATTAAAGAGCTATTCCTGGGGCACCTGGTGGCTGTGTCAGTTAAGCGTCGGACTTTGGCTCAGGTCATGATCTCATGGTTCGTGAGTTCAAACCCCACATTGGGCTCTGTGCTGACAGCTCAGAGCCTGGAGCCTACTTCCGATTCTGCATCTCCCCCCCTCCCCCCCTCATGCTCTGTCTCTCTCTGTCTTTCTCTGTCTCTCTCTCCCTCAAAAATAAACATTAAAGAAAAAATTTAAGAGATATTCCCATTCATCTCTCACTACAAACACTTTTATACATACAATTAGTCTTTTCTTTCAATTATCAAAATTCATCTCCCACTTCATTCCAGGAATGACCCTAGAAAACAGGGCTGAGGTCACCATAAACCCCCTTCCTGATTCTATGGGTTTGGACTGCCTTAACACTTCTGTGCTGCCTTAGCACTTCTAACTACACATCCGAATCTTTTTAGTCTGGTCTGTTATTACAATCTCTTTGTTGCTTCAACGACTACCTCAATCCCTTCCCTGTCCTCCTCTGAATCTTCTCCACCCCATTAGATCTTTTTAAAGTGCTCTGGTTTGCAATGCACAATAATGTTGACCAAGATTTGACTATAATGTTCTCTCTTTTCTTTGAATACGCTTCTTGGTGACATTCAACAAAATTTCCTTAAACTTCTGGGCCACTATAAAACACTGATCTAGTGTTTTCAGAGTATCATCTGAAATCACTTAGTGACCGTTTGTATGGATCACAGCTGAAGATCAGAATCCATTATCCTGTAATTATACTATGAATTATCTTTCTCTGGTTCCCTGGATTTGTTGTCCAGAGTGAAGACAAAGAACGTGATACTAGTCCTGGCTCCATCCCAGGTCTCCATAGGCTTCAAATTCAGTAGTGTTCTGGAACTGACTCAAACTGGCTTACAAAATTGATTGTTAAATTTTAAGAAATTCTGCAAGACGGTTCTTAAGCACAGCCATTAGTTTTGTAATTAACTTACAAAAACTTACAATTAAGTAAAATACATTTTTAAAAGGTAACAAATATTCAAAACTCTTCACTTCCTGTTCTACTATAACTTCCGATCTTCCGTGTGCTCTTGAGGTTATTTACATCTACGTTACGTGACTGGTGGAAATTCTGTTTAATGGTGTGCTACTGCGCGTTCTCTTTTCAACACTGCATTCAGAGACATCATGTTAGCCTGAAATCAGCCATGGTGGGAATATTTACACCATGGAAATCATCAAACACTACAAAGCAGGGCTTTTCCCCCAGGGAGCTGGTTGCTAAATATTTACAAGCACACCACTGCTTGAGTTCCTGGTATCTAAAATGCGGCATTAGATTTCAGGCTGTAAGATCCCTACTGAGCTTCAAATGCTATGTGTCTGTGAACTCTGCATCACTGAGAGGTGGTTTAACTGTCCGGGACCATCCAAGGAGTTCCTATCTTAAACGCAATTTTTTCTGTGATGAGAAGCTCAAAAGATGAAGCAAGAGTCATCTGGTTGGGTGATTTTGAGCTCAATAATGTTTGTAATTTAAAAGCTTAAAAAGAGAATATCAAACACCAAATATGTAGCAGAAGCATAAAAAGAAAATACAGGAGCTAGGTTTAAATAAATAAATAAATAAATCCTATTATATAAATAAATAAATCCTATTATTTTACCATCAGATAAATACAGGTGTTTACTTCAATCTCTCCACCCCAACTTCCAAATAATCCTCCCTCTCCCCTTTTTTAAAAATTCTTTTTAAGTATTTCTTAATTCTAAAAGATTCTGTGTTAAAAATTATAACATTTATTGCTGGATTCAGATTCCTATGACACTTCAATTTTAACTAAAAGTATTCACACTTCAAATTATATTGTGAATACAGGAATAATTAAAAAACACTTAAAGGCTCTTTCATCAACTTTTTTCACACAGACTTTTCCTTCTTAAGTGAGTGAGATCAAAGTATATTGTGAATATAAGAATAATTAAAAAACACTTAAAGGCTCTTTCATCAACTTTTTTCACACAGACTTTTCCTTCATAAGTGAGCGAGAGAAAAACTATTTCTCATGACATTTATTCACAATGTGCTTCTTTCTTTCTTTTCCAACAGCAGACATAAGAGTTTTATTAAACAAGGGCAGGCAGTAAGTACTCTCAGTATCATGGAGATACAAGCTTTAGTATATAATTTCAGGTAATGGGACGAGGTAAGACCATTTTGCCCACTCATATTTTATCCTTGGTAACAGCCACATGAGTCAACACAGGGAACTGGAGAAAGGAGAGGTAATTTAATTCTCTGTGCACTGCTAAACACTTTGCACTTAGCACTAAAAAGGATAGGTCACATATAATAATTAAAGGAAAGAACTACAATAGGTAAATACACAACATTTTCATTTCTGTGGTCTTGTATTTAGGGATAAAGTAGGTCAGGGGCAAAAGAGGTTGTATGGTAGAAACCTGGTCCCTAATGACATGGGAACCCCAAGCACAAACACCCTCCCCCTCCTGGCAGAGGCAAGTGAGCAGGTGGCTGTGGACACAGAGTCACACAATGTCCTGAAGATTCCGGGACCTAAACACCTGGCTTTTGTTCTGGAGTGTGAGGAGGGGAAAAAAAAGAACTAGCATACCTAAACTCAACTGACCCTGACCCCACTACTACTGGTGGCCAGGCTCTGACAATTCAGGGTATGCACAGATTGGAAAAGAGGAAAAGAAAGGGAAGAGAACAAAGCAGAGAAGGATGGGGTGAGGGAGACGATACAGGAAAGAACAGGAAACACAGTTGTGTCCTTGTAGAAGCTCCACGCCCCTTCACAGCCTCAAACTAAAACAGAACCTGGCTTCCTCACAGCTGCTCAGGAAGATGAAAGTCATTCCACAAAAAAAAAAACAAAAAACAAAAAACAAAAAACAAAAAACAAAAAAACAAGGGAAGGGAAGAGAAAAGAAATCCACCACTAAATCTAAATGTTAAAACCTAGAAAGTAATCTTAGTCCTCATGAGGAACAAAACTTTCAAGGAGTCTCACATTACCACAGAGCTCCCGCAGACTTGTGATTTGTAAACGTTTGGTTATTTTTATAATCGTGTTGCGGTTGTTTTGGCAGAGAAGTCCTTATTTCTCCCCCAAACAAAATCTCATACAGAGGGCTAACATGCAGAAGATATAAAAATATAGCCACTCCTCTCAGGAGAAGACACCCCTCTCCAGCAGCCCCTGCATATCTCAAGGGGCACAGTGTGAAAATCTAAGCAACAGACTGTGAACTACAAGCAGCAAGAAGCCAGCTCGCCTGGCGGAGGCCAGCCCACCTTGGTGGGGAGACAGGGGACCAGCTCACGGAGCAGGAGTGGGGAGCCAGGCCACCTGGGGGGAGGCCAACCCAATGTTTGTACAGCACCGAGAGTAACGCACAGCAAAGGGTATCTGGCCCAACACTACTGAGACCTCACCCTGCAAGACCCTTTCACAGAGAAGAAGCAGTATGCTCATGATCGTGCTCATTCTCCTCTTCTCTCATTCAACCCTCCTTCCCCACCTCCACATGCACACACACCGCACACGCACACACACCTGACACAGAGAGTCACGCGCATCTAGCTAGCAGCCGTGCACACTCACTGACCAGGGCTGGTAACTCCTCAATATTTGGTAGTGCTATTTCATAGTGGTCTGGGAATATAACAAGTTTGGCTTCATCTTCATATTCATAATCGTCGCTATTTAAATCGTCATCAGTATCTAGATCTGAGGAGAAAACAAAAACAAAGAACAAGAAGTGAAGAGAAAACATTCTACACCAAGGCAGCACTCACTGGGAAAGCCAGAAATCCACAGCAGTGACAAACAAAGGTCATGACATTTACGATTCCCTCCTCTGACAACCATCCATCTGCCCCAAACCAGGAGTAAATGTAGGTCTACCATCTTTCCTAAGTTGTGAATACTTACTAATAAGTGACAGATGTATAAAGACTGAGTCCTATCATACAGCTTTACAATTAAAATAGATACACGTGCTAGATATTCAATTCTTAAAGATTTTTAAAGGAATAAATTGTTAATTATGATTTGCCGGGTACCAGGCTCCTGATTGCGTAAGAATGGGTTGGAATGTCTTTCGTAACACTGTAAGATGGAAGAAAGCACAGGATTTCAGAAGTGATAACCCAAGGTTCGATCCCAGCTCCAAAATTTAATGTAACTTTGAGCAAGTCACAAACTCTCTAAACCTTAGTTTCCTCACGTGTAGAATGGAGATAACAGCTCTTACCTCACACAGTTTATACAAGGGTATGTAAGAAATTGTAGACAAGAGATCAGGCACATAACGGGTAGTCAATGAATGAGGGCTATTTTTTAAAAATAAAATGTCAACCTCCCTCTCTCTGTCTCCGTCTCTCTCTCTGTCCCCTTCCCCCTCTAGGAGTTATTAAAATACTGCATTGTAAACCAGAGGGGAAAACTCCATAATATAACTAGTCCTGTTGTCCTCAGGCTGTGCAGAATTTCCAGTAAGAAAACTGAGCTCCTCTAGCCTGTTATTTATCAAGTCATCACCTATCTGCTTGGCTAATCTCTGCTAAAGGTTAGGTGAAGGCTCAAGGAAATGTCTTGTCACAGTATTTCCTTGGACATTTCAGCCTTACATTCACATGGATGCCAGGATCCCAGATCATGTTTGTATATTTAGATGTTTGGAACTATGGTGACAAAGAGCGATTGAGCCATATTCCACTCACACCACACATAAACAGGTACACAAACATGGGTCTATAGATAGGAAGAAGTTATTTTCCCAGACGAAGCAGCTGCCTGAGAACCAAAGGATCTAGGTTCTGTTATTACCTTCTTGTTTGCCTCCAATCACAAACTTAGTATCTTTTTGTATACAGTGCTGCTCCTGAATTCTCAAAAGGAAGGCAGTGTTAAGCGGAAAATGAGATACAGGGAAACACAGTCTCAATAATTTTTAATAAAAGGTCCAAATACTAAGAATCAGAAATATCAAAATAACCAACATTATTAGATAGCTATAAGAGTTCAAGTTGACAAAAAGCAATGTCAAAGATGATTCTAAGAATTTAAGAAGTCACTAAAGGCATTATTTGCTAGATGGAATGATGCCCAATTCATGAATTATTTAATAAAAGCAATTAGATCTTCAAATTTTTTTAAAGTCACTAAAGGCATTTATTTAAAGGAAATGATTCACAGACATTCTACATGTAATAAAAATTTGGATGCCCCAATATCTATAATTTTAAAAATTAGAACCTAAATGTTCAATGAGAATGGTGTTGAACCCAACAGAGTATTATTTAAATATTTATTTAGACTATGTAGAAACATGGAAATATTTATCCTATGGCAATATTAAAAATACAAAATTCATCTTCATGGTAATGACAGCTTTGTAAAAGTTATGCCCACAGACAAGCAATAGAAGGAAACCTGAACAAATGAAAACAGTGAGTGTGTGGGCTTTCTTCTATTCTTTTTAATCTTTATTATATCTTTTATGACAATTTTAAGGAACCAAAGTACAACCCTTTTGTTTTTGTGTACATATTTGGCTCATATAACATATTATCTAAGTGCCTCTTGTCCACAGAAAACACACTCACTGAATGCTAAGTCAAATCTTACCTGGCCAAACACAATGACAAACTAAGTCCAAAAAAAAATCCTGCTCTGTCATTTACTAACTATGTAATCCTGGGCAAATTCTTTCCAAGTTCATTTTCCTCAGGAGCAAGCTATGAATAATGTTATGTACCCCCAAAACATTGTTGAAAAGATTAAACAAGATAAGGTTCTAAGGCATCTCATATAGGATCTGGCAGGTATTAGGGGCTCCACAGATAGCAGCCGCCATAATCACCATCAACACCTTCTCTACATTCCTGACAACCAACATAATCAAAAGTACCTCCCCTTCCCTTTGGTTACCCAGCTGCAAAGCAATCCTGAAATAAGTTTCAGAAAGACCATGACATCACGTGGGGATCCTTCTATGAAATCTCAGTATGGAGAAGATATGAACTTCAAATGCTTCCAGACTGTAAGCTGCCACAGCAGGAAACCAGTCTTATTCACTTTACATACCCCCAGCCCCGGCACAGTACCCAGCACATAGCACACACTCAGTAAATGTCTGTGAAAGGAGACTCCAGGAAGTTAAAGACCCCAATACGCTACGGACAACAGCTAAGCAAGAGCATCAGAAGGGTAGTTGTGGGTTCGGGGTTTATTTAATTGGTAATTGATATGTGTTTAATAATAAGCAAAACTGCTGTTGTGCAAAAAGCAGAACTTTACTGGGCTTTTTTTTTTCTTCTTCTAAGTAGGCTTCACGCCCAATGCAGAGCCTAAACTCATGACCCTGAGAGAGCAAGACCTGAGCTGAGATCGAGTCAGACACTTAACTGACTGAGCCACCCAGGTAACCCCTTTGCTGAGCTTCTTTACACTTAGAGTTGTTTTTTTTTTTTTTAATGTTTATTTATTTTTTGAGAGAAACAGAGTATGAGTCGGGGAGGGTGAGAGAGAGAAGGAGACACAGAATCTAAAGCAGGCTCCAGGCTCTGAGCTGTCAGCACAGAGCCCGACACAGGGCTTGAACTTACAGACTGTGAGACCGTGACCTGAGTCAAAGTCGGACACTTAACCGACTGAGCCACCCAGGTGCCCCTGTTTTTATTTTTAATTCAATGGGATGGAAGGGGACATGATCTTTCCCAAACATTTTTATCCAAATGAGAGAAGAGTCAGCAGAAGTAACTTACACTCTGATTTTAAGGGACGAATCTACGGTTTCTCCTAAATATATATGACCCCACAGTCCTAAGTATAAATCTACAATTTCCAAATTTCTCTAATTAGAGTCTTACCACTCCCCAAAATATCTGGTTGAGGAACCTACAGAGAAATTATACCCTAAGGACCAGTAGGACTAGGACCCCCACCCAACCTCTCCCAGCAGGTACTTTCCACTACGGCTATTAACTGGCAATACCTGGATGGTCTCTTTTTCTAAATCTAAAAATAAATAAATAAATAAATAAATAAATAAATAAATAAATAAATAAATAAAATTAGTCTTTATTTTATTTATTTTTTGAGAGAGAGAGAGAGAGAGAGAGCATGAGCACGTAAGTAGAGGAGGGATAGAAAGAGGAGAGAGAGAATCCCAAGCAGCTTCCACACTCAGCACAGAGCCCAATGCAGGGCTTGGTCTCACAAACCTGGAGACCATGACTTAAGGCTGAAATCAATGCTTAACTGACTGAACCACCTGCACCCCTTAAAAAAAATTTTTTAATATCTTTTCCCAATTCTACTTCAATGATCCTCTCAGATCCCTGGGAGAAGTGGCTGGGACCATAGCCATTTCCAAAAGTGACTTGCCTAAGCTGGGAAGGAGCACCATGGAAGAAAAGATCCCTGTATCAGACCAGGGCTCTGACGCCCAGCTCAGAGTTCTCCCAGCCTGACCAGATTAACTAGTTTGTACCCTACAGGTGAGCAGTTTGGCTGCTCTAGTGCTGTGAGATCTTCACTAGGTGGGGGAAATCTCCTTGAACACAGACCCTGTTCTGGGACCTACTTCAGAAGGAAATGGCAAAATGGAGTTCACTAGAGCCTTCTGGCCGTTACAGGTACAGTTGAGTTTTCTGAACAGGCCCACTCCTAGAATTTTTCACAAACGCTCTGTTTTCAACCTACTTCTCATCAAGTATGAATGCTAGGGCTAAAACCAAAAAGGTGGAAATTCAAGCTCTCTGAGGTTTAGTGACGGTTCTTCAATGTCCCAGACTTCAGACACAAAAGAACTTGACTCATTTACTCCTACTTGTGAAAGTGGTGGGAAAGAGGGGAAGTCAATAAAAATGTGAATATTTAACACTATTTATGACATACCAAAGATATGCATTAAATGTACTAGCAAGTATTTACACATTTATACACATTCGTAGCTTGACTTTAAAAAAGTATGTAAGATGAGGCCAGAACCACATCATGAGTCCTGGAGTATTCTTTGAAGATCCTGGACCCTTCTCTCCTTCCCCCCTTCTCTCCTTCCATCTCATAAAACAGTAAGTTTTGAATCAGCTTAGCCCAAAAATTCACAATCTCTCATACTGTTGTAAGTTATCTTTTAAAAGACAATCTAATAGCATCCCTCTCTAGCTTAAAAACATTAACACAGAGCTACCCACTTTCTCAGTACACAGCAGCGTAAAGCATCCCAACGATTTTTGCACAGCAGCCCTAAGCCAAAAGAAATGCCTAAGGGCTCTGTTTATTTAGTAGTTAGGTCCAAACAACTTAATAAATATTTATGTTCTAATGATTTAGTAACCATTTGAAAAAATATACATAAATTGAAAGAAATGTTTTATTTCACTCTTAACCACAATCCCTTATGTGTGCACCTGTTGGGCACTGCACAACTTCTTGAGTCAGATGTTAACGCTGCCTCCCTCATTTTCTGTTCCACATTTATCTTCACATGGTACCTGCCTTTTGTCATAGAAACCACCGAAAAATCAGCTTCACAAAGAGGTGAAGTCACTGAAAGGACTATAGGATACTCAAATAGTAAAACTACAGCAAGTTAATAGGTCATGCAATGTTGTGCTCGCTTCAGCAGCACATATACTAAAATAGGTCATGCAATGTTCAAGTACCACTGTCGTTTCCTTGAAGAGTTAAAAATATCTTGTGGTGCACCTGTGAACTCACTGTAGCACCCTAGGGTGCCTCAGAGTACAATTTGGAAACTAAGTGTTGATGGTTCCCAACTGCCTATAGGTAAAAATTCTAAAAGCATGATACATGTCTATACTATTGCTGTGAAAAATATAAAATATATATAAAAATGTGCAAACAGAAAATACTGTTTGTCTCTGGAGACAGTAATCAAGTAACTACGAGACAGAGAAGCAAGAATAACTTCCTTTTCATTATACAGCCCCTCATAACTTTTCAATTTTAAGCTATGTCCAAAAAACATTGTTCTAAAAATGTCTTTTAAACCCTAAATATAAAAAGTAAAAATTTAAGTGATTCAAAAATTAATAATTGTCACTGTTGATTTAAAAAATAAAAAAAATACACCAGCTAAAGCTAGAGCTGAGGCAAGGATCCTTAACTGTGACTTCGCCTGAATGGACATCAAGGTAATCGGGAAGACTGACTTGAATGTTGAAGGGCAAGATGGTGCTCAGGAGACTTAGATAAGCCATTCAGCACCAGCTAATGGCCTCAGTTTCCCTTATAAAATCTGGAGTCATAAATGAATGATTATAATGCCACCGTTAGGCCAGTGGAAAAGGAATTGGTCACCAAGTCATGAAGCGACTGGGGTACAAGAAGCTTTGATGAGAACGCGTGAGTCAGCTGCATCTATTTTATGAGGGGAAGAGGAGCATCAGGATGACATTTCGATAGCAATGGAAAAGTGCTTTCCAGTCACAGAAATAAAGAGACTATATAAGAGAGTTCTGCGTTCTCGTCCTCTCCAAGAAGAGAAAACCCAACATCCCTTTTAGGTAAGGAGTCTGTGGCAGAGGCTACCAGCTGCCTCCCAGTAGTCACTCTCCCCTGCGTCTTTAGTAACAGACTTTACTCAATGACGCCAGCTAATAAATTTTACGTACTCTCCAGTCTCCTGTACAACACATGGTACAGCCACGTGACCAAGTTCTGACCAGAGAGGTGTAAACAGAAGTGTTGCTTAGGGATCTGTGAGAAGGCTGACAAAAGTAACGACCATGAAGAGACCATGAAGTTAGACTCACAGGCCAGGATGGAGGGTGAAGCAGAAATATGGGAAGGGTCTAGATCCTGATGAACATGAGGGCATCCCATTAGCCTAGACTTGATACTTCCCTACATCCTCTACATGAGAGAGAAATATACATCTACTTTATTTAAAGTCACCAATATTTTAAGTTTTCTGTTCCATACACCAGATCTAAGCCTAATGTGGTCCTTCACTGAAATTAATGCACAGGCCACATCAACTTGAAAACAGCTGTGATCAGTGTAACAAGAGAAAAGTCACTGCTATCAGGGGACATGAAGCATCATATCAAGGGAGCTATAAAGGTGGGCTTGCAAAACCAAATTTTTACTCAGATGAAGTAACTAACTTCATTTGTGAAGCATCTGGGTAACAAACAATAGAGAGAAACAGGGCCTGGGCAAGCCCCAAAATACCAATGACGTTCAAATTTAAAATTTTTTTTTAAACCCGGTACAGTCCAAATAGAATATCTTTGCTGGACTGTGAGTTTTAGGGATATTCTGTGGTTTCCTGAGATATGGAATAGTGAGTGAACACAGACCACAGTCTATAGAAATGGATCGACTGGAATGAAATGGTAGGTTAGCATTCCCCAATGAAAGAGGTCCACACACTATAATGCACAAAACCTCAGTGCTTACTTTTGGCTTAATTCTTAAAATAGCTAAGGGGCACCTGGGTGGCTCAGTTGGTTAAGCATCCAACTTCAGCCTAGGTCATGCCCTCGTTCCCGATTCCAAGCCCCACATCGAGCTCTGTGCTGACAGCTCAGAGCCTAGACCCTGTTTCAGATTCTGTCTCTCTCTCTCTCTCTCTCTTCCCCTCCCCCACTCACTCTCATTCTCCCTCCCTCTCTCTCTCTCTCAAAAATAAATAAAACATTAAAAAATGTTAAATTTAAAATAGCTACTTTACCATATCCTCTACCACCAAAATGATCACTAGAGAAATCAAACTGCAAGGTCTTTCAGGCAAAAGACACAAGGTCTTTCAGGCAAAAGACACAAAGACAGGAAGTCAGCTAACATCTTCATTCAATCAAGAAAATAATGAAAAGTAACAACAGTAATCAAAAATGTTTAATTATTTCCACCTCTAAGAATGCCACGCTGATATCATTTAATTCAGAAGTTACATTATCTCTGCAAGCCAATTTGACAATAAATTTCATATTAAAAAAAAAGTTACATTATCTCTACTAGTAGAAGGGGGCCTGCGGCTAATAACCAAAGCATCAGAATGCATACAATCATTTCAGCTTTGAGGCCCATTCTGAGCTGGTTTGGGGTTAGTTGGTTGATTTGGGCTGTGGTCCAAAGACCATAGAGAGGTGGGAAAGATTGGTCAGGCTGGAAAAGCCAACAACAGATAAGCCTCATAAAGTAAACCACTACTGAAAATCAGGACAGAAGACTGCAAGCATGAGCTCAGTGTAGAGTAACAGAGAATCAAGGCAGGAAGGACACTCAGCTCCATGACTGTTTCCAATGGATTTCCTTTCCAAATAATTAATGTGTCTCTTCATTACAACAGTAGCACATGTTTGTTATAGAAAAACTTTAAATACAGATAAGCAAAAAGAAGAAAATAAAAATCACCTCAATTCCTCCACTAGAAAAGAGCTACTATTAACAATCTGGCATATATTTTGCCAGATTTTTCTGGACTCTCAGTTATATATGTATATGTGTATGTATATACCCACACATGCATGTACACACACATACATATATGTACACACATGCATACACCCATACACACATATACACACATACGCATATATTGTATAGATTTTTTTACCAAAATGAAATCATAACATGCAAACAATTTTTAAATTTCTTTCAAACAATAATCCTAGGCATTTAGGGATATAAACTTGCTTGTTCAAAAATGATCAAACCACTTTTTCTCCTGGCAAAAACATATCAGAAGCTTAACGTGAAAAATTATCATGATTATAGGATATAGAAATTAATGCTCATTAGCATGAATAAAACTGGCTCTTCTAAATGAGGGAAAAGAAAATCACTGCTAGGCACATACCACAGTAATCATTGTGGCAGGCAAGATCCCATGACAGATGATAAAATTAGTGCACAAAACTGGGGCGCCTGGGTGGTTCAGTCGGTTGAGCATCCGACTTCGGCTCAGGTCATGATCTCGCAGTTCATGAGTTCAAGCCCCGCGTCGGACTCTGTGCTGACAGCTCTGAGCCTGGAGCCTGCTTCAGATTCTGTGTCCCCCTCTCTCTCCGCCCCACCCCTGCTTGTGCTCTGTCTCTCTCTGCCTTTCAAAAATGAATAAACATAAAAAAAATTTTTTTTAATTAGCGTGCAAAACTTTGAAGAGAAACAAGATATCAGCATAGTCTCAAAGTATTACTCCCAAGCTATTTATTAATTACACTGAATCTTCACAGTGGAGAAACCCAGCAGACACACCACCTTAAAAAGGGATCAAGGTTAACAGCACCGATACAAAGACACCTCAGCATCACATGCCCCCAATATCATGCACTGAGGAGGGCACATCACCTCTGTGGTGTTCTTGCCAAAAATGCAACACTTCAGACTTATAAGGAAACAGACAAAACCAAATTGAGGACCATTCTACAAAAATAACTGGCCAATACTCTTCAAAAGTGTCACAATTATTAAAGACACACAAAAAAAGACTGGGGAACTATCAAAGATTAGACAGGACTAAGGAAACATGACAACTAAATACAACATGGGATCCTAGGAAGGAAGGAAGGAAGGAAGGAAGGAAGGAAGGAAGGAAGGAAGGAAGGAAGAAAAAAGAAAACACTAATGGGAAAAAATGGTGAAATCTGAATAAAGTCTATAGTTAGGCTAATATTAAAAAAAGAAAAAATGTCTCTACTTTCAGAGCAGTGAAAAAAGAGAGCAGAAGCAGAATCACAATTAGTCTCCAGTCACTGTAAGTATAATTGCTTCAAAACACTAAACCCAACTAAGAGTACTAGAAGCATCTTTCACCACTATATAAACACAAAAGTGGAGGCAGATCATCCCAAGTTAAATTGGTACCTCTTATCCTTAAACTGAGGAAAAATAAATAACCTATTATTCCAAATCAGGCATGCACATGCACATACATACACACACAGAAAATCTGGACACATTATGGATTACTATTTACATTACCTAAAAAAATCTTGGAATTCCTCCTTTTTGGTAAAGCTCCACCAGATGCCCCTCTTACCTTCTGAAAAGAAAATAAGAGATTGTTAAAATGCAACATGCAGAAGAGACAACGGGGGGAGTTGGGGAGGGAAAGGGTTCTCAGTTGTTAACAAAAGGGGAGAGGAAATACTCAACCTGACCAGAGATTCCAGGATAAACCAGAACTTGACCCAAGTCAATGGAGGTAGGTGAAGGGCAATGCTATTGTTCCACCTGATTATTTTCATCAAATTATCAAGACCACTTCTGGAAAGGGACGTAGAACCGGGGATCAAGGTGAACTAGAAATTTCAACTTCAAACTGGCACATGCTCCCAAAAGGCTAGAGTCCATGCCCAATGATGGAACTATTCTGGAGAGATGGTGGTGGATCCCAGAGGGAAGGCTCTTGTTCCCCTGCTACCCACTGGGTCCCTGTGCTTGGTCCTGGGTATGCACAAAAATTACTGTTGAAAGAGCTAATAAATACTGATTAGCTGTCACTGATATTCTGGTCATATTAAATCTCAATCTAACCTCCCTAAACATTTTGGAGCATCAACTAATGGTTAGTTGCCATGTTAAGCTTCGTGTATTTTCTACCTCTGGTGGAAGTACCTGACAGCAATGAAATAAATGTCCATTCAAGTGGTTAAGCAAAAGAAGTCATTCATTACCTTTCTGACAAAAGGGTTTTACTTTTACAAAAAATTTTACTCTCAAACAGGATTATAAAATTTTTTTTTCAAATGGCCAGAATGATATTTCCACACTGTTTGTTCTCTCAGTTATTAGAAAAGAGTACATTTCCAGCGCACCATGGTGTGCTGGTCAAAGCCTGGCATCTTTTCAAGTGGCCACATGTTATAGCAGCATCAAGGCCTTGCTGCTGCTTTAGTTTGTCCCATTATCAGTCTTAAGTCTCCTTTGCCACATTTTATCATTTGGCATTGAAGAGTGACTCATCTTTGTGATTCTCACATTAAGTTTACAGCTTCTACTATAAGTTTATGGTTCACATCTCAAGCATGTGAATATGATAGAACACATTAGCTCAAAAACCTGTCTCTCCAACTACTCGTACCAAATTCATGTCACCTCTCTTAGAATCCCTCTCCACCAAGGTCTCAGAGCCCCTGCTCCTCTCCCCACCTTGTGCCTGCATCAAAAAAAAGGGATGAAATAAAACCTGTAGGCACATTTAGCAATCTTAGAGTCACTTGAAATCTCCCTACAGAAGTTTATGGCATGCTTTTAACTTTTCAACCTGTCTCCTCCACTTCTGCAGGATGGTAGAGGGAGAAAAGAAGGAGAAGGGCTGCATGAAAACCTGCTAGAATATGAGGTTCTCCTTGATTGTGAGATCCACACCTTAGACTTGGATTAGATTCACTTCCTTACAGGGGAAAAAAAAAAACTAGGTCTTCTTTCCAAAAACCATCACCTCTGTGCCTGCCTCAGTCTCCACTAGAAATCAACAGGGTTTGAAAAAAGGCAACTCCTCAGTCAGCAAACATGACTGTGCCCATGGGTAAGGCTCTATGCTGGCACTGAGGCTGCAAAGTGAATGAAGACACGCTCCATTCCTTGATGAGCCCACGGGCACAGTAGGAGAGCATATATACAAACAGCACTATAGATTCTGGTGAGTATTAAGGGAAGTGTGAAAAAGGTAGGATTACAAGGAGGAAATGACAGTTCTTCTGGGGTGGAAGCTGTGGGCAGAGCTGGTCAGATAAGAAGACCAGCAGGTCTGGCATTGAGCGGCTGCTCAGCAAATATTTATTTAATGGATAAATGGATGGATAATGGATAGATGGATGATGGATGAACGGATGAATAGACGAATGGATGGATAGATAGCTGGACAGATGGATAGATGGAAGATGGACAGGTAGATGAATGGATAAATGGATAGATGGAAGAATGATAGATGGGTGAAGATAAAAATGGATGGATGATGAATGAATGCATGGATGGATGGGGGGATAGACAGGTAGATGGATGGATGGATGGATGGATGGATGGATGGATCAGTGGATGGATGATGAATGGATGGATGGATGGATGGAGGATGGACAGGTAGATGAATAGATGGATGGAGAAATGGATAGATGGAAGAATGATAGATGGATGAAGGTATGAATGGATGGATGATGAATGAATGCGTGGATGGATGGGGGGATGGACAGGTAGATGGATAGATGGATGGATGGATGGATGGATGGATGGATGGATGGATGGATGGAATGGATGATGAATGGATGGATGGATGGATGGATGGATGGATGGATGGATGAATGGATGCATGCATATATGCATGATGGATAGATAGATGGATATGCTGACCACAAGGATACAACAGGTATAAGAGGAATGAGACATCCCAGAGAGGAAAAACAGCATGTACAAAGGTATGAAATCATAATGTATTCCAGGAAGAAGTGGTTAGATATGTCTAGAGCACAAAGCTGACATAATAAAAGTAAGAGTCAGAAAGGCTATAGAGGCCAGATCATGGAAGGCCTTGTAATCAAACGGAAAAGAATTTTGGATTTCATCTTGCAACAAAGGGAGATACAGAGATTTAAGCTTCAGAATGCTACAGATACGTGCATTTGAAAAGATCACTCCAGGTGTACCATGAAGACTGGGTAGGATGGAAGGCAGCAAGTTTGAAGGAAAGAAGATTAGTCAGGAAGCTAAAGCATTAGTCCTTTTAAGGGAAAATGAGCCCTCAGACAAAAACTACAGGGATGGAGAGGACAGGATGGACTTCAGAGCCATTTGGGAGGTCCAGATAACTAGACTTGGTCACCAACCAGCCATGGAATGAAAGCAGAATACAAAATGTCTAGGTCTCTAGAATTTAAGATGAAGGACAACTCTGAGAAAGAGGATTATTCATTGAGTCTGGACACACTGAGCTTGAAGTACCTATGAGGTGTTCAAGTAGGAAAAACCAACTCAGAGTCAGATGGTCAGACTTTGGCTCTGGAAAGATACTGATTAGTAAGTCATGAGTTCAGAGACGGTGATTAAACAAGTAAATGGACAACACTGATGAGGAAGAACAGTTTTCAGAGAAAGATAGTCCAAAGGCACCCTAGGAAGTGTGGATATTTAAGGAATAAATGAATGAAGAGATGCTAGTGAAAGAAAGTCAGAAAAGGCAGCCTAAAAAACAGCAGGAAGCCAGGAAAGAATGGTGCCAAAGAAAGCAGGAGAGGAGCGGTTCCAAGAGGAAAACAAGTTCAAATGCTTGTAAGGCCAAGTAAAATCAGAGCTGAAACATATCCTCCAAGCATGATAAATGAGCGGTCACTGCAGCCCTGGCAGTTTAGTGGATTAGCAGGAAGATCAACTGGATGGCAAAGCTGAACTTCCAGTGAGGTATAGTAGAGATGATGAGAAGTTTTTAGAGACACTTACTTTAGGATGACCAAATGAGGACACTATACAGAGACAATTAGTGGTGTGTTCTTTTTGTTTGTTTCAAGTTTTTATATAAATTCTAACTACTTAACAGATAGTTTCATATTGGCTTCAGGAGTAGAATTTAGTGGTTCATCACTTACACGCAACACCCTGGGCTCATCACAAGTGCCCTCTTTTTTTTTTTTTCAACGTTTATTTATTTTTGGGACAGAGAGAGACAGAGCATGAACGGGGGAGGGGCAGAGAGAGAGGGAGACACAGAATCGGAAACAGGCTCCAGGCTCTGAGCCATCAGCCCAGAGCCCGACGCGGGGCTCGAACTCACGGACCGTGAGATCGTGACCTGGTTGAAGTCGGACGCTTAACCGACTGTGCCACCCAGGCGCCCCTCAAGTGCCCTCTTTAATATCCATCATCTAGATCCCCCATCCCCCACCTGCCTCCCCTTTGATAACCATCAGTTTGTTCTCTATAGTTAAGAGTCTCTTATGGTTTGCCTCCCTCTCTTTTTTTTTCTCTTACCCTATGTTCACCTGTTTTGTTTCTTAAATTCCATATATGAGTGAAATCATATGGTATTTGCCTTTCTCTGACTGACTTGTTTCACTTAGCATAATACACTCTAGCTCTATCCATGTCCTTGCAAATGTCAAGATTTCATTCTTTTCTTAAGGTTTATTTATTTTTTCTGAGAAAGACAGAGACAATGCATGTGAGCAGGGGAAGGGCAGAGAGAGAGGGAGAAAGAGAATCTGAAGCAGGCTCTGCACCGTTAGCGCAGAACCTGACAGGGGGCTTGAACTCATGAAGCATGAGATCATGACCTGAGCTGAAGTCAGACGCTTAACTGAGCCACACAGGTGCCCCAAGGCTTCATTCTTTTTGATGACTAATATTCCATATTCCATATTCCATACATATACTTATGGAATGTATACATATTTATGGAATGTACACATATATACATATATACACACCACATCTTCTTTATCCATTCAGCAATCATTGGACATTTGAGTTCTTTCCATAGTTTGGCTATCACTGATACTGCTGCTATAAAAATTGGGCTGCATGTGTACCTTCCAATCTGCATTTTTGTATCCTTTGGGTAAAAACCTAGTAGCACAACTGCTGGATGGCAGAGTAGTTCTATTTTTAATTCCTTGAGGAAACTCCACACTGTTTTCCAGAGTGGCCACACCAGTTTGCATTCCCACCAACAGTGTAAGAGGGTTCCCCTTTCTTCACAGGCTAGCCAACATGTGCAGTTTCCTGTGTTGTTAATGTTAGCCATTCCAACAGGTATGAGGTGATACCTCATCATGGTTTTGATTTGTACTTCCCTGATGATGAGTGAGGTTGAGCATCTTTTCATGTGTCTGTTGGCCATCTGGATGTCTTCTTTGGAAAAATGTCTATTCATGTCTTCTGCCCATTTCTTTTTTTTTTTTTTTTCAAACGTTTATTTATTTTTGGGACAAAGAGAGACAGAGCATGAACGGGGGAGGGGCAGAGAGAAAGGGAGACACAGAATCGGAAACAGGCTCCAGGCTCCAGGCCATCAGCCCAGAGCCTGACGCGGGGCTCGAACTCAAGGACCGCGAGATCGTGACCTGGCTGAAGTCGGACGCTTAACCGACTGTGCCACCCAGGCGCCCCATTCTGCCCATTTCTTAACTGAATTATTTGGGGGGTTTGGGGTGTTGAGTTTGATAAGTTCTTCACAGATTTTGGATACTAACCCTTTACCAGATATGTTATTTGCAAATATCTTCTCCCATTCCGTTGGTTGCCTTTCAGTTTTTGTTGACTTCCTTTGCTGTGCAGAAGCATTTTATATTGATGAAGTCCCAATAGTTCACGTTTGCTTTTGTTTCCCTTGCCTCCAGAGACACACTGCATAAGAAGTTGCTATAGCTAATGTCAAAGAGGTTACTGCCTATGTTCTCCTCTAGGATTTTGATGGTTTCCTGTCTCACTCACATTTAGGTCTTTCATCCATTTTGAATCTGTTTTTGTGTATGTTGCTAAGTGGTCCAGTTTCATTCTTCTGCATGTTGCTGTCCAGATTTCTCCACACCATTTGTTGAAGAGACTGTCTTTGTTTCCATTAGATATTCTTTCTTACTTTATCGAAGATTAGTTGACCATACAGTTTTGAGCCTATTTCTGGGTTTTCCATTCTGTTCCATTGACCTATGTGTCTGGTTTTGTGCCCGTAGCATACTGTCTTTATCACTACAGCTTTCAAATATAGCTTAAAGTCCGGAATTGTGATGCCTCCAACTCTGCTTTTCTTTTTCAAAATTGCTTTGGCTATTCAGAGTATTTTGTGATTCCATACATATTTTAGGATTGTTTGTTCTAGCTCTGTGAAAAATGCTGGTAGTGTTTTGATAGGGATTGCATTAAATGTGTAGACTGCTTTGAGTAGTACAGACATTTTAACAATATTTGTTCTTACAATCCATGAGTATGGAATGTTTTTCAATTTCTTTGTGTCATCTTTAGTTTCTTTCATAAGTATTCTATAGTTTTCAGCATAAAGATCTTTCACCTCCTTGGGTTAGGTTTATTCCTAGATATTTTATGGTTTTTGGTGCAATTGTAAATGAGATCAATTCCTTAATTCCTCTTTCTGCTGCTTCATTGTTGGTATATAGAAATACAACATATTTCTGTACATGGATTTTTGTATCCTGTGACTTTGCTGAATTTGTGTATCAGTTCTAGCAATTTTTGGGTGGAGTCTTTAGGGTTTTCTACATAGGGTATCATGTTGTCTGCAAATAATTCTTTGCTGATTTGGATGCCTTTTATTTCTTTTTGTTGTCTGATTACTGAGGCTAGAACTTCCAGTACTATGTTAAATAACAATGATGAGAGTGTTGTTCCTGACCATAGAGGAAAGCTCTCAGCTTTTCCCCATCGAGGATGATATTAGCTATGAGTCTTTCATATATGGTCTATATGATGTTGACGTATGTTCCTTCTATCCCTACTTTGTTAAGGGTTTTTATCAAGAATGGATGCTACATTTTGTCAAATGCTTTTTCTGCATCTATTGCAAGGGTAATATGGTTCTTATCCTTTCTCTTATTAATGTGGTATATCACATTGATTGATTTGCAAATATTGAACCACCCCTGAAGCCCAGGAATAAATCCCACTTGATCGTGGTGAATAATTCTTTTAATGTACTGTTGAATTTAATTTGCTAATACCTTGTTGAGAATTTTTACATCCATGTTCATCAGGGATATTGGCCTGTAATTCTTTTTAGTGGGGTCTTGTATCATTTGGGGATCAAAGTAATGCTGGTCTCACAGAATGAGTTTAGAAGTGTTCCTTCCATATCTATTTCTCAGGAACAGTTTAAGAAGAAAAGATATTAACTCTTTTTCAAATGTTTGAGAGAATTCCCCTGGGAAGCCATCTGGCCCTGGAATTTTGTTGGGAGATTTTTGATTACTGATTCCATTTCTTTGTTGGTTACCAGTCTGTTCAAATTTCCTGTTTCTTCCCATTTCACTTTTGGTAGTTTATATGTTTCTAAGAATTCATCCATTTCTTTCAGATTGCACAATTTGTTGGCATATAATTTTGCATAACATTCAATGTTTGTATTCCTATGGTGTTGGTTGTGATCTCTCCTCTTTCATTCATGATTTATTTGGGTCCTTTTTCTTTTTTTTTTTTTTGATGAGTCTGGCTACGGGTTTATTAATTTTATTAATTCTTCCAAAATCCAGCTCCTAGTTGCATTGATCTATTCTAATGGATTTTTTGTTTGTTTCCACATCATTTATTTCTGCTCTAATCTTTACTATTTCCCTTCTTCTAGGTTTAGGCTTTATTTGCTGTTCCTCTTCTAGCTCCTTTAGATATAAGGTTAGGTTGTGTATTGAAGACTTTTCTTGTTTCTTGAGGTAGGCCTGTATTGCTATATAATTACTTCTTATAACTGCTTTTGTGGCATCCCAAAGGTTTTGGGAGGTTGTGTTTTCATTTGCATTTGCTTCCATATTTTCTTTTCTTCTTTAATTTCCTGATAAACCCATTCACTCTTTAGCAGGATGTTCTTTAACCTCCATGTATTTGTGGTCTTTCTAAATTTTTTTCTTGTGATTGACTTCAAGTGTCTCAGTGTTGTGATCTGAAAATATGCATAGTATGATCTCTACCTTTTTGTACTTGTTGAGGGCTGATTTGTGACCTAGCATGTGATCTATTCTGGAGAATGTTCCATGTGTACTCAAAAAGAATGTGTATTCTGCTGAGTTAGAATGAAATGTTTTGAATATATCTGTTAAGCTCTCTGGTCCAGGGTGTCATTCAAAGCCCTTGTTTCCTTGTTGATTTTCTGGTTGGATGATCTATCCATTGCTGCATGTGAGGTTTTAAAGTCCCCTACTCTTATACTGTTATCACTGAGTTTCTTTATGTTTGTTATTAACTGATTTATATATCTGGGTGTTCCACATTGGGGGCATAAATATTTACAATTGTTAGATCTTCTTATTGGATAGATCCCTTTATTATGATATAGTGCCCTTCTTCATCTCTTGTTACAGTCTTTGGTTTAAAATCTAGTTTGTCTGAAAAAATAAATAAATAAAATAAAATAAAATAAAATAAAATAAAATAAAATCTAGTTTGTCTGATATAACTATGGCTAATCCAGCTTTCTCTTGAGGTCCATTAGCATGATAAATGGTTCTCCATCCCCTCACTTTCAATCTGCAGGTGTGTATAGGTCTAAAATGAGTCTCTTGCAGGCAGCATATAGATGGATCTCATTTTTTTATCCATTCTGATATCTTATATCTTTTGATTGAAGCATTTAGTCCATTTACATTCAGAGTTACTACTGATAGATATAAATTTAGTGCCATTGTATTACCTGTAAAGTTGGTGTTCATGGAGATTTTCTCTGTTCCTTTTTAGTCTTTGTTGCTCTTGGTCTTTCTTTCCCACTCAAAGAGTCCTCTTTAATATTTCTTGCAGGGCTGGTTTAGTGGTCACAAACTCCTTTAGCTTTTGTCTGTCTAAGAGTGGTGGTTTTTTTTTTTTTTTTTTTTTTTTTAAGGTGAGGAAAAAGCCAGAAGAGGGAAACATTGAAGAAAAGGGAGTTAAGGAAGGAGCAAGTTTATGAGGAGGAGGAAACAGAGCTGTGAGGACAGACAGAACATAGCTTTCTGCTGGGATGGAGGAACCAGATGCAATGAGTTCCCAGGAGGCAAGACAGGAGTTCAGGAAGTTCCTGTCCAGGGTCCCTGTTTTCTTGGTAAAGTACCAGTCAAATTGTTTTCTAAGGATGGTGAGAGAGGTCGTGGCAGCACCTTGAAGACTGCATCCAGAATCTGGAGTGGGAGAAGGTGCAGGCCAAATTTGCTGGGCAGTGAGTGCGCCCAGCAGAAGGGGGAAGACCAGGAGTCTGACATGGCCCCAGACCATGGTGGTGCAGAATTGCTCACAGTATACACACAGAACCCATGATGATGCTGATGGCATGACTGGCTGGAGCTCTGGGGACAGTTAGGCGAGACAAAGGGCAAAGGATCTTTGAAGGCACTGGTGGTAAGAGAATGTTTCAAGTCATGAGAAGCAGGCTTAACAAACAGAAGCAGTGGCCGCCTGGACAAGTCATGGGCCTGGAAATCTCAAGGAGGGAGAACAACAGAGTGAAATCAGAATAAATGAGTGACAGAGCTCAACTGAGAGAAGGTTGTAGTCAGGGAGTGAAATATTTAACTGAAGACTTCAGAGGCAGAGTTAACCATGTGAAATTACCACCATTCTGCAATTGTGCCACAAGCTTAGTGAGCAAGTTATTTCAAGCTTCTGGGCCTCAGTTTCATTCCCCACCCCACCCCAGTTTCCTAAAACTTCATCATTTTATACTAAGACATCTGTTCAGGACAAAGCGGACCTCATAAGAATTGCTATGCCCCACATAACAGGAGCAGTGAATGTAAATCATGTAATATCGGGCCAATATTAGACTATTTTAATCACTGAGGTGATGGCTTATCTGACCTCCTGGCCTCTCTTCCTCCTCTTCCTCCTACTCTGCCCACTGTCCAATTTTGGGATCTCTCCTTTGTCTGGAACTTAAACAGAGAATATATTAGGCAGGCTAGCATGAACGATTAGATGAACCTCAAATCAGCACTGACTAGAAGTTCCAACAGTCTACTAGCTATTAGGACTAAAAGCTGAATAGTGTCACTAAGTATAAAAATCAATACTTGAAAATTAATAACATCCCCAAACATCATCAATAACCAATTAAAATATAGTAAGTAAAAGTTAGCAGTAACAATAGTTACAAAAATTACAGAGCATTTAAGAAAATCTTACAAAATGCAAGCTCTTTTACCGAAAATTACAAAATATTACTGAAGGAGACAAAAGAGAACTGAATACTGAACTCATTGAATACTCATTCAATAAATATTTATGAAGCACCTACTGTGTGTTGGGACAGCTAAGTGCTGAGGGCACAGAACTGAACAAAACAGACAAAAATCCCTGCCCTCGTGGAGCTTAACCAATGCTATAGATTATAATCTACAAATTCAATGTGATCCTGATCAAAATCTCAACAGGATGTTTTAAACTAGATGAACTGATTCTAAAATCTGTATAGAAAAATAAATTTCTGGGGCGCCTGGGTGGCGCAGTCGGTTAAGCGTCCGACTTCAGCCAGGTCACGATCTCGCGGTCCGTGAGTTCGAGCCCCGTGTCGGGCTCTGGGCTGATGGCTGGGAGCCTGGAGCCTGTTTCTGATTCTGTGTCTCCCTCTCTCTCTGCCCCTCCCCCGTTCATGCTCTGTCTCTCTCTGTCCCAAAAATAAATAAAAAACATTGAAAAAAAAATTAAAAAAAAAAAGAAAAATAAATTTCTAAACCCAGGAAAGTTCTGGAAAAAGTGTTTGTACCACCAGATATCAAGGCTGGCCACACCAATGCAGATTCAGAAAAATAAGATCAATAGAAAAGAACCAAGAGCCCCAAAGCAGACCCAACTATGAATGGCAAGTTAAAATGTACAAAAAGAAAGGACAGATATCATATGTTTTCACTCATAAGTGGAACTTGAGCAACTTAACAGAAGATCATGGGGGAAGGGAAGGGGAAAAAAATAGTTACAAACAGAAAGGGAAGGAGGCAAACCATAAGAGACTTAAGAGAATAAATGGAGTGGGGATAGGAGAATGGGGGAGAGGGGAAAATGGGTGATGAACACTTAGGAGGGCATTTGTTGGGATGAGCGATGAATCATGGAAATGTACCCCAAAAACCAAGAGCACACTTTACACACTGTATGTTAGCCAATTTGACAACAAATTATATTAAAATAAATACATAAAATAGTTTTAAATGAAAAAATAAATAAATAAAATATACAAAAAGATGATACTATAAATCATTTAGAAAGATTGCACTAGCCTACCACAGCAGGAAAACTGGTTTTCAGTATGGAAAATAAAAAACAGATTCCCATACTTCACACAAATACAATAAACTACAGATGGATTAAAATCCAAAAATGCTAAAACACACATATGCTCATGCAAATACACATGCACTTCAAAAAAAAGTATTAAAAGAAATACTGTTAAGACCTTGAGTTGGGAAATAATTTCATAGATAAGATACACAAGGCACAATTCATAAGAGAAAAGGTTAATAAATCTAACATTGAATTCAAAACTTCTGCATAAAAGAATTCATAAATGAAGCAAAAAGATAAGCCATAGACCATAAGAAAACAGGAAAATCAGAGAAGAAAAAACCAGAATGGCCAATAAACACATATAAAGATGTTCAACCCTCACAAAAGGAAATGCCAGTTATTTAGATGCCACTTTACAACCGTCAGATTGGCAAAAATCAAAAGTCTGACCAAGTGTTGATGGGGGGTGGGAAAACAGGAATTGCTAATCAGTGCAGACAGAAGTAGAAATTGAGTGCAACCACTCTGGGGAAAGATTTAGCAATACCTAGCAAAAATGAAAATAAGTACCTCTACAAGCCAGCATTACCACTTTGAGATATACTTATTTCCAAAATAAATCTTACACATGTACCCCCGGGAGAAATGTATAAAAATGTTCATTGTTGCACTATTTGTAGAAGCAAATAAAAAAAGGAAACAATCTAAATGGTCATTAATAGAACAAAAGAATAATAAATGACAAGGTACTCACAAGAGGGAATAACAAACAAATAATAAAATGAAGTAAGTACATTCAGGCACATCGCAACATGAATAGGTTTCAAGAACAATGTGAAAAGATAAAGCTCTACACAGAATTATAAGTAACAGTATGATAGTATGTATCTACATCTTTAAACCATATAAAGTCATTCTACATATTGTTCATGACTATCCATAAGTAAATAAAATAGAATGACCTATATAGGAACGATAACAAATTTGCAGCCATGGTTACTACTGGAGAGGGAAACAAAAGGGACTTGAACTTTCAGGAAAGCTCTTTCTCTCGCTCAAAACAAAACAAAACAAAACAAAAAAATCTGAAGCAAAAATATCCAAATATTTTTTACTTGTGATTTTTGCATTTCTGGCATTATTTTGTGTACTTGTCTGTATTTTTTTGCTTAACTTTTTTTTCATTCAGTCGATCCATGTCTTCTTAACACCAATCAGAAATTCAGAGGAAGAGAAAAATTAAACTGAGTTACACAGGGTTTGGGGAAACCTGTGAATTTCTGCAAAGGGTCCCATTTTTGTTTCCCATCCTCAAAAGGAATGAGAAGTCATGTGGGCACAGTAAACTCTCCATGTGATAAACCACACCACGACAATGCCACAGGAAAGATATCAAGGCCAGTTCTCCAAACGTGCAGCTCACCTCTCGCACATGTCTTTTCAGGTGCATGTATACACTCTGTCCAGTTTTTCGAAAATGTCTTTCAACATGTTCCCTTCCAAAGGCCAAAAATGTATTCATGCATACATAGAGTCCACCTTCAGAATTCTAGAAGAAAGAGACAGGTCACAACATTAGCCAAGGATATCTCGCCAAGTCATTTAGATAAAGAAAAGGGAAGGGAAAGAGGGCAAATGATGAAGACAAAGCCCAGCAAAAGGCCACCTGGCTGTTGTAGTCATCTGCAATGACCCTCTGAGGCTCCACAGCCACCCACAGCATCAGCGTCTGCCCCAAACCTGGATTCCAGGTGCTCTGGACAGCTGCTCACAATCTCCCAGTCAGGCAAGAGCCTCAGAGGGCCTGGGAAATAAACATGCTTGTCGGACTCTCCAAACTTGGGTACGGGACCATAAGGGAAACGAGAAGCTTGGCCAGTGAAACAACTACCACCACGGCAATCCTGTCTCATCATTCTCCCTCCCTGATCAGTGCAAGTCTCCAGGAACATAAAGTTTTATATTCTTTTAGCAGGGGTTCTTCGATTCAAAGATATTCTTCTCTTCCTTCAATGACACAGAATATCTGACCGTACCCATTATAAATTAGGATAATTCAATAAATCAATAACTTAATGAGTAAATAATAAAGGATAGAGCCCTCTAATAATCCTAGCTACATATTTTTGCACGCCTGATATGTGCCAGGTGCTTCTCATGTATTATTTCTAATCCTAACAATACTACAAGCTGCTTATTATTATTTCCATTTGACAGTTGAAAAAAAGAATTAAGGGGGCATCTGGGTGGTTCAGTCCGTTAAGCATCCAACTTTGGCTCAGGTCATGATCTCACGGTCCGTAGTTCAAGTACCACATCGGGCTCTATGCTCACAGCTCAGAGCCTGGAGCCTGCTTCAGATTCTGTGTCTCCCTCTCTCTCTGCCCCTCCCCTGCTAATGCTCTATTTCTCTCTCAAAAATAAATAAAAATTAAAAAAAATTTTAATATTTAAAAAAAATTTTTTAAGAATTAAGGATCAGTCACTTGCCCAAGTTCTCACAGCATGGAAATGTCAGTTAAATTGACTCTATTTCTCTTTGCAGCCTTCTATGCCACATTTCAAATATTATTTAATTACAGACACCCTGCCACAATGAACAGTCAAGGATATTGTTCACAGTTTAGATACTTGATTTTCCATGCCAATTTCATCTCTCCTTTTTCTCTCACTTTGCTTAACATGCATCTCTCTAAATTTTGCCTATAAAATCAACCACCTTTTCCTCAATGAAACTGGATTCTTATTAAGCTCTCATTAGTCTCGCCTCGCCACATAATTTTAAAAAGCAAATTTTTTTAAAAAACCTGTCAGAATTGATAGCAAGCACCTGTCAAAATTCCTTACATTACATTTTAGTAGAGCACAAATTCAACATCAAAACAGGCATTGATGTTCACTACAAATATATGAAAAATAATTTGTAAGTTCCAGTAACTCAAGATTGTTTATTTTTTTAATTTCTAATAAAATTCCCCAACACTATATGGTTTATAAGCCAGACATAAAGGAGTCTTATCACAATGAGGATATTACAACAGCATCAGTTCAAATATGTGTCTATTATTGTAGCAAATACATTGCATAAGGCAAGAAAAGGAAAAAAGCATAAAGATCACAAAGAAAGAAGTAAACTGGGTCTCAATTTGCTGATGACATTTACTCTATATGGAAAATCCTTAAAAATCTAAAAACTACTAACGAGTAAAACTAATACATGAATTTAGCCAGGTCACAGAATACAGATTTATAGGCAAAAATCAATTGCAAGTTTACACTCTGGAAACAAACACTTGCAAATTAAATTTTTTTAATTTGACTATAAAATAGCATCCAGAAAACTCAGTTATTTAGCTGGTGCTTCTGGATAACTGTTTCCCTTTGAAAGAGATCATTTGAATAAAACTAGAAAAGTTCTTCAACTGGAGGCATATTACATTCACTTGATCATCAAATTAAATATTTTCAAATGTTTTTTTTTAAAAATAGGTGTTTTTTGCATAGTCATAACCCTTAAAAAACTTGTTATCATTATAATGGCCAGTTATTCATTAAGCCCATTAAATTGAGCACCACAGGGGCGCCTGGGTGGCGCAGTCGGTTAAGCGTCCGACTTCAGCCAGGTCACGATCTCGCGGTCCGTGAGTTCGAGCCCCGTGTCAGGCTCTGGGCTGATGGCTCAGAGCCTGGAGCCTGCTTCCGATTCTGTGTCTCCCTCTCTCACTGCCCCTCCCCCGTTCATGCTGTCTCTCTCTGTCTTAAAAATAAATAAACGTTGAAAAAAAAAAAAGTTTAAAAAAAAAAATTGAGCACCACATATTGTGATTTTTAAAAAAAAAAATAACACTTCCATTCTCTTCCAATAAAATGGAACCCAATCAAAAGAATTCAAACCAGAAGATATACCAGGGAAAATATGAGATTTGTAACCAGGGTCCTGAACTACCACTAATTAGCTCTGTGGCCTAAGACAGGTTGTCATTCAGTCTCTGAGCTTCAGGATTCTCCTTTACAAGCATGGCTGCAGCAATAATTCCCACCTCACATGGTTTCGTCAAGTTCAAAGAGGATGAGATACATTCAATACTATAATGCATTCATAGCAATTATTTATTATGAGCTACAGGTCTGTGCGCTACACGTATCTCCTATTAGCTCAATCATTTTATAATTGGAGGAAACAAGGAAGAAAACAGTGAGCCAGTCAGCCACACAGGCTAGGGGCAACAAATATTAATCTATCAGAAAAATATGTTAAGCAACGAGCAGGAGAACCAAGAAACCAGCAAACAGAGGAAGAAAAACGTTCAAGTGCAGCATTTTTCTGGAGAAAAAAATACACGATAGCTATATAATGCAAGAGTTTATAAAGTAATCTCTAAAATAATCACAAGGTCTTTGCTAATTTCATTGCCAAGACTTCTTGACTTCTTAGGAAATTTGATAAAAATTTAATATACCCCAAACATTCGTTCTCAGTCTGGAGTCACTTGATACTGTCACAAAGTCAATAATCAGAGAGGAAAATGCTTCAGCACTCACAGACAAATGGCCCCACATAGGAAAGGATTCTATTACAAACAACCATGGGTCTCCTCCATCTGACACATGCTGGCCTCTGAAGCAGTATGTGCCTGTCCACTAGGGGCTCTGAGATGGAGGCACTGCCCACAGGACTTGCCAGCAGTACAAAAGCTTCAGGACACAGTGAGACACAAACCCCCTCAAAGCTACCCCATACAGAACAAACACACACTTTAATCTAATGGTCTAACGTTTTCTTCCCTCCTGCCTTATTAATGTCTAAACAGTGGCCCTATAAGACACTTTATTTTGCATACAAAGACAGTACTCCATGCTATGTGCTCTGAACAGCTTCTTTCACTAATGATGACCAGTGTATGCTAACAAGTCTATCCCTCCCGTTTCCTCTGTGACCAAAGCACAGAGAATAGTTTTAGAGCCTGGGATCAGAGCTGAGCTAACTGATTCTTAGTTTTCAAACCCTCAACCTCGTGTCTTAACCAGCCAAGCCCCCACTAAGATTACTGCCCCGGAAAATACCCGTAAAGCACTTGCCTTCCTGTGGCCAAGAGTGCAGCCATGAAATCGGGCAGGACCTTCCTTCATATAAGCACTGTGTCAAAACTGCGGAAACTAGGATCACATCTTGGTTTTTGTAATAATGTTGGCAGAGTACACACACTGCACTAGATTGTGAAGACTTGGGGGGGGGGGCTCTCTCTTAATGTCCTTCATCTCAAGATTTGATGCAATATGTCTTTAGAAAAAAATTTTTTTTAATGTTTAAAGAAAAAAATCATTGTTAGAAAACTACCAACGAACAATGAAATACAACTCAAAGAATATCAGGGCAGAATACAAAATAATACTTTTCTCAAGTCATGGTGGTAGAGTGCTTATTAAACCAGATTACAGGGCGCCTGGGTGGCTCAGTTGGTTAAGCGTCCGACTTCGGCTCAGGTCATGATCTCACAGTCTGTGGGTTTGAGCCCCGCATCGGGCTCTGTGCTGACAGCTCAGAGCCTGTAGCCTGCTTCAGATTCTGTGTCTCCCTCTCTCTCTCTGTCCCTCCCCTGTTCATGCTCTCTCTCTCTGTCCCAAAAATAAATAAATGTTAAAAAAAAATTTTTTAAACAGATTACAAATGAAATTCATATATATTGCATTAATATTTTAAATAAATGGTAGCATATGAATAGAGATTCCAAAAACACATTCTGTGGTAACTGCTTAATATATATCAAACCACAAGAAACGCAAAAATAAGGGGAAATCACTAATAAAAGTTATTGGGGAAGTTAGATACCAGTATACAATAAAATTAACCTAGATCCACATCTTATGCCAAACACTGTATGTAATAAGGTCCAGAGAGCTCTAAGAGATAAGCATTTAAAAAGCTAGAAATGAGCAGAATAGCGTATTTTATCCCACTTATGAGGGGGAAATAATTTCTGGCCGTGAAAATACAGGATAGAAAGATGGCGTAATTGAGTATAAAAATGTAAACACTAATGAACAAGTTTTATACCACATAATATAATGAAACAAATAGAAAACCAATCATCACAGAATGAGGAAAGATGACAAGTACAACGAAGAAAAGTTTATATCCAAGCTATGTAAAAACTGATAAAGTCACAAGACGTCAGCATTCAGGTTCAACTTGGTAAGTTTTTCTTTTAAGATCATTTAGTTTTAACTGTGAGAAAATATTAAAATCAAATCATCACATCCTCACTACGTCCTGAAGTAATAAGCATAGTAAAACAATCTCAGGGCAGGGGCGCCTGGGTGGCTCAGTCAATTAAGTGTCAGACTCTTGGTTTTGGCTCGGATTGTGATCTCACGGTTTTGTGAGTTCGAGCCCCACATCGGGCTCCAAGCTGACAGTGTGGAGCATGCTTGGGATTCTCTGTCTCCCTCTCTGGCCCTCCCCAACTTGCGCTATCTCTGTCTTTCTCAAAATAAATCAATAAACTTAAAAACATTTAAAAAAAAAATCTCAGGGCAAGTATATGCCTACTAAACCAGCAGAAAGTATGAAAACTACAAAGCCTGAAGCCACAGAGAAAACCTGGATGGAGTCTCACAGTATAAATCGGTTCCATCCTTCTAGAGATCAATCCAACTGTGACTCTTTGACACAGTTATTTCTCCTTTGGGTACAGACTTCAGGAAACCAAAATAAAGAGAAAAGAAAGCTAATTTGCACAAAATATTCATAGATACACTGTTTATAATAGGAAAAAGAGCTCCCAAACAAAGGAGATAAAATATGTGGCATATAAACAAAGCAAAATGCTATAACGTTATTTAAATTGACATATTACGAAATATGTGTAATGTACACAGAACATAAGTATAGAATTGTGCATAATTTGCACAGAAAAATAATGTTCATGAAAAAAAATACATGCTGATGACAGGGAGGAAAGAGAAGAGAAGAAGGGAAGTCTGTTCATTGACCAAGACCCAAAATGAAACTGGAATGTGATCAATGTTTTATATTTAAGTTCTTGACCTTGGGACTCACAGCCTTACCTCCTGTTACCTTTGAGCTTGGTCTAAAGAGGCGTTTGTCAAACTACTGTCATGAAGAACCAGGTTGTTTTCTGTTGTGTTTTGTTTTGTTTCTGTTCATTAAGGAAAGATATGTGGTCCCACTGCACATGACTAGACCCTGGCTCAGCCAGATATGAACTTGCTCCCACGTGTAAGTCCCACAAAACCCAAACGGGTCTATATGCTGTCCAAACAAACTAATCCACTGCTCACATGCTTGGATGTGGCTACAATGTCAAGTTGCTATAGAAATTACTAAATGCTTACTCTCAATGTTTGTACTTCTCTCTTGGCACCAGTCAGCTGACCACACTTGAGTAGCATTGGTCTAGAGCTAGTGGCTGCCAAGTCCACACCCCATTCTTAGAACTGCCCAGTTCTGGAACGGGGCAGTTCTAAGAATGTGTCATGGTGAAGAAAGTGTGACTTCAAGGACCTTCAGAGACACCAAGCCTTCAGAGCAGCCCACATCAAAACTAGCTACACACACCGATGATGCCTTCACGACTGTACAAGTGCCCCCGATTCCACGCCTGTCCACTTATCCACCTGCCAGCCTCTGCCCATGACCACATCTCCTGACTCCTCACCCAGTGCTGCCGGTCCTGACCTTCAAATCCGTTTTTATTTCAGAACCGTTAGCATCTCACTCACTGAAATCTACAGCTGTGAGAAACCCATGCTTCCTTCATTTGAGGCCACTACGTTCAGAAGCTGAATCACACGTTCACTCCTTAAGGGTAGGGAAATCATGTCACATTCATTACTAAATTCCAACAACAGTACTCTCTGGGGCAGAGCAGAACTGAACAAACATATGGAATGAGTGGAAAAGTTTGTGTAGTTATCTCTCACTCGGCTACATAGTTTAGTCTCTCTCTCAAACTGATCCTCAATGTCCTTCTGATTTGGATTTAAAACACTTCAGAGCACAGGCTCCATCTCAAGTCACTAAACAATGAGGATCACCAAAAGAAAACAGATGACCGTGCATAGAAAAACAGCCTCAGGTGGCTCAGTCGGTTGAGTGACCGACTTCGGCTCAGGTCATGATCTCACAGTCTGTGAGTTCGAGCGCCGCATTGGGCTCTGTGCTGACAGCTCAGAGCCTGGAGCCTGCATTGGATTCTGTGTCTCCCTCTCTCTCTGCCCTTCCCCCACTCATGCTCTGTCTCTCTCTGTCTCAGAAATAAAAAAACATTTAAAAAAATTTGTTTAAAAAGAAAAACAGCCTCAGGCGCCTGCAGGAACGCTAGGTTTTCAGGTTTGTTCGGTTAAAGTCAAGCCCTTGGCAGCTTGGACACTTGAACCCCATTACCCCAGCTCTCCTACTTTCTGTGACCAAGCCAGCCTCCTTGGCTCTTCAGGACTGTGACTGCCATGTCCACACCCTATCCCACCTTGGACCCTATCTGGCCCCTGCTTCCAGAGGTCACCCAGCCCAGAATGACCAATATGCGCTTCCCTGCCTGTTTTTAGCTAAATAAGATTCTAATTAGCATTTTCATGATGCACTAAACAGAAATGTGACCAATGTGTAACACTTGATTTAGAAACCTGAATTCACAAGGAAGTCAAGAAATACCACTCAGGGCTTCTCTGAAGTTCTATAATGATTCCCATGACAATTCTCCCACCTCACAATCAAAGAGAGAGGAGCAACATTAGAAGCCCATATGTTGTTTAATTGCACTCTTCAAAGCATGTCAATATAAATACGATGGATACATAGCTGTTCATTTATTACTTTACATTGTATTATCCTATATGCCGTTCAGAAGTAACATCAAGAACGAAGTCACCTTTTTTTATACCGCTGCCATTTAAAAGAATATTAAAACTGAGGTGAATATAAAGGTCAAGGTTACATGTTTTCAGAATAGCAAGTGAACAGTCATTTTAAATAAAAATACACCACATTGTCAATCAGTAGGTGTTCAGAGAACTTTGTTTACGATGGTGTGTTCTTGGAGACTTGGAGACCAGCCTCCGCTGGAAGACAGGAAGGGAGAGTGAGCCTGTGTGAACAGTGCACTCAGGAAACAGAGTCGCTGCGTAACACTTGTTTTTATAACCACTGAACAGTGTGGAAAACAAGCGGTCATTGCCGCAAAGAGAAACATGATGTAGGTAGATGGAGTCACAACAAATCCACGTCCAGGACAAATTACATACTAACACCCAGGAAGACTGTGACTCACACACGCATGCAAAAGGCAGATGAAAAGGACAACACAGTATTTTCTAGAACACTGATTTTTTTTAAAGCAAAGAAAAAGAAATCAACTGACAAGCTGCTTGTAACAGTAAAAGGAAATAACCTGAATGCCCAAGTATGTGGTACATTCATGAAATATAACACTCCTCAGCCATTAAAATTGATTTGTAATGAGTAATTCCTGATATAGGAAAAGCACATGGTATTTCTGAGTGAAAGAAGCAGGTAACAAACCTGTATATGACGTTACAATGGACACAACATGCATGCACTACACGGCATGCGATGTTATCTCAGCATGAAGAGATGATGTGGGATTGCTTTCCTCATGTTGTCTTTTGGCATTTTCTCATTTTTCTTCAGAAAAAATGATTCCTTTTTGGGGGCAACTGGACGGCTCAGTTGGTTAAGCATCTGACTCTTGACTTCAGCTCAGGTCATGATCTCACAGTTTGTGAGATCGAGCCCCGTGTCAGGTTCCACACTCTGCTTGAGATTCTCTCCCTCCCTCTCCCTTTGCCCCTCTCCCACACATGCTCTCTCTCAATCTCTCAAAAAAAATTGATTCAGGGGTACTTGGGTGGCTCAGTTGGCTAAGTGTCCGACTTCAGCTCAGGTCATGATCTCACAGTTCGTGAGTTTGAGCCCTGCATCAAACTCTGTGCTGAAAGCTTGGAGCCTGGAGCCCCCTTTGGATTCTGTGTCTCCCTCTCTCTCTGTTCCTCCCCAGCTCACTCTCTCTGTCTCTCTCTCAAAAATACATAAACATTAAAAAAAATTAATTGATTCATTTTTAATAGTAAAAAACAATAAAATTTTCCTTAATTAACTATGTTTAGAACCAAATATACGTACACATAATAGAACAAATGCTCCCTTTTCTTAACCCAAGCTTTCCTTAGGCTTTAACAACCAACTTCATAGCTTTAAGAGTCTGTATCTTCTTGCAACTCACAATAAAAGTGTGACCTGAAAAAACTAAGAGATTATTTCAAAAGCTGTAGGTAAGGAAATTTGGGAACACACAATAAAAGAGGTGATGAGGAATATAATCTCAGGGAGACAGATGAGAATGTAATTACAACAAAAAAATGAAACAAATCAAGGACACTGTACCCCAGCTCAGGTAGACACCATGCATGTTTACAGAAGGGAGATAGAGATATCGTCTGTGTGAAGGGCAAAACAGCTACAAAAGAGAATGAAGCTGTGATGCCTTCTCTGGGGGCAAGAGAAGTTGGTGGGGTGTTGAGCAGGAGGCGTTTATTCAGCAGAGAGAGAGAGAGAAGCATAGTTGGTGCTCTGATGACATGTAATCCTACTAAAAGATCACTCTGGCTACCGGAGGGATCTATAGGGTGGGGGTCAAGAGAGTATATGGTCATGAGGCTATGCAATCTAGACCCACGCTACCACTGGCCACATGTGAATATTTAGATCTAAATTAAGTTAAATTAAAAGTTCAGTTTCTTAAACACACTGGCCACATTTCAAGTGCTCAATAGCCACATGTGGCTAGGGCTTACCATATTGGACAGTGCAGATACAGAACAACTCCATCATCACAGAAAGTTCTTTTAGACAGTCCTTGTCTAACTAAGTAAGGCAAGATGGTGGCTTAGCCTGGGGGAGGTGGCAAGAGGTCAGGGAAGGGGACTCATAGCAGAGATGGGGAAACTTTGGCAGATGCAGGTTATAATTTTAGGATAGAACCCATAAGCAAAGAAGATGGATTAGATTGTAGGGGTTTGTGGGAAAGAGCAGGATCAAGGACAGTTCCTGTTTTAACTCTTAGACTCGTAAGACTACCCACCTCTCTCTGCTCAACTCTTGCTTCCATCAAGCAACCACCTGTCTATTAATTCTGCCCTGCAGGTACTTCCATATATCTGAATGGTAGATATAAATATTCCAATGACCAGAGCACAGATTCCCAATACATTCTGGCTTCTAGAGCAAAACAAACAGACAAGAGTTTGTAAGTGCAAAAACTAAGTGCAGGCAGATGGGAAACAAATGTGCAATAAGAAAGTAAAACAAGGTTCCAGAGCAAGGGCAGCCAGCATGCAATCCACAGAAAGCAGAAATGTGATGGTAAAAAAAAAAAAAAAAAAAGCACTGTCAAAAAATTGTTCACCAGTAGAACAGAACTTCCAGAATGCAATATTTGCAAACTGTAAAACCTTGCTTCCAACGGCAAATCCACTGAAATAAAATTATCCAAATAAATTAAGTAGAAAAAACCAAATGCATATAATCCCAGGAGAGTGTAGGTCTCTCTGCTGAACATCGATAAATCATGCCTGTAGCCGTGAAGTGTTAAGAAAAACTAGAAATGTTGATGCAGTGATGATTCTTCCAGTTTGCTCCCACTTTGACGTTTTCCTCTCTGCAGAGGGCTCCCACGTATGCCTCAGAGCCATGCAGCCAACCCAGACAGCTAAAGGCAGAGTTCAAAGAGCTACATTCTGACACACCACAAATTTACTGTTCCACTGAAGCGTCATGTATTAACTTTTTTCCTAAGGATAAAACCAAATGCTTGCTCTGGGTATTTGGAGCAATGAGGATGCTGTCACCAGAACGGCTGGGGAAGGGTTAGGGCAAGGCTTGTGGAGCAGCTACTATGATGCTCATAGGACACATGGGCAGAGTAAAAATCATCAGAGTGAAGACACTGAGGTGAGCGTCCTCAGCAGTGCTAAACTGAAGCCACGATCCACCTAAGTAGTTCCCAGCTGACACACAAGAAGAGAAAATGTGAAACTACCTTGTCAAAGGTAAAAACCTTTTATACTCATTTCTTCTCATTTTTAAAAACAGATGGCTTTCTTCAGGATGCATTTCCCCTGACAAACTCTATTAAATGTGAGGATTAGGTTTCCAGGAGAACCCATAAAAGTCCATCACGATGAGCTGGATTTGAGTATAATAGCGCTGAACAGAATACCCCCTGTCCAAGGAAGCCAGCACACCTTCACGTCCAAGGCTTCTGCTGTAGGGCAGAACCTCATGCAGAATTGCCAAGTACGGGATGTCTCTCCTTGGCAACCCCAAGACCCTATAAATACCCATCTCACCTTCTTCTCAGAAGGATCCCTGCCACGAAATCCCACTAGAGAGGTAGATAACATTAAGTAGGTTTAATGGGAAGCCATGTTTATAACAACCCTGCAAGGTAGGTACTACAGAGACAAAGGCCCGGAGAAATTCAATGAAAGTAAGGCACCAGCTGAAGTCATGCTGCTACTCAGTAGTAACAGTGCAGGGGGGAGGGGTGGAACCCAGGCCAGTCTGGCCCTCCACATGCTGCCTGGTGCAACAGAGAAGCAGATGCTGTTTTGGTGGCAGGAGCTAGGTGGGCAGCTGTCAGTAAGCACACGCCACCACGGGAACTCGGAGAAAAGAGCAGTTTCTTCTTTTTTTTTTACCAAAGCTGTTTCATTCCAGGAAAGCAGACCAGGCAGGCAAAGGAGAGCACACGAGTAGGTGGCTTGTGCCAGGTGTTCTGCCATGCTGTCCTGAAGGGGAGAAGAGAGGCTTCGGCAGGCCCTGCCATCTCCACTTCCCAAACTCGGAAGAACGGCTGGGGTCCCCGGGAGATGGCTGCTCCAGGCTGACAGCTCCCTGACCAGACAGCAGCGACACCCAACGTGCTGGGGTCCAAGACCCTGGCGAAGCAGCTGCAGGCTCTGGCGGCCCCACGGCTCACCCACCCTCATCAACTGATGTCCAGCTACTAGGCTGGATCTGTCAGTGATCCCGCTGCAGGCCTAGACATATAGTGCACATCAGCTGGGGCTCCTTCCAAAGCTTCAGGCTGGAGACTCAATGGCAGAACCTACCTAAATGGCACGTCCAAACGAGCAATTCAGCAGCTGTACCTAAAGGATACAATAGGTGAATTACTCTCACCCTTGACCCCTGCCTGCTCCTCTTTCCTCCTGGCCAGTCAATCCACAAATCCCACTAATAGACCACCAAACCTATTTCTTTTTTTTTTTTAAGTTTATTTATTTTTGAGAGACAGAGAGAGAGAGAGAGAGGAAGAGAGAGAGAGAATCCCAGGCAGGTTCCATACTGTCAGTGCAGTCCCATGCAGGACTCTGTCGCTCAAACCGTGAGGTCATGACGTGAGCCGAAGTTGGACCTTAAAATGACTGAGCCACCCAGGTGCCCCTAAGCCTATTTCTAACAGCTGCTGGGACAGAGACATCTGTGTCCTGGTCACCACTGTGTAGCCACACCCAAAAAATTAACCAAGACCAAAAAAGCAACCTTTGGTTTGATTAGGAGAAAGTTTCCATAAGTGCAACTCACAAGAGCTATTCGCCTCTAGGCCAATCGCCCATGGAGTCCATATGGGGCAGATTTACTCTAGTGATTTTATTTCATAAAACAGTAAAGTCTGCATGTATTCCATCTATGACTGCTCATGCAACGTGATTATCTGTTCAGATTTCTAATTCCTGGAGGACACAGGGCCCCAAGCTCCTGAGTTTCTCCACGCAGTACTCCCCCACCTGACTGACCATCTCACCTACCTCATGTATGCCTTTGATACGCTCCTTCTGTCAGGCTCCAGGCCTCGAAGTCACCTCCAGCTCCTTCCACGCCTTCACCCACCGCATATTCGGTCACTAAGCTACACTGATCAAAATTTCTGAGTTTGTTCCCGCCACCCTGCCATCTCTAGCCCCACTGTCATCACCCCAATGAAAGTACCCACCCCCAAAACTACAGGAGCCCTAGCTCGATCCACGTTCAAGCTCTCCCCACCTCTCAACCTCACTTCTCACTCCACTTCCAGGACAGCCACAGCAAATAACCACTGTCCCCTAGCTCATAACTGGCCAGCCCATCCGGCCTAACCTTACAAGACCCACCATTACAAGCCACAGAGGATTCAGTCCTGCTTTCCAGTCTCCCCCTCTTCCTTACATGTGTGCGGAACTCGGTCCCAGCTCCGTGCCTCCGTCCCCTCCTCCCACAAAATGCCACTTTTTCAGATCCCATCCAGGTGTCCAGACCAGTAACTTTGCCAGATTTTACTGATTATTCATTCTCATGTCTGAAATCTCCATACATTACAAGTGCCATGTTATTTAAAACTTAAATACCCTATTTAGTGCTGCAGGGTCTAACCTCCTGACACATCAGGGCTTAAGTCACTTCTGTGTCATATACCAGTCTTTGAACAAGTCCCTGAACAAGCTACCTAACCTCTCTGACTCTCAGTTTCCTCTTCTGTAAAAAAGAGTAACAATAGTAGTTATAATTTACAAGCCAGTTACTATTGTAATTAAATGAGATGTATATAAAAGTACCCACTACCGTGTTTGACACCTAACAGATACACAAAATTGGCACTCATATTCCACCATGCTAGAAACATCCATGCCATACCCATCTTTACTGTGGTCCTATTTCCCTCCTAAATACTCAAACTCTCCCAGGGCAGTGCTACATGCATTGTAGGTTCTAAGTAAGTATTAATGCTTGCTAATTAACACAAAACTTTTATTTAATTAATTAATTTATTTTGAGAGAGAGAGAGACAGAGAAAGCCCAGGAGCACAAGCAGGGGAGGGACAAATAGAAAGAATCCCAAGCAGGCGCTGCACTGTCAGTGTGGGGCCCGATGTGGGGCTCGAACTCATGAACCGTGAGATCATGACCTGAGCTGAAATCGTAAGTCAGACACTTAACTGAATGAGCCACCCAGGTGCCCCCAAAACATTCTATTTTTAATCTCATCACAGGAAGCACATACTATTGTGTACCTCAAGCAACATCTCTAGTCTGCAGGCATGTTCAGATTCATTCAATTCTGGTCATTATTGTATTGACCTCCTGTTCCAGCCCTAAAAATAGCTGCTCTTGTTCCCATCTTCCCTATGCACGGGGACAAGGGGAGTCCTGGGCTGACGGCCCACAATACTGGACGTGAGCAGCAGCACAGATGCCTGAGCTACATCCACAGAGACCAGCCCTCCTGTCACTTCCCTCAGGGCCACCATGTGTGAACACCTCTACCAAGATCCCTGTGGCATCTAGAATCACAACACACAAAACACTCAGCAAGTACCCAAGACAATTTTCCCTAGCTTGACAAGGGTCAAGCTTACAACTTTTCAGATTATAATATGACAGAATAAATATATGGTATTGGTTAATTTTAATAACATTTTTTATTCCAAAAGATATGCTCATGATTCTTAAAAAATAGGAGGAAAAAGGGACAGATGCAGCATGACTAGCACAGGTCTACAAATGGCACAGTCTTCTGTCTTCTCTTTTCCCTTTAATTCTCTAAGACCCCAACTGTTCCGTGTCCTCGACAAGCAGTATCCCAACCATGATGGAGATGTACAGAGTGTTTTGAAAGCACAGGAAAACAAGTGTCTAACTCAGCTGGGGGGCGGAGGGGCAGTGGTGAGGGCCTCACAGAGAACAACCAAGCTGGTTTTTAAGGATCAGTGGGGTTTTCCCAGGGGGGTGAGAGGTTGGGAGAAGCCATTCCAGGCCAAGGGAGGAGCATAAGCCAACACATGGAGTGCTGAAAGCATGGAGCGTGTGAAGAAGGCAAAGTCCCTTGGCCAAAGGGACCGTAAGCAGAGGGCGGGTGCTAAGTAACAACACTGGCAGGGAAAGTTGGATCGACTTGGTAAACTGATTTGAGGTGCTGTGTTAGGAAAGTCTCAATGGTGCTTTGAAAACATCTAGGCAGGGAAGTGGCATGGTAAGACCCATGTTTTAGAAAAACTGCGTACACTATGGCAGACTGGAAGGGAAGCAAGGTAGTCAGTGAAGAAGCTTCTTGCGCAAGAGTCCAGGCAAGAGATGATGAGGGTTTGGGCCTGGGCCGAGGATAAGAGAGGAGCCTACACCAGAACCTGGTCTCTAATGGGAGCCACACCACGTCCACAGCAGCATTACACACAACAGGCAAAGAGTGGGAACAACCCAAGTGTCTAGCGGCACGTGAATGGATAAACACAATGCATTATACACATACATTGGAATGTTACTCAGCTTTAAAAGGGAAGGAAATTGTGACACAGGCTACAACATGGACACCCCCTGAAAACATTACAGCAAGTGAAATAAGCCAGTCAAAAAGGATGACGACTGTGTGATCTTGCTTAGATACAGGACCTAGAGCAAATTCATAGAAACAGAAAATAAAATGGAGGTTGCCGGAGGATGGGGCATGGGGAGTTATTGTTCAAGGGGGGGACAGAGTTTCAGTTTTGCAAGATGAAGAGTTCCAGAGATGGGTGGTGGTGATGGTTTCGCAACAGTGTGAACGTACCTAAGGCCTACTGAACAGCAGACTTAAAAACGGTGAAGATGGCAAATTTTATGTTATGTGTATTTCACAGTTTCCTTAAAAGCAGGAGAGGGAGAGGGAGGCAGAGTTGATAATATCGTACATCTCCTAGCCTGTGGCCCTAAATGAAGCGCAGCACCTTTACGGAGCTCCAGTCCACAGAAGGACAACACAGGGGAGTGGAAAGAGAATTCGGAGTTGCACAGATGTCCAGACTCATTACAACTGAGAACAAAAACTTTCCCAAAAGGCTCCCTGACAGGATCAGCATCGTCCCTTACACTCCTTAACTCTAAAAATGATACAACTTAAAAGGTAATTAATGGCAGCCAAAAAGAGATAGGAAATGACTTCTTCATTACTCATTTGGAAAAGTGGGATTCTAGCGTACATGGGGCAGATTACACAAATAAATCAATTCACTCCTTTCTGAAACCCAAAGAAAAGAACTGTAAAAATGTTATTTTCTTTAAAGTGTATTCATTTTTGAAAGAGAGAGAAAGCACAAGTCAGAGAGGGGTAGAGAGAGACAGAGAAAGAGAGAATCCCAAACAGGCTCCGCACTGTCAGTGCTGAGTCCGATGCAGGGCCTGAACCCACGAACTGTGAGATCACGACCTGAGCCAAAGTCAGACACTTAACCAACTGAGCCACCCAGGCATCCCGCAAAATATTATGTTTTTAAACACATAAACCATAGAAACAGGACTGAAGATGGAGAAGCACTAAAAGACTAAGACGAGCTAACAAAGCTGAACCCTAGGCCTGCAACAGAGAAAACCAAGACCCTATCTTACATATACCCCTGAATTTCCAAAAGGCTCCACAACCGGCAGCTCCAGGTAACTCTGGAAACTGGGGTGAAACAAGGGGTAAAACAAGACGGAAAGTTTGGGGGCACCTGGGTGGCTCTGTCAGTTGAGTATACGACTTCATTTAAGCCCCACATCAGGCTCGTGGGAGCCTGCTTGGGATCCTCTGTCCCCTTCTCTCTGCCCCTCCCCTGCTTGTGCTGTCTCAAAAATAAACAAACATTTAAAAAAAAAGAAAAAGGGAGAAGGAAGGTTTGGAAATCCATCCAGGTAAGCAGTCAGAAACCCAAATCCCTCCTCCACTCCCAGTGGTGCCTCCCACACTGGTAACCCCTGGAGATTTATTCTCTGAAGCAGGTAAAAACACAGCAGTCGGGTCTGTGGGACAAGGAGTTCAGGTAGGAATAAGGGTTCCATTCTGAATACATGGAGACTTAGAGGTGTATGTGTAATGTATGTCTATCAGTCCAGATGTAGACCCAAAATACCAACTATTCTAGGTATTTCAGGCAGGGAGGCGTTTAACACAGGGCATTAGAGGTTTGCTTAACAATCATGGCTGGAGCTGTGAGAGCCAAGGTCAAAGAAACCACCATTCATGTTCAGGAAATCAAGATGCACAAGCATCTTAAAAAACTGCAAAGATGATCCCAGCTCCCCCATGGCTGAGGTAGCTCTGAGTCCCAGACGGATACTCTGAAGCTGATGAAAATCCCACATCTGGTATGTACCTTTGCTGCAATAGCAGTAGCAACTTCTTCTGAAACTCTCGCTGGCAGAACCGAAATCAGAACCCTCCTGTCAAAGGATTCTGGCAACTGTAGTGCCCAGGTTCCCAGCCCCTACAACATGGGAGATGGCTTAACAAAACGGGTTGAGGACCAGGAGACCGTATCCAGCCAGTATTCAACATCCAGATGCCAAGACCACCCTCGTGCTCTCCTCCCACTCAGTTCCCTGCTCCCCAAGTACTGGCGGGCAGACCTTCCCTTTCCGGGCAAAAGAGGACAAAAATCTCCCAGCCAGTGGCCAAAGGAAAAAAACAGGGTGCTAAAATTTTAGGTTCTCAAAGAAACAGCCCAGCCAGATCACACTACAGTGACGCTCACAGAAGAATAAGGTATTCTCATCTCCAAAAAGGCCAACAATTCCCAGCAAAGTAGCTGTAATTTTTTTCTAAAGGAGTCAAATTCCGTACATTTTAATTTGCTTCAAAAAAATGGGCATGAGTTTAAAACATAATGTACATGACACATATGACTTCTATAGTTGAGCTAAGATTAACAATCAATTATTCAATCCCCACATATGTGAAAACATGAACCCATAAAAGCCACAACACAGGTGAGATGTGTTACTGAAGCAGCCAGTTGTACTTTTCTTACCTAAACTCTAGATCTTGGGTTTTCAAAGTATGACCTGTCATGCCCCCAAACCCTTAGTGATCTACAAGGTCAAAACTATTTTCATGACATGAACTTATCTACCTTTTTCACTCCTGTTCTATCCTGAGCATACAGGGGCATTTTTCAGAAGACTACATGACATCTGATGACATCATCAGCCTAATAACTAACAGAGTGGAAGTTGTTTTCAATTTTTCTGTCTTAATCTCTAATATGGTAAATATAAATAGAAACCACACAAAATCTCTTTGGGGTCCTTGAAAATATCTGAGTATACAGGGGTCAAGAATCTTGAGAATCATTGCTATAAAACAATGTTTTAGAGGCGCCTGGGTGGCTCAGTCGGTTAAGCATCTGACTCTTGGTTTCGGCTCGGGTCACTATCTCTCGGTTCATGAGTTCAAGCCCTGGTTTGGGCTCAGCACTGCTGGTGCAGAGCCTGCTTGGGATTCTCTCTCTCTCTCTCTCAAAAATAAATACATAAACTTAAAAAAAATGTTTTTGTTAGTTGCTTTTAGAAAGGAACTTTTAATATGTAAACCTAATTAGAATTAGTTTGTTTATATCTTCAAAGAGGAAAAAATAAATGTTTTACTATCTTGTATCTGTTGATCCCTTAGGAGGAGGAATTTTCTACACAGATCCCAAATTATTTTTCCCCTACAGTAACCACCATGATGACAAGTCTCATTGCCTGGAAGGCAGCTCACAGTGAGTCCCTAACAGGAACTGTTCCTACAAGTAAAGGATCGCAAAGCCTTTCCCAATGGATATGTAAACCAGCCCCTACCCTGAGGCCCCAGTTCCCCAGAGTTTTACAAAGACTTTCAGGAATGTGGAGAACCAGCAGTGACATCTCAACATCACCAAGGGGCCTCAGAGCTTCAGAGAATGGGAAACAAGATCCCTCTGACAAAATAATGCTGATGCTGGAAGGGAAGGAGAGGAATGAGGGACTCTCACATCCTCTTGAGCCACCTCTGCAGCTGCTTGTCACAGCAGGTGTGGCCTGAGACCTCTCTCTTCTCAGCAGCTGCTGGTGCTGGGAAGCCTGCTCAGCCCCTCTGGCACAAATACAAACCTCGAAGAGTGAGAGCATTTCACTCCTGGAGCACCTTTGATCAACAGACCACGGGAGCCAGTGGATAAACACTCCCCTCGTCCATGTCCCAGGCGGAGAACACTGAGATACATTCAACAGTTCCCCAGGAAGTCCCTGGCTGGATTGAGCACCAGTGGTCCACTGCGGCAGCTGGCTCCATAACTCACTCTTGGATTGGCTTTCCCTTTTTCCTTTTGTTATTATTCCCTTGGACGTTCTTCCTCTTATGTTCCCTGGGATACCCTTCCAAAATAAACTGCCCATGCTAAGCTCCTGTCTCAGTCTTTCAGTTGACCCCACCTAAGACAAGGCATAAGATAAGCGCTCCACATCCAGACAGGTGGGGAAGGGACATAGCACAAGAGTGGCCCTCCTTGTCCCCATTCCTAAAGCTTGGCAAAAAGCTTCACATCTAGCAGATGTTTTAAAACTCTCAGTTAAGTGAAAAGAGAAGGAAGTGATGACAAACTATGGAAGACAGACTGTAACTGCTCTGTTGTATGACATAGACTCTAAGTAAAATGGGCTTCAGAGAAAGGGATGAAGTCTCAAGTAGAAAGGGAAGGCTGAGAAAGACTCCCAAAGATGATCAAGAAAGGAAGGTGGCTCCAGGAAAGGAAATATGAGTCTTAGCCACTGGAGACCCAGAGACTGGCCTCCCCAGAGCTGGCAACCTAGAAGCTGAGGGGAGGCAGGACAGAGTGTATGCAGATGAATGAGGGGTTCGACAACCAAGGAGAGAAGTAGAGTTTATATGGTGGTCCATGAAGGCTTGTGAGAAAAGTGCGGACCAATGTCTTCACTTAACCACACCAACCTTTCTATATAACTCTGAAGACTGGGCTTACAACCCGTGACTGACTCTCTTTATCTCTTTCTTTTCTTCCCATAGTGATTACTACTTGGCCAGGCACTCTTCACATATTAATTTATTTAATCCACAAAACAACTCCATGAGGTAGGTTCTATTATTGCCCCCATTTTACAAAGGGAGAAACTGGACCACAGACAAGTTACACAGCTGGGAGACAAGAGCAGGGGTTCAAACCCTGCCAGTCTGGTTCTCTCTCTCACATCTGTCCCCCACAGTCAATAAAGTCACCATATTCTACATGATAATCCTACATGATTCCTTTCACACTGTTTCTTATATGTTGTATCCTCAGCATTTTCAGAACCTATAACCACATGTAATTCATACATTTCCTAGGCATTAGTTGAGTTCCTGGCATATACATATGCCAGATGCTGCACCAGCAGCTGGGGATAAAGATGCAAAGTCCTCACTCTCCAGGAAAGTCCCATTACACATCTTGCAAGATGAAACAAGTCATGGAGAGGTGAACCTGTAGGTCAAGGTGAGAAGATGGGCCTGGGATGAAATTGGGATGAATTGGTAGGTGAAAAAAAACAAATTCTCACTCATTCCATAAGTGTTACTGAGTATCTGCCATGTGCAAAGTCCTAGAAGACAGGAAGGAAAGGAAGGAACACTGAAATGAGTTACCATACAGTCCAACCCAATCCTCATACCCACACAGGTGAGGAATAACAAAGCTGTTCACACCATGCCTGAGAAATAGTAGATACATAATAAAAAAATGATCAATTTAGTCTTCCTCTAACTCCACTTTAAATCACATAACTTACAGTTTTCCATAACTGACCACATAAAATCAAGATCCTGTTGTAGGTATTCAAGGCTCTCATCGTCTACTCTCTACTTACTTGGTTCTGACCTCACTACTTATTAAATCAATCTTTTTCTTCCCAATACATCACAGGCAAATAAGGAGAACACATTCACACTTTATGTGTCTGCCCATGTGATTTACCTTTACTGCACGTTGGTCTTTTTTTATTTCTATCCATCTTTACCTATGGCTACTTTCAAAAGTATCCAATGCTAGGATGATAATTTTTTCCACTCACATGGTTTTGGCCTTTCCTCTACCACAGTCCTGTGGCACTTGTAGATTAAAGCCTCTGGTGTGTTTGGCACCAGTGGATTTAACTGTTTGGCTCTCACAGTCGAGCATGTAGGAGCTGGCACACAGTAGGTGCTCAAGAACCTGTATGTGATTCATGATGAAGCAGTACCAGAGAGAAAGATCTTGCGTTATCATACATAGTGTTTTGACATCACTTGTTATAAAACCTTCTTTCTCTTTCTCCCCATAGATAATGAAATATAATGATTCATCAGCCTTGTAAATAAGCCCAGTCTCCCCAAGGAACTACTGTGACATGAATGAAATCATCATTTTACACTGGACACGATGCTTCTAGAATGGTGTTTGGCACACAGTTAACTCCCAGTAACTATTTGTGGAAGTGAATTAAAACAATCAGCTTTTTTTTCACACCTGCCACATACTATATCATGTGGTAAAGATTTTTAATACCAAAGTTTTAAGAATTTGAAGAGCAGCGCAGATCAAATACAGTAAAAGTAGCTTTATCCACTCTACATGTTGTGCTATCCTGAAAGACTAGGCCACTCTCTTCTTCCTGGACTTCACAATCGGTCAGTTGCTTAAGTTAGGGAAGACCATCATCCCTCTCCACCCTTAGGAGCTATTAATGGGAACCTGCCCATCACTAGACACAAGATCTGAAAATGGCATTTTCAAATACTTTGTGGAGAACAGGATTTAATGACACCGCTGACAGTCACTTTAAGTAGTGTGATCACAATATGTAAGTATTAAATAAAACCATCTCATTCCACTTAGACCTTTTTGAAAGAAAATAAATAAGTAATGAACGAAAAGCAAAATTTTTATCCCCCAAATGATCTGAAATTAGCATAAAAGAAAACCTAAATATCCTAGAGAGAGGATATTAATTCCGGGACTCCAATGTGTATAACAAACAAATATGCTTTGACATCAGCCAATATCAACCCACCAGATAATAAAGGATACTTTGGAAAATTGGTCTCTCATTTGGTTTTTCTTTTTGTTCCCCCTCCAACGATACTCTACATAATGTGAATAAAATGTGTTAGACTATTGTTTGAAACCTGCCTCAGTCCCTCTAATCCAACGCACCTCCCGGTTGCATTGAGATCTGCCGGTGACACATGAGATCTAAAGTGGGTGGATAAAAATAACCTGGTCCTCAAAAAGACATGATAAACGCCAGACAGCTGAGTCACTTTGAAGCCCATCTGACTCTTGAAAGGGACATTCACCCTCCTTTTCCTTGTCACACATATACATACCACCTGGTGAAAAACACCACCAACCTCCCTGGGTGGAAGGCGGTGATCTGTCGTAACTTCCCCCTCCAGTCTCAGGTCACAACCCGCGACTAAACTTTTAATAATTTATACTAATGCATCTCAGCCCCAGCTACTCATTTAGAAGAGGAAGGGGAAAGACTTAAAGGAACCGTAATAATCCAGTAGACCCCCTATTTCTGCTGCCCAACTGGAGGCACCCGAAGGTTTCCTGTGACATTCTAACGGGAAGAAAAGGAGTGGGGGAGCAATGCAAAGTGGAGATAGAAAAGCTCAGCGAGGAAATCAGAATCGTCCAGGAGCGGGAATCCCTGGGCAGAGCAAACGGTCCCAGAAAGAGAAGGGTTGTGCGTGTCTACGGGGGATCGATGCGGTCCACCCGCCCGCCCTCCACTCTCGCCCCGGGAAGGACGCAAATCATCCTCAACGTGCAGTTCAGATCAGGGAACTCTTCCATTGGATCTACCTTTCAAACGGTGGCGGGGCTGGGGCCAGGCAGCTGGGAGCTGGGGCCCAGTCAGCCTAGGAAGGCTGGCGGAGCTAAGCCTCGGCGACCCAGTGCTCAGCTGCAGCAGCCTCGGGGAAAGCAGCGCCCGGCACGCAGCAGGCGCTCACTAAGTGTTTTCCGAACTGCAGTGCCCCTGAGCCAACTCCGCCGCCGCGGGAGGAGGTCCCCCGGCTGCCACTGCGCATCTTCTCCCCCGGCTTCACGTGCCGCCCAGTTCCGCGGCTCGCGGCCGCCACAGGCCGCTGGCACCGCGACCCTCCCCCGAGGCGCCGCGAGCGCCGCCGAGCCTCACTTACGGGGGAGTCGTACGAGAAGGCGCACTCGTTCTTGTACACCCTGTCCCCCGACCTGGGCACGCGGATCGTAGGCATGTGGGGCACCAGCAGCTCGCCGATGTCTCCCGCAGCCATCTTCCTGCTGCCGCTGCCGCCCGGCATGCCGAACAGGGCGCCCCGGCGCTGCATGGCCGCGGCGCGCACGCGAGCCGAGCCGAGCCGAGCCGGAGCGCTGGATCTGCCCGCGGCGGCGGCGGCGGCGGCGGGCTGCGCGGGCGACCGGAGCCGAGCCGGGGCTGGCGGGCGGAGCGGGCCGCGGGGCGGGAACGGGCACCGGGGGCCTGGGGCGGACGAGCGGGCGTGGGGGGGGGGGGGGGGAACGCTGCTATTTTTAATCCAATGGCGAATCGCCGGCCCAGCTGCAGCGTCAGGCGGGGCGCTGGGGAGCGCCAGCCGCAGCGCGCCGGGGAGGGGGCGCTGGAGAGGGGCCCTGCGCCCCGATCCGGCTCGGCAGCGGGGGGCGGGAGACGAACCCCCGGGGCGCGGGCGCGGGAGCCGGAAGCGGGCGGGCGGGGAGGGGGGGACACCCTCCTCCCGCCCCCGCCGACGGGCCGCGGTGGGGCTGCCCCAAGGTGTTTTCTACCCTAGATTGATAGGTTGCGAAAGGGCAACTCCGAGGCAGCTAACACAAAGGGCAGAATTGGGGGGGGGGGGGGGGGGGCGGTTAACAACCGCTTGCTTTTAAAACAGCTGAAGATAAAAGCGGGTACTTCCCCTGCCTGGGTAGGGATAGGATTCGACGTGCAAATCCGGATTGCACAGCTCCGGGCCCAAATCTAAATTTGCGCTTTGCACTTAGGTGTTAACCTCACTAAACCTTGTTCTTCACTTTTTTAGCATCTAAAGCTTATTGAAAGAGAATAGAATATGATCCAGTGAGGATGGACATATATTTTTGCAATAATACAGATTTTTCCTACGCATGGAGAGGAAGATCAAGATTTTTTTCGGGGAGGCTTTATATTTTTCTCTTTGGAACGTATTTTGCGTGATGTGTTCGAGGCTTCTGCGTTGAACATTGAGTAGCCTCGTTTGAAGATCTTATTCAGACACACATATTCCTGTCTTGCAGGTCCAATTCCTCAAAATAAATAATGAAGGGGGGGGACTAATTTGCAAACTAGCTTGCCCTACAGCATACTCTTATTTTCTCCAAAAAAAATTCTTAAAACAGGTTCAGTTCCGCTGAGGTTCGCTAACGACACGCAATGTAAAGGGCGGTAATTCCTGACAATTAGTGGAACGCAGAAATAGCAAGAAATAGTGAATAAAAATGCTTATTTCTATAAGCCTCTCCCAGATCAAATTGTCTTTAAAATATCGGTTTTTTTTCTCCTTCCCATTATTTCTGTTACTCTGCGTGATTCTGCAGATGTGCGGGTTCAGCTGGGAGACAGGTACCTAGAATTTGATGTGAAACAGGCAGAGATGAACCCTCGCTTGCCCAGCTCTTCTTTTTATTTTTTTTTTTAATTTTTTTTAACGTTTTATTTATTTTTGAGACAGGGAGAGACAGAGCATGAACGGGGGAGGGTCAGAGAGAGGGAGACACAGAATCTGAAACAGGCCCCAGGCTCTGAACTGTCAGCCCAGAGCCCGACGCAGGGCTCGAACCCACAGACGGCGAGATCATGACCTGAGCCGAAGTCGGCCGCCCAACCAACTGAGCCACCCAGGCGCCCCGCTTGCCCAGCTCTTCTAAATTCTCATACCAACACGCAAGGCTCAAGCAGACTTCACATCCAGGTTCATGGATGATGCTTGCTTGTCTAATTACAGGAAAAACTTTACCCAAAAGCACTCAAAACCTACAGTTTAAAAATTTTTTAGATTAAACGCAATTAATTTTTTTTTTTAATTTTTTTTTCAACGTTTATTTATTTTTGGGACAGAGAGAGACAGAGCATGAACGGGGGAGGGTCAGAGAGAGAGGGAGACACAGAATCGGAAACAGGCTCCAGGCTCTGAGCCATCAGCCCAGAGCCCGACGCGGGGCTCGAACTCACGGACCGCGAGATCGTGACCTGGCTGAAGTTGGACGCTTAACCGACTGCGCCACCCAGGCGCCCCGAGATTAAACGCAATTTAAATCGAGACAGTTTTTCACCCTTCAGACTGATTAACATGTATTGCGTTGGCCTGGGTATAGGAAACAGGCCTCATATACATTGTTGGTGGGAGTAAAAACAGTAAACAATAACAATATTATTGACCATAATTTTATATGCATATACTGTTTCCAGTATATGATGCTGCAGATGACCAGGAATTCCTCATCTAGACATTTATGCTACAAATAACTTCACACTGTGTAAGGATATTTGTTAGAGCATTGTTCATAGTAAAAAAAAAAAAAAAAAAAAAAAAAATGGAAACAGCCTAAAGATCCATGTGCAGGAAGTGGTTAAAATACAGCACTGTTGAGAAGAAGGAAGCACTTGGTGTGTGGTGATGTGGAGCAATATCCAAATCACATTACTTGAGAAAAAAAGCAAAGTGTATATCGGTGTGCAAAAGCAAGGACTGCATGCAAGGCACTCTGATACACCCTGCATACCACAGGTCTTCCCTGCAGGTGGTTGCACCTGTGGTAAATATTCTATCTATACACATCCAGAGGCTACTATATATATATATATATATATATATATATATATATATATATATATACACACACACGCGCGCGCATGCAAGAGCGCACACACATAGTATATGTGCATGCAGGTGCATGCGTGCGTGTGTGTGTCTGTGTGTTTGGCCTTCAGATGTTTCTAGAAGACTACATAAGAAACTAATGACAGTCAGGCTCTATGGAGAGGAACATAAAGCCAGCGATTAGAGAGCGATCTACAGCCAGTCTTTACCTTTCTCTAGAAAGGTACGTTTTTATTATGTGCAACTATTACTTTAAAAAATAATTAAAGTAGCCTGGGTGGCTCAGTCAGTTGAGCTTCCGACTTTGGCTCAGGTCATAATCTCATGGCTGGAGAGTTTGAGCCCTGAGTTGGGCTCTGTGCTGACAGATCAGAGCCTGGAATCTGCTTCAGATTCTGTGTCTCCCTTTCTCTACCCTTCCCCCACTTGCCCTCTGTCTTTCTCTCTCTCTCTCTCTCTCTCTCTCTCTCTCTCTCAAAAATAATAAAACTTAAAAATAAATAAAAATAAAAAAATAATAATAATTAAAACTCAATTATACACTCTAAGTTCAATAACCAGTTAACATGTTTTTGGTATATTAGGTTCACATACTTATATTGCTTTCAAGATGTCATTGCAAATGGGTAAAAACCAACATACATTTTGGCAAGACTGGAAAGACATGTAAAATTTAAAGAGTTATGTTTAGAATTTGGTTATAGGATTTTGTTTCTATTTTCAAAATGTCTTCAACGATATTACATTTGGTTTATAATATAAAAATGTACCAAGACAAAAAGAGAAACTTCACTGAAAAAACCTGGATCAATTACAGAAACTTTTAATTTAATTTTACAAATTCTACATATGAATTTATAACCGGACTATTTCAATGAGAAAAGTTTTCAACCAGCAATACTGGTGCTTCATGTAAACCTCATTGGCACCAACACTGCCACTGCCCAAAGTTCAACCTGACTATTTTACTAATGGACCACTTTCTGCATGTAGATCTTGATCAAAGAACAGGAATAAAGTGATGATGGGTAAACAATTTTCACTTCCAACATAAGTTCACTGTCCTCCTGAAGAGATGTCAGAGAACCTAAGACTAAGAACTAACTTGTGTCCCATCAAGTATTCAGTCCACCATGTCACTCTACTGCTCAAAAGCCTCTTTGTAGGACATTGGCAGTGAGTTTGCCTCCCATGGCCTTGCATTCAAGGACCTCGCTCTTTGGCACTCTCTCAGACTTGACTCCCACACCTTCTTCTGGTGAGGTGGATTATATTGTACCCAGGGATACATGTACTTGTCTCCTAGCCTTGGTTGAAAGCTCTCCGCTCTCATTTGTATCTTCTCAATCCTTTCAAGCCTTTTCTGACTGTTCCAACCCTCAGGGATGGGTCTTAAATGCAGACAGCCCCTACTGCCTGTGCCTATCATCGCATACTGCCATGTGACTTCTTTTGTACTGTTAATTCGTCTTCGTTCCCTATCCTTTCCCTCTCTAGAGATAATACACTGTTTGAAAGAAACTCTGTTTCTTAGGATCCTTGCACATTGTGGAAACTCAGTGGAATAGTGCGCGCCCATAAAGGTACTGCTCTGTTTATTTTGGGCACCCAATAAGTATCTAGGAGGTGAATGACTCACATCTGTGACATTGTAATAGATATGTTTTGCAGTCAGCTTTGTGTTTTATGTAAAATACATTGTTTCACAAATGCTGTTCCCAGAACTGACATAGGTTACATTAAAAAATGACATGAATGTTACTGTGACTAATGCCAAAAAGGGGAATTGGGGAAATCTACAGAGAAAAAAGATATCTTAAGTATTTCAATTAGTGGAATAGCTCTTGACCTCAGATGCCCTCCAATAATGCTCAGTGATCTAGTAAAGCCATATACGGTGATAGCTTGTTGTGGGGCATATCCATAAAATTTTCTATCCTGGCAGCTAGCCTCCACAAGAAGCACGGGTTATTAAGTGTAAAAACAATAGGTCACTGCTTGAGAAATGTACTGCTTTTTCCATTTAAGAAAATCTCTAGGGACTCCTGGGTGGCTTAGTCAGTTAAGCATCCAGCATTGGTTCAGGTCATGATTCTTGTGGTTCATGAGTTCAAGCCCCACATAGGCGTGTCTCCTGTCAGCACAGAGCCTGCCTTGGATCCTCTGTCTCCCTCTATCTCTGCCCCTCCCCCCTCTCAAAAATAAACATTAAAAAAAAGAAAATTCTATATTACCATCAAAAGTCATGTTATAAGAATATTCATTGACATGGAAAAATGTTCACTATAATGCAAACTTCAAGAATTGGTAATAAATAAACATATACACTATTATTTGCTTAAATACATACACACACACACATATATATAGGCATAGCATAGAATAGGGATTAGATTGGAATGGGTCATATGTTAATGGTAGTTATCTCTAAGTGAAAAAAAGAAATTTTGTGCTTTTCTGTGTTATTGCAATGTTTTACATTAACTATGCATTTATTTTTTTTTAATGTTTATTTATTTTTGAGACAGAGAGAGAGCATGAACGGGGGAGGGTCAGAGAGAGGGAGACACAGAATCTGAAACAGGCTCCAGGCTCTGAGCTGTCAGCACAGAGCCTGATGCGGGGCTTGAACTCATGGACTGCGAGATCATGACCTGAGCCGAAGTCGGTCGCCCAACCGACTGAGCCACCCAGGCGCCCCCATTTATTATTTTTTTTAATAGGGGAGATATTAACTTTTTATACTATCACTGATTATGTCAATTTCTTGGCCACTTGCCCTCTTTCTTATCTGTTTGTCCCTTTCACCACGCATATAAAACTAAACAAGTTTCTTATGGACAATCTGCATAAGTAAAAGGTAGGTTCACACTGGAATGAGCAAACTCCTTGAACAATTCTTAACATCAAGATGAGATAAGCTGTTAGTCAATTTAAAAGGAAATCTGAGATCCCTGTTCACGTCTTGGGGTTCTGCGATGTGTAATACTCACCACAGTTCTTCCAGAAGCCTGACTCATAAGTTACTCATAGAGATAGGTAGGCATATTGCCTTTCAGGCCAGTCTGACACCATCCCTACTCATGTCCACTGTCATTTCCATGTACACACAGGAAGACATGTCCTCTGCTCAGGTGTAGAAAAGACTATTGTAAATACAGTAAAACACACACACACACACACACACACACACACACACACACACCATGGGGCCACAGATTACTTTTCAGGCTTCCTAGTAAATGGGCAAAGCAACCTAAATATGATACATACTGGCTCCAAAATCCAAAGAAACTCATCAAACATTGTGCCTCATTGTTAGTGATAGGGAGCTCAAGATGAAGAACTTAACCTTCATTTTTCTATATTATTAAACTCCCCTCCGGAATTTCACTGGGATGGCAAGCCCCTGTATTTCTCAGAATATATCTCCTACCCTCTGTCACAGGACATCTGCCACTTCCTGCTCCCCAGGTCCTGTCTGCACATTGTCATTACTGTCGGGATTAACATGATGTCCTGTAGATGCTGATGGCCAAGACCAGGAGTCGGTGCACTGCAGCCCATGGACCAAATCCAGCCTGCCATCTGCTTTGTAAATAAAGTTTTATTGGACTCCAACCACACTCATCCATTTGCATATCATCTATGACTGCTTTTGTGCTATAACAGCAAAGTGCAACAGAAACCATATGGACCCAGAGTATTTGTATCTGACCCTTTATAGAAAAGTTTGCCAACCATTGGTCAAGATCAATACAGGTTATACGTTATGATCCAGAATCAGAGAATTGGCATCACTTTAGACTTGTGCTACTTACCTCCAGATGATGGCAAACCTGTTTATCTGAATGGAACAAATGCTTTCACCAGATCAGTAGCTGCAAAACAAATGCCAGGAGATGTGTTCATTTGCTTCAGTAAGGAGATCATCTCTAGAATACCAGCTAAGTTGAAATCACCACCCTGTTAACTTTACCCCAGTCCACCAGCATTCTCCATTCTAATGGTGAAAATAATAGGAAATGATGGGAGAAAGAATGGGAATATGATAGCAATCATCAGCTCTGTGTCTTCCTGGTCTTTGATATAGTTTCACTGGAAGAGCAGCTTTATTTCATGTTTACACAGTTGTTAGGGAGAGAAAACACCAGTGGCTCCCTCTTGGTTTTTCCTACTCTAGTAATGATTACTCCAACAGGGAAGGGAGCCATTGTGCAGATCCTACAGTTCACTAAGGTCACGTATTCCAATAATACTTTCAAGAGCTGGAGTACTATCTACAGGATGAGCTTGGGTCCCTCTCTGCCTACCATGAGGCAAACAGGAGTCAGAAGCTCACACATCAGGGGCACCTGGGTGGCTCATTTGGTTAAGCATCCAACTCTTGATTTCAGCTCAGGTCATGATCTCACAGTTTGTGGGATCGATCCCCGCATCAGGCTCTGCACAAATAGCATGGAGCCTGCTTGGGATTCTCTCTCTCCCTCTGTCTCTGCCCCTCTCCCCCTTTCTCATTCTCTCTCTCTCTCTCTCTCTCTCTCTCAAAATAAATAAACACTTAAAAATAAATAGGGGCACCTAGGTGGCTCAGTCAGTTGGGTGTCAGACTTCGGCTCAGGTCACAATCTTACAGTTCTTGAGTTCGAGCCCCATGTTGAGCTCTGCTCTGACAGTGAAGATCCCACCTCAGATTCTCTGTCTCCCTCTCTCTCTGCCACTCTCCCCTCATGCAGCTCTTTCTCTCTCTGCATGAGAGAGAGAATAACATAAACATTAAAAATAATCCAATAAAAATAAAAATAAATAAAATAAAAATTACAAAAAAACTCATAAACTCACATGTCATCTATTCCCAATAAGCCTTTGCTCTGGCAGATAAGAGTGGCATTCCACCAGGCTATAGTTCTCATCAGAGCCAGTTCCCAATAATCTCTAAAAAGTTTGGATATTTCTCATTCTCCAGGACACAGTTACTAAGGGAGTGGTTACGGGGAAGGCTAGAAGGAAGGTGCACAGTGTCCATATTTGGTAATACTGTAGTATCTTTCTTGAGGAACCCAGCCTCTTCTTCAATCAAGAAGCTCTGTAGTAGGGGCACCTGGGTGGCTCAGTCAGTTAAGCGTCCGACTTCGGCTCAGGTCATGATCTCACGGTTCGTGAGTTCGAGCCCCGCGTCGGGCTCTGTGCTGACAGCCTGGAGCCTGTTTCAGATTCTGTGTCTCCCTCTCTCTCTCTGACCCTCCCCCATTCATGCTCTGTCTCTCTCTGTCTCAAAAGTAAATAAACGTTAAAAAAAAGAAGCTCTGTGGTATCAACTAACTCCTGTCTGTGACAGTGACTATCTAGCATGGTGGCTTGATTCAGGTCTTTGCTTGCTAAACTTGGATTTGAGGAGGGTGGGATACATCTGAGTGGAATGTCCACTGCTTGCGCTCCCAGGAGCCCCACGATAAACGATAGCCAGAGTTATCTGTGAATTAGCCGTTCCCTAAGATCTGTTAATCACGTTTAGATTGCTGCCTAATACCATAACCATGCCAGCTTTGCTCGTGGTATGAATTACTACCACCTGGGGCATCTCTCTAGGACTCTTAGCCCCACAGAGATCAGAAAGCCCACTTCAGGGAAAACTTTTGTAAGAAGCACTCCGACCTGTTGGAATGATTAGTAAATTGCTTTTGAAAGACTCTGAGCCCCATTGGAGATATATTTGATAGGTCAGATTCAGCATTTCTGTGTCTTCAGTCCCTTCTTCTATGCTATGCCAAGGGACTTCTAACCCTTTTGTCATCCTTTAGCATGAGTCAGCATTTGGGCAACCCAAGTTTGTATTAGGATCAGGCCCATGCCAATACATTTTATACAGAATGCCTGCTGAGTAAATACACATTGATCAAATTGGCTTGATCCAAATTCATGTTTTGCCCTGCTTGATTAAATATCCTCAAAATTCATTCCCACAAATATTGCCCCATTTTATAGAATTATGCTCATTTTATGCTCAGCTGATCCCCATGATTCCTTTGACTATAGCTGCTGAATTCTTTCCACTCTGATTCTGCAGTTTACCCTTAGGGACCACGTTGAGTTATCAATGAAAACAGTTATCAGTAGAAAACACTGCAGGGGTGCCTAAAGGGAACAATGCTAATGAGATTCTGAAAGGAAGTGTAGCTTCCTTAGAAAAGGAAGTGTAGCTTCCTTAGAAAAGGAAGTGTTAGAGATGGAGTTCAGAAGGATTTCAGAATTGGGGATTATCCATGTCTCCTATATACTCCTAGATTTTCCACGTCAGTTATGGGGACTCTACTCTTTTCTCATCTGTGCTGTAACATGAACATAAAATAAGTGAAAAGAAAAGTGAGACAGCACTTTCAAAAGTTGGATTTGATTTCTGGACTCTGATTCTGCAGCTGCAAGCAGGAAATAATCATTTTATCATGGTCACATAAATACTTTGAGATTCATCCTATTCCTTAAAGACTATAAATACTTGAGCATGCCCATCTCTTGCATCAAAATTGCCCAATGTCTTTTAAAACATAGCCCTGACATTTCCTTTTCCCTGGGGTCTAAGGCAGCCACCTTCCCCCAGATCTTCGTGGTTCTGGACATACAATCACAGACAACACAAATGCTACCTTGGTTGATCTATTTCACCACTGAGTATTTATGGGCTGCTAGTTTCTGTCTTGAAATTTGAATGGAAATCTAACTGCCTTCTATTCAATTTGTAACTGAAAAACAATTCCAATACACCCTCATCTCAGAATCTGCAGCTTGCAACACATTCTCTGAGACTCACAAAGTTAGAGTTCTTCTATTATAAGCAATAGAAACCAGCTCTGGCCTACCTAAGCAATGAGGAGTGTCTTGTAACAGTAATGGATGACTCCCAATACTGAAGGATAGGCTGAACTGCCACAAACTAAAGGTCCAAGGTCACGGTAGTGGCCACTTATAGACCTTCTTTCCAGATGCTGCCACCTGTTAATGGGACAATAATTTCATTCCATCCGTATGTGTCTCTGCTCAGGATCCAGATTTTTCTCATGAAAAACAGGCCATTCTTCAAAGAAGGTATGTTGATCACCAATACATACATACATACATACATACATACATACATACATACGTGCATAATTGCTACTATACTCACCTTGCAGAATTTGTTACAAGGATTTGAAATATCTGTAAAGCTCTTAGTCGACTTCTTGGAACATGTTAACCATTCTTATTGTTTCTATCATTATCCACAAATCTGACTCTTTCCTTCCTGTCTATGGGAATGACAGCAGTTTACTTTGGGGAACTGCTTTCCTCCATACATATCTATAACTGTATCAGTCTACCCAATATTCATTGATTACTTCATGAACATTCATGCTTTTAATTTTTGGTCATGATGTACCCCAGTTGGAATATATTCTCCTTCATTCACTAGATTTATCTAAATTCTACTTGCCCCACATTGTCCAGAAAGCCTATCACATACACATACTGTCTATATCACTCGTTAGCTACTAACGTGTGTATATATTTTTTTTCTAATTTTTTTTTGTTTGTTTTTAGAGAGAGAGCGCAAGCCAGGGAACAAGGGAGAGGGGCAGAGGGAGAGAAAGAGAGAGAGAGAGAATCTTAAGCAGGCTTTATGCTCAGCACAGAGCCTGATGCTGGGCTTGATCCCACAACACTGGGATCATGACCTGAACTGTAATCAAGAAGCAGATGCTCATCTGACTGAGCCATCAGGCACCCCATATATAAATATATATATATTTTGATCTTTTATTTATGCACTCTAAATTGCCCTAACTAAATTGTAAGCTGCATGCGGCCAGAGATCATTGTAATACGTCTTTGTATCCCCAGGCCTAAACCTTGCTTCCACATAGAAAAGTTGCGCGCAATCCGTATCAAAATAACACCAACATTCTTCACAGAGCTAGAACAAACAATCCTAAAATTTGTATGGAACTAGAAAGACCCGAAATAGCCAAATCAATCTTGAAAAAGAAAAGATAAAAAAGAGGTGATATACACACACACACACACACACACACACACACACACACAATGGAGTATTACTCGGCAATCAGAAAGAATGAAATCTTGCCATTTGCAACTATGTGGATGGAACTAGAGGGTATTATGTTAAGTGAAATTAGTCAGAGAAAGACAAATATCATATGACTTCACTCATATGAAGACTTTAAGACACAGAACAGATGAACATAAGGGAAGGGAAGCAAAAATAATACAAAAACAGGGAGGGGGACAAAACATAAGAGACTCTTAAATATGGAGAACAGAGGGTTACTGGAGGGGTTGTGGGAGGAGGGATGGGCTAAAGGGATAAGGGGCATTAAGGAATCTGCTCTTGAAATCATTGTTGCACTATATGCTAACTAATTTGGATGTAAATTTAAAAAATAAAATTAAAAAAAAAGAGAGAGCATAAAAAAAAGAAAAAGGAAAAGGAAACCAAAGCTGGAGGCTTTGTTTCTTGTTCAGAGAAAGAGGGAGACAGAGGATCTGAGGCAGGCTCTTCACTGTCAGAGCAGAGAGCTCAACATGGGGCTCAAATTCAAGAACTGTGAGATCTTGACCTGAGCCAGTCTGACACCCAACCCAGATCAATGGAACAGACCCACAAACGTATGGCCAACTAATCTTTGACAAAGCAGGAATGTTTTTATCTGCTCACTAGATGAATAAAGAAAATGTGGTGTATATGTATATATATATATATATATAATGGAATATTATTCAGCCATAAAAAGAGTGAACTCTTGCCATTTGAGACAACATGGATAAACTTGGAGGGCATTATGCTAAGTGAAATAAATTAGACAAAGAAAGACAAATACTGTATGGTATCACTTACATATGGAATCTTTAAAAAACAGAAAAGCTGATTTCATAGAAACAGTGTGGTGGTTGCCAGGGGCCATGGTGAGGGAAAAGTGAGAGCTGTAGGTCAAAGGACACAAACTTCTTGTTGTAAGATGCACAAGTTTGGAGAATCTAATGTACAGCATGATGATTATACTTAATAATATGGTATGGTATACTTAAAATTTGCTGAGAGTAGATATTATGGGATTTTGCCACAAAAGAGAAAGAAAGAAAGAAAGAAAGAAAGAAAGAAAGAAAGAAAGAAAGAAAGAAAGAAAGGAAGGAAGGAAGGAAGAAAGAGAAAGAAAGAGAGAAAGAGGAGAGTTAATTATGTGAGACAATATATATGTTAATTATCTTGATGTTGATAATCATATCACAATGGGTATATATATCATATCATCACATTATAAGCTTTAAATATATATGAAAAAAAGATAAGAAAAAAGAAAAGAAGTTTCTCAAAAATGTTTTTAAGAATGTTTATTACTGTAGAAATATTGCTAATTAATTTCCAATAACCATCTCCTACTCCCTTAGAAAAATAAACTGTCTAATATTCTCAGAAGGAAAACCATATGTTCCAAATTTGCATCTCAGTGCATCTAGTATGTTCTAGACATTAAGATGTAAGCAGAAGGTTATGCCTCTCTGATGCCCAGCATCTGGATGTGACGCCTGGAATTCCAGCAGCCATCTTGGAACTTGAGGTGACCCTAAGAATGGAATCCAAGTGTGACAGAGCATAAAAATGGAAATATACTGTGTCCTTGAAAATACCTTAGAGCTGCCTTCTTCTGAATGGTCTTACATAAAAGTTAAATAAATTTTTATCTTTTATCTTGTTTGACACCTTTTTTTGAAAGGGGTAGTCAGTGGGTGATGCTCCGTTACAAAGAGCTGAATACAATTTCTAAATGGTACAGCTACTATTAGAAAATTCAGACCAAATTTTTAAAACTCTGATGACTTATTATTTAGTACTAAGTAATTATACTTAATTAAAAGCTCTTATGATCTCATGACTTGTACAATAAACTAAATAACAGCTCCCTAAAGATATTCACTTCCTCATTTCTGGAATTTATAAATATTGCCTTACATAGAAAAAAAAAAGTTTGTGCTTGGCATGTGTGATTAAATTAAGGATCCTGAGATGGAGAGATGATACTAGATTATTGGAGTGAGCCCTAAATGTGACTACAAATTTTCTTATAAGAGAGAGAGCAGAATGAGCTTTGACATACATAGAAGACGAAAGGGCAATGTGATGATGTAGGCAAAGATTGGAATGATGTGGCTACTAGCCAATGAATGCTGACAGCCACAAGAAGCTGCAAGAGGCAAGGACAAGTTCTCTCCTAGAGCCTCCATAGGAGCATGGCCCTGGCAACCCCTTGACTTCAGCTCAGTGATACTGACTTTGGGCTTGACTTCCAGAACTGTGAAAAAATAAACTTCTGTCATTTTAAGCCACCATATTTGTGGTAATTTGTCACAGCAGTCATAAGAAATTAATACCACTTTATTTTTATTTTTTTGGTGTTTATTTTTGAGACAGAGAGAGCATGAGCAGGGGAGGGTCAGAGAGAGAGCGAGACACAGAATCTGAAGCAGGTTCCAGGCTCTGAGCTGTCAGCACAGAGCCTGATGTGGGGTTCAAACTCACAAATGGGAAGATCATGACCTGAGCGAAGTTGGAGGCCTAACCGACTGAGCCACCCAGGTGCCCCAAATTAATACCACTTGAATTACCTCTCTACTTCTCTTCTAATAAGGAACTATACTTTCTCCTATAAATTACCTATTACCTTTTCAACTCCTACCTCCCAGCATCTCGTGCCCGACACATCAGCAATGCCCAAAATATAGTTGATAAATGTGTAAGTCCATACTTTTCCCTTGCTTACCTAAGATGCAACGTTTCACAAACAATATACACAGGGTTAATTGTCAACTGCATGACACAGGTAACAATTAGCTTACTGGGGGAATGCACAAAATAAATTCAAAGAACAGACTAGTTTGACAAGAATCAAGGATCCAGGAAGTTTATCATTGAAAAGAATATGACATTGCAGGAAGATTGGAGAAGGGAAAGGACTGTGGGTCTCCTTCTTACAGGCAATGGAGGGTCACTGAAAATGGTGAGTAGGAAAGTGACACACATGAAACTGACCTTTGAGGAAGATGAAGTTGGTGGCAAGATATGACTTAAGTTGCAGGGGGATAGCGGCTGGTAGAAAGAGCTTGCAGGGGGATATTGTAAGAGTGCATGTAGCAAGAATGACCAAACCGGGGAAGCCAGTGGAAATCATGTTATGTGAGAGAATTTGCAAAGTAAAAGTCAACAGGACATTGATTTGGGAGAGTGAAGGCCAGCACTCTGCTCCCAGCTGTGGCTATCCAGCTGTGCTTCCTACCTATATCACCTGAGAGAATTAGGTAACAACTCCATACTGTGTCTCTTCATCTGTAGAGTGTTCAGAAGATAAAATATATATATAGATATATTTTTTCTTTTTCTGTGGATGAAAAAAATTATATTAGAATTGCACCTTCCCTCTCCTTCGCACATTCATTAATTTCTGTATTTTTTTTCAAACTCAGACGTCTCCTAAATCCTCCTGAAAGGATGCCATGACAAGAGACCACACTGGGAGAAAGCTCCAAAGTATGGAGGAAGTTAAGATGTGCTAATGAAACTTCTGACACATACGTGTGGTGTCAGTCATTGTAAACTGTGTTGTATCATTTCCAATGTCATCTTGACAGCCCCATCAAATTAAATAGTTTGCAAGTACAGCTTAAATAGATGAATATTTCTCAAGAAAAGTATGGCCTATGAAATTGACAAGAGAAGAAGGACAATAAAAGGATGAGGAGGAGGGGGGAGGGGGAAGGAAAAGAGAGGGAGAGAAATAGGAAAAGAACAACAACATATTAAGCTTCTGTTACACCTCGGGCTACATATGTGTTATATCATTTAATCTTAGCAAAACCCTAGAGGTAAGGCCAGTTATTCTCCCCACTTCACAGATGAGGACATCAAGACTATACAAGATCAAATAACTTGCCAAGGTAACACCTCTAGGAAATGAAAGAATTAGAATCCAAAGCCCTAATGCCTGCCCTTTAAGAAGCTTATAGTTTCAGGGGCGCCTGGGTGGCTCAGTCGGTTAAGCGTCCGACTTCAGCTCAGGTCACGATCTCGCGGTCCGTGAGTTCGAGCCCCACGTCGGACTCTGGGCTGATGGCTCAGAGCCTGGAGCCTGCTTATGATTCTGTGTCTCCCTCTCTCTCTGCCCCTCCCCCGCTCATGCTCTGTCTCTCTCTGTCTCAAAAATAAATAAAACGTTAAAAAAAAATTAAGAAACTTATAGTTTCAAAAAAAAAAAGAAGAAGCAGCTTATAGTTTCATAAAACAAAAGTTAAATACGTGGCACAAATGAAGAAACAAGACAGAGCATGGAATCAAGGTCCATGTTATACATTACATTATTTGTTCAAACTTGTTCATCCCTATTCTGCCCTTCTCATGCTTCTCTCTGGGTAGAATAGGGTCATCAAAGGTTGATTGAAGACACGCAGTGAAGAGCCCAGCAGACTCAAAGCTAACTCCCAGCCCTTAAGACTAAGAAATAGTTGATCATCATCATAAGCCACTGAGATGTTGGGGTTGTTACCAGAGCAGAAGCTGACTAACACAGACCTAAATGTACAATATTGCTACTGGTATTCAAGTTTCCAGCTAAACTTTATTCCTCTTTCCATTTTTGCCAAAACAAAAAGCAATATCCCTTTATCCCTTTTTTTTTTTTAAGTTTATTTATTTATTTTGAAAGAGAGAGGCAGAGAGAGAGAATCCCAAGCAAGCTCTGTACTATCAGCACAGAGCCTGAGGTGGGGCTGGAACTCATGAACCATGAGATCATGACCTGAGCCAAAATCAAGGGTCGGTTGCTTAACCAGTTGAGCCACCCCGGTGCCCACCCCCCTCCTATTTTTAATATAGACAAAAATGTTTCTGGAACTAAACATTAGTTCACTCAGATAGAAATGATCATTACATTTTCCCACCATGGTGGTCTTAGAAATAGAAACAACATGAAAACATTGAGACAAAACAAAGTTACAAGGAGTAAAGCACAAAGTCATCCAGAATTCTTTCACTCAGAGCTAACATTATTAATAATAGGTGAACTTCACTCCGGGTATCTCTCTCTGTGTATCTATGGATTAAAAGGTAGATGGATGGCTAGTCAGAAATAATTTCTTAAAAATGAAACACATGATACTTGAAGTAAGCTTGACTTTTCTACCTATAAATGATCTGACTTTTCTGCCTGGAAATTTCCCTACCCTCATGTTATTTTTTATTTTTTTCTAATCCAACACGGTTTTATCAACTACAGTCACCATGTTTTGCATTAGAGTCTCAGTATGTATTCATCTTATAGCTGAAAGCTTGTACCCTTTAACCAACCTCTCCCTATTTCCCTCATTTTTAAGCCCTAAATGCTATTAAATTAGAATACGTTTTAGCGCCTATTTTTTTTTAAAAGTTTTTTAACATTTTATTTTTTGAAAGACAGAGCATGAGCAAGGGAGGGGCAGAGAGAGAGGGAGACAGAATCCAAAGCAGGCTCCAGGCTCTGAGCTGTCACAGAGCCCAGCACGGGGCCTGGACCTGAGCCAAAGTTAGACGCAACCAACTGAGCCACCCAGACACCCCCATTTTAGCATCCATTATTTCCTAGAGCATAGTATGTCTTTTTTAGCATTGGCTTAGTTTCTTCCTCCATTTCTTAGAAATTCCCTTCTTACCTCTCTAGCTCAAGGATTTTAGTGCTTGCTCCTATTTCATGTTGAACAAATGTGGCATTGGGCCAAAGGAGGGCTTCCCAAGAGGCTTATTCTCACTGCCTTCTCCAAGGAAGTGAGCTACTAATGCCAGTGTCCTTGGGTTCTTCGATACCTGTTACCATATTTCTGCTACAGCATGCCCCCATCTCTTTCTCACTTCCTTCCCTCCCCAAAAATGTTTGACCTCGAGTAGGTAAAAATGAAAGGATACTCATGTCTGACTTCATTCTCTCTCTCTCTCTCTCTCTCTCTCTCTCTCTTTTCCCCCTCCTCTCCCCTCTCCCTTTCTTTCTCCCTCCTTCCCTTTATTCCTTCAAGGATCTGAGGTCTTTTCTTTCCTGTTTGGACAGAACTTCCCTTACCTTCAAGTTGGCAACAATCTTCCCCTTTTACTAGAGTCATAAAATGATGCTACAGTTATGAGAGCACAAAGTGTATAATAAAGATTTAAGAATCTACTTCTGATCCCTATGCATTCCTGCGAGCATGACATCATCTTTAGATCTCACATGTCACTGTTGGTGTACTGACATGATGTCCAGAGAAGACAGAGCAACCTGGAAATCTCCCTTCTTAAAAATCCAACTTTTGAAAGATTTTCTAAAGTATTTTGCTATGGGAGCAAAAGCTGTGGTCTCCAAGTAAATGCAACAGAGCCGTGCTTCCTTCTAGGTATAGGGAAAGGCTCTGGTGCTGAAGAGCAAGAACACCATGATATGCAGGGGCGCCTGGGTGGCTCAGTCAGTTAAGCGTCCGACTTCATCTCAGGTCACGATCTCCCAGTCCGTGGGTTCGAGCCCCTCGTCGGGCTCTGGGCTGACGGCTCAGAGCCTGGAGCCTGCTTCCGGTTCTGTGTCTCCCTCTCTCTCTGCCCCTCCCCCATTCATGCTCTGTCTCTCTCTGTCTCAAAAATAAATAAACGTTAAAAAAAAAATCTTAAAAGAACACCATGATATGCATAACAAATGGAATGACATCTGGAAAACAATCCGGCTAAGGAGAAACCATGGTCTCATATCCAGGGTAAAGTGGTCTTCATGTTTCCCAAGAAGGACTCTGAGACGAAAGATGCGCAGCTTGCCAAATAGCTGCCAGCCACTGCTTATGTTGATGCCACAGCTCTGTGCAAGGTCACATACTCAGTCCAAAACTGAGTCTGGGTCTGGGAAAACTTCCTTTTTTCCAGCCTTGAACATCACAGCCATGTGTCTCAGGGATACAATCGAAAGCCTGAGGGATGTGCCCCTGAATAAGACAATTGAAGGTGAAGGTGGAATACAGCAAAGCCATATTGCCGAACATGTTGAATATTTCCTTCAGGTCCATCACCCAGCAGGTGTTTGACAAAAGCAGCTCTTACAACCCCAAATGCTTTACATTCTTCCTTGCAGTAGGGAACCTACAATGCCATCAGCATTTGTGAACTGGTTCCCCCAGATGCTCCATCAGCACCCCACTCTATCATCAGTGGCTATAAGTGGGGCCCGACTGGCTCTGTGGAGACCAATTTCATCCTTAACATGATTTGGACTGGCAATGGTTGACAGAAGCAAATGTCAGGGAAATCAAAACCTCACAGTGAAACATCAGGCACACAAGAAAACGCGTGATGAAGGAAGACAGCTGAAATAACCAACACACAAAGACGTGCCTGCAAGACTTCAGGTCCTTGAATTCTCAAACACAGAATATAAAATAACTATGATTATCGTGTTCAAAGAAATGAAAGACAGATTTTTAAATGCCTACAGGGAACAGAAGACTACTTTCCGAAGAAATGTGTTTTGTTGGCATTAATCATCTTTTATTGCAATTCAATGAAGAAATCAAACAATTTAGTAAACAGTGTCAAATGCCAAGATCTGGAATGCTGAGCAAAGGTGTAAGGTCTGTGCTGAGTGGGACATAATATGTTGAGAATTCCAGTGTCAAAAGAAACAATCTGTGACAACATCGTACCATCAGGTCTTCAACAGACTTGAAGACTTTACATCTTTAGGCCTTGAGGAGATTGATGCCCTCTTACACAGTCTACGGGAGTATGAATTGGTTCAACATCGACAGGAGGGCAACTTCAAAGTCCAACGTCTAAAGCCTAAAAAACATACTCTTTGGCTAAAATCTCCCTTCTGGGAGTTTCTTCCAAAGAAAAAATTAAGAATGCATGGAAAGGTTTAATTATGATATTAGAAGCAATATAAATATCCAAAAATTAGGGATTGTTAAATAAATCATGCACATCCAAGGGGAAGGAGGAGACTGGGCACTTAGAAATAAATGTGCTAGAATGAAAGTCACTTTGCTGTGTACCAAAGCCAGTCCTGCCCTTCCCCTCAGAGACAGGTGTGCTTTTATTTGTTTATTTTTAATTATTTTTGAAATATGGTAGAATTTTTATGTTTATTTTTTTAATGTTTATATTTGAGAAAGAGACAACACGTGCACAAGCAGGGGAGGGGCAGAAAAAGGGAGACAGAGGATCTGAAGAAGGCTGTGTGCTGACAGCAGAGAGCCTGATGTGGGGCTGCCACAAACTGTGCGATCATGACCAGAGCAGAAGCCAGACATTTAACCGACTAAGCCACCCAGGTGCCCACCCACGTGCCCCTGGTACAAGGTTTATTTGATGCAACCTTAAGCTACTTACTTTATTTAACCTTCTGAGCCTCAGTTTTCTTATTTAAGTGAAAACAGTCATATCTATACTCCAGCATTATTGTAAGAAATAAATAGGATAAAATAGACAAAGTGCTAATTAGTGTTTGCTATGTTTTAGACTCAGTAAGGGGTAGCTACTTCTAATTCATTTTTTTTAAATGTAAAACACAATACAATAGCATCACAAGAAGTTGGATATTTGAGAGAAAAACTAATTCTTCTACCTTATGTCAATGATTTTATCAGAAGATGTTTCACTTTTAGATTTTGTTCACATTTGCCATCATGGTGGGCATACACATTTGCATATTATTTAAAAACTTTTAAATTTGAAAGTAATACAAAATAAAATAGTACAAGGAATGCTCACATACTCTTTACCCAGATTATCCAGAATTCTTGTACTTCACATACTTGAATTTGCTCTCACTCCTGTGTGTATATAAGGGTGGTAAGTGAGTGAAACACACATACGTACACACACACACACATACAGATATATAGATATACACATATGTTGCATTAGTCTACAAGTGCTGCCAGAACAAAGCACATGGACAGAGGGACTTAACCAACAGAAAACATTTTCTCACAACTCTGAAGGCCAGCAGGCCAAGATTGGGGAGTCAGCAGCATTGGTTTCTCCTGAGGCAGCTCTCCTTGTAGAAGGCTGTCATCTCCCTTCATCTTCCCATGATCTTCTGTCTGGACGTGTTTTGTTCTTTTTTTAAAAATGTTTGTTTATTTTTGAGAGAGAGACAGAGATAGAATGTAATGGGGGAGGGGCAGGGAAGAGAGGGAGACACCGAATTCGAAGCAGGCTCCTGGCTGCAAGCCATCAGCACAGAACCTGATGTGGGGCTCCAACTCATGAGCGGTGAGTTCATGACCTGAACTGAAGTCAGATGCTTAACTGACCGAACCACCCAGGAGCCCCGTACATATTTGTATTCTAATCTCCTCCCCTTAAAAGACCAGTGATGTTGGATTAGGACCTACCCAATGACTCATTTTAACTTAATTACCTCTTTAAAGACCCTACCTCAAATACAGTCATAGTCTCAGCTACTGAGTTAAGACTTCAACATATGAATTGTGGAGGAGACACAATTCAGCCCATAACACACACGCGCACACACACACACACACACACACACACACACAGATCTAAACCCATATATAGAGACACACACAGATGCACATATACATAATACATGTATATATGTGTACATATATTCATATACATATGCATATGTAGATGTATCTATACACATGCCTATGTGTACATGTATATACACACATTGATAAATATAAAATATAAATGATATTTTTTCTGAACCATGTGAGGGTAAGTCACAGACATATCACATATATCACCTTTACCCTAAATATGTCTATTTCCTAAGTTTCTCATACAACCATAGTGTCATCAACTTCTTACTGTCATGCTACTTTTATGTGATTCACATTCCACACTCTGATTTTGCCAGTTGATCTAATATTCTTCATAACAATTCCTCTCACACCAGTGCAGCACAGTGTCAAGTATTGCATTTAATTGCATGTCTCTCTTCATCTTCTTCTTATGTGGAAGATTTCCACAGACTTTCCTGGTGTTTTATGGCATTCATATTTTCAATAAATACAACTTCAGGTTTTTAAAAAAATGGAATACTTACCATTTTTATTTGGCTGATGTTTCCTTGTGATTAGGTTGAGTTACACTGAGGTTATACATTCTTTTTTTTACAATTATTTTTTTATTTTTAATATAATTTTTGTCAAATTGGCTTCCATACAACACCCAGTGCTCATCCCAACAAGTGTCCTCCTCAATGCCCATCACCCACTTTCCCCTCTCCGCCACCCCCCATCAACCCTCAGTTTGTTCTCTGTATTAAGAGTTTGCCTCCCTCCCTCTCTGTTTGTAACTATTTTCCCCTCTCCCCTTCCCCATGGTCTTCTGTTAAGTTTCTCAAGATCCACATATGAGTGAAAACATATGGTTTCTGTCTTTCTCTGACTGACTTATTTCACTTAGCATAATACCTTCAGTTCCATCCACATTGCTGCGAATGGCAGGATTTTATACTTTCTCGTTGCCAAATAGTATTCCATTATATATATAAACCACATCTTCTTTATCCATTCATCGGTTGATGGACATTTAGGCTCTTTCCATAATTTGGCTATTGTTGAAAGGGCTGCTATAAACATTGGGGTACATGTGCCCCTATGCATCAGCACTCCTGTATCCCTTGAGTAAATTCCTAGCAGTGCTCATTCTTGGTTGGCATACTACATAGGTCGTGTTCTTCCTAGGGTATTATACATGTGTCCATCATATGTGGTGTTAATTTTTGTGTGTGTGAGGTCAGGCCATTAGGTCAAGGTGTTGCCTGACTTCTCCACTGCATAATTACTGGGTTTTTTTTTTTTTTTTTAAAGCTCCTTGCTTTTTTCTTTCTACCTTTTTTTTTTTTAATGTTTATTTATTCATTCTTTTAGACAGAGAGAGAGCGAGCAGGGGAGAGGCAGAGAAAGAGAGAGAGAGAGAGACAGAATCCCAAGCAGGCTCCATGCTGTCAGAGCAGGGCCTGATGTGGGGCTCAAACCCATGAACTGGGAGATCATGACCTGAGCCGAAACCAGGAGTCTGAGGCTTAACTGACTGAGCCACCCAGCTACCTCCATAATTACTGTTTAGTGTGCAGTTACTTTTGCATCCTGCTCTTTTTGCTTAATATTATAGAAGATTGAAAAAAATATATATAGAAGATTGGCAGAGACCACAAGTTTCCCTTCAACATCCATTCTCCAAAATTTTAAGCTGGACACATTTCTTGAAATTGGTTATAATCACGTGACTAGGTCCTGTCCAATGATGTGGGAACAGAAGTGACATGTGATTTCCAGGCCTGTGTTTTAGAGGGAAAGAGTATGTCTCCCTTTTTTATTTCCCTCTTCCCATGGGCTGGGATTTAATCCTGACAGTGGAGGCTAGATTAGGCATCTTGGACCATGCAACAGGAGCTGCATGTGGAGAATGGCAGGGCCAGGAGACAGAAGGAGCCCAGCTAGCGTCCTGCGATTTTCATGGGGGAGAGCCACCATACCTTCTGACACTTGTATGAAGTAAAAAAGTAAACTTCCATCACATTTGTGATATATTTTAGGTTTTCTGTAATAGCTTCAGTAACTTTTTTTTAACTAACATAGGTGTTTATCCTTGTTGCCACATAGTTTCATAATTGTTTTTTAACTGCTATATAATATTCCATCAAGTGATGTGCTAATAAATTAACAACCATTCTCCTATTAAGTATGTATTGCTTATGTTTTTCCCCTATTATATATAATGTTATAATTAAGAGTTTAGTATATATAACTTTTTCCTTTTTGTGGATTATTTTCTTAAGGTAAATTCCTAGATATGTGATTATTAGGTTAAAAATAGAAAAGAGATCACAGCTCTAGGTACGTTTTGTTCAAACGTTTTCCAAAAAAGAAATTCTGTGGTTGGATTCTGATATGCAGTGCTAAATAACTTATGCTTTTGGATAATTAACTTAATGTGATGCTAAATGATTTTCTTTAGCAATTAATATATAGTTTAAAAACAAATCAATGTGAATTAAGGTTAGTTATAATTGATGCATGAGAGGATATTTATTTCCATATTTTCCAATGTCAATGGTACTTCCATCTTAATGAAACATACAAATATTTGCAAAATGTGAGCATATGTAGAACTACCATACAATCCAGCAATTCCACTTCTAAGTACTTATCCAAAGAAAATGAAAACACTAATTTGAAAAGAAATATGCATTACTATGTTCATCACAGCATTATTTACAATAGCCAAGATATGGAAACAACCTAAATGTCCATGGATGAATGGATAAAGCAAATGTGACATTTATATACAATGGAATATTACTCAGCCATAAAAAAGAATGAATTCTTGCCATTTGTGACAACATGGATGGACCCAGAGAGTATTATGTTAAATGAAATAAATAAATCAGAAGAGAGAAATAACATATGACTTCACTTATATGTGGAATCTAAAAAACAAAACAAACAAAACAGAAACTGACTCATAGATACAAAGAACAAACTGACGGCTGCCAGAGGGAAGGGCGTTAGGGGGATGGACAAAATAGGTGAAGGGGATTAAGAAGTACAAACTAACAGTCCTAAATAAGACACAGGGTTGTCATGTACAGCACAAGGAATATCGTCAACAATATTGTAACTGCTTTAAATGGTGATAGATGATAACTAGACTTATTGTGGTGACCATTTCATAATGTATATGAATATTGAATTACTGTTATACACCTGAAACTCCTATGATATTGTGTCAGTTATTTTTCACTAAAAAATAATATAAAAGCAAAAAAAAAATGTGGACATGTTCCTGGAGGATATAATAATTCATCATATCATGACTGAATTATTGCTTTTTCAATTCTCCATTTGACATAAAAGAAAGTCTCGATTTGGTACTGGTATGTTTTAACACCACTAATTTCCTTTTAGAATTCTCCATTTTCAACAGAGAGAGAGCCAGGTCTCAGGCAACAGAATCTAGGTGGAATATAATAGTTATATCTGTGATTACTTTTTAATTATGACAAGGGGCTGATTTTCTGTTCATAGTCATGACATAACATTTCTTCTTTCAAACTTAGTTTAAAAAGGTCAAGGTTAAAGAGAATAACCATATATCATATGTGGAGGCAAAATAGAAATGGTTAAAATTAAGCACTGAAATTTGAAAAATAGTGACATAAGGAAAGGGATTGGGCTCAGGAATTTACTGCAAACTCTTTTTTGATCTCCAGCAGAGTGTATTTGTTTCTACAAGAACAGTATGGTTAATTTACATTGTAAAATTTGGTACATTTACACTGTAAAATTTGAACTTTTCCCATGATTTGGAACTAGTGTCAAAAACATTGCCTATTGGCTTTAGTCTATCTTTAACTCCATTATTCTTTGAAGTCAATAGGCCTGAAGCAGAGATAGTATGGGATATTTAGTAATTTTCTTGAAAAAGGAGTGGACCATTTCAATCTTTAGTTGGCAGACATAAGTCTTTATCACCTATTATTTACTGGTGTAGTAGGCACTTTACATACATTGTCCCAGTAATCTATACAACAGTACCGGGGGATGAAGAACATAATCTCTTTTAGAGACAAGGGCTCAAAGCAGTGAAGGAAATTTCCCAATGTAAGACAGAAGGGAAGATTAAATATAAAATTCCTAGTGTTGGGGTGTCTGGGTGGCTCAGATGGTTATGCATCCAACTTCAGCTTAGGTCATGATCTCATGGTTCGTGGGTTTGAGCCCCATGTCAGGCTCTGTGCTGACAGCTCAGAGCCTGGAGCCTGCTTCAGATTCTGTGTCTCCCTCTCTCTCTCTCTCTAAGATAAATAAACATTTTTAAAAAATTTTAAATTCCTAGTGTAGTGCCTGGCACGTGTAGCAGATACCAAGTAGATGGTAGTCATCATTATTGGCCTAGTAATTAGCAACTCAGGATTTAGTCTGAGGTCTGCTCAATCCAAGCAGGTCCATGCCTTTGTGTAACACCATGCTGGGCTCTGCAGAATTGCAGAAGAAAAAAGATAGATAACCCCAAACAATAGTAATTCCATGTATCATCCACTCAGCAGATCTTTACTCAGTTGTTTACTATGTTCCAGATGCTATGAAATGAGCTTACAATCATTCCATGTACACTCAGGCTAGCTTGGGATCCCACAGGTTGCTACAGTGCCCTTTTCTTCCTATCAAACCCAATGCATAGAATTATTTCTGCTTTGAGGTATACCATCTATGCTAAAGAGTAAACTAAACTGTGGGGAGGAAACATGTTTATTGCGATGACCACTTTATCCCTTGTATGTATCATAGTGACCAATAAGCTTAAATATTTGAATTAGAAAAAAAATGCATAAAAATCAGTATAAACACATATATTCTAGCTGTATATTAATATTTACCTTCAAGAAACACTTAAAAACCTTAAAACACACACACACACACATACACACACCCCAAAAAACCCTATTATATATGATCCCGGCTATGGTAAAAAATAAAAACTGAAAGAAATTTCTCAAATTTCTTTATGGGTGGTGGGATTAATAGTATTTTTTATAATACTTTCCATTTTTCTATGTTGTGTTTCTTACATCTATATTAGTAGAAAATAGAATATAAAGTAAAACCTAATGATGACAGAAAATAACCCGTAAAGTCTAAAAAATATGAACGTAAATGTGCATATAGCATCATGTACAATTATCATACTCAAGACCTATATTCTTCCATTCTCCTTACCCTCTCCTACAAAACTGAATGATTCATGCAAACAGAGGCTTAGGGACAGCATACCCTTCTCTCAAATCCTTTGTTAAAAATATGAGGTGGTTGGGGTGCCTAGGTGACTCTGTCGGTTAAGGAGTGACTTGTCTCAGGTCATGATCTCACCGTTCGTGAGCTCGAGCCCTGAACTGTCAGCACAGAGCCTGGAGCCTGTTTCAGATCTGTGTCTCCCTCTCTCTCTGCCCCTCCCCTACTCGCTCTCTCTCTCTCTCAAAAATAAACATAAAAAAAAAAAAAAAAATACGAGGTGGTAAGTAGACCACATGGGGAAACCTTCAGAATGAAATTTGGAAGTAGCTAGGTGAGGCAGCCCTCTGCTGGGTAAATAAGAAAACACAGCTACTCCAGAGGATCTTGGCTGGATTGTAAAGGGCATTAAGTGCCTTCAGGGCATCAGGGCACTGAAAAGATATTTCCTGAAAATATGGACTTTTGAAGCTAGAGGTCATTCTGGAAGTTGAAGTGTAAATATTGATTTTTGTAAATATTGAATATGTGTTTAAAATCTGAGCCTCAATCTCTCATCTGTAAAACATAAAGTGATAGTACCTCATAAGGTGATTTTGAAATTAATGTGAAAATGCAGTCATTTAGCATAGTGCTCAACCAACAGTAAATGCTTAACACATGACAACCATTATTTTAGCTTTTACTCACATTTTATAATCTTGGCAAGTAATCATTTTACCTTGTGGAACATCTCATGTTTACAAAAAAAGGACTCTAAGAATCTTAAAGAGATTGCATCTAAGCAAAAGATGTGCACATCTGTGTGCATTTAAAAAGAACAACATAGGGGCACCTGAGTGGCTCAGCCAGTTAAGCATCTGACTTCGGCTCAGGTCATGATCTCACAGCTCCTGGGTTTGAGCCCCGTGTCAGGCTCTGCGCTGACAGCTCAGAGCCTGGAGCCTGCTTCAGATTCTGTATCTCCATCTGTCTCTGCCCCTCCCTTGCTCATACTCTGTTTCTCTCTCTCTCAAAAATAAACAAACATAATAAAAATAAAAAGCACAATATTATACTACATCTGAAACTAATGTAACATTGTGTGTCAACTGTACTTCAATAAAAATCACTTTAATGACAAAAAAAGTTTATGGCCAAAAAACATGAAAATATTAAACTGAGATTTGTTCACTGAAAAACTGTTTATTAAGGTGTCATTAAATGTGTAGATAGCTTTGGGTAGTATTGACATTTTGACAATATTTATTCTTCCAATCCATGAGCACGGAATGTTTTTCCATTTCTTTAAATCTTCTTCAATTTCCTTCATAAGCTTTCTATAGTTTTCAGCATACCAAATGAACAAATCAGGAGATTATAGATGCTAGAGAGGATGTGGAGAAATGGGAACCCTCTTGCACTGTTGGTGGGAATGCAAATTGGTGCAGCCACTCTGGAAAACAGTGTGGAGGTTCCTCAAAAAATTAAATATAGACCTACCCTATGACCCAGCAATAGCACTGCTAGCAATTTACCCAAGGGATACAGGAGTACTGATGCATAGGGGCACTTGTACCCCAATGTTTATAGCAGCACTCTCAACAATAGCCAAATTATGGAAAGAGCCTAAATGTCCATCAACTGATGAATGGATAAAGAAATTGTGGTTTATATACACAATGGAGTACTACGTGGCAATGAGAAAGAATGAAATATGGCCCTTTGTAGCAACATGGATGGAACTGGAGAGTGTTATGCTAAGAGAAATAAGCCATACAGAGAAAGACAGATACCATATGGTTTCACTCTTATGTGGATCCTGAGAAACTCAACAGAAACCCATGGGGGAGGGGAAGGAAAAAAAAAAAAAAAAAAGAGGTTAGAGTGGAAGAGAGCCAAAGCATAAGAGACTCTTAAAAACTGAGAACAAACTGAGGGTTGATGGGGGGTGGGAGGGAGGGGAGGGTGGGTGATGGGTATTGAGGAGGGCACCTTTTTGGATGAGCACTGGGTGTTGTATGGAAACCAATTTGACAATAAACTTCATATACTGAAAAAAAAAAGGTGTCATCATGTTATATTGTTAGTTCAATATACATACTTTAAAATTCTGAATTGCCTCTGAATAATCTAGGTATCTACAATACAGATATGTATGCAAACTACTAGATTTCCCGATATTTAACATAATTAGACTTCTCTAATTTCTAATTATCAGACAATTAAAACATTAGACTTTTAAAGTTACACCATTAGTAGTTCGTAAATTTCTATTTGTCCAAGTTTTTTTTTATTATATGATAAATCTTAGAGGAAGCAAAACCCACAAATCAAGTCTTAATCTGCCTTTCACAGTGTATACCAAATCATCATAATGTACACTTCAAATGTCTTGCAATTTTGTCAATTATGCCTCAATAAAACTGAAAAAAATTAAAATCCCACACAAAGTTTTTTTTTTTTAATTTTTTTTTTCAACGTTTATTTATTTTTGGGACAGAGAGAGACAGAGCATGAACGGGGGAGGGGCAGAGAGAGAGGGAGACACAGAATCGGAAACAGGCTCCAGGCTCTGAGCCATCAGCCCAGAGCCTGACGCGGGGCTCGAACTCACGGACCGCGAGATTGTGACCTGGCTGAAGTCGGACGCTTAACCGACTGCGCCACCCAGGCGCCCCTACAAAGTTTTAATCTCAACCAATGCTGAGAAAAAAAAGCAATGGAGATCTTTTATTCATCACGTGAACAAAAAATACAGAATATATTAATTAATTTTCCCCTAAAGAGAATATATTTTGTATTTAGAGAAACAAAGGATTAGTTGTCAGGAGTTGCTTTTGGAGAATGATCAATCAGCGCCTTGTCAATGGTTGGATACTGATACCAGGGACCATCGCCTCTTGCACGCATTAACTTTCGGACTTCTAGCTCCTTTAATCTGTAACAAACAGAACAGCAATACTGTGATTCCATCATTTCCAACTGCAAAATTAATGAATTATCTCCATAAAGAGAGTCTTTTGATTTTGTGTAAAGTATTATCTAAAGTACTTTATGTAAGGGACACCAGGATGACTCAGTCGTTTGGGCATCTGACTCTTGATTTCAGCTCAGGTCATGATCCCAGGGTCAGGGGAGCGAGTCTCGTATCAGGCTCTGAACTGACTATTCTTCAAATTCTTCTTCAAATTCTCTCTCCCTCTGCTCCTCCCATGCTCACACATACTCTCTTTCTCTCTAAATAAATAAATAAATTTATGTATGTATGTATGTAAAGTATTAATATACCTCCACAGATCCATGTGTATACATTTATCTGATATGCACCTATAAGAAAAATTTGGGGCTTATTTTTGACTTTCATTATCTTGCTTATGTAGTTAGCCCACAGATACTGTTTTTAATCACTAAAACATCACTTGAATTGGTAATCTATTCTTTCCTCTTGTCCCAGCTCTTTATCTGGATGGATCACTTTCACTTGAATAGTGGTAATGCATCTCCTATCTTCTTGCCTTCTAGAAAACCCTCTTGAGACCACATATTTTTGAAATAGGCCCTTTCCACGAAACCTTTCCTTTCCATTTTTATAGACTACATATTACGTTTTTCATCTGACTGGAAATTTATCACAGTTAAATAATGCACTTTATTAACCTTAACCAGCCCACTAACCCTACCTATGAGAGACTACCTACCTTTGTATTGTGTATGTAAGAGAGTGTATTCTTTTTTTTTAAGGATTATATATTATATTATCCTTTTTTTCTACTCTTTAGAATGTAATTATCCAAAATGCAAATATTAAAATATTCATAAGAAGGACTGGTTTTACCCTTACAATAGACTACTAGGCACCTGTTAAAAAGAATGAAGAAAATCTGTATATAGTAAATAGAGATGATACATATAGGGTTAGATTAAAAATGCAAAGTATAAAATGAGTATGTGTAGCATCTTCCCATTTCACTAAAAAACAGAAACTAATATGTATTCATACACATGCAGAGAGTATTAAAAAATGTGGAGGGCAAAAAATAATAGTTATCTTTAGGCAGAAACAATTATGGGAGACAGTCCCTTTCTATTTTGTATCTTTCTTTTATGCTTCAGTTTTCCAAATACCTATACATATACTTAAAAAAATTTTTTTTAATGTTTACTTATTTTTGAGAGAGACAGCATGAGCAGAGGAGGGGAAGAGAGAATCCCAAGCAGGCCCGATGCTATCAGTGCAGAGCCCAACGTGGGGCTCAAACCCATGAACCGTGACATCATGACCTGAGCCAAAATCAAGAATCTGACGCTTAACCAACTGAGCCACCCAGGCGCTCACCTAAACATATACTTTTTTAAAAACATAGGTACTCCTGTTCCATCCTCACAACAGCATCTTTCCTTTGGGGGTAGAAGTCACGCTTTTGTTTTGGTTTTTACTTTGTTTGGAAATTATTTAAAATCTCTATATGTCTAAGGAATTCTAGGATCTAACTTTTAATTGGAACTCAAAGGTGTATGTCTGAAGTTCAAAAAAGTCCAATGTTACTAAGTATGAGCCATATTGCTGGTTCCATGCTCTTAAATACATAACAACAATTCCATATGGTAACTATATACATGTATGATTACATATCTAGTTCTTTTAATCATTTAAATATATATATATATTTTTTTTACTATCATAGCAATTTTTATAAACTATTAAGTTTAAAAGAGAATAACAGAAAGCAGATCAGTGGTAGACTGGGACCAAGAGTAGGGGATGGGGAATGACTGAAGGCACAAGAAAGAGGCTCAGTAGGTGATTGAGATGGTTACACAGCTATTTTCCTTGGTCAAAACCCACTGAACTTAATGGATGCATATGACTGTATGTAAACCTCACTACAAACACTAAAATAAATCTCAGACAGGATCACATTTAAAAGTAGCAAAAGGAAACATGAGTGAACATTAAAAAAAATAATAATTTGGACTTAAATATTTCCCTATTTAATTACTATCAAAAACCTATGCATGACACAAAATCCCAAAAGCTAAGGAAAAGGACTGACAAACTTGACAATAATTAAATGAGTAAATATATATAAAGTAATTAAAACACTGATACATAGTAAGTGTTCAGAAACACATTACCACTACTACACTTCTGTTAACCTGAAACATAAAAACACTTAGGCTGCAAAAAATTTTACACTATCAAAACACAAATGACAAGTCAGGAAAACATACTTGCAATACAAACAAAAAGATATTTTAGTTAAATGTATACATTAGTAGAAAAAAAGGCCATTTACGGGAAAGCAAATACAGCTAGTAGATTTATTTGTGAAAAAATACTCAACCTTACAAAAAAATACAAAATTGAAATAATGAAATAACATGTTTCAACTATCTTATCAGCAAAATGTTTAGGCTTGATAAATTCCATTTACAGGGAATGGTATGGAAAGCAGAAATTATCACGTATTGGTGACAGACAAAACAACTGATAAACAATGTTTTGGGAAAGTGTTTGGCAACATCTATCTAAAATCTAAACATATAACATTTGGTTTATCAGTGCCACTGCTAGGAAATTTATATTCCAGATATACTAAATAAATATGCAGAAATCTATGTAGAAGGATATTGACTACAGCACTATGTATATTATCAAAAAACTTATAAAGAACCGAAGTACCAACAAGGGACTGGTTAAAAAAATTAAGGTACACCCATCCAGTAAAATATATAATGCAGCCATTAAAATGAACAGGGTACGTACTATTATAGAAAGATCACCAAGATCTATTTAAGTGAAATGAAGGCAAGGTACAGAGCGGTGTCTATAAGAGGATTCTATTTGTGTTAATATATTTTCAAATGATATACAAAATATATTTTTAAGGCATAAATTTTCTTCTAGGGACATATACAAGAAATAATTAAATAGTCACTTTTAAGGATGAGACTAGGTAGAGGAGGAAAGGAAATTGAGGGAGGTGGGGCATAGATGGAGGAGAGGGCTTTCCTGCATTTAAAAGAGTAAGAATTAAAAAAAAAATTTTTTTTAGTGTCTTTTTTGGAGAGAGAGAGTGAGAGAGAGTGAGCCCGGGGCAGGGGGCGGGGGTGGGACTGGGTGCAGAGAGAGAGGGAGACACAGAATCCGAAGCAGGCTCCAGGCTCTGAGCTGTCAGCACAGAGCCCAATGTGGGGCTCAAACCCATGAACTGTGAGATCATGAGACCTGAGCCAAAGTCGGATGCTCAACTGACTGAGCCACCCAGGCGCCCCAAAAGAGTGAGACATTTTAAAAAGAATTCCTTTTACTCTGACAGATATTATCAACCAATAGTCTCAGTTTCCAACTCATAAACTCCACTCTAAACAGGCCAGATCCATCCCCATCTTCATTGTTTTACATGGAGCATCCTAAAGTGTTGAAACAGCTTAATTTTTTTCTTATGGCTTACAATACTAAGGAAGGAATTTCTTTCCTGCCCCCCTCCCCTTTTTTACCGTAAATCAGCCTTTTCAGCTTCAATTCGAAGGATAGCCATTGTTTTTTCATAATTCTTTTCGGGACTATCAAAGAAAGTTCGGGCAATCCATCTTGAGATAGGATGCTACAAGAGAAAATTTGTTTATTATTTTCTGAACACTACTTTGCTTTTTCAGTTTACTATTCTTCAAAATGGCCATCTCTTGGGCATTGAGAAGGACACCTGTTGAGATGAACACTGGGCGTTGTATGGAAACCAATCTGATAATAAATTATATTTAATATTAAAAAAATGCCCATCTCAGGTAAATCAATAATACTAACTAAATGCTAACTACTTTATATATTTTTTAAATTACTTTAATCCATTAGGTGGATATTATTTTTGTCCCCATTTTATAGATGAGCAAATTTTGCAAAGTTATACAGTTACTAAGTGCCAGGATCTGGATGCAAACTGGGTCTGTCTGACTCCAAAATCTGTGCGTTTTGCCATTATACTACACTGAGGATCTTAAGTGGCTAATTTAAGAGCTAAACCCAGGGTTTGGTGATGAAAAACTGAAGCTCCTTCTCTCAGCACAGATAAACTATTTGTATGGCTTGCCTTAAGATATAATAATGCTATATTAATGACATATTTTTCTGAAATATAGTTCGGTCAGATAATAAAACATGACAGAATATACTCTACTCAAGGCCATCTCACCACAACACTTATAAAGACACGTAACAGAATTAACTTTAGAGATTCCCAAGCAGGCCCCACACCATCAGTGCAGAACCTGATGCTGCTTTCGTAGCAGCCCGACGCTGCTGTTTTAGTAGCAGGGACAGTGTGCTAAAATGACAGTGCAGGCTCTCAGATCAAGCCTGCGTAGGTTCAAATACTGGCCCTACCTTTTGGACAGGTCACTTCTCCTCTTTTATGCCTCAGTCTCCTCACCTCTGAATTGGGCATAATAATAGCACATTTCACATGGAACACGGTAATATTTACAAAACACTACCACAGCCCCTGCTACACAGTAGGTGCTTGATAAAGAATAGCTAAGCATTAGTATTGGTAAAATCTTTCCTATGGCATTGAACTTAGGATATGTTCTGATGGTTAATATGCTAGGATGAGAACGCACTGCAGAGCCATTCTTTAAAAAACCATACAGCATAAAGCAATAAAACAAATGACCAAAAGAAGTTGCTTGTAAAAAGTGAGCACAAAATGTGTCATCTCCCTCACACCAAAAATTGAATATATCATAATTGCTAAATTGAGACATTAATCAGTACACTGACAAGACACCTAATGGAAAGTAACTTTCAATGGCCTATACCAACCTTGAAGTATTCCCAGTGTTCTGGGATATAGCCTTCTGGAATTTCTGCTAACTCAGCCTCACCTAATAAGAGAAAATAGTGACGTACAATTAGTATCAGCAGTTTGTAATATTAATTTCCCACTATTTAAGAAACCAACCTCTTATGGTTTTAAAGAAAGCTCTGTACTAATGAAGATATCAAATACAGTTGACCCTTGAACAACATGGTTTTGAATGGCATGGGGTCACTTACACATGGATTTTTTTTACAGTACAGTACTGTATTTTCTCTCTCTTTTTTTTTTTTAAAGTTTATTTATTTGAGAGGAGAGTGTGGGAGCAGGGGAGGAGCAGAGAGAGAGGGAGACAGAGAATCCCAAGCAGGCTCTGCAACTCAGCACAGAGCCCGATATGAAGCTTGAACTCTAACCATGAGATGATAACTAGAGCTGAAATCAAGAGTTGGATGCTTAACCAACTGAGCCACCCAAGCGCCCTTCTTTATCATTTTTTTAATAATACTGTCTTTTCTCTAGCTAACTTTATCACAAGAATTCTTTATCACTTTATACAAAGAATACTTTGTATAATATAAAAAATACACAAAGTATGTGTTAACCAACTGTTTATGTTATCAGTAAGGTTTCTGGTCAATCAGTAGTTAAGTTTTGGGGGAGTCAAAAACTTATATGTGGATCTCTGACTGAGCAAGGGGTTGATACCACCACGTTGTTCAAGGGTCACCTGTATTTTAGATTAACTTTAATGTGGTTTAAAATCATTTCATTCACGGGGCGCCTGGGTGGCTCAGTCGGTTAAGCGTCCGACTTCAGCTCAGGTCACGGTCTCGCGGTCTGTGAGTTCGAGCCCCGCGTCGGGCTCTGGGCTGATGGCTCAGAGCCTGGAGCCTACGTCCGATTCTGTGTCTCCCTCTCTCTCTGCCCCTCCCCCGTTCATGCTCTGTCTCTCTCTGTCTCAAAAATAAATAAACGTTAGAAAAAAAAATTAAAAAAAAAATAAAATAAAATCATTTCATTCATTAGGTATTTTTTAGATGTCTTCTACTTGTAAGGCATTGTCTATTGTCTAAGGCATGATAGGAGAGTTTCACATTGTTTTTATACAACGTAACAAAATATAATAAAAGACACATTATTCCCTCTGGTTTTCCCTACCACTACTAGACAAAATATTTTAGGAGTCAAGATGTTAGAAGTAGTTTGGGCAGAGTTTCCCATGAAAATCTAATTTGCACTGTCATTCACAGTTTCATTCTTTTTTAGATTATAATTTTATATGTTCCAAGATGTATAAAAAAATTCTTCCATCCTTTAGCCTCTCTTCCACCTCTATCTCTATTTTTTTTTTTTTTTATTCAGACTTGTCAAAGCTGGTTTGGAGAAATAACAAGAAGGAGGAAAACAAGGCTTTCTGAAGCCATTTGTGGCCTCTGTACAGAGTTGGTGACCTTCAAGGTTCTTGAAGGGAAAAAAAATCTTTAAAAAAACAACATTGTACCCTGTTGCAGATTGAGATCTGGTTACTGTAAAATAAAATCTCATGTTTATTATTTAAATAATATTTTCTTATAACATTCATAATTTCCTTCTGTTATTAATGTACATGGGTTTTAAAAATTTACCAGTTTGGTTGGAGAGGTACTTACCAATGAATATATTCACCAGAGTTATGCCAATTGCTACTGGAATCCCAGTCAACAAAATGTAGAATTTCTGTTGAGATTAAAAAATAGTTTTCACGTAACATAACCATTACCTAACTTTCTTTCCCCACTCTTAAACTGTCTTCAATTTTGGATTTCCTTCCATTGCCTGTCAAATAAATTTGCCATATTGGAGATGTGGTACCAAAGTATTTATTTCTGAGATTTTCTTTTGCTCTAACTTTTAGATGCCTATATTTGGAAGCAAAAATGAAAGAAAAAGTAAGGATTAATTGTAAAAGGGTAATACAATATATGTTTAAGTGATTTTCCCATTTTTGGTTAAGGCGATGTAATAAAAGTTGAGAAATTTTTGTATTAAGATGGGAAGTGCAAAAACATCTGGGTGTTGTTACCCACTGTAGAGTTTGAGTTGGTCATGACAAGAAAAGTGGGAGCTCAACCAGGAGAGTGAAGAGGGGCATTGAGCACAATGGGCGAGCAAGAGGTCTAGAGGGCAGCATCCAGACAATCTTCTATCTGCCAGGCCTCTACTTTTCCTTAAAGAGCCTTGAGATACAAATATATAGCTGGTACCCCACTTCATCCTCTGAAATCAATGTTCCTGAACAATATAGAAGTAAAAAATTGTAGTCCAAAATAATGTAGTTACTTTAAGGAAGTCTTTCAATGAGTTCCTTGGTATTTTAAAGAATATTTTAATAATATAAATAATTATCCCCAAATGAATCCATTTTCAAAGTTTAATAACTTATAGACTTTAGTGTATGTGTGTGGGTGTGTGCATGCACGCATGCATGCACAGTGAACACAGATTACATTTCAAAACCCCACAATCTTGAGAATAAAGGAATGGCTCATTTTTTACCTCTAATACATACGAATCCTTTTTTATGAAGAACGAAAAGCTCACTAATTTAAAAAGAAATTCAGTAACAAATCAGACATTACAGTACAAAATCTCAATTATCTTTTAAAAAAGAAATGTGAATTTACGAAACACCTTTTACAAAATGAAAGATGCTTATTTTCTAAATAGGCCAAAAAAAAAAAAATTCCTATTTGTATATAAAGAGTTTAGTTTAGCAAAATTTTTGACTCACCATTAAACTCAAAAAACGCCTGTCATAGAATCCAGAAGGTTTGATGATAAACAGTCTTTTCCCATGATCTCCACTGTGTCGCACAGGAGCTGGCAATATTAAATTACCCTGTTACATATACAAGGCTCATAAACGTATACTGTTCTATTCTGACATAAAATCAGGTTATAAGAAAATGTATGTTCATAAATGTTTAATATGAATTAAGACAAAAAATACATACTTATTTGAGTACTAAAGGCAGGGCAGATAGGGTATCTTTCAACAAACACTAATGTACTATTGTAAACTCTAGCTCTCTTCATTTTTATTCAGCTTTAAAGAGATATCTAAATAATTGTCTAAATTTGTTTCCAGAGCAGGCAGGGAGGTTAGATACTCTTGGTGGGCTAATTATCTTTGTTTATCTCTGCAATAAATATCTGCTAATGCTATAAAATAAATAAACTTAAATTGTGTCACTTCATATGATGAGGAAATATACATCAGGGATTTGCAGCAAAATAGATGGAAAGATATTTATTCCACATATCTCCAGCAGGAACTTGAACTTGTTAAAAGTAAATACTCTAACATATCTTGATAAAATCGGTCTGTAAGCCATTTCTTTCTTTCTTTTCTTCAATTTTATTTTAGAGAGAGAGAGAGAGAGCATGAGCAGAGGAAAAGAGAGAAAGAGAGAGAGGGAGAAAAAGAGAGAGAGAATCCTAAGCAGGCTCCATGCTCAGTGCAGAGCCCAATGCAGCTCTAACCCACAACCCTGGGATCATGACCTGAGCTGAAATCAAGAGTCGGACACTGAACTGACTGAGTCACCCAGGCACCCTTGTAAGCCATTTCTGGTTGTGAATATTCTCCTTTTCAAATTCTCCCTTGGACAGTATGCAGTCAAGCCTCACTGGAGATAAACTGAGGCAAAATTTCACCCCTAAGCTTATTTCTACATGATTTCCCTTTCTTGGATGCCTGGAAGGATCACTGCAGGCACTCTAGGCCCTTGTGCTGAAAGCAGGAAAGGATCTCACTGTTACTGGGAAACTGAGATTATGGTTTCTGCTGTATGAAAGTGTATTCAAAAAAATTTCCCATGGGAGTCACTGCAGAATACAAAACTAATTCCCCATTAAAGTAATTTTAGTTATAATAGAGGTCATAAAGATTTGTATCCTTTGTTCAAGCTTAAATGTCTGGAATGCCTTTCCCTCTCCTGATATTACTAGGCCCAGATGACATTTTAACCTCCAAAAACCAACATTATTCCCAATCACATGAGATGTCTCCTACTTCTGAACTGTTGTATATTCTAGTGATACGCATACTTGCTTTCACCGCTTCCACTGAAATATAAATGTCTTGAAGGTAGGAACTATATTCTTAATTTTGGTATCACCTATAGTAGCTTGCAATGAATTTAGAAAGTTAATTCACAAGAGAATTCGAAGCTGGCATGCATTTACTGTGTACAATTCACACTACTAAAGTTTCTAAAATAGCAAGAGAATGTGGCAAAGTGATTATATATTTCAGAAAATCATTTGAAAGGTACATTGGAATTCTTTGTGGACTAGATGCAAAAAAAAGAGCTGGTTAATAGTACAAACCACTCATTAATTCTATTCTACTATGTGTAGGCCCTGTGCTAGACTATTCTTTCCAACAAAGGAAAGAAACAGGATGCAATGTCAGAAAAAACCAGGCCCAGAAGTAAGGTTCCTGTATAGACAGGATGGTGGAGAGATGGGGGGTACGAGGAAGGGGCATTAAAAGGTGAGAGAAGTAGCAAATTAGATGAATTTATAATGGGTAACTGATCGATTGTACCCAAAAGGTGCTGATTACTTAATCCAACAACCTGCCAAAAGGCTCCATCCAAAGCTCTGAGAAGTTGAGATTTCTACAAATGGCCTGGATGAGGTGAAAATGGCATTCCTGATGACACAAAGCTACTGCTACAAGGATGGCTACTACACTGATGATGAAATAGGATCCCCAAAAGTCCTCACACACATTTATAAAAGGATAAATCTAAAAGGATTAAACATAAGAAGTGGAAAGTCCTGACTGGACCTCCCAAAAGTTGCTCACAGACTTAAGCAGAGTCATTGGTGTGATATGGTAACCAAGAAAGTCAAAGACAATTCAATCCTAATCTTATGTACGAGAAGTGTAGGGTCAAAACAGGAGGAACACCCACCTCCATCTCCTAATTACACCTGCAGAAGTGTGTCCATCCCAGAGTATACTGTTTTAGAGGAACAATCTGGAGCATACCCCAACTTAAGCAACCAGTATGGCAAATAACCTGGAAACTGATATACTGAAGCTTAAAGAAATGCAACTGATTGTTTGGCCTACAAAAAAGAAGTCTGGGTAGAAAGCAGAGAAGTGTCTTTAAATAGGTGAAGGGCTATCCCATAACAAAGGGTCACACTATTCTGTGCTGACCTGAAAGGAGGAACCAGGAGTAATTTTCAGCTTAATACAAGGAAGAAGTTTCTAACCATTTTAGTGGTTCAAAATAAAATTGGACTGCCTCTCCAGTCCCCTTTTTGGAGTTATTCAAGTGTCAACAGTGGGACGTAAAAAGGATATTCTACGGGTTGGCCTAGAGGATATCTAAGGTCCTTTTCCTCAAAGAATCAGAACACTTGGCCTGTCTTAGAACAAAAAGGCATACCTTTCCAACTTATCAGTCTCAATGATTTCCTTCCAACTCCAAGAACTCTTTCTAGACTTCAAGTTTTTGCACTCTTTGCCGAAAAGCTTTTTCCCAGGCTCTTTGAACAGTTACCGCCGCACCTCCATCCTTCAGGACCAAGTTCAAATGTAACCTCCTCGAAGAGGTCTTCTCTGACTACCCTATCCAAAGCTGGCCTCCTACTTATCCTCCGTGATATCATTTGGTTAGTTCTTTTAGAGCAATACACACTAAGCCTGATTATTTTGTTGAAGTCCATGAGGTCAAGGACTGCATTATTCAGTACTGTATCCCCAGTACCTTTTAGTGTCTGCCACATAGTGGATGCTCCATAAATACGCTGGAATTTACATTTCTTAAGTAAATTAAATGTCAGTTGGGATCCTTCCTCACTCTCTGAAAGTAAATCTACTCAGAAGAGACAGTGTACTCCAAACTTTCCCTTTCCACTGGGCAGGCAGGCAGGCAGGCAGGCAAACACACACACACTACCCAGAGAGAAAGACATGGATTAAACTACCTGGTTTTAGGGACAACTGATTATGCATAACACCATTAACAGATAAAAAAAATGTAACATAAAAAAACTATGGAAGAATGCTTGGTCTGGCTGTATTCTAGCAATATTAATGCAGTTAGTAAAGTGAACTGCTTGCTTGCTTTCCATATAATTACCTTTAGTGTTAAACAAGTTATTCATGTCATTAAATGTGCTAAATAACTACTATTATTTTATTACTGTTATTATTATTATTGTTAACTGTTCTAAAGTATATTTCATAGCACTAAACTCTTCTCAAACATTCTGAGCCTTCATGATTTGTTGTTGATATAGTCAGGCCACCTGCTTACAATCTAAAAATATTAGGGTGAATACTGCTTACATGGTTTTTGACAACTGTGATATTTGTGAAGATCAAATAAGATAACGTAGGTTTTGTGTCTCTAAGACAACAATCAAAAACTAGCCATTTTCTTTCCTTCATTCTCAGACTATTCCCAGTTAATGACTCCACCAGCTCAATTACCCAGGCTAAAAAACTCATTCATCTTCCTTGCACCTACCCCTCATTCATCAATTGTCAAGGCCTCTTGATTCTAAGATTCAAGTTTTCTTTCCTGCCTTCTTTACCTCACTGGCTTAAGTAACCAACACCCCCTTATAAGCCATCCAAATTCAGAAGCATCTTCCCAAAACACACTACTGATTTGGTCTCCTGCTAAAACACTCTCTGCAGCCTACAAAACAGTTAAGATACTTTGGTTTTGTATTCAGTCCTCCACTCCCCCAACTTGGTCCCAAGTTCCCTCTTAAGCCTTTTCTTTCAACATCTACCTATCTCAAGACCCCCCATATTCAGATATATCAGAAAATACATCCTCTAGTCTTCTGCCAATTGCAGCTGTTAAAACTATCCAGAATCCACTTAAAATGCCCCATCTTCTACATCTGAATTAACTCCATATCACTTTGTTTATGTAATCACTTAAATATTTCTTCTCAGTTTTTTTAAACCATAATGTGCACACATCAGTCTTCATATTAAAGCTACTGCAGCTGAGGGAAGAACTTTAACTCATTTGTATAATTCCTTGATATTAGACACTTAATAAACAATTTAAATAGAACACTTGTATCTGCTTATTTCCTGAGGAAAGTTTTCAAGGACGGTGAATGAAGATAACATGTCAGTCCTACATGTATAAGAAAGGGGTGGCCACAGGGCCTGTTAGTAAACCAATGCTTCTAAATCTAGGTGCTGTCGATTTTCCCACTCACTCTTCACAACTACCTTATGAGGCAGGTTAAAATTATCATCCTCTTTTTTTCTTTTTTCTAACAGTTCTTATGGTAAGAGACAAGCACCTTTCAAAATGACATTCTAGAAAGATGCTAACTTATGCAGAAATATATTTCAGGATTATAAATACTTGTCAATAGTAAAGAGATTAGATTTATTTCCCTGTCAACAGAATATAAGCACACTTGTAATAAACATCTTCTTTTTTAAAGATAAAGAAACACAGGTTCCAAGCAATTAAGTACTTTCCATTTAGCTTCCAAGATATGATGACCCAAGGTCACATAGCTACTAACTCTGGAGCCAGGATTTGAATGTAGGCAGTCTAGCTCCAGAGAAAACAAAACAAGGTTTTCTGCTCCTGGGTCTTACAGTCTCATAGGGGCAGACATAAGCAATAACATAACAGATTAAAACCTTTCATTCCACAGTGACAGATGAAACCACCTGCAAAATACCTTTGAAAGCAGGAATCAGGCTGAAACACAGACTCTAATATAGCTATCAGATCCTTCCCTGGTCCCAGTGGAAAGGGTATAGATTATTGGTATTGATCCTTCCAGAACTCCAAGAAAGGGGGAATAACATATAAAAGGGATCTGGGAGTGAGGTTTTCACCTGAGTTTATCTCCAGCAAGACATGAATAAATACTATCTCCAGGGAGTATTCGAAGAGGAGGATATTTGTAATCAGAAATGGCTTACAAAGGGATTTTATCAAGAAATGTTAGCACATGTGGTTTTTTTTTTTTTTTTTTAAACAGGTTCAAATTCCTGCTGGAAATCCTTGAATTCCACTAGTTGTTTCCATCATTTTTGTGACAAGTCTCTATGTGAAGTGACATAATTCAAATTAAATTGGGAGAAGAAAAAAGGGGTAGAGAAAGATATTTTGAGGTTGGAGATCTTTTTGGCTTTCAAGTACACTTCCTCTCCACCTTCTTGTATTGCACAGGGCAGACAGCTTATAGTATATTTTTGATCAAGAGGATTAAATGAATTAATATCTTTAAGATCTTAGGATGGTACATGGCACATAGGTGTTCAATAAATATTACATTTGGTGCTCTAGTGCATTATTTTTGTAATAACGGAGTCACAGTCCCTACATTAGTAAAATGGGGATAGTAACATTGTACTTAATTCGCAGAGTCTTTGAAAGAATTAGATTGAATACAATGCATCTGAGACTTTGCTATTATAATTATTCACTCTCCTAGAAGTCAATACAGTCTCCAAGAAGCTTCAAATAACCCTGGCATGACTGCATTATGACTTTCCTGGACCTAGGGATTTTTCCTTCATGGGCCCCTTCCACTGTAAGAAGATATTAAAAATTACTATTTTATGACTCCGTTGATATAAAACGAATACAATCCAGGCTGGATTCCTTACCACACATTCATTAACATTACAGGTTTTGTTTTGTTTTTTTTTTTCTTCCTCCTGGTTTTAAAAGAAAGAGAAAACATGTGCAGGGACCCCTGAAAGTATGGTGTAGGCACTGTGCCTACTGAAGGAGTTAACACTGAGCCTCTCCACCTGCCTACTAACATCAGTGAGCTCCTGGGCAACATGACTTACAACCTTGTGGGACTAGAACCTAGGGTGGAATGTACAGAGAGAATCCGGTGCCTGAGACACCTAGGTCTCTGGTCTGTGCCTTTTTAACCTCAACTTCATCCGCAAATTAGCACCAACTGGGATGGCTGAGTGGTAAAGTGTTTGACAAATGCTAATTAATGATTTAAACACGATCGATCTGATTACCTCAGGAAAACCCTCGACCTCCTCACAAAGCCCACGCTCCATCTCTCCTCTCAAGCCCCAAGCCCGCAATTTCTCCCAGCTCCTTCCAGATCCCACCAAGGTCACTCCGAGGAGCTCTTCATCTCTCATCCCACATCCCCTGAGCGCGCTTTTCCCAAAGCTAGCACCCACCGACAGTCTTCGGAAAGCCACGGGTGAGGAAGCCCCCGAATCCAAGTCGAGCGCCAAGCCGGCGGCCGGAGAGAGCGGCCACTGCAGTGACCGAGACCCGCTGCAATAGACTCATGGCCGCCATGGCTACTACGGGCAATTGAAAAGCTGGGGCGAGTAACAGGAGCCGAAAGAGCCAATTTACCAACGAGAGCGAAGGCGGAAAGTGGCCATCTTGAGTGAGGGCAAAGCCTATTTCTGTTTTCTCCATCCGGTCGGCCTGAGACACAGGAAGTGACATCATTGTGGAGAAACCGCGGTATCCTTACTTTCTGTGGAGACATGGCTGCGGCCAGTTTGGGCGGTGTTTGCAGAAAAGTCTTAACCGGGCTGAAAGCTTCTAAGTCGCTAATAAGTCTTCAGGCCCCACCTAGCACAGGGTAAGTGATGTGAGGAGTAGGTTTGTTCTCCTCTCCGACTTTGGATCTTGTTTGGTTGCCGAGATGCTGGAAAACAGCTGAGAGGCCGCGCGCATAACCGAACCCGAACTCACCTGCGTGAGAAGGGAATGCCCTTAGAGAAGTCGTCCACCTCCGACATTTCCGGTCTTTTCTCAAACTTTTTCTTGCCACCTAGTGCGGACCAGACAGTCCATGGGGTCTGTAGATAACCAGTATTTGTTGAATTAAACCTAGAGGTACAGAAGCATCCTCTTTGGATGGGTGAGTTGGGAAAAACTGCACTGAAGAGGATTTGGTTATGGAACTGAAGATTATGTCAAGTTTGGATGGATAAAAACCAAGGCGCTTTTGTATCTCCAGAATATATCAGAAAGATTTTTCAGTAAATGTGGAGTGAATAAGTGAAAGTAGTCAAAAGAACGGAAAGTAGCTCTGCTGGTGTGAGAAAGGAACATCCTACATATGGTGTTCATTATTTCTGGAAAGACAACCTGTCTTCTGGACAAACTGACAAGTTTATGGTATATGGTTTCCTCCCTTTTATTGGATTTTGTCTCTAATGAGTTGGATTTTATAAATCATTGGGTATGTCGGATTTTTTTTAAAGGAAGTAATGTATGTGTCCTTGAATCCAGCACAATTGTTGAGCATCTATTATGTGCTATATATTACTTGCACTTACTTTAGAGATAAGCAATATTTTTTCATTTTTCAGAGATTCACAGGTTGTAACTTGATAAAGGTGACAAACTTGGATCAATTGTCTGTAATTCACTGTCATTTTTTCTTAAAAATAAATTTTAGAGGGGCACCTGGGTGGCTCAGTGGGTTAAGCATCTGACTTCAGCTCAGGTCATGATCTCACAGTCAGTGAGTTCAAGCCCTGAGTCGGGCTCTGTGCTGGCAGCTCAGAGCCTGGAGCCTGCTTCAGATTCTGTGTCTCTCTCTGTTTCTGCTCTTCACCTGCTCATGCTCTGTCTCAGAACTAAACGTTAAAAAAAAATTGTAAATAAAATAAATTTTAGATTTTTATTATCAAAATGAATATTGCTTCATTTGCAGACAATAAGGCAAATGGAAAATAAGGCAAGTGTTTTGAAGAATATAATAATCAGCTATAATTTTTGCCACTCAAAGATTTCCTTACATTCCTTTTTATATATACGTATACATGTAATTCTTCTAAGTTTATTTATTTTTGAGAGAGAGAGAGAGACAGAGCAGGTGTGTGGGTGGGAGGAGCAGTGGGAGACAGAGAAGAGGGAGAATCCCAAGCAGGCTCTGAGCTGTGAGAGCAGAGCTTGACTCAGGGATTGAACTCACAAACCATGAGATCATGACCTGAGCTGAAATCAAGAGTCAGACACTTAACTGACTGAACCACCCAGGTGCCCCCACATACATGTAATTTTAAAGCCAGAATCATATTTACATGTATGCATCTTGGTGCTCTACCCTGTTTCCCCAATTTTTTATATTTAAAAATTTCAAACCAACAGAAAAATTGTAAGAGTACTACAAAGAATAACCACTCTTCATCTATATTAAGCAAACCTTAGCATTTTGTCACATTTTTATGTATCTTTATATCCATGCCTATGTGTATTTTTTTCTGAGCTATTTGAGGCATTGTGACACTTCAGTATATGTCTCCTAAGAACGAGAACACTGTCTTTATAACTACAATACTACAATGATCACGCTGGAGTATTTAATATACTACTGTCGCCGTGCTTTTACGTAGCATACAGTCCAAATTTTTTCTTAATTTTTTATCCAGGGTCCAACCAACGATCATTCATTACTGTCGTTGGTTGTTATGTCTTGTTAGTCATCTTTAATCCAGAACATTTTTGAGCAGATCAGCCTTTTCAGATTATCCTTCCATTTAGATTTGTCTGATTGTGTCCTCATGGTTAGATTCAAGTTAAATTTTTTTGGTAGGAATACAACACTTGTGATACACTTTGCTATTGAGTTTTACATTATTTCACCAGCTTATTAAATATTCTTTAAAAACATGATTTTTAAATTACTGCATAATAAATTATTATACAAATGCACAGTAATTTTGTAACCATTTCCTGGTTGCATATTTACATTATTACCAACTTTTGGATATCACATATAATGCTTTAATAGATATTTTTATTAATTCTCATCATATTTTTAGTTGAAATTTCTAGATGAATTTTGGGTTGAAGGGGGAAGCATTGAGGCTTGTGATACATGTTGCAAAATTAATCTTCAGAATGTTTTTATCTGCTTATGTAACCACTAGCCAGGTATGAAAAGCCTAAAAGTGTTACCTTAAGTATAATTGTATCAAGATACTGTCTCCAAAATTATGTGAATATATTAACCTCTGAAATTAAAGGGTAGCAGCATCTATAATGCAATATTGAAAATTATTTCTAAAGCATTTTATAAGTTTGTTCTTTGTGCAGAAACCCTGAGTAATTTTTTTTTAACATTGTAGATGAGGAAGTGATTCCAATTATTGCTTGTAAAATCCAAATGTTGCAAAACTCTGATCACTTGTTTATATATGTTCAGTTGCAGGTTTTCTCTTAGTCTTTTGCCTAAGAATATACCAAATGTCACATCTTTTCACCAGTGTAGATTACTTCATACCACATTGTCAAGAAAAGGACTGGAAGAATTTTTTGATGACCCAAAGAATTGGGGGGAAGAAAAAGTGAAATCTGGTAAGATATTTGGGTTGACTGATATTAAATATATTTATTAAATCCTCCATTACTTTGGGATTATTTATCTACCTTGGGGATCATTTAGGTGTTTCCTTTTTTTATTTCTTTTGGGAATGTGAGAGAAAATTAAAAGGACAATGTAATAGTACAGTTAATTGTTGATTGGCAGGTTGACAAAAGGCTTAGAAGAGGAGTAAATTGAAATTGTTAACTGAAGTGAGGTCAGAGATTTGGTTTAGATTTCATTTTTTAGAGATAATTACATGTTTATAATGATAGGAAATATTTTGGTATTAAACTGTGGAAACACATTCTTTTTTAGTACTAACATTTTTTTAATGCTATTGCCAGTAGCATTACTAATATTTTATGTGTTACCTAATTTAATGCCAGTTTAGTCCTAATTGTGTATTATACTATGATATGATAAAACTATTATATTTTACAGATAAGGAAACAGGTTTAGAGAAGTTGAATAATCTGCCACAAGGCACATAGCTAGAAAATTATTTCATGTTGTGAATTTCATAAATTTTTCTGTGTGTCTGAATTTCATAATTTTAATAGGAGCTTCATGGACCTGTCAGCAATTAAGAAATAAAAGTAATGAAGATTTACATAAACTTTGGTAAGTATACTGAATACATTAATATGTAGGTGTTTGAAGCAGTTAAAATATGACAATGAGGTATAAACTTTACATCTATTTGATGTAAGAAATTGAGAAAGTGATTTGTCTTACAATACTATGGATGATATGTAAAACCAGTAAAGATTTTAAGACAAATGTATTAGTGTTCTCAAATAGTTGGGGATTAAGAAATTTTACTGTAACTGCTACCAGTCATACTAGCATCTTTTTCTTTAAGTTTATTTTATTTATTTTGAGAGAGAAAGCATAATTTTGGGGGGGGGGGGGCAGAGAGAGACTCTCAAGCAGGCTCTGTACAGTCGGCACTGAGCCTGATGAGAGGCTTAAACTCACTGTGAGATGATGACCTGAGTGGAAATCAAGAGTTGAGAGTTTAACCAACTGAGCCACCCAGGCATCCCCATACAAGCATTTTTATACTAACAATTTTAGTAAACTAATAAAATGAAATAGGAAGAGTTTGTCACATTTAAGCCTTCCTCCTTTTTATTACCTTATCCATGGTCTGGAATCTTTAGCTTATTTGCCCTGGGGAAATATGTTGGAGGGTGCATTTAATTGGGAATTTAGCTAAATTTTTCTGGCAAATTTTCCTGATGAATTAGAGAGGGTTGAGAGGATTTAAGTCAGTGTGGTTTAATGCATCCATTCAGCATTTTTAATGGATGATTTATTTATTTATTTACTTGTATTTGTATTTTTATTGAGGAGTAATTGATATAACGCTGTATTTCAGGGATACACTGTAATGATTCGGTATTTGTATGCATTATAAAATGATCACCTTAGTAAGTCTGGTTCAAATATGTCACCATACATAAAAAAGTTCTTTTCCTTGTGATGAGAACTTTCAAGATCTGCTTTCCTACCTATTTTCATTTTTTTTTTTTTTAAAGAAAGCAGTTTTGTTTTTTTTTTTCTTTTTTTCAACGTTTATTTATTTTTGGGACAGAGAGAGACAGAGCATGAACGGGGGAGGGGCAGAGAGAGAGGGAGACACAGAATCGAAACAGGCTCCAGGCTCTAAGCCATCAGCCCAGAGCCTGATGCGGGGCTCGAACTCACGGACCGCGAGATCGTGACCTGGCTGAAGTCAGATGCTTAACCGACTGCGCCACCTAGGCGCCCCGCCTACCTATTTTCAAATATGCAGTACAGTATTATTAACTACAGTCACCATGCTGTACATTATATCACCATGACTTATTTTGTGGTAGGGTCCCCTCCCTAAGAGAAAAAACGCAAAAAACCTGAAGGCAACCTGGCTATACACCTATGTGACAACATCCATCATGACCTTGTAACACGAGACCACTTAATCAGACTGCATGTTTGTGTGTTACCATATATGGGAGACAAAGAAATAGAAAACGTATAAAAAACTGTGCCGCATGGCATTCGGGACTCAGTTTTTCTTGTAGGAACCCAACTAAGCAGTGCCTTCACGAATAAAGTTGTTTCCTGGAAAGAAAGGCCTCGGTGTCAGGAATCTCTGCAAGAGTCCTGCTACATTGTAACTGGAAATTTGTACTTTCTTACCCCCTTCATCCATTTTGCTATTAACCTAACAAAATAATTGGGGCGCTTGGGTGGCTCAGTCGGTTAAGCATTCAACTCTTTGGCTCAGGTCTTGATCTCACAGTTCATGAGGTTCATTTGGTGTGGTTTGTGAGATTGAGCCCTACATAGGGCTCTGCTGCTGACAGCATGGAGCCTGCTCGTGATTCCCTCTCCCTCTCTGCTCCTCCTCAACGTGTGCACACACACTCGTCTTTCTCAAAATAAATAAACATTTTTTTTTAACAGAATAAAAATAGGGGCATCTGGGTGGCTCCGTTGGTTAAGTGTCCTACTCTTGGTTTCAGCTCAGGTCATGATCTTGCAGTTTCGTGAGTTTGAGCCCCATATTGGGCTGTGCACTGATGATGTGGAGCCTGCTTGGATTCTCTCTCTCTCTCTCTCTGCCTCTCTCTCTACTCCTCCCCTACTCATGCTGTCTCTATCTCTCAAAATAAATAAACTTTAATAAATAAAATAAGTTATTTTACCAGCAAAAGTGGGTTTATTTGGGAATTAGATACTTGTAATTAAGGACAAGCAAGCTGTGGCAAAACCATAGACAAATCCAACAAAGGAATATTATTTTATGGAGAAGGAAGAGGAGGTTGGAAGGGATTGTTTTGAATGAAAGTGTTGTACAAAAGCAAGAGTTCAGAGTGATGATGGTTATTCATTGGCTGAGTTTCAGAGGTAGTCAATTTCTTGTAGATGGCCTTGTTTATCTTTCCCTTTGGGGCCTGTAATTGATGATTCTTTCCTGTTGAGTCTTCTATTAGGGATCTGTAATTGACAGTTTTTCCTGTAATTGACATGTAATGGTATGGCTCCCCTTCTAGGATCTCCAGTCTACTTTAGTGAGGTTTCCTTTTATTAATTTTCACATTCCCCTCCTTTTTTTTTTTTTTTTTTTTTTTTCAGTTTTTTTAACGTTTATTTATTTTGGAGAGAGAAAGAGTGTGAGTAGGAGAGGGACAGATAGAGAGGGAGACACAGAAGCCAAAGCAGGCTCCAGGCTCTGAGTTGTCAGCACAGGGCCCGAATTCACAAACCGCAAGATCATGACCTGAGCTGAAGTCGGATGCTAACTGACTGAGTCACCCAGGTGCCCCTCACATTTCCCCCTTTTGATCAAGATCTCTCCTTGAAAGCAGTGCTGAGGAAGAGTCCGTTTTTCTATGTTTAGTGGTTTTTTCCTTCAGTGTCAGGAAGAACCTTTCCTGGTTGTCGTGTCCTACCTTGGAGGGAAGGTGCCTAATAGGTGGAAACCACTTCAGATCACATTTAAGTAACAGGAAGATTAGGAGGGAGAATTCTTAGGCACTTCCCATCTAAAGTTTATATTTTCTCTAGGTCCCAACTGTTGGAGATCATCTCCTTATTGGGTGCATCATTTTCTTTTTTTTAATTTTTTTTTTTCAACGTTTATTTATTTTTGGGACAGAGAGAGACAGAGCATGAACGGGGGAGGGGCAGAGAGAGAGGGAGACACAGCATCGGAAACAGGCTCCAGGCTCTGAGCCATCAGCCCAGAGCCCGACGCGGGGCTCGAACTCACGGACCGCGAGATCGTGACCTGGCTGAAGTCAGACGCTTAACCGACTGCGCCACCCAGGCGCCCCTCATTTTTTTTTTTTTAAATTTCCAGTATAATTAACTTAGTGTTATATTAGTTTCAGGTATACAATACCTGATTGACCCAGTTACTCAGTGCTCTTCACCATAAGTGTACTCTTACTAATCTTCACCTGTTTCACCCATCTCAGTGCCTAACCTACCCTCTGGTAACCATCAGTTTGTTCTCTAAGACTCTCTTTTTTTTGTTTCTTTTATACTTTGTTTCTTAAATTCCACATATGAGTGAAATCATACACTATTTGTCATTCTCTGACTTAATTTCATTTTAACATTGTACCCTCTAGATCCATCTGTGTTGTTGCAAATGTCAAGATTTCATTCTTTATGACTAATATTCTAGTGTACATATATATCACATCTTCCTTATCCATTCTTCTATTGATGGATACTTGGGTTGCTTCCATACTTTGGCTATTGTAAATAATGCTGCAGTAAACATGGTGCATATATCTTTTCAAGTTAGTATTTTAGTATTTTTTATTTATTTTTTTAAACATTTATTCATTTTTGAGAGACAGAGTGTGAGTGGGGGAGGGGTAGAGAGAGACACAAAATCCGAAGCAGGCTCCAGGCTCCAAGCAGTTGGCACAGAGCCCGATATGGCGCTCGAACTCACGAACAGTGAGATCATGACCTGAGCCAAAGTCAGACACTTAACTGACTGAGCCACCCAGGTGCCCCAGTGTTTTAGTATTCTTTGGGTAAATACCTAATAGTGGGATTACTGGATCATTTGGTAATTCTATTTTTAATTTTTTGAGGAACCTCCATGCTGTTTTCTACAGTGGCTGTACCAGTTTACATTCCCACTAACAGTACACAAGAGTTCCTTTTTCTCCACATCCTCGCCAATACTTGTTTCTTGTGTTTTTTAATTTAGCCATTCTGATAGGTATGAAATAATACCTCATTGTGATTTTGATTTGCATTCCCCTCATGATGAGTAATGTTGAGCATCTTTTCATGTGTCTGTTGGCTATCTGTGTGTGTGCTCTTTGGGGAAATGTCTGCTAATGCCTTCTGTTTATTTTTTAATTGGGTTATTTGTGGGGTTTTTTAGTGTTGAGTTATATAAGTTCTTTATATATTTTGGATACTGATGTTTTATCATATATGTTATTTGCAAACATTCTCTCCCATTAACTATGTTGTCTTTTTCTTTTCTTGATTATTTCCTTTGCGGTGTGGAAGCTTTTTATTTTGAGTAGTTCCAATAGTTTATTTTTGCTTTTGTTTCCTTTACCTCGGGAGATCTATCTAGAAAAATACTGTTAACAGCGGATATCAAAGAAATTGCTGCATATACCCTCTTCTAGGATTTTTATGGTTTTGGGTCTCTCATTTAGATCTTTAATACACTTTGAGTTTACTTTTGTGTATAGTGTAAGAAAGCAGTCCAGTTTCATTCTTTTGCGTGTAGCAGTCCAGTTTTCCCGACACCATTTGATGAAGGTTGAAGAGACTGTCTTTCCCACTGCATAGTCTTGCCTCCTTTGTCAAAGATTAATTGACCAGATAATGGTGGGTTTATTTTTGAGCTCTCTATTCTGTTTTGTTGATCTATGTGTCTCTTTTTGCATCAGTACCATACTCTCTTGATTACTACAGGTGTGTAATATGACTTGAAATCTGGGATTGTGATACCTCCAGTTTTGTTCTTTTTCAAGATTGCTTTGGCTATTCAGGGTCTTCTGTGGTTTCATATGAATTTTAGGAGTGTTTATTCTGGTTCTATGAAAAATGCTGGTGGTATTTTAATAGGGACTGCATTAAATCTATAGATTGCTTTGGGTAGTATGGCCATTTGAATAATATTTGTTCCCCAGTCCATGAGCATGGAATATCTTTTTGTTTGTATCATCTTCAGTTTCATTCATCAGTGTTTTAATTTTCAGAGTACAGATCTTTCACCTCCTTGGTTAAATTTATTCCTAGGTACCTTACTATTTTTGGTGCAGTTATAAATGGGATTGTTTTCTTAATTTCTCTTTCGGTTGCTTCATTATTAGTGTATAAAAATACAACAGATTTCTGTGGATTGATTTTGTATCCTGTGACCTTACTGAATTCATTTGTCAGTTCTGGTAGTTTTTTTGGTAGAGTCTTTAGCATTTTCTATATATAGTGTCAAGTCATCTGCAAATAGCAAAAGTTTTATTTTTTCCTTACCAATTTTGATGCCTTTTATTTCTTTTTGTTGTCTGATTGCTGTAGCTAGGACTTCCTCGTACTATGTTGAATATAAGTGATGAGAGTGGACATCCTTGTCTTGTTCCTGATCTTAGGGGAAAAGCTCTCAGTTTTTCACCATTGAGTATAATGTTAGCTATGGGTTTTTCATATATGGCCTTTTTTATGTTGAGATGTAGTCCCTCTAAATCTACTTTGTTGAGGGTTTTTATCATGAATAGATGTTGTATTTTGTCAGATGCTTTTTCTGCATCTATTCAAATGATCATAGGGTTTTTTCTTTTTTCTCTTGTTGCTGTGATGTATCACACTGATTGATTTGTGATTTTTGAACCACCCTTGCATCCCAGGAATAAATCCTACTTGATTATGGTAAATTATTGTTTTTAATGTATTGTTGGATTTGTTTCACTAGTATTTTGTTGAGGATTTTTGCATTATGTTCTTTGGAGCTATTGGCCTGGATTTTGTAGTGTCTTTATCCAGTTTTGGTATCAGGGTACTGCTGGCCTCATAGAATGAATTTGGAAGCTTTCTTTCCTTTTCTATTGTTTGGAATAGTTTGAGAAGAATAAGTATTAACTCTTTTATAAAAAGTGTTTGATAGAATTCTCCTGTGAAGCCATCCGGTCCTTTAGTTTTGTGTGTTGGGAATTTTTTGATTACTGCTTCAATTTCTTTGCTGGTCATTGGTCTGTTCAAGTTGTCTGTTTCTTCCTGATTCTGTTTTGGGAGGTTATATGTTTCTAGGAATTCATTTTTTCTAGGTTGTCCAATTTGTTGGCATATAATTTTTCATAATATTCTCTCATAATCCTTGTTATTTCTATGTTGTCAGTTATTTCTCCTCTTTCTGATTTTGAGTTCTTTCTCTCTCTCTTTTTTTTAATGAGCCTGGCTAAAGGTTTGTTAATTTTATTGATCTTTTCAAAGAACCAGCTCCTAGTTTCATTGAGCTGTTCTATTGTTTTTGTTTCTGTTTCATTGATCTCTGCTCTAATCTTTATTCCTTCCTTCTTCCTACTGGCTTTGGGTTGTTTGTTGTTCTTTTTCTAACTCCTTTAGGTGTAAGGTTAGGTTGTTTATTTGAGATTTTTCTTGCTTATTAATATAGGCCTGTATTGCTATTAATTCCCCTCTTAGAACTACTTTTGCTGCATCCCAGTGATTTCAGAGTGCTGTGTCTTCATTTTCATTTGTCTCCGTGTATTTTATAATTTCCTTTTTGATTTCTTGGTTGACCCATTCATTGTGTTCATTGGATTTTTTTGTCCCCATTCACTGTTTTAAAAAAAAAATTTTTTTTTAAGTTTATTTATTTTTGAGAGAGAGACAGAGCACGAGCGGAGGAGGGGCAGAGAGAGAGGGAGACACAGAATCCAAAGCAGGCTCCAGGCTCTGAGCTGTCAGCATAGAGCCTGATGCGGGGCTTGAACTCACGAACTTGCTAGATCATGACCTGAGCTGAAATCAGAACGCTTAACCTACTGATCCAACCAAGCGCCCCATCCCATATTCATTGTTTAGTAGCATGTTATTTAACCTCCATGTATTTGTGTTCTTTCCAGATTTTTCTTGTAGTTGATTTCTGGTTTCATAGCATTGTGGTCAGAAAAGATGCATAGTATGGCTTTGAATTTTTTGAATTTGTTAAGACTTCTTTTGTGCCCTAACATGTGATCTACTCTGGAGAATGTTCTTTTCTACACTTGAAAAGACTGTGTATTCTGCTGTTTTAGGATGGAATATTCTTACTATATATTTTAGATCCATCTGGTTCCATGTGTCATTCAGAGCCACTGTTTCCTTGTTGATTTTCTGTTTAGATGATCTATCCATTGATATAAGTGGGGTATTAAAGTCCCCTGCTATTATTGTACTACTGTTGATTATTTCCTTTATGTTTGTTATTAGCTGGTTTAGGTTTTTAGGTGCATAAATACAATTGTTACATATTCTTGTTGGATTTTTCCCTTTATGATTATATAGCATCCTTCCTTGTCTCTTGTTACAGTCTTTGTTTTAAAATCCATTTTGTTCATTGTAAGTATTGCTACCCCAGGTTTCCTTTCACTTCTGTTTGCAGATAAATGCTTTTCCATCCCTCTACTTTGAATCTGCATGTGTGTTTAGGTCGGAAATGAGTCTTGTGTAGGCAGCATATAGATGGATCTTGCTTTTTTTATCCATTCCATAGCCTTATGTCTTTTGATTTGGTGTTTAGTCCATTTATATTCAAAGTAGTTATTGATAGGCATGTAACCATTTTGTTATTGTTTTATGATTATTTTTGTCCTTCTCTGTTCCTTCTCTTGCTCTCTTACAGTTTGCTGGCTTTCTTTAGGAATATACTTGGATTCCTTTCTCATTTTTTATATATCTATTACCAGTTTTTGATTTGTGATTACTATAAGGTTTATATATAACATTTTGTGCATATAGCAGTCTGCATTAAGTTAATGGTCGCTTGAGTTTGGAACCCATCCTAAAATCACTAAATTTTTACTCCTCTCCCCCTCACATTTTAGGTATATAGTGTCCTACTTTACATCCTTTTATTTTGTAAAATCCTTGATTGATTGTTATAGATATACTTAATTTTATTGCTCTTTGCTTCCTACTTTCCTTTGGTCTTTCCTTTCTACTCAGAGTCCTCTTGAACATTTCTTATAAAGCTGGTTTAGTGATGAATTCCTTTAGCTTTTGTCTGGGAAACTCTTTATCTCTCCTGTTATTCTGAGTGATAGCCTTCCTGAATGTTAAAGTATTCTTTGTTGCAGGTTTTTTTTCTTTCAGCACTTAATATATATCATGCCACTCCCTTCTGGCCTAGAAAGTTTCTGTTGACAATCAACTGATAGCCTTAGGGGATTCCCCTTGTATGTAACAGTTTTCTTTTGCTACTTTTAAAATTGTTCACTACTTTTTGCCCTTTGAATTACTAAGTGTCTTGGTGTGGCCTTCCCTTGGGTTGATTTTGTTGGGAGTACTCTGTGCCTCCTGGATTTCTGTTTCCTTTCTCAGATTCGGGAAGTTTTCAGCTATTATTTCTTCACAAAACTCTTCTGCCCCCTTTTCTCTCTCTTCCCCTTCTGGGATCTCTATAATGCTAATGTTATTATGTTTGATGGTGTTGCTGATTCTCTAAGCCTATTTAAAAATTTTTTAATTATTTTTTTTCTCTCTCCCATTCAGCAAGATTGCTTACTCTGCACCCCAGGTTGTTGATCCATACTTCTGCTTCCTCTAGTCTAGCATTTATTCTATTTAATGTGTTTTTTATGTGTGTTTTTTTTTTTAAGTTTATTTATTTATTTATTTATTTTTAGAGAGAGAGATTGAGATTGTGCACACGTGAGTGGGGGATTGGCAGAGAGAGAGTGGGAGAGAGAGAGAATCCTAAGAAGACTCTGCACTGTCAGTGCAGAGCCCAACGTGGGGCTCAAACTCAAAGACCCAAGCTGAGATCAAGAGTTGGACGCTTAACCAACTGAGCCATCCAGGCACCCCTGTTTAGTGTATTTTTAATATAAGTTATTGAGTTACATTTTCTGTCTCTTTGTTGAGGGTCTCACCAAGGTCCTCTACTCTTTTCTCAAGTCCAGGGAGTATCTTTATGACTATTAGTTTAAATTCTTTGTCACGAATATTGCTTATTTCCATTCCGTTTAGGTCTCTTGCTGTGATTTTGTCCTGTTCTTTCACTTGGGACATATTCCTCTGTCTCCTCATTTTGTCTAACTCTTCTCATCTGTTTCTATGTGCTGGGAAAGTCAGCTATCTCTCCTGCTCTTGAAAGTAGTGGTCTTATGAAGAAGAGTTCCTAAAGTGCCCTGCACTTCACCCGAACCTGGTGCTTCAGGGGTGTTTCCTATGAGTGTGGCATGCACCTTACTCTTGCGGCTGAAGTGTGTCTGCCTTGTCAGTCATTTACAACAGTTCTCTGCATGTTGCAGGCAGGGTTTTGTTCCTGTGTTGTTAGTGGGCCTGTCTGGGGTAACCTTAGCTTGAGTTGGGTCAGACTAGGTGTTTTCCAGAGTTGCAGTTGCACTGAACTGTAGGGTATTCTCTGTGTTGTCCTCTAAGAAGCTTTCATTGTCAGACAAGGCCTGCAGTTACACCAGATGTCTGCCCCCAGTCCACTGCTGGGACCACAGTGGAACTAGTGTGTGCGGTTATCTTCCTCTTTCCCCGGGACAGGAATCAATTTGGGGTGATGCTAACCCATCAGGGCTGCTTGCACACTGCCAGGCTTGTGGTGTCACTTTGGATGGACGCCTACTGAGAGAGAGTTGGAGGGAGCAAGTCCACAGAGGAACACAGGGTGCACAGTGATAGCAGGGTTTGCTCAGGTCTGCTATAGGAAGAAGCTGGGTTGGAGGGGTAGATCTGCAAAAGTGGTTGGGGGCCAGGCACACTGTTAGTGAGCTAGGTAGAGACTATTTGCACTGCATTGGTTCCCATGGGTGTCTGTATCTAGGCTGGGGAGTGGGGGAAGGAGATGGTGCCCACCAATTCCTTTGTTCCTGGAGAAGTCTCCCTAAGACTTGCCCCTCCAGCATAGGCCCCAAAATTAGCAAACAAATCTCCTTGTACACCCCAGGCGTCTTTCAAACTGGTGCTCTGTGCTGAATCTCAGCGGGGCTATTTGTTCTCTTGTCTCTTTAAGGATGGGGACTCAGTTTCCTCTTGGCCTTCTACTCTACCTGACCCAAGCCTGCTGATTTTTAAAGTTCTAAGTGTTAAACCCCTGTGACAACAAGAACTCAAGAAATTAAGCCCCTCTGGTTTTCAAAGGGAGAATTATGGGATGGGAATTTTATGTCCTGGGAATTTATCTTCCCAGTGCTGGTCCTGCATGCCTGGGGTGCCTGGTGTGGGGTCTGCTCCTCTCTCCTCTCTTCTGTGCCCATCCTGTCCCTCTTACAGACGGTCCTGTGTTTGTTTGGTTCTCTACTATGTCTCCATCCTTCCTACCCTCTTCGGTGTGGCCTATTCTCTACGTTTAGCTGTGAAAAAGTCTATTATGCCAGTCTTTGGGTCATTTTCTGGGTTACTTACACTGAGATGGGTGTTATCTAGGTGTGTCCATGGGATGAGGTGAGCCTAGGATCCTCCTACTCTGCCATCTTCCATGTGTCTGGGTGCATCATTTTTACAGAAGTGTAACAGGAAACAAAGTATAAAAATTTTAAGTAATTATATAAAACACAAGAAGTAACATAATTCAAAATTGTTTTATGGTTCTAAATAAGACCTTAGGTCTGAAAGTAGTCAGCTGAAAATATTTATTGGCACTTTCTCCAACTTATAGGAGAAAGTTCTCCATACAGAGGCAAACTCCATCCCAGAGTCATGTATGCCTCCTGCAAGTCCCCATTTAAAGTGGCCATGAAAGCAAAATAGGGGACTCTGCAAGAGCTCATTGGAAGAATTGATCAAGTGCATTTTGGAAGATACAGTGCAGGTATACACATGAAGCAATAGTTAATGAGCTTTTGCAAAAAATAGCAAAACTTCAGAGATGTATTAAAACAGTATTATCTCAAAAGAACTATTTGAAAATAGACATTATCCAGGGGTGCCTGGGTGGCTTAGTTGGATAAGCATCTGACTTCAGCTCAGGTCATGATCTCACGGTTCGTGGGTTCGAGCCCCATGTCGGGCTCTGTGCTGGCAGCTCAGAGCCTGGATCCTGCTTCCAATTCTGTGTATCCCTCTCTGTATCTCTGCCCCTCTCCCGCTAGTACTCTGTCTCTCTCTCAAAAATAAAGAAATGTTAAAAAAAAAGAAAAGAAAAGAAAATAGACATTATCCAGTGATACAACCTGTAAGGTTGCATATTCAGAGACTGTGAATTTGGATAAGAATCCAGAATCAGATAATAGGTTAGATGAAAGACTTTTGGAATTCTGAACCTTCTAACCCTTCAGAAAAAGCAAGTGAAAAAGTAGTTCATCACAAGATCATGATGAAGCTGTTTCTGAAAGCCCATAACGAGAAAAAAAGATGTTGCCCCCTTTCTCAAGCATTTGGGAAATGCACATAAGGGTGTTTTCTTTCCACTTTCAGCTAAAGAGTTGGGAGAAGCAAACAGGAAAAGGTATGCAGGCCTGGTCTGGACATGTTGATAAAGCTGTCTTGTCATTTCTGCTTCATTTCCAGGAAATATTTACTTTCAGGTCACTAGATGGTATGCAGGTACAGTCAGGGTTTAGTGATATCTTTAGATGTGTCATGTGAATCCAGGATTCTATTCCTTGGAGTTTGGTGGCACGAGGGTTAGTTAGCAGTTTCTCATGCAGGTACGTACCTTCCCAGCAAGGTTGAAGAGAGTAGTTTTGGAGTTTGGAGAGTAGTTTTAGTCTTTTTCAGTAGATGAAATCTCCAGGTTGCAAAGTGTGATGCTTAAGGTTGCCATCTCCAGGGAGTGTACTGTGAAAAGATGGCTCTAACAAAGCATAGTTAGTTTTAATGGAAGTAATTGGGCCTTTACAATATTGATGTCTGTCTTCCTTCTATCAGCTCTGGGTCACAGGAGCCAGGGGCCAACTACAGTGGATGTTCTGTGACTATCTCATGGGATGAAAGCTTATGAATTTCAAAGGGGGTAGATTTGAGATTTAGAAAGACTAATAGCAGTGCTTTTGGCCAGGGTATTTGGAGGGTCTCTACAAATTTTGCCCAATTGAGTCTTAATAGTGCTGTTAGTACATTCAACTACCCCAAGGTTTGAGGACGATATGCACAATAAAAGTGTTATAAAACCAGCCAAACAGCACAGACTGGTTGAAGCACCTAATCAGTAAAGTGCATTCACCAATCATTGTGGAGTTCAAGAGGGTTTCCCCAGGTAGGGATAATCTTTTTCTAACAGAATTTTAGCCACAGAAGAAGCATTAACCTATCTACAAGAGAAAGCTTTGGTGAGTGAGAAAACATACAAACCATGACTAAAACATATATACATCCATGAAACGGGGGAACTGTATGAAATTCATTTGTGTGAACAGGTTTCTTTGTATTGCATTTTGGTGGGACAAGGGAGGTAGGCACTGTTTGTTACCTTATTAACATTTCCCCACCAATATTGATTCATGAATGCTATCATGTGAGTAGATACTGTTTATGCATATACAGTGGTAATTGGGAATTTTAGATTTTCTGGTAGGGCAGGATTGTTACTTGATCCAAACCAGAGTTCTCTCTTTCTTATGGAACAATTAATTAGATTTCCAATATTGTTATTCCCTCTCTGGGGCAATTTCTGATCATTTTTTTTCCAAATTACTGTTTGGGAGAACATCCCTTTGGACCATGACAGAGGTTTGGCTCCTGGTTTCCTTGAGAGCAGCATTTTAGGCAGAAATATCAGTGAGGTGGTTTCCTTTGGCCTCCAGGAAGTTAAGTCTGGAATCCCCTGGAATATTAATAATAGCCAGAGCTTTATATGTAAGTGATGAATCATTAAATTCTCTTTATTTAAAAAAAATTTTTTGGGGGGCGCCTGGGTGGCTTGGTTGGTTAAGCGTCCGACTTCGGCTCAGGTCATGATCTCACAGTCCGTGAGTTCGAGCCCCACGTCGGGCTCTGTGCTGACAGCTCAGAGCCTGGAGCCTGTTTCAGATTCTGTGTCTCCCTCTCTCTCTGCCCCTCCTCTGTTCATGCTCTGTCTCTCTCTGCCTCAAAAATAAATAAACGTTAAAAAAAATTTTTTTTTAATTTTTTAACGTTTATTTATTTTTGAGAGAGAGAAAGAGAGACAGAGCACGAAGAGGAGAGGAGGAGAGGGAGACACAGAATCCAAAGCAGGCTCCAGGCTCTGAACTGTCAGCATAGAGCCCGATGCAGGGCTTGAACTCACAGATTCAAAGTCGGTCACTTAACCGACTGAGCCAACCGGGGGGCCCTACTAAATTCTACTCTTGAAACCAAAATAAATAAATAAATAATAGCCAGAACAGCCAGTAAAAGTATGGCATATTGGGACGCCTGGGTGGCTCAGTCGGTTAAGCGTCCGTCTTCGGCTCAGGTCATGATCTCGCGGTTCGTGGGTTCAAGGCCACGTCAGGCTCTATGCCATTAGCTCAGAGCCTGGAGCCTGCTTCAGATTCTGTGTCTCCTCCTTTCTCTGCGCCTCCCATGCTCATGCTGTCTCTCTCTCTCAGTAATAAATAAACGTTAAAAAAATTTTTTTAAGTATGACATCTAGTAAATTTTGGACATAGGAGTCATTTTTAATTTTATCCCCATTAGATGTAAGGAAACCTTGTTTCCATAATATTCCAAACTCATCAGCTACTCTAAAGGCATACCAGCCATTGGCATAAATGTTTGTGGTTTTGTCCTTGGCCACAATACAAGGATGGTAAAGGGGATCCCATTACTATTTCTTTAGTGGTCTTAACTAAAAGGGTGGTGGCAGGAATGGCTCTGAGACAAGGGGGACTCCTGTGCCCCAGGGTGTAGTTGGTAGGTATAATGCCCTGTGTGTTGATGATGGTCCCCATGTTTTTGGGTGAGTACTCCCCCAAGGGCATTCCCTTCCCTCTTATCTAAGAGGAAAAAGGAAAGTTGATAATTAGCATTCCAGAGGGCAGGAGGCATTTATTAGGCTCTTCTTTAAAGTTCCCAAAGGCTATGTCTTCCCATCCTTTCCACATAATAAGGTCAGTCTTGTCATTTTTTAGTAAAGCATATATAGAGTTAGAGCAGTAAGAAGTTTGGAATCTCATTTTCAACAGTAGCAAATAAATCCAAGGAAACCTCATAATTGGCGCTTAGTTGTAGGTTTGGGAAAGTTCAGGATGTCTTGAAGTCTACCTGAATCCAGATGTCCTTGTTCCAACATCAGGTGCCCTAAGTATCAAACCTGAGTTTGAGCAAACTGCAATTTTTCTTTGGAGAGTTTATGTCCCTAAAGCCAAAACTTGTAACAGGTAGATGCTATTTTCCTGTGAAGAGTTTTGAGAAGGGAAGCAAGGAGGCAAATAATCTACATATTTTAATAAAGTAGAGCCTCCAGAAAACTCTGTCATCCACATCAGTTTTTAAGGTTTCTAAAAGTAAGGACTTTCTAGTCCTGGAGCATTATTGTCCAGGTGTATTTTCCATTCTTCCCAAGTGCAAATTTGGCTATCCTCATCAACTGAAATACTAAAATATGCACTGCATAGATCAGTTGTGGTGAAAATTTTGCTTTCAGTAGGATTGGGTGTCACTAACATGGGGGGAGGGGTTAGGAACAAGATGCCAAAGGATAACAATGTTATTTATTACTTGGAGGTCCTGGACAAACCTCCATCCTCAGCCATTGGGTTTTCTTATAGGTAAAATTAGAGGTATTACAGGGACTAGTGTAATCTTTTATTATGGGCTTGATGTCTTGCAAGGCTTCTTTATAGGATATTCATTAATTCTGGGGACAGGTTTTGAGGGATCTGTTTGAATCTTGATGGGAGATGAACTGTGGATTCTACCAATATCAGTTGGAGACCTTGCCCCTAAAGAGAACGGTAACTGATCCAATAGGGACAAATGATCAGTGTCCCCGGACTCCAGCTATAGTGCTGTCAGAGATGGAGCAAAAAAAGATGTCAAAGGGCTATTTTTTAAATTAATTAATTTTTTTTTTTTTTTTTTTTTTTTTTTTTTTTAGCGAGAGAGAGAGTGCAGTGAGCGAGGGGCAGAGAGAGGGAGAGAGAAGGGGTTCAAGGGTTCAACCGAAGCAGGGCTCATATTTTTACCCAAAGCAGGGCTTGAGCTCACCCAGTGTAGGGCTCAAACACACGAACCGTGAGATCATGGCCTGAGCCAAAGTCAGATGCTTAACCTACTGAGCCACCCAGGCACCCCAAAGAGCCATTTAATTTATCTGATTGGCTATTTTCATTACTGCTGTCAAATTCTAGAATTATTTCCCCATTTTGGAAGAAAGGAATTCTTCTGGTATGGTATTTTTCTGAGAGATCTTCACCCAATAGGGGCAGAGGAACTGAGGAGAAAGAGTTCTGTCTCTCAAAGTGCCTAGACAAAAGAGGAGTTTCAGAGGCAGGAACCTGTTGAGGTCTGTTAAAGACCCCTAGTATTTGAACTGTTTTATTAGTACTCTGAGACAGAGGCTCCTTTATAGCAGTGGGAGATGGGATACACTTAACACTGTAGCTCTCATGTCAGTAGAGACAGAGTGAGATTCATTCCCAATCTGGACAGGGATTTCTCTGAGCTGATAGGGTTTGTTTGGAGTGTACTGTTTTTAAAATTGGGAAATTTAACACAAAAATAAGGATTTCTGGTTCCTCTTAAATAATCAGAAGTGCACTCTGGCAACACTGGACCTGCCTTCCTGCATTGTAACAACTAGCTGCTATATATAGCAACTGCCCCATCTAAATGGAGCCATACAGACCACTTTTTACCCATCTGTTCCTTCAGTGAGCCCACTTCACTTACAATTGTTTATCTGTCTAGGCAATGTAGTAGACATTTAAAGTTGTATCCCCTGATTTAAAGGTTATTTATCTTTCATGGCAGATTAAATAATTGTAAAATACTTATTAAAACCATTAATATTATTGGCTTACTCATGTGACAAAATAAGAAATATGTATTTGGTCTTTGTCTCCAATTCCTTGACACATAGCTCCTAAATCTCTTGGAATTTCCCAAGAGGAGTGTCTTATTCTAATTCAGCAACTTCTAGTGGGTCCTTTGGTAGCTTCAGGACAGAGGCTAGTTGCCACAAAGACTTGAGGCATGATTGGAGGGTGGGGCTTTCAGCCTCATCACCACCCTCATCTCTGGTGAGAGGAGATGGACTGGGATTGACTTTAACCAGAATCATGATTTAGTCAATTGTGCTTATGTATGAAACCTCCATAAAAATCCCTGAATAACTGGGTTTGAAGAGCTTCTAAGTTGGTGAACACATGGAGGTGCTGTTAGGGTAACATACCCTGAAAAGGCAGGGACGCTATTCACCCCTTCCACACACCATGCCGTATGCATCTCTTCTGTTTGGCTGCTTCTGAGTTGTATCCTTTATAATAAACCAGTTCTATTAAATTATCAAACCAGAGGAGGAGGGGTCATTGGAAACCGAATTTATAGTTGTTAGTCAAATGTATGCGGGCTTTGGAACTTGCTATTGGCATGTGAAGTGGGGGGACAGTTTTGTGGGACTGTACCCTTCAATCTGTAATCTGGCACCACAGGTACTCAGTGTCAGAGTGCTGGAGAAGTGGTGTTGAAAAGTCAACGTCGGGGCGCCTGGGTGGCTCAGTCGGTTAAGTGGCTGACTTCAGCTCAGGTCACGATCTCACAGTCCGGGAGTTCGAGCCCCGCGTCGGGCTCTGTGCTGACCGCTCAGAGCCTGGAGCCTGTTTCCGATTCTGTGTCTCCCTCTCTCTCTGACCCTCCCCCGTTCATGCTCTGTCTCTCTCTGTCTCAAAAATAAATAAATGTTAAAAAAAAATTAAAAAAAAAAGAAAAGTCAACGTGTATTTGGCATCAGGATGGAAAAAAACCTTTCATTTGGTGTCAGAAGTGTTATGTGTAGAACACAGATTGTAGAAAAATTAGTTGTATGAAAGCACTGTTACCGTGGGTTACTGGTGAAGGGATAGGGAGGGCTGTTCAGTATTCATCTTGGCTAAAACCTATTTATCTTCTGATTTTATCTCCTTCCCCAAAATGGTCTTCCTCCATAACTTAAAATACCCCAGTGCTTTTGTGTCATTTTCAGTGCCCTTGACATTTATTTCCTTTCCTTTCTTCCAGCTCTAATTCTCAAACATTTATTCACAAAACTTACCCCACTTTACCTTTGCCACTTTAGTACCTTTGGTTATGTTTGCTTTGGTTTCCTTTCCAGCCTAACAAAACCCATCTTTCTGAAGCTTGCTTTGATCATCCTGACTAGAAGAGGTGTTCTCACCTCTCCCACATAAATCTTCCCTCTCTTGTCTGTACCACTCAGTTCACCACATCACACTACATTTTCTGAGGCAGCCTAGTGAAGTAGAAATAAAAAGAATATTGCACACAGGGAATCCAGATTATGAATCTTGAATTAGTTATGTGCCCCAGAATACCTTACTTCTGTCACCCTTACTTTCTTCTTTTACAAAGTAGAAGGGCGCCTGGGTAGCTCAGTTGGTTGAATGTTCAACTCTTGATTTTGGCTCAGGTCATGATGTCATGGTCATGGGATAGAGCCCCAAATTTGTCTCTGCGCTGAGCATGGAGCCTGCTTAAGATTCTCTCTCTTCCTCTCCCTCTGCCCTTCTCTCCAACCGCCTCTCTAAAATTAAAAAAAAAAAAAAAAAGTGGAAATAGTACCAACTCCAAAGGGTTGATGTGAGAATTAGATGAGGTGATATATATAAAGCACTTATTAGCACATTGCATGGCATGTAATAGGCAGTAAGTGAATGTTACCGTCCATCTTCTCTCTCCACTTGGAGTGTAGGGATTATTTTTTATATTTTATGTAATTCTCTTGGCACTTAATACAGTATGTGGCACATGGAAAATTTACTGAAACGATAATTCTTTGTAATGATGTCCTGTATATTGAGATTTCTAAAGGATTTTTGAGTACAGATCATTAGTTTTGATGTCAAAAACTATAGCCTTAATGTAATCATAGAATAGCATCACAAGCTTTGTGTTCTTTGATACAGGTATGTCCTACTGAAAGAAAGAAACATGCTCTTAACTTTAGAGCAGGAGGCCAAGCGGCAGAGGTTGCCAATGCCAAGTCCGGAGCGGTTAGAAAAGGTAACATTTGTGGAGGCTAGAGACTATTGTGTGGGATAAAGGCCAAAACATGTAAGTCTATGGTTCCTGTATTTCTTGGCAAGTAGATTTCTTTTTTAAAGTTTCTGCTTGATGTTTAGTAAATGTACAGAGTTGTGCAACATCACTATTGTAGAATATCTCCATCACTCCGAAATGAAGTGTCATGCCAATCTGTAGTCCCTCCCCATTCCCATCTGCAACCCTCAACAGATGTGTGAACATGGGCTTTTATTTCTCTTGGGTACATAGATAGGAGTGAAATTGCTGGGTCATATGGTAAATCTATGTTTAACATTTTGGGAAACAGCCCAACTGTTCTTTAAAGTAGCTGCACCATTTAAAATTGCTGGTTTCAGTTTAGCCACTGCCCTACCAACCAGGTCAAAGTTTTGAGTGCATTTTTTTTTTTTTTATTGTAGTAAAAAACACATAACATAAAACTTACCTTCTTAAATCATTTTTAACAGTATAGTTTAGTAGTATTAAGTACATTCACGTTGTGAAAAGGTCACCTATTGTTCAAATTAGGTTTTCTTCATCATTAAAAAAAAAATCCCCTTAGGTTCATGATTTCCACTCCTACAGGTAATTATTTGTATATGTTTCCTGTTTATCCAGCAGAATTTTTTTCTGCGTGTAGAAGTGTGCCTAATTATTTTTATTTACATAATAAAATTATTACATAATTATTTAATACATAATTTATCTAATTTGGTTATAAACTCTTAAAAACTCTCCTGACATTTGTACTTTCACTTACCTAGTATATCCTGGGTACTTTTCCCTTTCAGTATATGTAGATCTGCCTTTTCTTTTTCAAGGCTGTACACATTTTTTTTTAAATGTTTGTTTGTTTATTTTGAGAGAGACAGTGCATGCGAGTGTGGGGGGAGGGGCACAGGGAGAGTATGAGAATCCCAAGCAAGCCAGACGTGGAGCTCAATCTCACGACCATGAGATGAGACCATGACTTGAGCCGAAATCAAGAGTTGGACACTTAACCAACTGAGCCACCCGGGCATCCCAATGGCTGTACATGTTTAAGCTATTTCTTCCATGTAGAAGTTTTGTGTTTTATTTAGTTGAATTTCTCAAGGTTTTTTTGCCTGGGTTGCTTACGAGGTTAATTCTTTGTTGATGTTTCTGTGCCATCGTAAATAGAACTCAGCTTTTTGCCTAACCTCAGCTGCTTCCCGTTCGTTCGTTTCCCCACGCTACTCACAGCCCTTATTGCCACGCTGCCTCTGAGAGGGGCGGACCTAATATCCCTGCAGAGAGTCAAAGAATGTAGGGAGTAAAGTTTTATTTAGCCTCACTAGGAAGAAGTTATTCTGACTTAATGAAAATTGAATTCCATAGCATATTTATTTTTATTTGAAACTTTATTTTGACACAACATGAGATTGACAGAAAAGTTAAGAGAATAGTACAAAGGTACCTTTCACCCAGTTTCCCTAAGTGGATATTTTACCCATTTGCTTTATCCTTCTCTGCCTCCTTCTCTAAATAACACATTTTTTCTTCAGACGTTTAAGAGTCAGTTATATACATCCATAAATAATTAAGTATATGTTGTGAAAAAACAGGGATATTTCCTTACATAACCACTGTACAACTTTCAAAATCAGGAAATTGATATAATACTATTATCTAATCTGCAGATCTATTTCATCAGTTATGCGGACGTTGCCCTCTAATTTATAGCAAAATAAAATTCTGGATCATTTTCCAGTTGTTATCTCGTTAGTCTTCTTTAATCTGGATACTCAGTCTTTCTTTGTGTATCAGAACATTGATTTTTTTGAAGAGTGTAGGCCAGTTTGGGTTTGTTTAATGTTTCTCATTATAATCATGATGATTGGCGGAAGTATCATAGAAGTGATACAGTTTTCTTCACAGTACATAATATTAGGAGGCACAGTATGTGGATTTGTTTTGTTACCGGTGTTCACATCAATAATTTTTTAGTGTGGGGTGCCTGGGTGGCTCAGTTGGTTAAGAATCCAACTTTGGCTCAAGTCATGATCTCGCGGTTTGTGAGTTTGAGCCCCACGTCAGGCTCTGTGCTGACAGCTCAGAGCCTGGAGCCTGCTTCAGATTCTGTGTCTCCCCCTCTCTGTGCCCCTCCCATGCTCACACTCTGTCTCTTTCTGTCTCAGTAATAAATAAACATTAAAAAATTTTTTGTTTAAATAATTTTTTAGTGTGACGTCTGCCAGGTTTCTCCATGGTGTATATAGTTACAATTTTTTCTTTGTATTGAGATCATATATAAACATCCTGTAATTTCTCAAACTTGCACTCACTGGGTTTAACATCTATTGATTAGTTATTACTACAATGTTTGCTAAATGGGCATTTTTTTCATCCCTTGGTTCATTCTACATTTATTGGTTAGCTTTCTTATGTAAGGAATGGCTTTCCCTTCACTTTCTTCTATCCTATCGCTGTGGACTCAGGGATTTCAGTTTTATTCAGTGAGTTCTAATTCTTGAATACCTTCATCCCAGATTTAAGGACCAGTGTGGATTCCTTCAGGCTCGCCCCTGTGTTCTCATCACTTTTATGAGGCATAGCAAGTTGTTCTGGATTCATTTTGTACGTTTCCTGCCCCATCCCTGGAATCAGCCATTTTACAGAGGAATACCCTGATTCCTTTTAATGACGAATGATGTATTTAGAAACTAAGACCTGATGATTGCCACATAACATTTATAAAGCATTGAGATTTTATTTTCAGGATATTTGCTAGTTCTGCTATTAAGGAAAGTTATGGATAGCACATTGTTTATTTGTTGAATAAGCTTTTGTTAGAATGGTGCTGTTGTAAGACTTTTAAACTTCAGTAATAGATTACCCCATCTCCCTGCTATAAAAAAATACATTTTAGAAGTGAGCTTCATCCCCATAGGTCATATATATTGCACTTTCTGGATTAGTAAATTCCAAAAATAATGAAAGCTTTCTCCAGGTAAACTGAACGTGATCGTAATTTTTTTTCAGTTTTTTTTTATGTTTATTTATTTTTTTGATAGAGATAGACAGAACATGAGCAGGGTAGGGCAGACAGAGAGGGAGACAGAGAATTCAAATCCAGGATCTGAGCTGTCAGCACAGAGCCCAACGTGGGGCTTCAACTCACAGACTGCAAGATCATGACCTGAGCCAAAGTCAGATGCTTAACCAACTGAGCCACCCAGGCGCCCCAATCATGATTTTTTTTTTTTAAGCCTCAAATGTATGCATCTTCTCAGTTTTGTGACATACTACTAAGGAAAATTTATCAAGAAAAAAAATTAAAAAGAATCCTTCTCAAGATATAAATTGAAGGTGTGGAAGTGTGTAAGGACATTCTTGGCTCTGGAAGAGTTAAGCTGAAAGGAAAGAAAGCTCTCCAAGGTTGGCTTGTTTTGAATAAAGTGCATCTAATTGATATTTCTGATTTTCCTTCTCATCTGGAGGCATGAGCATGAGTAATCGGGTATGATTTCCATTAGGAGCCCCAGCAGCAACCTTGCATGGGCAAACCCTAATGTAGTCGGTGAACAGCCAGGCTCACTAGGTTCCTAAGGGCTACACGGCACTTCACTCTTCTAAGTTTGTCTGTCTTCCAAATAGGATTCACCATTCTCACCCATCTTTTATTTCTCAGGGGTTTTGTAGAAATTCATTCAGTTAAGAGGAGGTACGTGTGGATTCAGCTGCTCAGTGTGGCTTTGATTGAAGTAGGGGAGAGCAGATACATACAGTGTGAGCTGCGTATACAGGTTATGAGGTAGTCTATCTAAATTTGTGGCTTTCACATCTCTTTTGGATGCTGCAGCTACCTGGAAGTTTAGCTTTATAATCTAATCTGCCACCCTGTTTTTGAGGGCTCTTAAAAGAAACAAATGTGTGTATACAGTATTTCTATTTGTTATGATGCTCACAGGTAATACACATAACCGAAAAAATGCCTCAGTATTTAGAGCTATGAAAAAACTTAGCTCATCTGTCATTAGAGTCCCCAAAGATGAATATTTATTTATAAAGAATATATTTTGCCCTGCTAATATATTACTGTATACATTTTAAACTTCAATAGAAATGTTAAAAGAAAGAGATAAAAATAAATAGGGGTTCCAGTAGGATCTTCTTGCATCTTGATGGATCATTGGAAAGTAGGATGAGGGTAGACTGATATTCCATTCTCTGTAATAGCAGCAGCTGCCAATCAAGTAGGAACATCTGTGTCGGGGCACCTGGGTGGCTCAGTTGGTTAAGTGTCCAACTCTTGATCTCAGCTCAGGTCATGATCTCACGGGTTCGTGGGATCGAGCCTTGTGTCAGGCTCTACACTGACAGCATGGAGCCTGCTTGGGATTCTCTCCCTCTCTCTGCCTCTCTCTCTCTCTCTCTCTCTCTCTCTCTCTCTCTCCTGCTCACTGTCCCTCTCTCAAAAATAAAAAACATCCAAAAAGAATTTTTTTTAATGAATTTTAGTTTTTCCACACCACAAGGCATTTGTGCCAAGGTGGCTAATGTGGGTTGACATCAAGGAATCCCTCCTCCTGGAAGCCAGGAGGAAGTTTCTCAAAACTAGAAGGGAAGGGTGTTTTTCCCCTTGTATCAATCTAGCTTCGGAGATACTCTGTTAGTGACATATGCCCTCCCTCAAAACAACAATGAAGTGTTCTTTGTGCTAACAACATAGCTTAAAAAAAAAAAGTAAAACACGGGGCACCTGGGTGGCTCAGTTGGTTAAGCGTCTGACTTCCACTCAGGTCATGATCTCATGGTCCACAAGTTCAAGCCCCGCATTGGGTTCTGTGTTGACAGCTCAGAGCCTGGAGCCTGCTTCTGATTCCCTCTTTATCTGCCCCTCCCCTGCTCATGCTCTCTCTTTCTCTCAAAAATAAATAAATATTTTTAAAAAAAAATTTTTTTAAGTAGAAGACAATTCTGCATTTTTATAAAACTTGATAAATAGTATTTCAAACTGTACAGTCACCAAAAGTACACAGTTATCAAAAATCACACACTTCACTTGGCATCTCCAACACCCTCAGCTTTCTGTGCCTGGTCTGTTCTGGCATCTCTTTTCTGTAGGGCCATCCCCATCCTTGCCAGCATCAGCTTTCCCCTTTTTCCCTTTGGGTACCTTCTCTCCCTTTTGTGCAGGGGCCTTTTTAGGTTTGGTCTCTGGCTTTGGAGGAGCAGGTTTAGCAGGAAATCTTGCACATCTTCTCTGTGGCTCATCCTTCACCTTGGCTTTATGTCCTTTAGCATCCCCTTCATTCTTTCTCTTGGGCATGGTGGCGACTGTGGCAGGACATAGGCACTGGATGTGGGGATTCAGTGGAGCACAAACTTTGGTGGGGCCCGGGGTCCTTCTCCCCACCTTTCTGTTGTAGGTGATTGTTGAAATTGTATCTTCCTAATCTCTTACCAGGTAATAGATTCCATGGATGCCTTAGATAAAGTTGTCCAGGAAAGAGAGGATGCCCTAAGACTTCTTCAGACTGGTCAAGAAAAAGCTAGACCTGGTGCCTGGAGAAGAGACATCTTTGGAAGAATCATCTGGTACATAGTTTCCACTGTGGTTTTTCTAAGATGAGAGTGGAAATCTCATGCCCCATTCTCCTGTCCGGTATCTTTTACAAAAACTCTTATATGAAATTTATTACAGATGTATCTAATGTAAACAGAAGTCTCCAGACCCCTTTGGAACCCCAAGATATGAATGAAGGTAGCTTTATTTGGTAGCCCAGGCACCCCATTCTCATGATTCAATTATTTTTAGTTTTTTTTTACTTTTTAATTTTTTTTGTCTATTTATTTTTGAGTGAGAGACAGAGTACAACAGGGGAGGGACACAGAGAGAGGGAGGCATAGAATCTGAAGCAGGCTCCAGGCTCTGAGCTGTCAGCACAGAACCTAATGTAGGGCTTGAACTCACAAGCTGTGAGATCATGACCTGAGCCAAAGTCAGACGCCCAACCGACTGAGCCACCCAGGTGCCCCTGTAGGTTTTTATAACAGTGGTGCTTAATCTTCTGTCAATCATGTGACCTTTTGGGAATCTGGTGAAAGTTATAGATCTTTTACCCAGAGAAATGTACATATGCACATAGAATTATAGAGCATTAATAAACACCATGAAGCTAATTTTAGGACATGCACCTGCCCATTAAGAACTTGAGATTAGGGGTGCCTGGGTGGCTCAGTTGGTTAAGCTGCCGACTTCGGCTCAGGTCATAATCTCATGATTCGTGAATTTGAGCCCCGTGTCGGGCTCTGTGCTGACAGCTCAGAGCCTAGAGCCTACGTGGGATTCTGTGTCTCCCTCTCTCTCTGCCCTTCCCCAGCTCACGCTCTGTCTCTCTCTCAAAAATAAACAATAAAAAAATGTTTTTAATTAAAAAAAAGAACTTGAGATTAAAAAAAAGTTCTCAAAAGAGTTTTCAGGGAATAAGGCCACATGAACCCTTTTCAAAAAAAGCATTGCTGCCATATCAGGATAAGCCCTAGTTCAAATTATGAAACTGTTTATTTTCGTTAGTCTTTCCACCTTTTGTCCCCTGTGTCTAGCTCCCGAAGTCCTGTCAGACCCTGGGAAAGGAGCTGATAATAAACATTCAAACTGAGGTATAAATAAATGAGGAGACCCAGTGTAGTCTCTGTCTTCAGGGCTTTATTTACATTTGGGTTGAGCTGCTAAAAGGAAGCATACTTAGTAGAATTTTTAATGTTGGTCAGCAAAAGAGGCATAGCAAAATAAGAGACCCTCCCTGTACTCTTGAAATTATACCACATAGTAGTGCTTATTCATTTGATAGGCTCTTTTTTTTTTTTTTTTTTTAAAGAGAGAGTGCACAAGTTGGGGGGAGGGGCAGAGAGACAGAGAGAGAGAGAGAGAGGGAGAGAGAGGGAGAGAGAATCTCAAGCAGGTTCCCCGGGCTCCATGGAGCCCGACATGGGGCTTAATCTCACAACCCTGGGATCATGACCAGAGCCAAAATCAAGAGTTGGACGCTCATCTGACTGAATCACCCAGGTGTACCTGGTGGTCTTTTTTAATTGAGTTTGCAGTAATAGGGCTGCTTGGAGCAAACTGTAGGGGAGTAGCTGTATGTCTGTAATGGTATAATCCAGTACAGAAAAGAGAAATTACCAAAATGTCTAACTAGAAACTTTATTTTCTAGTTTTTATTTGGATTAATACAATTGAGGTCAGTTAGGGAAGGGTGAGGATAGAGGAGAGAATCTGTATGAGTGCTAATCTCTTCTAGGTTTTTAAAATTTTGCTTTTTAACTTTTCCAGAGCTAAACAAAGTAGTAATTATATCATCTTTCCAACATAGCTTATTAACTCAAACATTATTAATTCCAGTACCTTTTCCCTAATTTTTTATTCCATGTTATAATATTTAAGGTAGCCTTTTAAATACAGAGCTCCTTCTTAAAAACATTTCATCTAAATTTTTTTTTCTGTCAAAAGAACATGTGGCAGTAATATCGGAGATTACTTTTTGGACACGTCATGCCCTTGTCTATTGAGGAGTAGTAGATTGTCATCCTGATGAACTGAGGGAAATACAGTACCGTTATCTATCCTGCTTAAAGCAGTGGTCCAAATTTCTTGTGGCACTGTCACATTATATAGTAAAGGCTGAAATTTTTATAAAGAGATTGGAACTTTGGCTTCTAATATTACAGATTAATCCTGGATTTAACCAATCAGAAAAGATTGGTTAAATGGCCTGAAATTAATCCTTTTGTTACTTTTTTCATTGAAGTACTTTCAAATGAATGTTATATATAGTATGAATTCACAACTTTCTTTTTCCCGCTCAACATTATGATTTTTTAGGTTTCATTGTGTTGAGATAAATGTAGATACCTACATCAGTTGGTGCAATTTATTTATAATTTAAAAGCAAAAAACTATACATACACTTGTATGTATTATATATTATGTGTGCATGTATATACATGTGTATATAAAATAAGTACATACATACATATGTATGGAGTAAAAGTATGAAATACATCTGGTAGTGATACACTCCAGTGTATGGCTCAGAGCTGCTGTGGAAATACAGAACTTAACCTGTGTCTTTAAGTTTTGATATATATTTTTTCAAAAGTGATCTAAAGCAGACATTGCAAAACATACGTACACTCATGAACTCAGTGGGTTCATGTCTGTACTTTTTTCTAAGTTTAGAGTATTTCATAATTTATAAAAATTGTAAAAATCTTTTAAAAGCCAATTACATCTCATTTTATTGAAAATATATTTAGCTCAAAGATGGCTAAAACTCTATTTGTAAAAAATGAAAAATGTATGAAATATCTTCTATTAAGGCAATATCTCTTTGCTTTCTTGGCAGGCACAAGTTCAAGCAGTGGCCTATACCTTGGTACCTAAATAAAAGATACAACAGGAAACGATTCTTTGCAATGCCCTATGTGGAACGTTTTATGAGGTGAGCACAACCCAAATACCCTTTAGTAACAAAACGTACCTTTATATCAGATAACACAAGTTAAGCTTTTACATAAGTAATAAGTTAAGCTTTTACATAAGTAATACATGTGTATTGTGGAAAAAATAGAAAAATCGGGTAGAAAGATGAAATTAAAATCTTACATAATCTCATCATCCAAAAATAACTTGTTAACATTCTAGTGTATATCCTTTCAAAAAGTTTTATTGCCTTTCTATTCATCAGTCTGTATGTAAGTACGTTACTAAGTCTTTCTGTAATGTGAAAAGGAAGGTCTAAATACTTCGGTTACATAAGATATGAGCTCATGTTACTGCAAGGTTGATGAAATGAAAAGGGGCTAGGGTGAGGAGACGAGCCTGCTGCATTATGTCTGCCATCATGTTACCCTGCCGAATGGTGGTTTCCAAATATTTACTACAACAATTTTTTTTCTGCATGAGGTTTATTATAGGGCTTCTGTTATAGAGGAATGAAGTGGTCCCATGAGCCCCCAGCTAATAATTATAAAAATGAAAGATTTTAGAAAATGGCTATTTTAGAACACTGGATCCACATCCAAAAGCAGACAGAAACCAAATTGAAGTTGGAAGGGGAAAGAATTACAAGTTTGTGGTTTCAGGGCAAGCATGCTACTCAACTTCCATGGCTGTCTGTGGCTGCAGAGAGAAGCTGGGTGGGGAAAACTTCAAAGTTACTGGCTAAAGGTGCTAGAGGTCAGAATTCAAGCAGGAAAGCAGCTGGAAATTTAAGAAGGAAATTCTAGCAGCACAAAAACCACAGCTTGTAACAACTGCCTTAGATAATACAATCTACTTTCATCAAGAGTTCTTTAAAAACTGATGTTCTCTCCCAAGAGCTTGTTTCCATACCAAACAAATAAAAACACTTAAAAAAATAATTTAAACAGGAATGAAATACATCTTTAAACTGGCTTTAAGGTGTCTTGGTACATTTTAGAATCACAATTAAAAATTTTTATCTTGGGGCGCCTGGGTGGCTCAGTCGGTTAAGCGGCCGACTTCGGCTCAGGTCATGATCTCACGGTCCGTGAGTTCGAGCCCCACGTCGGGCTCTGTGCTGACAGCTCAGAGCCTGGAGCCTGTTTCGGATTCTGTGTCTCCCTCTCTCTGACCCTCCCCCGTTCATGCTCTGTCTCTCTCTGTCTCAAAAATAAATAAATGTTTAAAAAAAAAAAAATTTTTTTTTATCTTCCCCATTAAACCAGCTCCCTCTCCTCATTTTCAGTTTTATCTTTGTGATGTGATTTATAATAAAAGGTACATATATTTGGTCTTCCTCCTTGTTCCTGACACAGGACTCCTAAAACCCTTGGAATTTTCTAGGTGGGGTGGTATCTTTTGTTATGTTAATGACATGGTTTTTGGGGAGCACCTAAGAATGGGGGCTAATTGCTAGAGGAACCAACTTGGAATAGATGGTTGAAACTTTCAGTCCCACAGCCTGACTTCTGGAGAGGGGAACAGGGCTGGAGGTGAATCAGTAGCCAGTGGACAGTGATTTGCTTTAATTGACTGTGCCTGTGTAATGAGGCCTCTGTAAAAAGGATAGGGTTCAGGGAGCTTTTCCGTTGGTGAGCATATGGAGACTGGAGGAGAGTGGGGTGCCTAGAAGAGGGCATGGAAGCCTCATGCCCTCTCCCCACTCCTTGTCCTGTGTACCTCATGTCTGGCTACTCCTGAGTTCATATCCTTTTTTTTTTTTTTTAATTTTTTTTTCAACGTTTTTATTTATTTATGGGACAGACAGAGACAGAGCATGAACGGGGGAGGGGCAGAGAGAGAGGGAGACACAGAATCGGAAACAGGCTCCAGGCTCCGAGCCATCAGCCCAGAGCCTGACGCGGGGCTCGAACTCACGGACCGTGAGATCGTGACCTGGCTGAAGTCGGACGCTTAACCGACTGCGCCACCCAGGCGCCCCATTCATATCCTTTTATAATAAATCCATAATAGTGAGTAAAGGGGTTTCCTGAGTTCTGTGAGTGACTCTAGCAAATTAATCGAACACACGGAGGAGGTCTTGGTAGCCTCTGATTTAAAGTACAGGTAACAGCCTGGACTTTGTGACTGCTGTCTGAAGTCCAAAGAGGGAGTTGTGGGAACGTCTGATCTGTGGCAAGTCGTTGGTTAAGAAGCATGTGTGACAACCTCTGACACGATCTCCACGTAGTGTCAGAATGGAGTTGAACTGTTGCTCATTCTGCTGGTGTCTGAGAATTGCTTGATGGGAGGGTAGAGGTGGGGGGACCACCACCAGTGGAATGAGGTCCAGCACCCCTTAAATAGTATATCCATTCTACATGGGCATTTTTCATCATCAGTGCCCTAGAAGCAGTCAGTCTTTGATTTCATTCTTCCTGCAGAAGGTCTCCAGGATCTGTCCTTTGTGCTCCCACTGTCTCTGCCCTGGTGCCCTCCCTCTTCATCAAGATGAATTATTGAACCTCTTCCTCACTCCAGTGCATTCAAATACTGCTTCCTGGCTAATTCTCCTCAAACCTTTTTATCACATAACCTGTTCAGAAACCTATAGTTGCTTCTTGTCTACAGATAAATCCAAACTCCTTCCCACCCAGGGTTCCCACACTTTAAGTCTTACCTGCTTACCCTCATCAAAGTCAGACCTTTCTCCTTGTTTCCTAAACAGTCTTGCTCATTTTCCCCTCTTTTATGTACAGCTCTGAAATCCTTCTACCATTCACATTTAAAAAAAATTTTTTTTAATCTTTATTTTACAGATAGAGAACGCACGAGTGGGGGAGGAACAGAGAGGGAGATCTAGAATCTGAAGCAGGCTCCAGGCTCCAAGCTGTCAGCACAGAGCCCAACGTGGGGCTCGAACTCCTGAACAGTGAGATCATGACCTGAGCCAAAGTCAGGTGCTTAACTGAGCCTCCCAAGTGCCCCGTCCACCATTCACATTTTAAGGCCCAGTTCAGATACTAAGCCGTTGAAGACATTTAACTGCATTTTTTTTTCCTCTACAACTTCTCTAGACCTACCGTGCCATTGGTCCTTTTGTCCCTTAGTCATATAAGGTGAAGCTATAAACGACTATGTATGAGAATTTATGAATCCAGTGTTGCTTTTACAGGCCTAATACATGTCCTAATTGTTCTATTTTTGAACCTATCTTTTTTAGCCTTACCTTCAGGGCATGCATCATAATCTTCTGAATATTCTTAAGAATAGCAAACCTTGGGGCGCCAAGGTGGTTCAGTCAGTTAAACGTCCAACTTTGGCTCAGGTCATGGTCTCATGGTTCGAGTTTGAGCCCCGCTTCCAGCTCGCTGCTGTCAGTATAGAGCCCACTTCAGATCCTGTCTCCTTCTCTCTCTGCCCTCCTGCGCTCATGCATGCGGTCTCTCAAAAATTAACATCAAAAAAATCAGAATAGCAAACCTTATTCTTTATTTTTATGGGCTTATTTTTTTTAACGGCCAAAATTTAGTTGGAGCAAAGACTGAGGACTATCATGAGTAATCTGATTTCAGCTTTGCTTCATCTTTATACTTAAATTACAAAATAGCTCATATTTTTAAAGTACACACCTATCTTGGTCTTCACCCAAATAGAATTCTTGGCTCAAATTTCTGTGACCATACTAAGTAAGTTACTATGATCTCTTATGTTGTTTTAAAATATACTCATGCCTAGTGATCAATAAAATATCCTGCAAAATCTTGTCTTAAGTACAGTAGTGGCTTGGCATCTATGAATTTATCATTTGCAACTTTGTCTTAAGTGACCCTAGAGGTCAAAATAATTTAGCTGAGGCACAAATGCTTCCTGCTCTGGAATGCAAACTCACATAGGGACCAGTCTAGCACCTAACTGTCATCTCTTAGCATAGTTTTCTCTTTGTTGTAGGGAAAATGATATGGTAGACTGAGGTATTTGGAATTAAGGAATTCAAAAAAGTCTCAGGATGTATCACAGGATACAAAAAATCTATTGTATTCAATAAAACTGCTGTTTTTAAAAGAGGAGAAAAGGTAGCCCAGTCTGCTACAGGCTCATAAGATCTGTTCATTTCTTTCTATGTAGGAAATAGGAAGCATTGGTGTAGGGTTACAAATGCTTTTGATTGTAAGTTTATCTTTGACTTATGTAGGTTTACAGTGATTATTCAAGTTTAATAACATACATGGGAACACCTGACTAGCCCAGTCAGTAGAGCATGCAACTCTTGATCTTGGGGTTGTGAGTCCCTTGTTGGGTAAAGACATTACTTAAAAATAAAGTCTTTAAAAAAAATAATAATAATAATAATATACATGACACACGTAATACGAAGACTAGCATTATTGAGGCTTTTAAGTAATTGATTTGGATATCCTTTGAGAACATTGAGTAACAGGGAAATATTTTTGTATAAATTGGTGTTCTGCTTTTATTCTAGATTGAGAATTGAGAAACAAGCCCGCATTGAAGCAAGGAAGAAAAGTTTAGAGAAAAAGAAAGAAAAATTTCTTCAGGAAAAGTTTCCACGTCATTCTGAAGCCCAGAAGTCAAGTGTTGTCTAAGATGTCTGAATTCTGAAGTTACTATTTTGTTTTCCTTGGATAACAATCTATATACAAAAGTAAATATGTATTAAGTAATTTATAAAGAAATTGTGTTTTTAGTTAAATGACTATCTCAACTGGTTTAAGGGTTAATATGGCATGCTAACTCTGGAAGTTAAAAATTCTGACATCTAAGCAAACTTTAACATCACCTGTACCTTAGAGTGGGAAAGTGATGTCAACTGCAATAGCAAAGGCAGTAAGGTCATTTTTGGAATTCAGGTAACATTTCTACTATTATATTAATAGCATATGAAGGGGGTGTGGACATTACTTTAAAAAAAATTTTTTTTTTTCAACGTTTTTTATTTATTTTTGGGACAGAGAGAAACAGAGCATGAACGGGGGAGGGGCAGAGAGAGAGGGAGACACAGAATCGGAAACAGGCTCCAGGCTCCGAGCCATCAGCCCAGAGCCTGACGCGGGGCTCGAACTCACGGACCACGAGACCGTGACCCGGCTGAAGTCGGACGCTTAACCGACTGCGCCACCCAGGCGCCCCATACTTTTAATAAACAATGAGTACTTTCACTCAAAATAATATAAATACATTTAGTAAAACTTAAAGTAGTTAAGTCACAACACAACAATAATTCAAAACATTTCTAATGGCTAATAACTTTTATTTAATTTTGCAAGCCTAAGGTAAAAAGCATAGGCAGTAAATTTTACTAGTCAATAAAAACCAATTCTACCAATCACTGGTAATTAATATACTAAACAGAGTTGAAAAGCATTTTACTGAAAGCAAAATATTTAGAGAAAATAGACATTTATACAAAATTATAAAATGCTTGTAATAAGAATAAGTGCATTTCAAGGAAAGCACAAACTTATCTTAATTTATAGAGCCAGTTAAAGCCTTAAAAAATTTAAGTGGAAATTGAAATATGCAAAAATGTATAAACATTCTACAAAAGATGGTCACTCTTTTCCTGAGTACACTAAAGCTGTGGAACTTAAGGTGACACGGGAAGGCAGAGGTCTGGGAACTCTCCTCAAGGGCATTTCCTTTCTACACACTGCTTCCCTCCTTCTTCATATTCTTGTTTGGAAATCCACATCTGTTGAAAGGTGCCCTGTAAAATGGAAAGAAAAATTATATATTGTGCCTTTTTGTTAGAACATACTTTTTAAATTATCTTTTTCATAACTGATTTTGGGGCGCCTGGGTGGCTCGGTTAAGTATCCAGCTTCGCCTCAGGTCATGATCTCACTGTTCGTGAGTTCAAGCCCCACGTCAGGCTCTCTGTTGATAGCTCAGAAACTGGAGCCTGCTCTGGATTTTGTAACTCCTTCTCTTTCTGCCCCTCCCCTGCTCACACTCTGTCTCTCAAAAAATAAACTGATCTTGCAGAACGCTTAAGCCCCTCCCCCAAATAGTACTCCCTTATTTCTGCCCTCCTCTAGAACACCAAGAAACATGATTTAGAAAGAATAAGTCTTTCTATACCTATTAAACTGTCATGAGGATTTAGAAAATGGCTGTGAAAGGAAGATGGATGGTTTAGCTATGATGGCTTGGTGCCAACCTGAGGCAACAATAGAAACTATCGGAAGGTTTCCTCCCAGTACAGAATTGATGTTCTAACACTTAACTAATGGCAGCATTTAGAACTCAGAAGTGCTTGGGGTGCCTGGGTGGTTCAGTCAATTAAGTGTCTGACTCTTGATTTCAACTCAGGTCATGAGCTCATGGTTCATGGGTTCGAGCCCTGTGTTAGGCTCTGCGCTGGCAGCAAGGAGCCTGCTTGGGATTCTGTCTCTGCCCCCTCCCTGGCTCATACTCTCTCAAAAATAAACATAAAACTTAAAAAAAAAAAAAAAAAAAAACCCTCAAAAGTGCTCATCAGGAGTAGGATAAAGTTTTACAGGAACACACACAATAAATATAGTGCATAAGCACTATAGAAGATGGAAAGGAGGAAAATAACCAAAGAAGGAAGAAACCTAGGCTACATTAAAAATAAAACATATAAGCAGGAAAAATCCATTCTCTAAGATTAACTCTATTCAAGTGGACTTGCAGTGGTATCCAGCTTTGATCTAAGATCTATTAAAAGACTGGAAATAGAATACATACACTTATGTCTATAATACATTTATGTATAATAATACACTCATGTATTATTATAAACTTTTACTAGCTTAAAAAGGTTTAGGAGTGGGGCTCCTGGGTGGCTCAGTTGGCTAAATGTCCGACTTTGGCTTGGGTCATGATCTCAGGGTCTGTGGGTTCAAGCCCCATGTTGGGCTCTGTGCTGACACCTCAGAGCCTGGAGCCTGCTTTGGATTCTGTATCTCCCTCTCTGCCCCTCTACTGCTCGTGCTCTCTCTCAAAAATAAATGTTAAAAAAGAATTTTTTAATTGTTTAATAGAAATACTTCATGAAGGCACCTGGGTGGCTCAGTAGTTAACCATCTGACTTTGGCTCAGGTCATGATCTCACAGTTCATGAGATCGAACCCCGCATCAGGTAAACACCAACCAGCCCTGCTTCCGGTAAAAAACAAAAACAGGCCCTGCTTCAGGCAAGCCCCATTTCTCTCTGCTTCAGGCAAGCCCCATTTCTCTCTCTTCCCCTCCTGGGATTCTCTCTCTCTCTCTCTGCCCCTTCGCTCACTTGTGCCCTCTCTCTCTTGCTCTCAAAAAAGAAAAAAGAAAAAGAAGTACTTCCTGACATTTACTTTGGCTGCTCTGAGGTGAAGGGGAAATTCCCCAAGTCTAGGGTGCAGATAAATACAAGGACTTTTCCTCCTGATTCAAGGCAGGCACCCATCTGAGCAATGTGAAAAACCCAGCACCATGACTTCAACCATTTGCCCGAAGAACCAATTCCTGACTTCCTCAACCTCACCAGGAGGCCAGGGAACAACCAGAACCTGAGAAGGAATGATTTAAGTCCTGACCAGTTCCAATGGGAGTACGAAAGGGCACAAATATGTTAGTAGAATCCCCACCTTTGAGAAGGCAAACTGAAATTAGGCTGACAAATAGCAACTGATAAGGCACTAAAGCATTTTGTTAAATTAGAACATGTAATTCATTTGATAGTTATACAAAGATAAATGATGCACTGAAACTATTTTTAGTCTTTTTACTAAGTTTATATTCACTGGTACACTTAAATCATTCAATAAGACTATTTTTCAAAGTAGTTTACTAACCAAAGATGCTAGAATGGAGCCACCAATCCATGAACTAAACCTCCGTTCTACTGTTGTATTATTTGCAATCAATTTCAACCGCATACTCTAAAATAAAGAGGGAAGAATAAGTATTAGTACAATCAAAACAGGTGACTCAATTCAAAAAATTCAACTTTGAGGACTTCTTAACAATTGGTTCAAACACCAGTTACACGTGATTATTTTGCAAAAGCTAGGCTAATAGTAGGCATAGGTTGAATTACTATATAGAAAGTACTTTGATTATGGTTTTTAATGTATAATATTTAATAATTACATCAACCTTAGAAAACTGCGTACTAAAGAGTATGGCATTCACAACAATATCCTAGAATAACAGCAAACACATACTTAACACTTACCTATAAATCAGGTATCATGCTAAGTGCTTCATGTGGTATTCCATTTCTTCCAATACCAAATACCATTACTGTCCCAACCTGCCACCCTTTCTATAGTCCTCACCTTTCTAACTACTTTTTTAGTATCTTATCCTAATTCCTCCTATCTTAGGTCACTCCCCCCACTCCACTTCCACATCAAAATGCAGACATTAGATCTCAGGTTTTTTATTCATAACTGCTTTCCTCCCAAATGAGTGCTTATGTTTTGAACTCACTCTCTTGATAAACATGGTTTTGTGGCTCAGTACTATTGCTTCCTGTCTCCCTGCATCAAGAGATTTTCCCCCTACCTAGGACTTTGTTTCCAGGGATAGTTCTTAAATTGTTGATACTCTATTATTTTATATGAACACATAGTTTGTGTTCATACAACAGTGAAATAAATGTATATGTTTCAGGAGTAAAATAAGTGATATGGGAGGAGAGGGTGCTGGGAGCAGGAGGGATGAATATGGATTTTTGTAGATGAGGAACTGCTGGGTATCTGTTGCAATGGAATTTTTTCCTGTTATTTCATCTATTTTTAATTGTCTCCTAAATGAGATGGATAATATCTAACTGCTCTTGACCAAGACCTTGGACAGCCCAGGTCTGTATTTGTTATTCTGGGACTTATTATCAAATCTAATGATTAGTATTATAATTAAGTTCTATTCCAGATCAGACTATATCTCCAAGAATGTAGTAAATACAATTCAAGTGTCAATCTTGTGCCTATATCAGTATTTACATAACAACTTAATAATTACAAAAATGTGCCATATGTAAAATGTTCCTTTGTATGAGAAACAAAAAGACTGCCAAATATACAAATTCTACAGATACTATCAGGACCCATGTAACCCCTAAGTTTCCTTTGATGTAATAACTAATACAAAGTACCATACAAAAAACTACTTGATAAAAGTTTTAAAATCTAAAGATTATGACTAGGGGAGCGTGTGTGGCTCAGTGGGTTGAGCATCTGATTCTTGATTTCGGCCCAGGTCATCTCAGGATTTGTGAGATCGAGCCCCGTGTCAGGCTATGTGCTGACAGTGTGGAACCTACTTGGGATTCTCTCTCTCTCCCTTTCTCTCTGGCCCTGCCTGCTTGTGCATTCTCTCTCTCTCAAAATAAACAAACATTTTTTTTTTTTAAATAAAGATTATGACTACTACTCTGTTATCAATGGGTACCAGACTTTCTCCCCAAACCACATTCTTCTAATCCTTTTAAAAGTTGTCACAATGCACCCAGTGATCTTTTTAAAACATAGGAGCTCTGCAGTCCCCTGCCAAATTTTATTCTGTAAGTTCCCTATTAATAAGCAACATGACCTGATACCCAACTGTGTGGGTGGAACAGTGTCCTCCAAAGAGATATGTTGAAGTTCTAATCCTTGGTGCCTGTGAATGTGACATAATTTAGAAATAGGTTCTTTGCAGATGTAATTAGGATACAAGTTAAGATAAGGTCATATTGGTGGGGTACCTGGATGGCTCAGTTGGTTGAGTGTCTTGACTCTTGATTTTGGCTCAGGTCATGATCTCATGATTCATAGGATCAAGCCCTGCATTGGGCTCTCCTCTGGCAGCAAGGAGCCTGCTTGGGATTCTCTCCCCGCCCCCCTCTCTGCCCCTCTCCCACTTGCACTCTTTCTCTTGAAATAAATAAACATTAATTAAAAAAAAAAAAAAGAGGGGCGCCTGGGTGGCGCAGTCGGTTAAGCGTCCGACTTCAGCCAGGTCACGATCTCGCGGTCCGTGAGTTCGAGCCCCGCGTCGGGCTCTGGGCTGATGGCTCAGAGCCTGGAGCCTGTTTCTGATTCTGTGTCTCCCTCTCTCTCTGCCCCTCCCCCGTTCATGCTCTGTCTCTCTCTGTCCCAAAAATAAATAAACGTTAAAAAGAAAAAAAAAAAGATAAGGTCATACTGGAGCAGAGTAGGTCCTTAATCCCATATGACTGTGGAGTTTTGGGGTTTCTTTTAATGTTTATTTTTGAGAGAGAGAGAGAGAGAGAGAGAAAGGGAGCTAGTGGGAGAGGGACAGAGAGAGGGAGACACAGAATCTGAAGCAGGCTCCAGGCTCTGAGCTGTCAGCACAGAGCCCAACACGGGGCTCAAACACACGAACCATGAGATCATGACCTGAGCCACAGTCAAGATGCCTAACCAACCGAGCCACTCAGGCACCTCCCTGGAGTTCTTATAATAAAAAGAACAGATCTGTGAGAGAATGCCCTCTGACAATGGAGACAGACTGAAGTGTTGGAGCTGCAATCCAAGAAACAACAAAGGATTGCTGGCAAACCATCAGATGCTAAGAAGAGAGAAAAGAATTCTCAGCTCTACATTTCAGAGCGAGCATGGCCCTGTGGACATGTGGATTTCAGACTTCTAGCTTCCAGAATGGAGAAAGGATAAATTATCTGTTGTTTGAAGCTACCTACTTTAGTTTGTGGTATTTCGTTACAGCAGCCCTAGGAAATCAATACATCATCCATCTTTCCAGCCATATCACTCTTCCCACTTCTGCAGACTACAAGCCAGCTACTTTGAAGTACTGGAATATGCCATCCTCCCTTCATATTCTGCACATGGTATAACTTCCACCTAGATGTTCTTTCATAAATTACCAACCAGTTGAACTCCTATTCCTTCAAACAGCTTCTTCATGAGGGAGTTAAGTGCTTGCTCCACAGTGTTCCCTAGGGTGTCTCATTCATGACATACTGAACCACTTAGCACATTATTTTTACATTTCTATTCATCCTAGCAGACTGAGCCTTTAGTGGGCAGGGACTGTATATACAGCCCTAGTGCCTAGCACACTATAGGTACTTAAGGATGGAATCAACAAATAAAAGATTCAAATAGTACAAGAGTAACTAAAAGATGTCATCTATGAAAATTTGGTTAACAAGGGATATTAACTTTATCTAAGTAACACTGTATCAAGCACACACAGAATATCAATCGACTACTGAAAAACAAACCTTATCTATAAGACTACACCAGCGATGAGGATACCTGTGACTGAAGAATACCACTAAAGAGCAAACAACTTACCGGGGGAGTTTTCTGAGAGAGCTCTCTATTCAACCTGTCAGTAAAGCTCTGTATTAGCGTGTTTCCTCCAGCCACTATAACACTGCCATAGAGACCCTAAGATAAAAAACAGAAACAAATTAGTTCCAAATGTTTCCAAGTTTTAATCACAACTACAACTAAAACTGTCTTCCTCTACAGTTTACCCTTTCTTTTTTAATATTTTTACTTCTATACAGACCTAGTAGCTTAATCCAGTGGCTCTCAGTCTTGGCTGCACATTCAACTCATTTATGGGATTTATAAAACGTCAAATGCCTGGGGGCAATTAAATAAAAATCTGGGGATGGAGCCCAGATCAAGGTTTTGTTAGTTTGTTTAAAACTCAAGATGATTCTAATGTGCATTAAAGTTTAAGAACCACTAACTTAAAGCAATTATTCTAAAACCCAAGCATAATTTTTTGGCAGATAGCTGCCAATATTTAGAGGTATGTTTTATATTGGCTTCATATTAGAAAGCTCATGTAGAAGTTGGCAGTATTTAAAATTAGACAATGAGATTATTTAATGATTATGATGGATAATGCATAATCTGATAACATCCCTAGCCAAAATGACTGTGACCTTTCTTTTTTGCAGGGTATTAGGCATCAGAACCACATGGGGAACTTTTTCAAAATCCACATGCTGATACCTCCCTAAAAAAAAATAAATCAATCTACTTATGAGTATATTTATCTGTAATTTACATGTATGGATCAGAAAGCTAAATGTCAGCCTTTTTTTTTTTTAAGTTCTTACTGAATTCCTGTTAGTCAATATACATGTCAGCCTGTATGCTTTTTTAGTGGCTAAGTTCATATTTTAAAAATGTATTCCAGATGTCTAAGTCATCTAACTTTTGAAAGAAAAATGGAAAACAAGCATCTCCTCTGCAATTAACATTAGTTAACGAGAGGAGAAATCGCACTAAAAACAAAGTTATCTATTACACACTTATACTTACTCCATACTTACTCCCTATCATCTTAGAAGCAGCAAGTGCCTGCTAGGTGGCTAGTTGAAACAAACATTTTGCATAGTCATCCAAAAGTCTTTTTTGAAACAACATGGTTTTTATACACCCCTAGCTATCAGTACTATGCTCTAAGCAAATGAATCAACTCCAACAATACCAAGGCAACATATGTTGGCTACAAACTGAATCTAGGGTTTAAATAACATATAATCAATCTAATAATTAATATGTGTATAATATGGAGTTAGTATTTAAAAGCTGGCAAAACACAAAAATTACGAAGGGTAAGAAGATCATCTAAACTCCATGTAAAAGTTACATAATTTAAACCCATACCTTCCTAAACAATAAAAACAGCAAAACTGCTACATAGAAAAAAAAATCAATAATATATATTTTGGCTTGTCACATTTTAGGAACTCTCTAGAACAGCACTGTCCAAAAGAACTTCCTGTGATGACAGAAATGTTCCCTATCTGCATGTCATACAGTAGCCATTGGTTGCATTTATAATGTGGCTAGTGCAAATGAAGAACGGAATTTTAAATTTTTACTTCTTTTAATTTGAATTGCCACATGTGGCTGGTAGCTAGTACACTGGACACCGTAGCTCTAAAGTTTTACATTTTTCCTTTTCTAATACTTCATATTTTTACACATTCTAAAATGGACTTCAAAGTGAATGGCCAAAGTTGCCAACTTAAATAAGGATTCAGGGGCATTTCATTACCCTAAAAGATACCTTTATACCGTAAACAGGAGGCTGACACTTACTGGTCTGATGTCAATATCACACATTCCAACGCTTGTAGTGACAACGTGACTGACTCCCAGCATTGTATTTCCTGATAATCCCTACAACAAAATGAAAATGAGTAGTCACACAGAAGAACTTCAAACACAGCACACCCAAAAATCTCTAGAGTCGGTCTTATGTAGGTTTTATATAATTACACAAGATGTGCACACACACAGGAAAAGCCAAGCTGATTATGAAATAGTGCTCACACCTTTACGTTGGAAGGGTCAAACAACCCTTCAGGAATCTTTAACCGCTCTGCTCCAAAGTCACAGTTGTACCCGTTGGGGAATTCATAATGAACAGTTGGCATCTGTGCAGCTACTCTGAAAACATATTAAACAACATTAAACAAAAGACCAAAAAAATTCTTCAAAATTATAAACTAAGAAATTATCAACTTGTAAGAAAGCAGAGTGAGAATCTTTCTTTTATGTTAATCAATATTTCTTAACTTTTTACGTTTAGACCAGTTAAGCATACTCCACAATTTTTAACAAAACGAATCAATTTCTTTCCTCATTTATAAGTATTTGGTGTTTAGAAGATTAGTATGAAAGTTTCAACGAGCTATTTTAAGTCTTGTAGACAAGAAGACATACTGTTCATCATAGGTTGAATCTGATACTTGAAGTACTGAAGCTTGAAAATCCTGGATAACACACTATGGATAAAAAAAAAAAAAAAATTTTAAGAAACAGGTTAGAAACAGGCAATCTATACTTTTGTAACATTGTAGAGCTGTTTTTTTTTTTTTTTTAATGTTTTTATTTGTTTTTGAGACAGAGACAGACAGAGCATGAGCAGGGAAGGGGCAGAGAGAGAGGGAGACACAGAATCCGAAGCAGGCTCCAGGCCGAGCTGTCAGCATAGAGCCCGACGTGGGGCTCGAACTCACAGACCACAAGATCATGACCTGAGCCGAAGTCAGTTGCTCAACCAACTGAGCCACCCAGGCACCCCTATAATTTTGTAACATTGTATTTAAAATACTTTTCTTAGGGGCGCCTGGGTGGCGCAGTCGGTTAAGCGTCCGACTTCAGCCAGGTCACGATCTCGCGGTCCGTGAGTTCGAGCCCCGCGTCAGGCTCTGGGCTGATGGCTCAGAGCCTGGAGCCTGTTTCCGATTCTGTGTCTCCCTCTCTCTCTGCCCCTCCCCCGTTCAAGCTCTGTCTCTCTCTGTCCCAAAAAAAATAAACGTTAAAAAAAAATTATAAAATACTTTTCTTAATGAAACCGGATCACATTCCTGGATGGCTATGTCATTTCAAGGCTATAAATCTACCTAGCAAGGACTCTTGAGTATCAAGAAACCCAATTTTAAGCATTTGAACTAGAAGCTAAATTATATCATGTTTAAATTACAACAATTATGGAACACTGATGAGATAAAAACAATCTGAAACCCCCATACCTACCACAGTCCTGCATTACAAAACTGGTTTCAGAACATTGTTTTTTCCTTAAAAATAAGCCTAGACTTAAAGGCAAGATTTCATTTTCTGAATGTATATACATGTGCACATACATGGCATCATATGTAACTTTTAATGACTGCACATAGTTTAAAACAATTAAAAATTCTGCTGTGAAATACATGTGACCTCTGGGCTGCTAAAGAAAAATCCTGTCTAATAGCTAGGCCAAACTGTTAGTCAACTTCACAATTTTTCCTTCTACTGAACACCCACAAAAAATCTTTATCTTAGGTGCAAAAAAATGTGAGATAGGGTATATCCCTCACATAGTAAATTATGACTTTCAAATCCTTTTACTATTAGAAATGAATGTACATCTGTAGTGTGAGAGGTTTTACTCACCTGTCCTCCCATCAGTAAGGTATATGTTCAGAGAGGAATTTTTTAGTAAAAGAAACTCTTACTGTCTCCTTGCTATGAATAAGGACACTTTTTTTATATGGCTGACTGATGTTAAAGCAAACATAACTGAGCCATACTACCAGATCTCTATAGACTAAAACCATTTTCTTAGACAAAAAAAGGTACAGAATAACATAATGCTTGTTTTTACTCCAAAACCAAAGTTCCTTCCAGGTCTCATCAGAGTAATCCAAATGAATATATACTAGTTTGTTGAGATAATTAGTTTGACAAACACAAAAACAACTCTTTCTTCTCAAAATAATAATTTTGTTTGCAAAATATCATTAAAAGTATGAAGTGCTCACATTCTATTCAAAAACTTACAGCCTAGGTGGTGCCTGGGTGGCTCAGTCAGTTAAGCATCTGACTCTTGATTTCAGCTCAGGTCATGATCTCACAGTTCATGCCCTCAAGCCCCTCATTGGGCTCTGCGCTTGACAGTGCAGAGCCTGCTTGGGATTCTCTCTCCCTCTTTCTCTGCCCCTCCCTTCCTCACACGCTCGCTTGCTCTCTCTCTCTCTCAAAATAGATTAAAAACACACACACACACACACACACACACACACACACACACACACACACAACTTAGAGCCTGTAATACTCCTGTAAAGAAAATAAGGGTACTTACATTACACATGTAGTTGTGCCAAGACCTTGTAACCTGTGGCAACTTCTCTTTTCTTTTCCAGTTTGCTGGAGATCCTTCACGAACAGCTTCCTGAGTACCAAGAGCATGTACTAGGTTAAGAGAGTTCATGACATGGGGCTGGGGAGCTGGAGATAAATTCCAAAATAAAAATTCAAGCATCACCTACTTTTGATGCAATCATATATGGAGGAATCAGTTCTATATTCATTTCTTGGAAGAGTTCTCTGCATTGCATAGTAATAAAGTCTCCAGCAAGAGGGGATTTCACGATGCCTATGAAAACAGATTAAACGAGGCTAAGACAGCATTAAAACTAAACTCCCTGGGACAAATTTCTTCTGTGTATTTATATATGAATAATCTTTTCAAGTAGAATCAACTGAACTATCTCTCTAAGCATGAATGAAGCCTTGCATCAGTTTTAAACATGCGTTATATACTAAAGGTTTTTTAAAACTCCTAAAAAAAGAGATACTATTTGGAAACTGATATGACTTGATAGTCCAATTCACTGCTCTATTTCATTGTCTACGTTGTCATGACAGCTAACATCATCTCCTGTTTAACTCGTGTACCCTAGTTAAAAACATTACCTTGCTGAAGGACATAGCCATCATGGACTGGAATTGCAGTGGTATGAGTGGCTCCACTGTCCAAAATAAGACCCGTGGAACGACCATTAGCAAATCTAGTATAAAGCATTAAGGAAAAGAAAGTATCAAGGTTCCAAAATAATGTTTATTATAAAGGGAAAATTTCATTAAGGCATTTTTAAATGTGTATTATGGCTTAAAATGTGTTAATCTAGGGATAAATATTGGTGTGAAGAAACTCTGGCTTAAAGACAAATAACACAGGCAGGACTTCCGAAATGATGGTGAGAGGAAGTTAAAGAGAACTTTTATCCCAGAGAGACATCTGTTAAACTGGCCAAAATTAGCACAATCATTCAAACTCTCTGGAGCCAGAGTAAAGGACTTAAAACAAATTAAGAAGCAATGAACAAAATCAACAGAAAGTGGGTAAAAACAGTGGGGGGCTATGGCATTTGCGCTAGGAACTAAAACCATTCTCCACATAGGATTAAAGAAAAACCATCTCAGCAGTTTGGCAGCTGAGTGGCAGTTCCCACAAGTCAATGGGAAAGCTATTCCAGGTGGATTCAACAGTCAGCAAATATTGGCAGATCCCATCTTCCACAGCTCTGAGCTGCAGAAGGCCCATACCACGTGAGTAACATAAGCCAGTATCAGGAGCAGGGCCATGCACTTGGTCACCAAATATTTACTGCGCATTATGTGCCTAGTGACAAGTCTGGTGCTTAATAAGGGAGGGTAGTCTGTCTGGCACTGGCATTCCTGTGCACAGAAGGCACAAAAAAGTGACCCCAAACTGACTCTGCCCTGAAGGATATCCTGTTTAGTACAGATCAGGAAAGCTGTGAAAATAACAGCTCAGGGTGCCCCAGGGGTATACAGGAGAGGCCACCTAACCAATCCTGGGGAAATCCAAGTAAGCTAGGGAGAAGACAGGGAACACAAGAATATGTGGGAAGACCAGGAAGCAAGGGTATGCTGAGGTCAGGGAAGTGTAAGTAGTTCGGCAGAGCCTGAAAGAATGTGGACGATGATTCTGGCTTAAAGCAGCTTGGCAATTAACAAAGATCATTAGCATGGCAGTGGGAAGAACAGGGAAGAGAGGAGGAAGGGTTGCAGTAATCCCGGAAAGAGCTTGCACGTAATGCAGTGGCAATGGAGAGAAATAAATGGATCTGAGAGGTAGTGGGGAGAAGAAAAATCGGTCTTGATGAAGGACTAAATTTGAAGGGTTAAAGAGAAAGATTTCTGGTCTGGGCAACTACACAGAAGAAGGAGGAATAAATTCGAGGGGAGAGATTAATTCCATTTTAGACATACTGAGTTTCAAGTGCTTAAACAAAGAACAGAAAAAGTTCTACTAGGGCAGCTGATTGTGGGCCTGCAGCGAACAAGAAAGGTCTGGGACACAGAACAGATACAGATTTGGAATTTGTTAGTGTGTAACTGGGATCTGAAGCCAAGAAAATGGATAATTGAAACCAGAAAGAGCATGTCAAGAGAGATGAAGGGCTAAAAAAAAGCAGAAAAGCAAGCAATGGGTAAGGATGATCAGAATCCATGAAATCGATGGCCAGAAAGACAGGTTGGTGAGTTATCTTTGCTATTACTGGTACTTTATTGACCTCTGGCCAACTATATACAAAACATTAATTTTATGCTCTGTAAGTACAATGTCAGATACAGTGATAACACACTAAAAAGTGGCATGAAGGTATGTGGACCTTCCTATAAATAACAATCATAAAATCTAGACAAATTATCTTAAATGATCATTTTAAGATTCTGGGAAGTGTTCAAAAGCAGTCAAAATTTACCCAAAATTTATTCTCATAAAACTGCAAATGGAAGGGGTAAGAAGTTTATAGCTAAAAATGCTCCCCAGCTCCATGGCTATGGCTTGGGAAAGCAGTGGTGGAAAACTGCAATTTTACCACCTTGAGGGAGCAGTAAAGGACTTCAGGGCTGAAAGAAAAGCTGGACACTTAAGGTAGAAATCCTAGAAGCCAGAGAACCACAGAATGGGTGAAAAGCAAAATCAGAGTATAAAAGGTACCCAAATCTCTGACTGACTGCTATACTATTCAGGAGCAGGACTTCAGGGGGACCAACAAAAACATGGAGAACAGAGAGTAATCCACTCTTTTTTTTTTTTTTTTTTTAATTTTTTAAATGTTTATTCATTTTTGAGAAAGAAAGAGAGCACGAATGGAGGAGGGGCAGAGAGAGAGAGAAACACAGAATCTGAAGCAGGCTCCAGGCTCCGCACTGTCAGCACAGAGCCCGACAAGGAGCTTGAACTCATGAACCATGAGATCATGACCTGAGCCAAAGGCGGACACTTCACAGACTGAGCCACCCAGGTGCCCAGAGAGTAATCTATTCTTGAAAATCAGAGCAGCACCTAAGAGTTCTGTGATTTTGCTACATTTTTAGATAAATGCATTCTCCAACAGTATGCAGCTTGGACAGCAGAAAACCTTCCTTACTAGCTTAACTTGTCAAGAGAACAGAGCCTGAGGTTGGCAGATATAAGAAACCAGCTATCAATGAAGTCAGATAAAACAATACTACTCTTCTAATATTTTTGTTTTGGAAAATATAATTATCTTTTTCATTAAAATGTTATTTGTGTTAACCTTAAGGAGGTTTTTTTGTCATTATTAAGTGAATAAATAAATGTTAAGCCAATTCTTAGTTTTCATTTCTCACAGTAATACTGACAGATATAACCAACATAAAGAAAATCTTTTTGGAGTCCTCAGTAATTTGTTAAAGTGTAAAGGAGTCCTGAGGGTCCTGAGGCCAATAATGTTTGAGAAGCCAAAAGAATTTTTAAAGTAATACTAAGATGTTATTTGCCTTTTTCACGGTCACTCTCTCATGAATGTATAGGGGAGTTTTCCAGAGACCATGTCATGTGTGATACAGTACAGAATGAATGCAAAAGACAGATATGAGAATCCACTGTTTCCTATTAAGACTGACCCTAAAGAGATTTAAAAAAAAAAAAGTAAAATAATTCCACTCTTCTCATAACTTTTTTGGTTTTGGAAAACAAAACATGCCCCACCACATTTACTTCTAAAGAAAAGCTGAATGTTACTCTTTCAAGGATACGCTGTCAAAACTGCAGTTTTGCAAAGGAAGAATGCAGGGATGTTGTAGTGTTCAAACATTAACTCTGTCAGTTTCTCTCTCTTTGCTCTAGTATTCCACTTGAGAAGAGGGAAAAAGAAATGTAAGTTATTTACTGTTTAAAAACTAAAATGTTGATTTATCTCAAGATTCAATACAGCACTATATTAAAAAAATATAAACATTAAAAACAGAATACCATAGAAAATAACCATAGAAAATACCATAGAAAATTGTGTATAGTTATATTTATTTGTAAATAAATTTAATAAATATAATTTAAAATTTATTATTTAATAAAAAGTAAAAATGTTGCTAGGAATTTTACAGGTTACAGACTTTCCACAGTACCAAAATCAGGATTCTTATAAAGTATTATTAAATCTTAAGAGTCAATCCAGTCATTTTAAACCACCAAATTCTCCTATTTAAGAGCTGCTACTCATAAAGGAAACTAGAGGTTAAAAACAGTAACAAAATATTGATAATTTATAATCATTATGCTAGCCTTCTGGGCTCTTTGTGGACTCTGTACCAAATGTATTTCACAAGAGACCTCGATCTAGTAATTTCTAGCCCTAGTTCCATATTTGACTCCTCTCCTGGAGAGGAGAATATAAAAGTGGATACACTCTGCCTTTGGGGCACAAGGGACAATTCATACACCCAAATGGGAAGTGGCCCAAGGAATTCAAATGTTAAATAAATCCCTGGAAAAAATAAATAACCGAACCCCATTTAGGGTGCTTTGTTATTGTTCTTTGAATATTTTAATTATTAAAATAATAAAAACTTTATTTTTTTTTTTAAACATTTATTTATTTTTGAGACAGAGAGACAGAGCATGAACGGGGGAGGGTCAGAAAGAGAGAGGGAGACACAGAATCTGAAATAGGCTCCAGGCTCTGAGTTGTCAGCACAGAGCCCAACGCGGGGCTCGAACTCACGGACCGCGAGATCATGACCTGAGCCGAAGTCGGCCACTCAACCGACTGAGCCACCCAGGCGCCCCGTAAAAACTTTAATAGTATATAAAAATTAATCCCCCTTCCCCTAATTTTCAAAATTCAAAACATGAACTTCTATGCCTTTTTAAAGAAAAGGAAAACATTCTTCAAATCAGTTAAAAACAACAACAACAACAACAACAACAACTAGAGAAATTCAGAAAAGAAAGTCTTTGTCTTACCGGTGCTTCTGACATGAGAACAGGATGCAGGCTGGCTTCTGACTTGACATGCATTTTGTAGGTATGATCCAAAATAGCCTGGAAACTATCCCAATCTTCAACTACAATATAAGATTAATACCTTCAAAACAACGCTTAGTTGAAGATGAATACAGAATCTTTTAAGAGACTGTTTCTATGTTTTAGAATACTTTAAAATATAGAACCTATTTATTTTACAGATTTATTTCATAAGATAGCACTTTATATAAACATCATCTTTGTCTTCTATAAAATATGGAACCTCTTTTTTGTTCATCCAACCCCAACAGTATCACAACCCCTAAGACCTGTCCTAAATGTAATCAGTGCATCTAATAGACCTAAAATACCAAATAAATATTATTCACTAAGTACTTACTAGAGGCACAGTATACAATTCGAATGGTAAGAGGAAATACAAAAGAATGGCAGGATCTAAACCTGATATTTAGAAAGTTTACAGTCTACCTGAAAAAAGATTAAAAGATATAAATATAGATACAGATATAGATATAAACCCTCAGAGAATATAACATGCCTTCAATTTGGCTTCCACTTAAACATTCCATTGAAAGTGCTTGCATTTCGCTATGACCTTTTTTTTTAATGTTTTTTTTTTTTAACATTTTTATTTATTTTTGAAAGACAGAGCATGAGTGGGGGAGGGGCAGAGAGAGAGGGCGACACAGAATCCGAAGCAGGCTCCAGGCTCCGAGCTGTCAGCACAAAGCCCGACACGGTGCTCGAACCCACTAACCATGAGATCGTGACCTGAGCTGAAGCCAGACACTCAACTGAATGAGCTGCCAAGGCGCCCCTTGATATGACCTTCTAACAGACAAATCCAGTGGAAACTTCACTTGTAATATAGCTTGACCTCTTTACATTATCTGACACTACTGACTGCTCAAAAGTTTGCAAACCAGTTCTGCCACAATCCAAAGAAGAAATGTCATTACTTGTACAACATACTCCCACAGTCCTATGAGGCTTTGGGGGAGGGGGTGGGGGGGGCGGGTGTCAATGAACTGCGTTAGTCATTCTAACTTTTCTCTTCCCTTCTTAGTGTAACTCTCAATGTCACAGCTGAGAACAATAAGAATCACTGGACTTCTATGCTTCCAAAACTTTTTCTTCTCTTGGCCTTCTGAATATTCTATATCCCTAACTGTTCTTTCTCATTCTCCTTCATGGGCACCCTTTCTTCTCTTTGGTTAAACAGAGAACAGGCTTTCACATGGAAACCCATCCTCAACCTTTTTCTCATATTCCACACTCTTTCTGGCTAAATAATGCAACTCCATGTCTTAAAATCTTCTCACCTGCTGAATAGAACAGCACCTATATTCAAATACTTTGAACTCAAAAACAAACTCATTTACTTGCTGTACAGAAAAAGGCCTGCTTATAAGGCTGACCTTTTGCTGCCATCTGAGAACTTGACTGATAACCAGTTCCCTACAGTGATATAAAACTTTCCCTAAATGATAACAGTAGTTCACTGCACCTAAACTGTTTGTACAATGTGGTTTGTGCTGAACACCTTCTTTCCCTCTGGGAGTCTTGAATTTTAGTAAATTCTAGACACGTGGTACCTACATGACCTCCCCCAGTAAAAATGGTCTCTAATGAGCTCCCCTGGTAGACAACATACACGTTGTCACAACTCATCGCTGGAGGAATTAAGTACATCCCATATGACTCCACTGTGAGAAGACCCTGCGAAGTTTGCCCTAGATTCCTCTGGACTTCACTCCATACCTTTCTTTTCCTTTGTCAATTTTGCTTTGTATCCTCTCAGTGTAATAAACCTTAGCCATGAGTACAACTATATGCTGAGTCCTGTGAGTCCTTCTAATGAATAAATGAACCTAACAGAGACCGCAGATATTACCAATACATTTGCCTTTGAAGACCGTAAAACTTGTTCCTTCCCATTCTATTCCTACTTCAATGTGTGGTACCCTCTATTCAATTACCCCAGTCAAAAATCTAGGAAACTCAATTATTCTCCTTTCACCTCTTTGATATCGCTCAAAGTCATCTCAAGATCTCGGCCATCAGTGATAAAATTTAAACCCTCTTCATTTCTCATCTGAATTCTCACCTCCCTAACTGATCCTCCTATCTCCAGTATCTCTCCCCAATCTAGCCTATGTACTGCTCTTAGAATAATCTCTCCAGCTGGCAAACACCCAACTGTTTAAATTCCTTTAGGGTTGGGATGGCTGGGTGGCTCAGTTGGTTGAGCAGCCAACTCTTGATTTTGGCTCAAGCCATGATCCCAGGATCATGGGATTGAGCCCCACATCGGGCTCCACACTGAGCATGGAGCCTGCTTATGAGTCAGTCAGTCAGTCTCTCTCTCTCTCTCTCTCCACCCCTCTCTCCCTGCATCGCACTCTCTCTCTCAAATTAGAAAAAAAATTTTTTTTTTAATTTTTTAATTAAAAAAAAATTCCTTTGGGGTTATCTTTCAGTTGCCAGCTTAATACACCCCTGGCATGGTTTACAAGCCCTATGATGATTGCTCTCTGTCCACCACTCCTGCAACTGATGCTAATGCACCCCACTGTTAATAGCCATACTTAATTGATGATCTTTCTAATAAACATGTAAGCCGCTTCCACAGCTCCACCTCTTCACACATGCTGGCTGCTCTCCTTTACCAAGCCTTGTTAGTCAGGCTAATCCTTATTTATTCGTCAAGATTCAGTGCAAAAGTTACCTCCTTTATGAAAACCACCACTGATCCCCAATGATGGGAGTTAAATACCTCTCCTCTCCAATCCCACTGCTTATCAAACACAACATTTATCCTACATATTTGGATATCTACATCTACCTCCCTATGAGTTTCTTGAGGAAGAGGAACATGTTTGATGCATCTTTGTATTCTCAGTGCCTGGAACATCAATTTGTGGAATTAAAAACAAAATACCTGACTTATAAGAAGCCATTGTCTTATGTCTAAAATGTACCATATATACTCTATAAATCAAATCCATACAAGCAAACATCATACCCATCCCATTTTTTAGTGGTGAAATGGCCTCCGTATTCTCCCTGGGAACGCGCAGGGCATTAGTATCTATGTAATAGGTGGGGCCGCCTTGTTTGCCTTTATCACCATCTATTTCCATCAGTGTGCTTCCATCATCTCTTTCTACCACCATACCAATAGCTGTGGGGAAATCCACCTGGAAGAGTCAAAAACATAATACAAGTTTTACCTGCTTTATCAAGTAGTCATTTTTTCCCAACTAAAATCTTTTACCATAATTGAGTGAGAATTTCTGCATGAATTTAATTCTACTCAAATAAATGATCCTTTCATATCCAATTAACTAACGCTACACTTACCTTGGGACAGTCCTCACCAGCATAACCAGCTCTCACAGTATAGGATCCAATGTCAAAAACAAGAGCTCCAACCTCATCTGAAAAAACAAAGGACAATTAACATTAACAACTTACAGGTCTCATATGAAAATTAAGAGTACTTAATGTGCTGGGGCACCTGGGTGGCTCAGTCGTTTGAGCGTCCGACTTTGGCTCAGGTCATGATCTCACAGTACATGGGTTTGAGCCCCGTGTCGGGCTCTGTGCTGACAGCTCAGAGCCTGGAGCCTGCTTTGGATTCTGTCTCCTTCTCTCTCTGCCCCTACCCCACTCGTGTGCTCTCTCTCTCTTAAAAATAAACAAACATTAAAAAATTTTTAATAAAAAAGAGTACTTAATGTGGTTAATATGAGAATGTAAAAAAGTTCTATTAAAAATTAAAACAGGTATTACATTCTTATTATTATAAGCTTGAACTTAGTTTTTTTTTTTTTTTTTTTTAGAGAAAGGAAGCTGTGTTCAACGTTTATTTATTTTTGGGACAGAGAGAGACAGAGCATGAACGGGGGAGGGGCAGAGAGAGAGGGAGACACAGAATCGGAAACAGGCTCCAGGCTCCGAGCCATCAGCCCAGAGCCCGACGCGGGGCTCGAACTCCCGGACCGCGAGATCGTGACCTGGCTGAAGTCGGACGCTTAACCGACTGTGCCACCCAGGTGCCCCTGAACTTAGTTTTAAATACACCTTAAGGGGCGCCTGGGTGGCGCAGTCGGTTAAGCCTCCGACTTCAGCCAGGTCATGATCTCGCGGTCCGTGAGTTCGAGCCCCGCGTCGGGCTCTGGGCTGATGGCTCGGAGCCTGGAGCCTGTTTCCGATTCTGTGTCTCCCTCTCTCTCTGCCCCTCCCCCGTTCATGCTCTGTCTCTCTCTGTCCCAAAAATAAATAAACGTTGAAAAAAAAAATTAAAAAAAAAAATAAATAAAAAAAAATAAATACACCTTAAAATAAAGATTCATTCAGTTAAAATATAACAAGTCATACCTTGTATATCAGTAGAGGCTCAATCAGAAAAGAGATGGTACACTAACACTGGGTAATTTGCAAGAGTTTACTTATTAAAGGGACTATTTAGGGGCGCCTGGGTGGCGCAGTCGGTTAAGCGTCCGACTTCAGCCAGGTCACGATCTCGCGGTCCGTGAGTTCGAGCCCCGCGTCAGGCTCTGGGCTGATGGCTCAGAGCCTGGAGCCTGTTTCCGATTCTGTGTCTCCCTCTCTCTCTGCCCCTCCCCCGTTCATGCTCTCTCTCTGTCCCAAAAAAATAAATAAATGTTGAAAAAAAAAAAAAAAATTTAAAGGGACTATTTATAAAGATATAGGCACAACACAGGAAAACCAAAAGGGATAGTATGCTACCCTAGCACTAATAACAGATCTGTTGCCACCCTTAGAACTGAAGAAACACGGAAAAAGAATGGTTAGCAGAACCTGGAGAGAGTTGTGTTGGGAGGGCTACCTGATAGGAGCCGTGACCTTCAGTCGAGGGATGCAGTAAGCCATGGCTAACCCTGAGGGGAAGGAATCAGACTAATAAATATGTCAACCTCTCTCTTCCTCCTCTCTACTGGCTAGGGTAATCTTACAATTTCTCACCCAAACTGGGCCACTTCTGAATGCAAAAAGGGTTCCCTATTCATAGTTATACAAGAACAAGAGGCATAAGGCAGGAAACATGGTTGCCCTACCACTGGCCAAACCACAGGTTAACAGACCCACTGAGACAGTCAGTAAGGGTCACTCTTCAAGGGCACAAAGAGGGTGGAAATGGTGGAAAGTGGAGAGGCAAATGGAAGATATCCAGTACACTTAGTTGCCATTTTTTCATGTTAATAGAAATTATATTCCATGCAATTAGGATAGAAACTTAGCAAAACCCCCAAAAAAAGAGGAACCCTGAAGAGTAAGAGTTTAAAACATAATTACATAGGCCAAGTAAAAAGTTATCAAAGTTTGCACGTTTCAAAGATTTGTAGTAAAGTTTAATGCTGCAAAGAAAGCTGATTTTTTTTCACATTCAAATTCAGAGAAAAGCCTCTAATTATACTTTGAAAATATTTCCCCCAAAACAGCAATCGTCCAAAAACAAAACACTTGGGTTTTCCAGGCACTAATTTTTCATTTTTTTCAATCATTAAAAATAATAAAGAGCTATTATTTATCTCCATTAAATTGGCAAAATCCATCTGATAAGACAAAGTACTGTCAAAGACATAGGGAAAGAGGAGCTCCTACACATTTACTAATAAAAGCTATAAATTGATACAACCCTAACGCTCAATTTAGTCATACACACTAAAGTTGAAAATGTTCATAAACATGGTAATGCAAACTAGTGTAGCCACTCTGGAAAACAGTATGGAAGTTACTCAAAAAATTAAAAATAGAACTATCCTACGACCCAGCAATTTATCCAAAGGATACGGTATTTATCCAAAGGATACAGGTATGCTGTTTTGAAGGGCCACATGCACCCCAACGTTTATGGCAGCACTATTGACAATAGCCAAAGTATGGAAAGAGCCCAAATGTCCATCAACAGATGAATGAATAAAGAAAATGTGGTATATGGTATATATATGTATGTACACACACACACACACACACACACACACACACACACACACTGGAGTATTACTTGGCAATCAAAAAGAATGAAATCTTGCTATTTGCAACTACGTGGATGGAACTAGAGGGTATTATGCTAAGTGAAATTAATCAGCTGGAGAAAGACAAATATCATATAACTTTACTCATATGAGGATTTTAAGATACGAAACAAATGAACATAAGGGAAGGAAAACAAAAATAATATAAAAACAGGGAGCGGGACAAAACATGAGACTCTTAAATATAGAGAACAGAGGGTTGCTGGAGGGGTTGTGGGAGGCAGGAAGGGCTAAGAGGCATTAAGGAATCTATTCCTGAAATCACTGTTGTACCATATGCTAACAAACTTGGATATAAATTTAAAAATAAATACGGGCGCCTGGGTGGCTCAGTTCGTTGGGCATTTGACTTTGGCTCAGGTCATGACCTTGTGGTTTATGAGTTTGAGCCCCGCATTGGGCTCTGTGCTGACAGCTCAGAGCCTCGAGCCTGCTTCGGATTCTGTCTTTATCTCTCTGCACCTCCCCTGCTTGCTCTTTCTCTCTGTCTCTGTCTCTCTCTCAAATATAAAAAAATATATTTTTAAAAAATTAAAAAATAAAAAATAAATTATTTTAAAAAGGAAGAACAAAAGTGGGAAACTCACAGTACCTTATTTATAGACTTAAAGTTATAGTAATCAAAACACTATGTTACTGACATACTATGATGTAGATCAGCGGACATATAAGCCAAAAAAATAGAGAATTCAGACATACACACACACACACAAAGAAAATGTACACACACAGAAATTACACTTTTTATTTTCTCTACAGAAACTCTCTCACACACATCACAAGGAAACACGTTTAAGAATGTTCATTAGCTATGTGACCTTCGGTGATTTCTAACCTCTCTGCCTCAGTTTTCTCGTATGTAAACGTGCATAATAGTTTCTAACACATAGGATGTTATAATAAATAAATGTGTTAAATGCTTTAATGCACATAAGCACTTACAACAGGAACAGCACATAATAATCACAATAAGTGGGAGTTGCCATTATCATTATTATCACCACACTACTTGTCACAGGAAAAGATAAAAATAATCTAATGGCCTCTCAGTAGGGAAATAGATAAACTATAAATTATTCATACCATGAAATACTGTACAGCAGTTAAAATGAATGATCTAGATTTACATATCAATATGGATAAATCTAAAAAAAAAAAAAAAATGACTAGTTTGAAAAGCTAGCTACTATGGGCGCCTGGGTAGCTCAGAAGGTTAAATGTTTGGCTCTGGTCATGATCTCACAGTTTGTGAGTTCGAGGCCCATGGTGGGCCGTGTGATGACCGTGCGGAGGCTGCTTGGGTTTTTCTCTCTCTCTTTCTCAAAATAAAAAGAAAGAAAGAAAGAAAGAAAGAAAGAAAGAAAGAAAGAAAGAAAGGAAGGAAGGAAGGAAGGAAGGAAGGAAGGAAGGAAGGAAGGAAGGAAGGAAGGAAGGAAGGAAAGAGAAAGAAAGAAAGATAAAAGGCTAGTTACTATACATACATACACATTGCGATACTATTTAATTCATTATGGATACACACACACTTAGTATTAAAAATATGCATGGGGCCTGGTAATGCTGCATACCCAACTTCGGTTCTGTGGTTACCTATAAGGAGGGAGAAAAGGGAACTCTATATGAATAACATTCTATTTCTTAAAATATCTCAGGCAAATATGGTGAAATATTACATCTATCACATACAAACTTACATATATGTTTCATTATTAGTATATTTGAAGTACTAAAAATTGAGTTTTAAAATAAAGAAAAACCAATGATTACACAGATATTCATAGTGAAGAGATGGTATCTTTACAGAATAATAATCTCATTTTTATTTAAATAAAGAGCCACCTATTTTTATTCCTAATTTGAAAAGAAGTTTCTTCATTTATTATACTTCCCATTCTCGATACAATTCTCTGATCCAAATTATTTTGTCTGAAAATAGGGGTCGTTAAAAGCAGAACACTGCATTTGTTTTCACCATAGCACGTATACTCAAATACAAACAGTAAAGTTAACAAATGACTATAAATTAATAAACTTTAACACTGACTAATTACAATGTTGGGTAAAAAAATACCTTAACTAAATGAATTGCCAGGTTAACCAAAATATTCAACTCTCATTCTCAAGGATCAAGGCTCTTAACCTTTTCTGTATCATGGACCCCTTTCGCAAAGCTCTGGGCTGAAGTGTTTCCCCCTAAAATCCGTACACTGAAGTCTTCACCCCTAGTACCTTAAAATATGACTGTATTTGGAGATAAGGTCTTTAAAGAGGTGATTAAATTAAAATGAGATCATTAGGATATGCCCTAACCCAATATGACTGGTGTCCTTATAAAAAGAGGAAATTTAGACACAGATATGTACAGAGGGAAGACCATGTGAAGACACAGGGGGAGGATGGCCATTCCAAACCAAGGAGAAAAACCTCCGAGGAAAACAACCCTGCCAGCACCTTGATATCAGACTTCTTGACTCCAGAACTGTGAGAAAATTAGTTTCTGTTATTTAAGCTACCCAGTCTGTGGTACTTTGTTACAGCAGCTCTGGAAAACTAATACAGATACATTAGGAAATTTAGGACTCCCTTCTTAGAATGTTCTAAAGTAGATTATAAAAGAAGCCAATTATACCAAAACATAATTCTACCTGTGGATTCCTTGGGCCCCACACTGGAACCCCTCCCTTAATTTACCCTCCCGTAGGTAATCTGCTCCACTCCTATGGCATCAACTTCTACCTCAACTTCTACTAATAATTTCAAGCCAAATCTTTCTCTCAAGCCCTCACCTTTATCTAGATCCATGTCTCAAACTTTTTTAAAAAACCATCACAAATAAGATTTTTTATTTGTTACCATTAAATGTCTGGATTTTAAGAGATTCTTGGACTGATGGCTCATATCCATTAGCTCGTTCAACTTTAGCAATGGTCTCTAGGGGTGCCTGGATGGCTCACTTGGTTAAGTGTCTGACTTCAGCTCAGGTCATGACCTTATGGTTCGGGAGTTTGAGCTCCATGTCGGGCTGTGCTCATATCTCAGAGCCTGGAGCCTGCTTTAGATTCTCTCTCTCTCTCTCTCTCTCTCTCTCTCTCTCATTCTCTCTCTGTCCCTTCCCCTCTCTTTCTCTCAAAAATAAACAAACATTAAAAAAAATTTTTAAAAAACAAACAAAAACTTTAGCACTGGTCTCATTTTCAGTAGCTTTTCCTTTTAAAAGAAAAGTGAATTACTACCTTCACCATGAAGCTCCATGAGCTCCCAATTCAAACTTGGGCTTCTTCAGCATTTTTACTTTTCTAACAAAGACATCATAGAGTGGAAAAATAGATCAGCAAACCTTGTTTAGATCTTTTCTGATGGTGTCTGGAATCAATTTATTTACCACTTCTTTCAAGTCATTTGTCTGCACACCTCAGGTCATAATCTCCATCATCATTTTCTGGATTTGGTGGACCTGTTGGTACTGAGCATAAGAGGTCTTCCGAATTGGATTGTTGCCTGTTTCGGTAAAACCAACACAAACTAAATGAAGCAAATAACCATCGGCAACCTTGAGCTCAACAGGAGTTTCAACCATGGTTTGCCGTTTTTTTGACCATGAAGCACATTTTGTCATGGGTAAAATCCATGGCATGGAAATTAGTCAGGCAGTTTTTGCCCTGAACATCCTCAGTATTAGCTTAAATTTTCTAAATGCCAACTTCATCACTCTGCAGAAGGCTCACTTCAAAAATATGACCCTTAGGCAATCAGATACAATTTTGATTCCTTGAGTTCTTGTGACTAATGTTTTTCCAATATTTCTCATACTGAACACAGGTGGTGCTTTTACATCATACCAATTTTTCTTAGAAAACAGATCAGGAGCGTCTGACTGCAGCTCAGGTCATGATCTCACAGTCCATGAGTTTGAGCCCAGCGCCAGGCTCTGTGCTGACAGTTCGGAGCCTGGAGCCTGCTTTGGATTCTGTGTCTCCCTCTCTCTCTGCCCCTCCCCTGCTCATGCTCTGTCTCTCTCTGTCTCAAAAATAAATAAAAACATTTTAAAAATTTTTTTAAAAGAAAAAGAAAAACAAAACAGATCAACCACTTTCTTCTTGACTCCCTTTCTGCCACCTTTCATAAGGCACTTGCTCTTGATGACCGCCATGATGCTACTCAGAGAGCAAAAAGGCCATATGACAAACTTCTTAGTGTACAACATTGATTCCTCCTGATGTCCCATGGTTACCTCATATTCAACATATCTGAAGCACTGTCTTCCTTTCCCCATCCTACTTAACCTAATCTTAGCAGTGCTATCACAGTTAGTGGCCTAATCAGCAGAGACAAAAAACTACGAATTGCGAATTCCTTCATATTTTCATACCCCTCACCAAGTTCCGCCAAACATTCTGCTAAATATTTCTCAATTCCCTTCCTCTTTACTACCACTGCCCCTGTCTTGAGTCAAGCTCTTATCTCAACAGGGAATTACTACAATTCCCTGTAAGTATTGTATTTCCCATCTCTTCATTTTTTCCATCCACCTTACAAACTACTGCACTGTGATCTTTCAAAATTACAATTCAACATATTGGTACATAAATCCTTCAACGAAAAGAGAATCATCTGGTGGTTTCCCATCATCTACAAAATAAAATTCAAGTCATTTCACCCAGTTGATATTCAAGACCTAGCAAAATCTGGCAGTAATCTCATTTCCCACTTTACACACTAGTATGACTGGATAATGTTGTCTCCTAAACAAACCACATACTCTCACTCAGCTAATTTTTGCATATGCTGTCCTTCTCTTCTTCCATCATCCCTACAACCTCTCTTATAAAGTCCTCTGACTCCCCAACAACGAGTTAGTAACTGTCTTCTCTGTTCTACCTTTCTACCTTCGACATATCGTCATTACCGAACACACTTTGTTGAATTACCCTTTCTCATCAATATAAAATTTTATAAATGATAAAATCTCTTCATGCACCAAGAAAAAAAGCATGCTGCCAATTAAACTCTGCCACACCATCAAGAAATATTCCATGTCGGGGTGCCTGGGTGGCTCAGTCGGTTAACTGCGGACTTCGGATCAGGTCATGATCTCACATTGTGTGGGTTCCAGCCCTGCGTCTGGCTCTGTGCTGACAGCTAGGAGCCTGGAACCTGTCTCGGATTCTGGGTCTCCCAGTCTCTCTGCCCCTCCCCTGCTCATGCTCTGTCTCTCAAAAATAAACAAACATTAAAAAAAAATTTTTTAAAGAAATATTCCATATTAATTATACTTGAATTAAAATTTAAAAAAATTAAATATGTAAAATAGAAAAACTTCAAAAAGAAATATTCCAACTTCAGCTCTTTAAATATGGGGAGGAGGGAATGTACAACTGAAGTAAATAAAATGCAGTGTCTATTTATTTGACTGCCTCACCTGTAAGACTGAGCTTCTTGGAGACAGAAGCTATACCTACCTGGTCAATTTTTTTATGAAATGAAAATCTAGGGGTACCTGGGTGGCTCAGTCGGTTGAGCACCCACTTTGGCTCAGGTCATGAACTCACGGTTCATGAGTTCAGGCCCTGCATCGGGCTCTATCTGACAGCTCAGAGCTGGAGTCTGTTTCAGATTCTGTGTCTCCCCCTCTCTCTCTGCCCCTCCCCAGCTCACACGGTCTCTCTCTTCTCAAAACTAAACATTAAAAAACAAATAAAAAAATAAAAATCTAATAAATCAATTATGTTCCTATCTTAATGAGAGGCAAACTAGACACAGAATTTTAATGTAAGACTCCTGAAGCTTAGAATTTTGCATCTGCTTTTTTTTTCCTTTTTCAAAGGTATAGGTCTATCTCCTGTACCTCGTGTTGTTAACAACTAGAACCAATGAACACAAAATAGAATGGCAAAGGGACATAGGAGACTTAAACCATAACCACAGAGGTCTGGATATTTAAAAACCAGGATACAATTTCTAATGGATGAAAGTCCTCAAGAGTTGGATCCCTTTGCTACTAAAAACACAGTTTTCACTTTTCTGAAGATATTGATGCTTTTCTGGAGTAAATGGCTTCCAAGTTTAAAGGTGTGGTGGTTTTTCTGGGAAAACATGAAACAATGGTGGCAATTTTCTAACCTGGTCTTAAAACATTCCAAGATAATACTGAAGCTAATAACTTTGGGAGAAAGTGGGAAGATCATTTTTGTTTGTGTGTTTGGACAGGGTACACCAACTCATGGGGATGGAGATTTTGAGAAAATTTTAAGGTTAGAGATCTGGGGGTCAGGAGTGCAGGAATGATGAAACAATTTATCAAAGATGGCCTGTTTATTTTTATAATGCAGAGTTTGAAGTAAAGGAGCACCATGAGAGATAGTCACAGGAACAATGGGTAGGTCCTGAAACCAGTTAGAAAGTATAGAAATCTGGGTAAATTATGCATTATATCTAACGCTAAAGATCAATGTCAGATCTAGTCAGAAATCATTATTAGAATAAGACAGCCATAAATTTTAAAATTTAAACTTCAAAGATCTTTTCAATAAGCAAGTCAGTTAACAGTACAGCTTCTTAAGTTAATTATACAAAACCTAGGAGAGAAGAAGTTTGGTTTCTTCTCACAATACACCCTTTGGAAAATGTCACCCAATATAAATACTGACCATACAGTGGTAGCACAAACACAAAATCATACACTTATTTTTGTAAGTTTTAAATATTTTGTATGTGGAATAGGCTTTATGACATATTCCCCTCCTAAGCAAATGAGAAAAAGGACGTTTATTCTGAATACCTAAACCATACATGAATATGCTGTGGCTATACAACTGAAAAATGACTTATGGAGAAACAACCAAAAAACTTTTTATTTTTAAAATAGGAAAGGGTTTTACTGAAATGCCATCTTCTTCAACCCAGAGATTCTTGTTCCCCATTTCTTAGGAAGTTCGATAACTCTTGGCCAGTTCATCTTTTCCATATTACTTTCTTATTCCGTAATACAGGGACAGCATTACCATCCCCTATATGGTTGTTATAGATTGGACTAATGCATGTATTAAATGCAACACATGAAAAGTCTCTGGGAACAGTTCTTAGTACACAGTATGCACTCAATAAATGTTTGCTGCTGGTATCATTAATATCCATTTCTGCCTCAGTCATATTAAACAATGCCTTCAAAGGAAATACTCCCAGACAGCCTCTAAGTTCTTGGATCAGTGAACCTAAAGGTCAGAATAGAGTCAACAGCCTCCGTAAGGCAAAGGCACAAAGATCCAGGACTGCATCTTCAGATGAGGAAGAGGAAAATCATGAAGATCCACTAGGCTTTCTCCAAAGTAAAAAATGGGAAACTACGGACGCTCACATGTGAGAAACCAAAACCAAGAACATAAACGGGAAAGAAGGGGCTGAGGGTCAGCATATTACTTCAAAGAGACTCTAGCTACACTCCAAAAACTCCTAAGAACTTTGAAAACCCAATTTCTATCCCCTACCTGTAAAATGCCATCCTCTTCAGAAACAGTATCCATCCTTACTAGACACAGTAACAAAAGCAACACTTCAAATCTGTCTCCTTGTTCTGGAAACTCCTCAAACACAACACAAACCAGAATCATCTACATCAGTGCTTCCTCTACCTGTCTAGCAAGAATGGAAGCTCTGATTCAGTATATGTAGACTGGAGCTTGAGAGTCTGCATTTCTAAAAAGCTTGCAGGTGATGCTGACTCTGATGATCATGGACCACACGTTGCGGAGCCACGTATAGCATCATCTCACTGAATCTTCACAACCACACCACTGGGCAGGAATTATCTTTCCCAAAATGAGCCCGAAGTTGAGAAAAGTTAAGTAACTTGCCCAAGGCTAAAGCGCTCAATACATGGTGGGGCTGAAAGTACAAGCCGGGTCTGCGTAACTCCCAGACCCGTGTCAATCTTTCCACCACACTACAGCCTGCCCAAGAAAAGCATCTGTAAGTTACAGGTGTTCCCATGGGTAACTCTGGAGAACCCAGTCAACAGGCAGAAATTACGGAAAGGTGTGAGGCTGCTGAGCACGGAACCGGGAGGCTGCGTCGGGAGTGGCCGCCACTCCTCCAGGCAGTGGTACCTCTCTCGGCTCGCTTTACCCTCCAAGGGACTTTGCGGAAACCTTCCGTCCACGCTTGCAAACTGCTGGAACCTCCCAAGTTTAAACACGCGCGCGCGCCCCGATGTCGCAGACTTGTGGAGACACCGGGGGAGATGCGACCCTGCGGCTGGCCACTCAAGCCGGGGTTCTGCGGGCCGACCCCCTTGGATGAAGTGCCCGCCCAGCCCGAGGCCGAAGAGCACCCCCAAAACCCTGCTCCTCCGGGGGGCCAAGGCTGGAAGGAACCGCAGGGGGCGGCGACTCCGGGCGCCCAAGGCTCTCAAAAGAGCCGGGTGGGCTCCGGGGGCGGGCAGAGCGCGGGGCGGGGATGGGGCGGGGAGGCCGGGGTCCCGAGCGGGGGAGACCGGAAGGGGCCGCCGCGGAGGGGAGGGCTGGGGGCGGCGGTTACAAAACCCACACGCTAAAAAGGCGCGCTCTCTCGTCCGGCCGCACTCACTCACCTCCCCCGTACACCCCGCCGCTCATGGCTGCTGTCCGCGCGACTCCTACGCTAAAGGCCACCGGGCGAAGTGACTGCGACGGCCGCGAGGTGTGGGTCCCGAGAAGCACTAACCCCCTACCCCCTTAACTTCCACCGCCACCCCCCTCGGGCAACAAAGCCGCGTCCACACACCCCGGAGCTCAGTCACACTTGCTGTCTGCTCTTATCAGCCAATCACAAGAGGCCCGGGCACCCTTTAGCCAATCAGAAAGAGGTTGTGCTGCATCCCGGCCGCGGCACAGCCAGTTTAGCCAATCGAGGGCAGCCATGGAGGCGGGGAAAGGGTAAAGCGACGGAAGGAGGGAAGGAGTTGGGTTGCGGAACTGGCCCCAGGCGGGAGGGATAGCTGGGGGGCGGAGCTTCCTGAGTGGGCGGAGCTTCCTGAGTGGGCGGGAGAGTGCGGCAGAGGGAGGAGAGAGTCCGAGGGGAAGTGTCCGGGCGGGTCCAGGGGTGTGGCTGGGCGCCGAGCAGTGGTGGGACTCTGGTAGAAGAAAGTAAAACCCTGGAAAAGAGTCTGGAAATAACAGTGTCTCCACGCAGCGACTCCCAGTTTTGGGTTGTGGGGGATGCATAATTTTTTTTTTCCAGAAAAAGTATGTTCAGCTAACTTTTATGTTAAAAAGATTTTCAACTAACTTTTATGTTAAAAGCTCAACTTTGGGGTAGGGGAACAGTAAATCAAATAAACCTGTAGGATCCTGCAATTTTTTAAATGGCTATTAATAATTAGAAGAAGAAAGAGATGACATATTTTCCCAACTAAATTTAGGTAGCACTTAAAAAAATTTTTTTTTCTTTATTCCTTAAAATATTTGTTTATTTAGGGGCGCCTGGGTGGCTCAGTCGGTCCATCGTCCGACTTCGGCTCGGGTCATGATCTCGCAGTCTGTGAGTTCGAGCCCCGCGTCAGGCTCTGTGCTGACAGAGCCTGGAGCCTGCTTCCGATTCTGGGTCTCCCTCTCTCGCTGCCCTTCTCCCGCTCATGCTCTGTCTCGCTGTCAAAAATAAATAAACATTAAAAAAATTTTTTTGAATGTTTGTTTATTTATTTATTTATGTGACAGAGAGAGTGTGTGGTCCCTGAACAAGGTAAGGGCAGAGAGAGAGGCAGACAGAGAATCCCAAGCAGGCTCTTTGCTGTCAGTGCAGAGTTGGAGGCAGGGCTTGAATTCACAAACCATGAAGATCATGACCTGAGCTGAAATCAAGAGTCACACCCTTAAACAACTGAGCCACCTAGGTGCCCCTAAAATTATTTTTTAAAGTATCATTGATTTTTTTAATGTTTATTTATTTTTGAGAGAGAGGGAGGGAGACAGAGCATGAGTGTAGGAGGGGCAGAGAGAGAAAGACACAATGGAGAGCAGGCTGTAGGCTCTGAGCTGTCAGCACAGAGCCCGATATACACCCCATAAAAGTATCATCACTTTTTTTTATCCTGTGAGACAGGTGTCAAACAATCCTCATCCAAGCAAGTACCTGATTCTAAATATATACCTAGCCTGTCTATTGTTCTTAGTCCTCTGTTTTTACCAGCCCAGTCCAGGTCACTGATATCTCTCCCTGGAATTGGTCTGTCTAAAGTCTAGACATATAGGCTGCTCTTAGCCCTAGGAATAATGGAATAAAGTCCCGTAAGTCTCAGTGCCAGCAGCGCGGCAGAGTGGTAGTAGGGTGAGGAACAAAGCTAGTGAGAAAACAGTCCCATTCACTTAATAGTATAATCTCAGTGTATCTGATCATTTAGGAAATCCCCATTAACCCTATGAGATAATGCAGAGGTCAGCAAATTATAGCCCCATGGCCAAACCCAAACTGCTTTCTGTTTTTGTATGGCCTATGAGCTAACAATGTTTATTCCATTTTTAAATGGTTTTTAAAATTATTTTTAGGAATAATATTTTATGACATGTGAAAATTATATGAAATTCACATTTCAATGACCATAAACTAAGCTTTACTAGAGCACAGCCAAGCTTATTCATTTATGGATGCTTTTGGGGTATAAGGCCAAGTTGAGTAGTTATGACAGACACTAAGCTGGAGAACATGTTTCCTATCAGACCCCTTGTAGAAAGAGTTTACTGACCCCTGAGATAATGCATGTAACACATCTAGCACAGTGCACTAAGTACTCTATGTTAATTGTTGCCCCCATGATTATAGCTTTCAGTATATAGATACCTATCAAATCCTCAAAATATTCCCATTTCCACTCTGTGGTTTTATGCTGTTTGACTAATAGCTTTAATTGTATAAATACCTATCAAATCCTCAAAAATATTTCCATTTCCACTCTGTGGTTTTATGCTGTTTGACTAATAAAGCCAATGAGCTATAAAACTTGTGGTACTTTGGTAATAATTAAATGTTGAAGCAATACTATTTGTGTTGAAAATACACAGTAATTCATTTAAATCAGTTTACAGTTTATATGCATAGTAATTCAATACACCAACTTAAATGCATAGTAATTCAATATACCAACTAAAATGGATTATGTATCTTGATATCTCTCATCAGTATTATCTACAACCTCTCCCATCCATGGAGAAATAGAGTTGGGTTGAAGAAGTTGGGACGCTGGGGTGGCTCAGTTGCTTAAGCATCTGACTCTTGATTTTGGCTCCAGTCATGATCTCACAGTGTACTAACAGTGTGGAGCCTGTCTCTCGTTCTTTCTACCGCTCCCCTGCTCTCTCTCTCTCTCTCTCTCCCCCTCTCAAAAAAAAAAAAAAAAGTAAAATATTTGTCCTACAACTTCAGCGTTTGTCAGAAAACAAAACAGTTCAGTAGGGTTAATGAGGACCATACTGCTAGCCTTCAGGGAGGCCTGAGATGCTGTGAATGTCTCCACCCATAAAGAACACACTGGAGTGCAGGAGAATCTTTAGTATGACAACACAAAGAACACAGCTTGAGAAAATGCTAGAAAGTCATGCTTAGTTGTTTTTGTTTATAATGAGGGCTTGGCTTTATTTGATAATTCAAAAAGATATTAGAAAACAGATCATTCATTCATAATTTCAGGTCAGCTTGTTCTCTTGATGTATCACGGGACACATTACTTTATATGATAATAAACCATTGTAATGAACTTCAAATGAACTGAACTTCAGAGTCATCTGGTATGTCAGGACTAATGACATGTTAATGCAGATAAAAGTGCACACTTAAGTCTTTCATTAATTTTAATCAGCAAAATTGTAATTAGGGCACTAAGATTGTTGGCCCTAAAGTATTGAATTGCTGGAGGGACTGTTGAGAAAGGAAACCTATTCAGTATCCCAAGAGAACAATGTCAGAGAACTGCACATGCTTGGTAATAATGACATTGTTTCTTTCGTGGTAAGACTTATACTGTGGCAACTTGTTTTCTTCCATCCTTCATAATTAGGAAAGCTGGTAGAAAATACATTAAAAGGAAAATACTGACCCAACAGAATCTACTTTGTGAAATATAAAATATGTGAGTGTTTGTGTGTGTGTTGTGTGTGTGTGTGTTAATATTTCTCCTCTGCAGCCTAACATGTTTTCCCTAAAATCTTGGCTGAGCCTACATTAACATTACTGAGAGCTAGTTGGATTAAAAAGCTACAACAACAACAGCAACTCAAGATTATTGTCTGTGCCAATTTTCAAGGGCATAATGTACCAAAACAACCAATGCTTACAATTTTCCCACCTGAGCCAGCATTCTCCTTCTATCAACCTAAAAATAAAAGATATTGAAGTAACATGTATGTAAACTTATTAGCCTTTAGTAGATGCTCAGTGGTTGCTTCTGAATCCAGATCAATAAAAATAAGCGCCCTTTTAGAAATCCTTTGTAATCTCCAAGCAGCAAGAATGTCTTCTGAGTACCCAGTGTAACACTTGATTTTGCCTCACTGGGTCGCTGGTCTTCCACTCTTGTAATGCTGCATCAGCCTGCCCAAGACGCTGTACCTCACGCCTTTTTTCACCAGCTCTGGCAGAATTCAGACTATGGAATTACAGCACTCATTACAAAATATCACCGATCTCATCCCATTTCCGCCTTTATCAGTCTCAGAGTTGAAAAAAACTTCAACTTACAAATGCAAGCTAGGAAACAAATTCAGGAGATTACCATTTGTTATAAATAATGACACAACTTATGTCCATTTAGAGTTATTTTATTCATGCAGCAAAATATATGACATTAGTAATTATCAAAAACTGGGGCACCTGGGTGTCTCAGTTGGTTAAGCATCCAGACTTCGGCTCAGGTCATGATCTCGTGTTTGTGGGTTCAAGCCCTGTGTCGGGCACTGTGCTGACAGTTCAGAGCCTAGAACCTGCTTCAGATTCTGTCTCCATCTCTCTTCCCCTTCCCTGTTATGCACTGTGTCTCTCGCTTCCTCTTTCAAATGTAAATAAACATTAAAAAATTATTTAAGTAATTATCAAAAACTAATTTCACTGTAAGCAATTTTGTGTGGATGGATCTGTGTGTGCGTAAAGAGTACCACTGTTTAGTGAAATTCTGTGTGTGCATAAAGAGTACCACTCTCTGTTTAGTGAAATTCCAAAAATGTGACATGAATGCAAGCACTACTGAGATAAAGGATAAATATCTGGAGCCTAGAGCTTTTCACCAATAGAAATATGATCAGTCAGGGGCGCCTGGGTGGCTCAGTCGGTTAGGCGGCCAACTTCGGCTCAGGTCATGATCTCACGGTCCATGAGTTCGAGCCCCGCATCGGGCTCTTGTGCTGACAGCTCAGAGCCTGGAGCCTGTTTCAGATTCTGTGTCTCCCTCTCTCTGACCCTCCCCCGTTCATGCTCTGTCTCTCTCTGTCTCAAAAATAAATAAACGTTAAAAAAAATTAAAAAAAAAGAAATATGATCAGTCAGACTGATACATCTGTTTTCCATTAGAATAGTAAGAGATCTGCTAACCATTTCAGATAATATGACCTAGCTAGACAAAGAAGCAAATGAAAATATATGTGGTTATAGCTTGTACCTTTGTAACACATCAACAGGTTTATTATGATATTCACAATGTGATCCTGAAAAGACAAATAAGGAAAGAAAAGAAGATGAAGTGCTAGATACTCTGTGGATTTCATATGTGTTTATTATTTCATAATCGCTTTTAAAATCTCTTTGCTCACTTGATATGGCTCTTTTCAGAAATCACAACACGAGCAAACATTGTCCACATTTAATCAATTGGTGGTATAAAGTGGCACTACGCCACCTGGGGTCACTTCAGGGCCAATCATGGATTTCCCACTGATCTAGGTCAGCGCCAGAGCCATGTGATGGGGCTGTTACCTCCGCCACGTAGCAACACTCAAATGAGTCCAAAGTTCTTGTTCTGTATTGTTTCTTTAAGATCCTTGAAACTATTTTTGGAATACACAGAAGAAATGCCTCTGCCATATGGTAACAACGACTACAAATTACTGACCTCCTAATAAGTGCTATCATAGGAAACACGCTTTATATTTTCTGTGTAATCCACACAACTTCCCATGTGGGTTTTTTCATAAGAGGCCCAGAGATTTCAGCAAGTTGCCCAACATCACACAGCTATTGAAAGAGTCAGAGGGTGCCTGGGTGGCTCAGTTGAGCGTGGAACTCTTGATTTCCTCTCAGGTCATGATCTTGCAGTTGGTGAGATAGAGCCCCATGTGGAGCTATGCACTGATAGAACAGAGCTTGCTTGGGATTTTCTCTCTCCCTGTCTCTCTGCCCCTCTCCTGCTCGCTTGCCATCTCTCAAAATAAATAAACTGAAAAAAAAAAAGTCAGGATTTGAAACTATGATTGCCTGATCCTACCAAGCATGCTGTTCCTACTTCCCAAGACACATTTTCCTTTCTACTTCTTCTACGTGTCCGGTAAACTTTAAAAACAAAAACAATTTTAATTTTTATTATATATACCTATGCTTTTAAAATTAAAAGGTACAAAAAGTTATACAGGAATGTCTTCCTTCCACCTGGATCCCTAGCTGCCCCATTCTCTTCTTCAGAGATGTTCTATGCTTCTATGAGTAATTATGTAGATATATCTCTCCCCTCCTTACAGTTTTCCTGATATAAATGGTAACTCACACTATGATGAGTTCTAAAAGGCATTCTCTTGGGAAACTAATTCTGAGATGTTTACTTCTGAGCACTTTTGTTTGAAATAGTAGTCTATATACACAGCTTCAATTGAATACAAAAGAGTGAAAAAAACAAATCTCTCTCCCTCTAATCCTTGAAATTCCTTGTTTCTCCATCCAGATTGACCCACTCTTACCAGTTTCTTTTGTAACCTTCCAGAGACAGTTTTTTTAAATGAAAGCATATCTTTGTATCCTTTCCCCTACTCTTTTTGCTTATTTACACATGCAGTAGCATACTGAACACGTGGTTTCGCACCTGACTTTTTTCACTCAACCATGATACCTTGGAGATAATTCCATGTCAGTATGTATAATTCTATCATATTCATTTTAACATCAGAAAGAATTCCATGATATGTATATACCATAATTTATTTCACCGGTTCTCTACATACGGACATTAAGTTGGTTCTAGTCTTTTGCTGGTATAAAGAATGCTTCGAGACTATTCTTTACTGTATGCGTATGTGAGAGAGTTTTTATGCAGGATGAATTCCCCGAAGTGGAATTGCTGGGTCACAGGGTATGTGCCTTTTTTTCAATGGTCATTGCCAAATTACTCAGAGATTGCACAATTTACGTTCATCCATTAACATGTTTGGGAATATACTTTTCCCCCAAACCGCACCAGCGCAGAACTTTATCAAACTTCTGTCACAGTGGAGTTTCTATGTTTCATTCATTCATTCGTTAGAAGTTTAGGCAGAGCCCCTAATTATACCAACTGTATCATTAATGGTATACCAGATCCAGCAGTACATTTGGGGGGCTCTAGACTCTGGATGCCAAAAGCAAGCTGAATCTTTGATCACCTAACTTATTGAATACCTGCCCTAGGCCAGGCACTGAGGATACAAGGAGAAATGAGCAATGGCTGCACTCAAGGACTATAACAGTTTCCACAGTGTATGAAAATGGCTGCTAACACATTCCAGTTACTACTTGGAGAATGGATCCCAAATGTTCACTTAGGCTTAGGCTTAGGCTTCCACCAGAGCTTGCAAAGATGTGGGTGGTGGTTGTGCAATCCTTCCATTTAAAGTCTTTTATCTCCACTCTAGCATATGAATAAGACAGTTGCAAAGAAAAGAGAAAGCATTTGGCACACCTAATGGGAGGTACTCACATTTAATTGCAGTATGCACTCTGACTCTAACCGGGGAACAGCTTATAGAGTCTATTTTGTTGGTAGGTGTGAGAAGGTGTTTCTTTTGTTCTGTTTTTCTGTGTGTGGAGGGGAGGGCTTAAAGTTTTCTAGAAAAAATGTATGAGAAACAGAGGAATTGTTAATTACAAAACCATCAGTCTAGGGGCGCCTGGGTGGCTCAGTCGGTTAAGCGGCCAACTTCAGCTCAGGTCATGATCTCACGGTCCGTGAGTTCGAGCCCCGCGTCGGGCTCTGTGCTGACAGCTCAGAGCCTGGAGCCTGTTTCGGATTCTGTGTCTCCCTCTCTCTGACCCTCCCCCGTTCATGCTCTGTCTCTCTCTATCTCAAAAATAAATTAAAAAACGTTAAAAAAAAATCAAAACCATCAGTCTTTGCAGATAATTCAAATAACTGTTGTCTTCCGGCTCTACCTAAACTGACTATAAGAAAACCTGTGGGGCGCCTGGGTGGCGCAGTCGGTTAAGCGTCCGACTTCAGCCAGGTCACGATCTCGCGGTCTGTGAGTTCAAGCCCCGCATCAGGCTCTGGGCTGATGGCTCAGAGCCTGGAGCCTGTTTCTGATTCTGTGTCTCCCTCTCTCTCTGCCCCTCCCCCGTTCATGCTCTGTCTCTCTCTGTCCCAAAAATAAATAAACGTTGAAAAAAAAAAAATTTAAAAAAAATAAAAAAAAAAAAAGAAAACCTGTATTTAAGCTTACCATTATGTTTGTTGATTTCTGATAAAAATGTCAAAAGTGCCCATATGCAGATGGAAAAACCCAAACAGTGAAGAATTTGAGCATTAAACTCGGTCATAATTAGCCTATTGTACCTAATCAGTATGATGAGTTCTGAGCCTTGAGTCCAGCCTCTCTTTCCCACCCTCCCTTTTCCTCAGATATAGCTTATACAGAATCACATTATGCTACTCTGAGATTACTCACCTTATCAACTGTCAGACGTTGATAAAGTCACACAGGGATTAAAAAGCCTCTGATTTCACTGCGTGTACCATCAGTGGTGCACCAAATCCGGGAGTACATTTTTGGGACTCTAGACTCTGGATAACACAAGCAAGCAAAATAATTCACAAGCTAAACCTTTGATCATCTTGTATCATTCTGTCAGCTGTTAGAAGCATCAAAGTTATTCCTACTGTGCCAACTGGGCTATAGTAAGAAACACGGAGATAGCAATGCTCTGGGAAACTTTTTGGTGTCTATTCCCTGGGACATCTGAACGAAGAGATTCTGAAGGATTTTAGAATCCTTCTGAAAGGTTACTGAGTAACACTTGACACTAACCTTTGTGAATGTGGTTGCTAGTTTTTCCCAAGAAGTCTTATTAAAAACTTAACCTAAAAATGGTCTACTTCACATCATTATCACTATGATCATAATCACAACTATTAACTAACATTTATTTTTTTATGTTTATTTTTGAAAGAGAGAGAGAGACAGAGTGTGAGCAGGGGAGGGGCAGAGAGAGAGGGAGACACAGAACCCAAAGCAGGCTCCAGACTCTGAGCTGTCAGCACAGAGCTAAATGCGGGGCTCGAACTCACGAACTGCAAGATCATGACCTGAGCTGAAGTCAGACACTTAACTGACTAAACCACCCAGGTGTCCCTTAACTAACATTTATTGAACTGTGTTTATTGGAAACTGCTGACCCTGAAGATATAACAGGAATAAGGCAAAGAAAATCAGGGGGCACCTGTGTGGCTCAGTCAGCTAAGCATCCAACTTTGACTCAGGTCATGATCCCGCAGCTTGTGAGCTCAAGCCCCATTGTGGGCTCTGTGCTAACAGCCTGGAGCCTGCTTCAATTCTGTGTCTCCTCCTGTCTCTGCCCCTACCCTGCTTATGTTCTCTGTCTCTCATAAATGAATAAATATTTTTAAAAGAATAAAAAAAAAAGAAAATCAGGAAAAAAATATACACCTTGAGAAAGCATATAGTGCAGATAAAGATTGAAAGAGAACACCGAGAAATAAAAATGGCTGTACATAGCTAATAGAGTTATATGTACATTTTTAATGTTTTGTTTTGCATCATAAATTGCTTTTTTAATTTTTTTAATGTTTATTTTTGAGAGAGAGAAAGAGAATGAGTGAGGGAGGGACAGAGAGAGAGGGAGACAGAGAATCCAAAGCAGGCTCCAGGCTCTGAGCTGTCAGGACAGACTCTGACCCAGGGCTCAAACTGGTGCACCTAGAGATCATGACCTGAGCTGAAGTCCAATGCTTATCCAACTGAGCAACCCAGGCGCTCAAGCATCATAAATTGTTTTAAGCGTTATTTAAAAAAAATTTTTTTTTAATATTTTATTTATTCTTGAGAGAGTGAGAGTGAGAGCGAGAACGAGAGCAAGAGAGAGAGAGAGAAAATGCGAGTGGGGGAGGGGCAGAGAGAGAGGGGGAAACAGAGAATCCAAAGCAGGCTCCAGGCTTTAAGCTGTCAGCACAGAGCCTGACACAGGGCTCAAACTCACAGACCATGAGCTTATGACCTGAGCCAAAGTCGAACGCTTAATCGACTGAGCCACCCAGGCACCCCTAAGCATTATTATTTTTAAAAAGTCATTTAAAATCTTACACTAGGAAAATCATTTTACAATCCTAAATTGGGATACTAGTCTCCAGGTTAACATTTTGGTACATATTATTTCAGGCTTTTTTCCTTTGTACTATCTCTTTATCTATATAAGGGTATATATATATATATATGTAATTACAATATTTTAATATTAATTACTGTTCTGAAACATGTATTTTTTGCTTAATGTAATTTAAACAGGCTTCCACTGTATTATATATAGATTTACCTAATTTTTATAAAAATTATTGTTTAGAAAAGGGATCAGCAAACTATAACCTGTAGATGGACCACATGTTTTTATAAATAAAGTTTTGTTGGAACACCCCATGCTCTTTTGTTTCCTTATTGTCTATGGCAAGTTTTGTGCTACAATTGTAGAATTGAGTAGTTGCAAAAAGGACTTCATGGCCCACAAGCCTAAGATATTTATCTGACATCTTAAAAAAAAAGAAAGTCTTCAAGTTTCACTGTTGGGATATTTCATAGTTTAAGCAATTGTCTTTTGATTGACATTTCAATCATTTCTAATTTTCTGTAGTTATAAACATACACAAAACAATAGTTTTATGTTGAGTTGTAAATATCTTGGAAGTCTGTCTTTGCATATTTGTGAATATTTACTGACATACAGAAGTTTAAAAATGTCTTACATTGACATTGATTAGTCCATCAGTCTTTTCCTTTATGATTTTTGCCTTTAGTATCATGCATAGAAAGGTGGGTAGTTTACTTTTGTTAAAATAGTCAACCCAGAACTACTAGGAATGGGGGTGTGTGTGTTTTTGTTTGTTTTTTTCAGAATGTCTAACCCTCAGCTGCATTCTTCAATACTTGGATGGGTCTGTTTTTCCTCTTTCCATTTACATCAGGAAAACCACTCAAAAGCAAAGCAAGCAGAGGATAGCTGCTGCCCAGGGCTCAGCTGCCCTGTCCTGATTGTGCTCCAACTACTGGCAAGTGAGTTGATGTTTCCAGGCTCTGGCTGAACTCCTTTATCTCCCTGCTAACTCTGAAATCTGACTGGCACACGGAAGTACCCTGACTGGGGGCCTGCCTGGCCTGGCTGTCTCACACTTGGCTTCCCCGTTACTCTGTCTGTGCTCCTGGCTAGCCAGGCATAGCTCAGCTCTCAGTGTGCAACCTCTGGGACTCCATACTTGCTCATGCCTTCCAATTTGTCTCATACCCTTAACGCAACTTTTTTTTTTTTTTTTAATTTGAGGGAGAGAGAAAGAGAGAGAGAAGGAGCATGCAAGTAGGGGAGAGGGGCACAGGGAGGCGGGGGAGAATCTTAAGCAGGCTTCACAATCAGCAGACTCCACGCTGAGGGCAGAGCCAGATGTGGGGTTCGATCCCATGACCCTGGGATCATGACCTGAGCCAAAATCAAGAGTCCGAGGCTCGACAAACTGAGCCACCTAGCACCCCTAATTGCAACTGTTTAACTCCTGGCTTGCCTTCTTTGTTGTGTGGTCACCAACTTGGAAAGGCTAACAGAATTATTACCAAATTAAATTCCTCTTCAAATAGCTCTCAGTATATGGGGTTTGTATACATGTGTTATTTGTTACTCAAGAAAAAAAATCCATTATGTAAGGAAAATCCAATTAGCCCTCTGAAGTAAAGCCTCACATGTACTTCAAAATCCTGAATTAAATGACAGCAAACCTCAAATACCATCCAAAAAAGATCGGGGAGCACCAGTGAGAAAGGTGAGAAGGACACGTCTATATTAATAAAATTAACTCTTAAAATTAGCTGGTTTAAAAAATTTTTTTTAATGTTTTATTTATTTTTGAGACAGAGAGAGACAGAGCGTGAGCAGGGGAGGGGCAGAGACAGAGGGAGACACAGAATCTGAAGCAGGCTCCAGGCTCTGAGCTGTCAGCACAGAGCCCTATAAGGGGCTCGAACTCACAAACCTCAGCATCATGACCTGAGCCAAAGTCAGACACTTAACCGACTGAGCCATCCAGGCACCCCCAATTAGCTGTTTTTTAAAAAGTAATCTCTACAGCCGATGTGGGGCTCAAACTTATAACCCTGAGATCAAGAATCAGATGCTCTCCTAAGTTAGTTAGGCGCCCCTACAATGAGCTCATTTTTAGGGAAAGTTAACTGATTCTGAAGACCTAGAAGGGCTACAGCATAATAATTTATAGTACAAAAATGGTATTTTCAATAAATTTTTTTAAAAAACTTTCTTGAAAGTTTATGAGAACTTACAGCCACAAGTTTTCCTGGTCTCCCAAGAATCCATTTCCCCCCAAACTGCACAGAATATCTTGCAAAAACATAAATGCATGGAAGAGCTATTTCTAAAGGGCAGTATTTATTTGTTTTAACTTTTCTTTTACCATTTACAACTCTCTTGCATTGAATCTTTTCAGAAAGATTTTCCAATTTCCTTTGCAAACTGACAAACATAACTTCAAAACACCTTGAAATTTGCGTACAAGCATAGAGCCATTACACTAGTTCTGGAGAGAATTTAGCTTTTAGAATTTTAGCTTATTAGATTTTAAAGACGAAGAATAGCAAACAATTATTCCACACTATTTTCTCACCTAACTCCAGCCCTCAGTTTCTTGCCTTTTCCTAACATTGGGAAGTCAAAACCTGGATTCTCCTCATTCTCTCCTTAGATGTTGTGTTCATTTTCTATTGGTGCTGTGACAAAGTATCACAAAATCAATGGTTTAAAACAGCACAAATTTTTTTCTCTTACGTTTCTGAAGGTCAGAAGTCCAAAATCAGGTCTTAAGGGAATGAAGCAAAGTGTCTGCAGGGCTGTGTTTGTTCTGGAGGGTCAAGGGGACAGTCCACTTCTTGTCCTTTGCAGTTTTTAGAGGCTGCATATGCATTCCTTGCTCATGGTCCCATATCACTCTGTCCTCTGCTTCTCTCAACACATCCCGTTCTCTAACTCTGACCCTCCTGTCTGTTTTATAAGGTTTCTTATGCCCACCCAGGTTAATCTCCCAATCTTTACCTTAATCACATCTGCAAAGTCCATTTCGCCATGGCAGGTAATGTATTCACAGGCTTCAGGGATTAGGATATATGGACATCTTTGGGGGGACCATTATTCTATCCATTATAGATAGAGTTCTAATGTAGTCAGATACTTGATCTGCTCTATAATTTTGCCCAGACTAACACACTAACAGAAAAACACCATTAATATTTTCTGCCTTTAAAACTGAAGTATAGGGGCACCCGGGTTGTTCAGTCAGTTAAGCGTCCAACTCTTGATTTTAGTTCAGGTCATGATCTCAAGGTTCATTAGATAGAGCCCTGCGCCAGGCTCTGCATGGACAGCATGGAGCCTTCTTGGGATTGTCTCTCTCTGCCTCTCCCCTGTTCGTGTATACACCGTCTCTCTCTCTCCAAATAAATAAACATTAAAAAAAAAAAAAGTATAAAGACAATAGCTACGCCCATGAAAAGAGACAAAAGGAGAGATTAGGGCAAATACACTTCTGTAATGACCTATTTCTGTAATTACACAACCACATGCCCTCTCTGCTAGCTCCCCCCTTTCATACCTTGGCTCCATCCACTCTCATATCTCCTATGACTGGCCTTTAACTAGGATCTCCTTTTTGGGCAGTAGGAACTCCCTATCCTAGGGTCAACAAGCTCCCCTACATCCTTGAACACAGTTTCCTTTAAATATAGTTCCTACTTCACTGTGATTGGGTTTTCCCCCAATACACTGTCACTTTCAAAGGAGTCCACTTCCCATCATGTTTCCTACCGTCTCTCCACTGCCCTCTCCTCTCAGCACTGTACCTTTTTTTGGAAGGAAACCCAAACCACTCACTTATACTCCTCTTCCCCCACTTTCCCTATCATCATCTATGGAACTCCAGAATATTCTCCACTTTTGTTGATCATTTCAGGATCTCAGTCCTTCTCTCTACCTGAAGCACTGCCATCAATCTCAACAGCCACATGCCAACTTTCCAACAGTCTGGCCTCACAAGTCTTATTAGGACCAACATGTTCCCTAGCCTTCACATGCCTCCCCTCCATGACAACTGGGTCCACCTAACCCTCACTCAGTGATTCAGCCCCAACTTTCCTTGGTCAAAGGCTTTAAGAAGCTCTGCATCATCATTTGGAAAGTTCAAAATCAAATAGACTTCCTTATAATTGAACTCTTATTTTTCAGTTCTAGGAACTAGGCTTTGACTTGATATCAAGAATTTACCAAGGAATAAAGATGTATTTGTTTAAGATTTTATTTTTAAATAATCTCTACACACAATATGGGGCCTGAACTCACAAACCCGAGATCAAGAGTCACATGCTCTTCCAACTGATCCAGCCAGGTGCTCCCCCCATTTTTTTAAGTTTATTTATTTTTTTTTTAGTAATTGACCCTTCTCCCTTAAAACTGTGGTCCAGCAAAGGGCTAGTATCCAAAATCTATAAAGAGCTCACCAAATTCCACACCCGAAAAACAAATAACCCAGTGAAGAAATGGGCAGAAAACATGAATAGACACTTCTCTAAAGAAGACATCCAGATGGCCAACAGGCACATGAGAAGATGCTCAACATCACTCCTCATCAGGGAAATAAATACAAGTCAAAACCACACTGAGATACCACCTCACGCCAGTGAGAGTAGCTAAAATGAACAAATCAGGAGACTATAGATGCTGGAGAGGATGTGGAGAAATGGGAACCCTCTTGCACTGTTGGTGGGAATGCAAACTGGTGCAGCCACTCTGGAAAACAGTGTGGAGGTTCCTCAGAAAACTAAAAATAGACCTATCCTATGACCCAGCAATAGTACTGCTAGGAATTTACCCAAGGGATACAGGAGTACTGATGCATAGGGGCACTTGTACCCCAATGTTTATAGCAGCAATCTCAACAATAGCCAAATTATGGAAAGAGCCTAAATGTCCATCAACTGATGAATGGATAAAGAAATTGTGGTTTATATACACAATGGAGTACTACATGGCAATGAGAAAGAATGAAATATGGCCCTTTGTAGCAACGTGGATAGAACTAGACAGTGTGATGCTAAGTGAAATAAGCCATACAGAGAAAGACAGATACCATATGGTTTCACTCTTATGTGGATCCTGAGAAACTTAACACAAACCCATGGGGGAGGGGAAGGGAAAAGAAAAAAAAAAAAAGAGGTTAGAGTGGGAGAGAGCCAAAGCATAAGCATAAGAGACTCTTAAAAACTGAGAACAAACTGAGGGTTGATGGGGGGTGAGAGGGAGGGGAGGGTGGGTGATGGGTATTGAGGAGAGCACCTTTTGGGGTGAGCACTGTGTGTTGTATGGAAACCAATTTGACAATAAGTTTCATATATTGAAAAATAAAATAAAATAAAATAAAATAAAATAAAATAAAATAAAATAAAATAAAATAATGAATTATTATGCAAAAAAAAACCACACCAAAACTGTGGTCCAGGGGTGCCTGGTTGGCTTAGTCAGTTAAGCGTCTGACTCTTGATTTTTCAGCTCAGATCATGATCTCATTTTTGTGAGATTGAGCTCCACGCTGGGCATGGAGTCTTCTTAAGATTCTCCCTTGCCCTTCGCCCTCTGCCCTTTCTCCGCTTGTATGGGCATGGGCTCTTCCTCTCTCCCTTCCTCCCTCCTTCTCCCAAAACAAAACAAAACAAAACAAAACAAAACTTGCAGTCCAAGGCTGGGGCTTCATCTGTGGCCAACTTTCCTAGTACCAAAACCTGTCTCTTTGTATTGTCTCAACTCTATGAATGTTACCTGGGTCTAGATCCCGGCAGCCGAGTTCACCCCGAGACTGACCATTCATCACTGGGCTCTCAATTTTATAGGTTCAACTATTCCCTAACACTGTGTTCCGCCTGCTTGACAAGACTTTCTTTTGGTACCAACAGCTGGATCTTTATTCCTGGCACCTGCTCACCAAAGCAGACTGGTCCAACTTCAATTCAGTCTAGCTCACCAAGCTGCAGTGAACTTTTCTGTCACCAGCTATGGAAAGGAGATACAATAATACCCACCCCCACAGCTTTCTACCACTCTCTCACTCCTTTCAAACTAGATTTTCCATCTCCCTTTGTTCTCTAGTCTCTTAATATCTACTTTGCCCCACAGACTCTCTACTTCTTTATTGCACCGCTCCCTCACTGCTCCAGGACATTTCAACCATTTTAGATTCTCTCATGTCTTGATTTCTCTGCCATATTCTCTCTGCCAGTATTCCAAACCTGGCTAGTCCCTGGGATAATCATTAAGACCATTTATAAAACTTTCAGTTCTCTTCCCTCCAGGTACCTGGTAGTGTCTTACTTCTCCATTCCTCTACTTTGGCCAATGAAATGTCAATAATTTTGAGAAGACATATCTCCAGGTAGAAGCTTTAAGAGACAGTGCTTCCTGGGGTTCCTGGGTGGCTCAGTCAGTTGAATTTCTGTCTTCAGCTCAGGTCGTGATCTCACGGTTCTTGAGTTTGAGCCCCACATCGGACTCTGTGCTGACAGCTCAGAGCCTGGAGCCTGCTTCGGATTCTGTGTCTCCCTCTTTCTCTGCCCCTCCCCTGCTCGCCCCCTGTCTCTCTCTGTCTCTCAAAAATATAAACGTTTAAAGAGATAATGCTTCCTTTGTCATGATCTCTTTCCTTTTGTCTCTAAGAAACACGCTCTAAAGTGGGGAAAGTGGTCCCAACAGACCTACAATGCGTGTAACAACAGAAGAAATAAATCTCTGCTGTTTTAAGCCTTTGAGATTACAGGTGTGTCTGTTATTATAGCATAACCTAACCTGTCCTGAAAGATACTGGTCCTACCACCTGTTTTTTCCACTCCTGTTCTCAGTCTGTAGTGGACCTGGTTGTTTTGCCTGACTGGCATTCCTCTGAAAAACCACCCCTCCCTCACTTTGGGTCCATGTTATTCATGACTTCAGGGGTGATTCAGGCAATCCAACTGTCCCAGCCCCTTAGCCCCAGGGATTAGTTCAATGTTGGGCACCTTATCCAAGCTGGGCCAATTATAGTCTCTACTAGGTTTTGGCTGGAAAAATTGGGAAAGAAGTGCTCTTTCTGTGTGGGCTTTTGCTAAAGCAGCGAGACTATGTTTTTGGAGCTGCCAGTGGCTATCTAGGAAAGTAGAGCCAAACAATGGAGAGAAATGTACTTTTGATGACAATTATTTGAGGCCTTGGATTTAGCCTTGTCTTAAGACTTTCTTTAGACTTTTCCTGTTATATATGCCAATAGATTACCTTTAGACTCTAGTTTGAGTTGGGATTTCCTTCAATTGCAACTGAAAAAGTGCTGACTAAAATAGCTTGAGGCATTAATGGAAACATCAGAGCACTGTAGAATTTTTCCTTGTACTTTTATGCTATAGACTATCTACTGAATTCTCACGGGGATGAGCAGTCTTTTGTTCAGCTTTGTTTACTTCCTATTATATTCTCATGGTGCCTATCTACCGAACACTTCCTATTCTCCTTAATTCCTTTCTTACTCTCCAAGATGAGCTGGCTTTTCACTTCTCTGAAATCAAGTTCATCTGTCTTAAACTTCCTCCACTTTAACCCCATTCCTATGTATTTTCATCTATTCATCTTTTTTCCAAAGATAACCACATCACTGGTTCCTCCGCTGGTGGCTTTTGTGTCATGGCTTTCCTCTTCTATCTCTGACCACTCCTGTGCCTTCACTTCCTTCGACTGCAGCCTGGTAAGAGCTATTCAGAGCCTCTATCTTTCTTTTCTTGCAGTGCAGATTCCCAGATAGCGTTGGCTCTATCTGTCACCCACAAGCAAACAGCTCTCAAATCTATGTATTCCAGTCCAGTCCTGCTAGACTTTTGCATTCACAAGTCCCAGTTGGAAACGCACGTTGTACTCAACATGTCCAAAAGTGAAATTACTCTGCTGTTCCAAAATTCAAACTCTAAGTTATTCTGAGGCAATCATTGCCTCAGTTTCCCTTAAATGATCAAACTCCAGAAGGCAAGAAACAAAATGATGGAGAAAAATACACATTAAAGTAAGTTTTAAGTTGCTGCTTCTTGTCCAGGCACATATATCAGCTCAGGACTCTGTTGAATGCCTGCCAGAGATCTGTTATTCATGACTTGGGTCTCAGTATTTCCTATCCCCAATGATATCCTTGGCACACGTGGAAATAGTATATCTTAAGCTCAGTGACCATTGCTACACAATTCCTTTGTAGTCCTCACAGCCCCACTGGAAATTTCAAACATGCTGTTGTGAAAGTTTTCCAGAAACCTGTTTTCAGTTTCACTGTTTTCTTAGAGCATTCTCCCAGCCTTGTCCCAGACTCTACGACCTTGTTCCACTACTATCCTTTTGTATCAGGGCCTAACAATGTACAACATTATGTGAGCCTCAAATACAGATACATAAACCTAGAAGAATAATCCTCAACAGCAATAATCTACCCAGCCTCCCACCTTTCTTCTTTTTAGCTCGTTCTCTTCAGCTGTTTCCGGTTCCCTTCCTGAAGGGCAGCATGGATCACATTACCCCTCTTTAAAAAGTTTAGTTATGTGGGCACCTGGGTGGCTGAGTTGGTTCAGTATCCAACTTCGGCTTACATGATATCACAGTTTGTGAGATTGAGCCCTACATCGGGCTCTCTGTATGGCATCGGGCTGCCAGTATGGATCCTGCTTGGGATCTTCTGTCCCCTCTCTCTGCCCCTTACTGTCACACACACACTCTCTCTCTCTCCCCAAAATAAATAAACATTAAAAAGAAAGTTAAGGGGTGCCTGGGTGGCGCAGTCGGTTAAGCGTCCGACTTCAGCCAGGTCACGATCTCGCGGTCCGTGAGTTTGAGCCCCGTGTCAGGCTCTGGGCTGATGGCTCAGAGCCTGGAGCCTGTTTCCGATTCTGTGTCTCCCTCTCTCTCTCTGCCCCTCCCCCGTTCATGCTCTGTCTCTCTCTGTCCCAAAAAAAAAAAAAAAAAAAAAAAACGTTGAAGAAAAAAAAAAAAAAAAGAAAGTTAAAACATTTCGTTGTTCAAACTACAGGGTCCAATCCCAACTCATTTACCTGGCATCTCAGACCATTTGGGCTTCCATAGCAAAATACCATAAACTAGATAGCTTATAAACAACAGAGATTTATTTCTCATGGTTCTGGAGGCTGAGAAGTTTAAAATCAAGGTACCAACAGGATTGGTATCTTCTGAGACCTCTCTTCTTGACTTGTAGATAACCATCTTCTACCTCTGTCTTCACATGGTCTTTCCTCTGTGTGCGGGCGTGTCTGTGTCCAAATTTCCTCTTCTTGTAAGGACATTAATCATGTTGGATTAGGGTCCACCTTAAAGACTTCATTTTAACTTAATTACCTCTTTGATGAGCATTCATCAATATGCTGGTTTTTAAAAGGTAGCTTTGACTTAAACAGGCAGAGATAAAGAATGCTGTAGGGATGCAATATTGTGAGCAAAACCCAGAAACAAGAAAACTTCAGGGGATGCTGAGTGGCCAGTTTGGCTGGCTAGAGAACCAGGTGTGGGAAATGAGGACGGATAGGATGTGCTATGGGTTGAATTGGGTCCCCTCCAAAATTTGTATGTTGAAGTCCTAATCCCAGTACCTCAGAATGTAACTGTATTTAAAGACAAATTCTTTAAAGAGGTAATTAAGTTAGGGGTGCCTGGGTGGCTCAGTCGATTAAGCGCCTGACTTTGGCTCAGGTCATGAACTCACAGTTTGTGAGTTTGAGCCCTGCGTCAGGCTCTGTGCTGACAGCTCAGAGCCTAGAGCTTCATTGGTTCTGTGTCTTCCTCTCTCTTTGCCCCTCCCCTGCTCACACTCTGTCTCTCTCTTTCACTCTGTCTCTCTCAAAAATAAATAAACATTAAAAAAAAAAGAGGTAATTAAATTAAAATGAGGTCTTTTAAGGTGTGTCCCAATCTTAATACTAGTTATCTTTCATAAAGTCTTTGCAAACACTGAATTAGTTAATGTTGAACCATTGCTACTAAAAGGTATACAAGGGGACACCTGGGTGACTCAGTCAGTTGACTCTTGATTTCGGCCCAGGTCATGACCCCATGGTTGTCGGATCAAGCCCCGCATCAGGCTCTGTGCTGAGCATGGAGCCTGCTTAAGATTCTCTCTCTGCTCCTCCCCCACCCCCCCCACCCCCCGCTTGCTCTCAACCTCTCAAAAAAAAAAAAAAAAAAATTGAAGGAGATACAGGATTAGGTTCCCACAAACCTCCGGTCACAGTATCATCAACTGATTAATATGTAATCTTTTATGTGTGTTTCTGTTTAAAGATGTCTTATTTAAAATATATTGTTGGGGCGCCTGGGTGGCTCAGTCAGTTGGGCGGACGACTTCGCTCAGGTCATGATCTCGTGGTCCGTGAGTTCGAGTCCCGCGTTGGGCTCTGTGCTGACAGCTCACAGCCTGGAGCCTGTTTCGGATTCTGTGTCTCCCTCTCTCTGACCCTCCCCCATTCATGCTCTGTCTCTCTCTCTCTCTCTCAAAAATGAATAAACGTTAAAAAAAATAAAATAAAATATATTGTTGATTCATTAACATTGAACTAACAGTCAACAGAACTAGAACACATGCCTGAACAAAGCTTTTGTAGCACATGTATTTTTTTCTGTAAGGTACATCACAGCCTTCTTGTGCTTAGGAATACTGGGCAGCATTTCAGCACTATACTCAGGAGCCATTTTAAAGAGCAAAATCACTGAGAAAAATCACAAAAATTGGAAAATGTGGCCCAAAATAGATCTAAAAGGATTACTTGTTTATAGTATGAGCTGAAGCAAGAAGACAAAGTATCACCTTGTTAAAACTCATCTGGGAACATGTCTGTCAGGTGACTCAGATTTTTCATTGCGCTGCACACGTTGACCAATGACTGCAAAAGTGCTGTGACCATTGATTTGGGGATTACCAACAAATTCTAGCAAGTAGATGAATTTGCAAATAAGGGATCCATAAATGAGAATCAACTGTACTATTAATTTCATTTTATAGATGGGGTGCCTGTGTGGCTCAGTCGGTTAACCATCTGACCTGGTTTTGGCTCAGGTCATGATCTTATAGTTCATGGGTTCAAGCCCAGCATCATGCTCTGCCCTGACAGTGTGGAGCCTGCTTGGGATTCTCTCTCTCCTTCTCTCTCTCTCTTTCTCTCAAAATGAATAAATAAACTTAAAAAAAAGGAAATATTTTATAGATAAAGAAACTAAGACTCAAACAAAGTTTGAGCCGCATTCACTGTTCCCCCTGGCAAAGCCAGACCTTGTTGAGGTTTCCTGTATAGAACACCTACATTTGTATGTTTCTGGGCTCAAAGACCAATACCGTTTCTACTGTTTTCTTCACAAGAAAGTTATCTGTGGTGGGACAGCAGGGGGAGGAGGAAGAGCTGTGGTTTATAACCTGTTCAACTCAGGCATTAGTGATTTTAGCTTTATGTAAGGTCTTAGGTTGAGCTTTAAGCACTTTGTAAGTTTGTAGACACTTTGTAGACAAAGTTACAGTGTGTAAAATTGGCACAGCCAGGATTCAAACTCCATTTTGTAGAAGAGGGAGTTGTTTTCACTTATACTGAGTCAGGATACGATAAAGGGACTTGAGGAAATCAGTAAAGCACATTAACACAGAGGCTGCAAGCAGCTAACAGTCTCTGCAAAAACTTGCCAGTTACACAAAGCACACTTTCTGGGAGTGGCAAAAGATACTACTGAAGAGCAATTTCACACTTTAAACAAAGACGATAGTTGTTAGAAGTACATTAGTAATACATTTATCTGATGGCCCCAGAGCCCAAGTGACCAAAATCCATAGCCTTTGTTTCTGCAGAGTTTATGTTGTCATCTTCTCAATACAATTCTGTTTTAAAAAAAGAAAAGAACATTCAAACCCAGGCATTATGGGGTATACAAAAGAATAATCAGGGGGCATATTATAATAGCGCAATTCAAGGAATTAGTTGTCAAGTCTATAAAGGAGGTTTCATGCACCAAGAGCAAGCATTTATTCATCCAAAAAATCTACTGAGCTGCCACTGTGTACTGAATGTTAGGTTAGATACTCAACATCTGTGGTGAATATGAAACAGCTTCTGCTTTGGCCATAGTACTTGAGACGTGTACAGAATTTTGTGCACCCATGTGTGTGAACTCCTTGGCAATTCCTATCCATTTCCCTCTCCCTCCCATACCTAATGCATCTGTAGATTTGCGCTGCTGCTGAGAGCCTCCAAGGAGAACTCAAACCATTTCCACTAGGGCTGAGGTACATACATACAACAAATCGGCTGATCTGGGGATGTCAGGAGTTAATTACTAAGCAATTTCAAGACCCCTGAGAGGTACAAAGGAGTCAGGGATGATAAGCTAGGGATCCTGAGAGTCCCAGGGAAATGATGGCTTGGGCCACTTTAGGAGGATTCTTTCTCAAACCTGTCTTCGCTGAGCCACTACCCAGATACTCCGTGTTCCTGATTGTCTTCCCCTGTCACTGACTTCCTCCTTGTGGAACTCACCTCCTCTTTCCAACCTCTAAATAAGAGTCAGTCTTCAAATCTCTTTTCTTTTCTATCTCTTTGTACTCCTTAAGTAATCTCATCCAATCTCTGGTTTTAAATTCAGTCAAGGTACCAGCAGGAAATAGACAGCAAACTCAAACTTAGGTCATTCAAGCAGAGTCCACTTAAAGGACTGTTTACAAAAGTGTAAGAATATCAGTACTCTGCGACTAGTCAGGGGAGGAGCTGTCTCCATCCATGGGGGTGAAGGGAGGAAGCAACTATTGCATCTGAAGAGAGACAGCTGTGTGGAGACCTGCCTGACAAGCGCCGTGGATTTTCATGGAGGGACTCAGACAACTGAGGGGGAAGTTCAGGGAGGGAGCAGGGCGAGTAAACTACCCCATCCTACTCTCCTCCCTTCTGATCTGTTGCTAGTCTGGCTGAATCCAGCTAGAAACCAGAAGGTTGGAGTCCATCCACTTAATTGATACTGGTATGGAGGCAGAGAGAAAGGTGGAGAGGCACACAGAGAGAATTTGGAAGGCCTACAAAGATATCGGAAGACCCCCAAGTTTGTATAGCTCTAACCCTAACATTTCAAGTTGAATCACAATGGCCTACTTGAACATCTTCACCTGAATTTTCACTTGATTTTCCCCTGCCTGGCCTGGTCCCCACCTATCCTATTCCTTCCCCAATCCCTTCCAGTTTTATCACCATTCACTTGGTTGCTGAGGCCCAAACCTCACTTTCATTCCCAAATTGTTTATTTCTCTTACACCCAATCTATGAGCAAGTTACGTCAGCTGCACTTTTAACAAGTGTCCAGAATCTGGATACTTCTCACCACCTCCACTACTTCTACCCCAGCACATACACACATCATGTCTTGCTTGTATAAGAGCAATGGACTACTAACTGGTTTCCTACCCCACTCTTACCCCCACTAGGGTCTATTCTACTTTTGGCCCCACTAGGTCTACCTAGTCAGTGTCTATCCCTTTACCCCACTTATATTTTCTTCCCAGCAACTATCTTCACTTAAATGCCTGATATATGTCTATTCCTTGTCTGTTTTTTTCCTTTTCTCCATTAAAGTGTAGGCTTCACGAAGGCAGAGATTCTCATCTACTGAGTTATCCCCTCAGTTGAATAGACTATTTCTTGAATGAGAAAATGGATAATGCTTCCGTGGAAGGCACTGCTAAGAGAATGAGAAGACACATTGCAGACTGGGAGAAAATGTTTACAAAAGACACATCTGATAAAACAAAAAAAAACTATTGTCAAAAATATATGTAGAATCTTTAAAATTTCAACAATAAGGAAAACAAACTGCTTGATTTAAAAAATAGGCAAAAGTCCTGAACAGACTATATCACTAAAGAAAATATACAGATGCTTTTCCCATTCTCCATCATGGCACAGATCAGGAAAAAGAGAACCCCATGTGGGAACTTTGCATCCACAAACTGCCGCAACGTCTGTGTTTGAGAGAGTGGAGACAGACTGATCCTGACAACCAAGGTGCTGGAGCAGCTCAAAGCCAGATCCCTGCATTCTCCAAAGCTAGATATACCATCAGATCCTTTGGCATCAGAAGAAATGAAAAGATCGCTGTCTACTGCACAGTCCATGGGACCAACGCAGAAGAAATTCCGGAGAAAGGTGTAAAGGCATGAGTGTATGAATTAAGAAAAATAACTTCTCAGATGCTGGAAACTTTGGTTTGGGATCCAAGAACACATTGATCTGGGAATCAAATATGACCCAAGCACTGGTATCCGCAGCCTGGGCTCCTATGTGGTGCTGGGTAGGCCGGGTGTCAACACTGCAGACAAGAAGTAGGGGACAAGCTGCCAATCACAGAATTAGAAAAGAGAGAGTTATGTGCTGGGGCTCCTGGGTAGTTTGGTTAGTTAAGCATCTGATTCTTGATTTTGGCTCAGGTCATGATTGCAGGGCTGTGAGATCAAGCCCCTGAGCATGGAGCCTGCTTGGGATTTTCTCTCTCCCTCTTTCTCTGCCACTCCCTCCCTCTATCTCCACTCCCTCTCGTGCACTCTCTTTCCCTCTATCTCTCTATCTCTTTATCTCAAAATAAATAAATAAACATTAAAAAAAAAAAGAGGAGGGCCATATGCTGATTCCAATAGAAATATGATGGGATCACCCTTCCTGGCAAATAAATTCCTATTTCTATCCAAAAGGCCCATAACATTTTTTCAATGAAAAAAAAAAGAAGATATGCAGATGGAAGATAAGCACATGAATATTATATTATAAGCATACTGAATATTATATGTCATTAAGGAATTGCAAACCACTAAATACCCATTAGCATGGCCAAAATCCAAAACACTGCCAACACCAAATGTGGACAGGGATGTAGTGTAACTGGAACTCTCATTATTGCTGGTAGGAATGCAGAATGTTACAGCCACTTTGGGAGACAGTTTAATGGTTTCTAACAAAACTGAATACACTCTTACCATATCCATCAATTGCACTCCTTCAAATTTACCCAGATAAGATGAAACTTAAGTCCACACAAAACTTGCACACAGATGCTTATGGCGGTTTTATTCGTAACTGCCAAAACCTGAAAGCAACCAAGATGTCCTTCAGTAGGTAAATGCATAAACTACCATACACTTAGACAGTGGAGTATTATCCAGTACTAAAAAGAAATCAGCTACATCAAGCCACACAAAAAAAAAAAATATGGAGAAAACTTAAATGCATATTACTAAATGAAAGAAGACAGTTTGAAAAGACAACATACTGTATGATTCCAGCTGTATGACATTCTGGAAAAGGCTAAACTATGGAGATAATGAAAGGATCAGTGGTTGCCAGGGGGTAGGGGTGAGGGAGAGATGAATGAGTAGCATAGAGAAGATTTTTAGGGCAGTGAAACTATTCTGCATTACACTATAGTGGTGGGTATGTACCAATATACTACATTTGTCAGCACCCAGAGAACGTAGAACAATACTAAGAGTGAACCCTAGTGTAAATTACGGGCTTTGGGTGATAATGTAGTTTCAATGACTCCAACAAATTTACCATTCTAGTTTGTGATGTCAGTAGTGGGGGAGATTGTGCATGTGTAGAGGGCGAGAGTATATGGGAATTCTCTGTACACACGTTCTGCTCAATTCTGCTAAGAACCTAAAAATACTCTAAAAATAAAGTCTACTTAAAAAAAGAGGAAGAGTATGTAGAGAGACCCTGGAGAAAAGAGGACCATAAATCTAGAAAAAACTGTTCCACTAAACTCGGAAAGTAATCAGAACCCTGAAAAAAAAATCCTGGTTTCGTACTCTTGTAAGAATGCAGTACATATGGGGATGCAGAAGGGGGAGAGGGGAAGGTATTGTATTGTTTCTGTAGCTTAAAACAGAAAAATCATAGCTGATTGGTCCAGATTGCATTACAAACCTACTTCATGACTTACTCAGGGGAGTGGATGACAAGAAAGGCTAAGTCAGATTCACTTGCCACAGACTGGGCTGATCAGTCATGGACACCAGTAGGGCCATCCTTAAGGCTGATATCCTGATACATCCATATATATTGTTATAGAACCACTGCTGGACTCCCCAAGTACCTGTCTGCTGCCAGTTATGTTTACCCATGCCATGTTCCCTGGACCACCCTTCATCATCCAGCTACTCAAAGAGAAGTTTTTAGCACCCAGCTTGGCTGCTATGGCTGACTTGCAATTTGATCAACTCGGCTACACTGTTAACAGTTGTATTTTGACCAGGGTCAGCTTCATGAGTATGCAACCTGTGCAACCAAATGGACCCTGCACTTAGAAGGGCCCTACCCTTAGTTTAATACTTGACTGCCACCATCTTGGAATTCTTAATCAATTTTGAACAAGGGCCTTGTGTTTCACTCAGCCTCAAAAATTATGCAGCCTGGGGGCACTTGGGTGGCTCAGTTTGTTAATCATTCCACTCTTGCTTTTGATTCAGGTCATGATCTTCCGGTTCGTGGGTTCAAGCCCCTTGTCTGGCTTTACTCTCACAGCACAGATCCTGCTTGGGATTCTCTCTCTCCCTCTGTCTCTGCCCCTCTCCTGCTCATGTGTGTGTGCATGTGCTATTTCTCTCTCTCAAAATAAGTAAACTTTAAAAAAATTATGCAGTCTGTTTTGATTTTGCCTTTCATCCCCAGAAATGGAGTATTATGATTACATGTTTGAAGTAGGGGAAAGCTAGAACAGAGCAGAAGTAAATGCTAGATATACTAATATTAAATGTCACTGAACATGTGTACTTATAATTTGAAAGATGAATGAAGTCCTTGGGACAGTTCAGGGGAGGATGCTCTTAGAAGTAATAAACCCTAATACAAAGATCTAAAAAATACTTTCAGAAATCAGAAGAGTGGTTGCCTAGGGAAGGTGGTTGGGGTGGGATTGAATGGGAAAGGTATATGGGCCCTGAATGGGTTGATAGTAATGTTTTATATCTTGATAGAAATTTGTATGTGTTTTTCAAAATTCAGCAGATGTACATTTAATGTTTGTGCATTTCATTGTTTATAAATGTTATATCAAAAGAAATGTTGAACTGTAGTTAATGATATGCATATTGAGATATTTAAGGGGAAGTATACTCATGTCTGCAATTTTGATGTGGAATGCCTCAAAAAATAGATGGCTTGGGGGCACCTGGGTGGCTTAGTCAGTTGAGCAATCAGCTTTGGCTCAGGTCATGATCTGGTGGTTCATGAGTTCAAGGCCCACATAGGGCTCACTGTGTCAGCCTGTCAGCACAGAGCCCACTTCAGATCCTCTGTCTCCTTCTCTCTGCCACTTCCCCACTTGGGCTCTGCCCGAAATAAATAAATATTTTAAAAAATACATGGCTTAAGGTATGGATAAGGGGATGGATATATGGATGGATGGAGAGAGAGAGAGATAGATAGATAAAAAGAATATGTATGTAATAAGGCCAGAAGAGTAGAATGGTGATGACTCTGGGTAATCAGGTGATGAATATACAGGTGTTCACTGTAAAATTCTTCCAACTTCCTATGCCTGAACCTTTTCATATTAAAATGTTGAGGAAAATACTTTCAGAAGAAAAGATCAGCTTCCTTTTTTTTTTTTTTTTTTGAGATTTGCTAGTGCCATTTTTATGGACTTGTCAGTTATTGTGAGACCTAACATCTAAGCTAATAGCTGAATTGTATTTTGCTTAAATTAAAAACTCAAAGATGCTCTTTTCAGATCTCACAATCTTAATAAGTTTATGAAGAATGTTTGTAAATGGAAGATTTCTTGTACTCATCTTAAAGCCATTTAGTGTATGAGCCTAAGAATTCGAAGTCCTCAGAATGATCTATAATGCATAGAGTGTATGCTCTCAGCAGTGTTTTTCCTCTTTTCTTGACGTCAGTTGCCATTTGTAAGGGTTGCCAAGGTAATGACCAGACACATCTAAAGACAAGCCTACAAGAAAGGACAGCATACTTATTTTTTCCCTTTTAGCATCAAATATATTTAAAATTCATAACACATTCAGTTTGATGAAATTCTACTTCACAGAGAACCAAACTTCACAGTACAGAAAAGAGTTCCCCCTCCCTTGTCTTTTCAGCTCTGCCTTAAAAGACTGGATTTTCTCAAACACTGCACATATAGGCTTTTATATATGCCACGGTTTTCTTTTTTTTTCTTCCTGGGAAAAAATGTGAGGAGGTACAGTTGTATTTCATAAAATCATTTTGGCAAAGTCAATAGAAAGATCTAGCATACCTCAATGGCAGGCATGGGAAAAAATTGGGATCTGTTAACAAAAAAAGGGATATTTCATGTTCTCTGGAAAGTAGTTAATTTTTATTTTTATTTTTTTATTTTATTTTTTTATTTTTTAAGAATTTTTTCAACGTTTATTTATTTTTGGGACAGAGAGAGACAGAGCATGAACGGGGGAGGGGCAGAGAGAGAGGGAGACACAGAATCGGAAACAGGCTCCAGGCTCTGAGCCATCAGCCCAGAGCCTGACGCGGGGCTCGAACTCCCGGACCGCGAGATCGTGATCTGGCTGAAGTCGGACGCTTAACCGACTGTGCCACCCAGGCGCCCCGATTTTTAAAAATAAATTAAGAAATAATACTTGGGATTATCAGTCAACATGTTTTATATGTTTCTAATGGGACAGACCTGTCACAGCACACTAAGTTTTATGTCAAGACAAGTGTAAGATTTACAACTTTACACATTAATAAATATGTTTTTATTTTGTGGCTGCAATAAATAAACCATTCTGGGTTGAGGAGAAACCCCATCACAGTTAAGGTGAAATTCATTCTGTTTTGAAATGAACTCAATCTAATATTAGAAAATTAAGTTCTAGCTTGCCCATCGATACTCTATTTCTGTTGGTGACTCATTTCAAAGTAAGTTCTTATTATTGTACACTCTTAAGTAAGTATGCTTTGGTGTTATTGAAATTCGTTTATTTACATTTCAAATGAAATCTGAAAACATTAAGCAAAAGTTGTTTTCTGAGGAAATCTTTTGGAAAATACAGAAGTCGTTTTGTGTTTGAACGAATATTTAAGAAATGTTTATATGAAGGGCACCTGGGTGGCTCAGTCCAGTAACTGTCTGACTTTGGCTCAGGTCATGATCTCATGGTTTGTGGTTTGAACCCTGTGCCAGACTCTCAGCTCTCAGTGCAGAGCCTGCTTGGGATCCTGTGTCTCCCTGTCTCTCTCTTTCTCTGCCCCTCCTCCATTCTCTCTCTCTCTCGCTCACTCCCTCGCTCACTCTCGCTCTCTGTCAAAAATAAATACTAAAAAAAATTTTTTTAATAAAAAAATAAAAATTATTTATATGAGATACAGAGACTCTTTGTTCTTGAGTTTGCTTGCCTCTAGGATGTGAACCATAGAGGATCAGAAATATACCTGTCCTCAAACACCCTAAGATTCTCTTAAGAGCCCATTATGAATTTCATGATCAAATATATTTACCTTTTTTTGAGACAATTTCTATTTTCAGCCTGAGCCATTTCCGGGCAGAAGATTCCGTAGACTTAGTACCAAGTGTGTAAGATTATAGCATACCTCTTTTCAAGCTTCAAATCATGTGCCCTTTGGGTATAGAGATTGATGGAAAATTCTGTCTCCATTGACACGCGCCACTGCTTTCCTCACTTCATAGGACTGAATCATACCACTTTCCTGAGTCTCTACCACAGGCCCACGACTCAGAGTCCAAACCCCTGGAGGTCATTCTCTATCCTTTGGTCATTTTGGAATTTCTGCTTTGGATCTTCCCCAGCTCCATGATGTCTTCCTTGAGAGTAATCACCATTTCATGGCGTGTAAAATGGATTTCAGGCTGATCCTTAAAACAAATGAGTGGATTAATAAATGTCGAATGGTAAAGTCTCCATGGGGTGGAAGCAGCCGGTGTGGGAAATGGGTGGGGAGGAGAGAGTTACAATTCGAAATATCCACTGGATTATGTTACCTTTCTCAAATTTTCTGAACCTCTGTTTTGCTCGAATTTTAAGGGTAAGAAACATCTGCAAATGAATCCCTTATGGGCAACTCTATGACAGGTAATCAGTCAATGACTATTAACTGAGTCCCTGCTTTGGTGCCTGGCACCACACTGGGATATTACAGTATCTGTGCCCTCCTGTGATTTCCCCAAGTATCAAGCTTCACTCTTTAATGCAGGCACAATCCGCCCCTCCCTAAGTTCCTATCCCTCACAAATTCTCCCCAGCTTTGTGTTCTTTTTTCTAACTCTCCTTGCAGTGATCTGCTCAGACCTCCTGCCTTGTTTCACCAGCACCAGCACCAGCTCTGCACTTCCCGCAGCACGCCTGCCCTATTTGCTTAATTCTGGCTATTCCCACTAACAGAGCCACTTCCTACTTGCCCGAGCCTCAGGGACCAACCCTGCCTCACCTTCCTCCTCCATCCCAGCTTTCTCCCCAGAGGAAAAGATTACAGTTGTTAGCTTATGCCAGATAGACTTAAAAAGTAGAGGGGGAGTTACTGAGCAGAACTCATAGAGCATTAATACTGGAGGCAGAATTAATTAATTGTGTGAACTTGGGCAAATTACTTAACAATTCTGAACATGTTTTCTCTTCAGTAAAATAGAGGTTATAATGTTCACTTCCCTGGTTTACTGGAGGGATTAAATAAGATAATATATAGAAAACCTTACACAAAACAGGCATTTATTTATTTATTTATCATAACAGGCTTTTAAAAAGATGGTAGCAGACCCATTCAGTAACACGTATGAAATGCTATTTGCCAGGCATTGTGCTGGCAGTTGATAGCTGAGTAGATGTCCTCTCCTCCAGGGACTTGCAATCTAGTCAAGAAGACAAACATGTATATAACCATTTAGCGATATGTAACAAATATTGAAAGGGTCATATATCTGTGAGAAGTCCTTGACTCTGCCTGGAAAGGTCTGGAAACACCAAATCTTTGTTTTCAATACCTTGTAAGAACAGTGAGGCAAAGAGAAAAGTTTTTACACTGTAGATCTAGCCAGGGTTGAAAACTGGTGGTCTATGGGTTATATTAGGACTACAAATTTGTTTCGGTTCATCCATACATGGTTTTAAAAATCAAGATGATCTCACAGAAAAGTCCAGAATTATGAATTTTCTGAAAAATTACAAGATCTGGAAATTCTGGACCCAAATCAACTGGATCGAAACTAGCTGCTTTCAGTTTGTTTTATAACCAAACCACTTGACCCATCTGTTTGACCTACTTAGCCTCTGTAGGCATTTGAGATTTCAACCCTTCAACCAGGCAGACTTGGGTCCAAGTCCCACTTTTACCACTGACTAATTGTATTGCCTTCAGCAGCTGACTCTCCATTATCTGTCCCTTTAATGGGATCATCAACACCTTTTCCTCTTATAGAAAGTGGATTCTAGAAGAGCATGTATTTGAGCAGTGTTTGTCAAAATGTGGTCAACAAACAATGTTTGTCAGTATCGCCTATAACAGTGCTTCTAAAAATTTACCTGGGGGCACCTCAGTGGCTCAGTTGGTTAAGCGCCCGACTCTTGATTTTGGCTCAGGTAATAATCTCACAGTTTGTGGGATGGAGCCCCTCAACAGATTCAGCATGACAGCATGGAGCCTACTTGGGATTCTCTCTCTCCCTCTCTCTCTGTCCCTCCTCCACTCTCTGCCTCAAAATAAATAAATAAACATTTAAAAAAATAAAAATATACCTGCATATTCTGCAGACGGTGGACTTCCAAAGTCATAGAGCTGTGTCATCTACCACATCCAATACAGTAGTCACTCATCATACATGACTCTAAATTTAAATGAATCAAAATTTAGTTCCTCAGTCACACTAGTCAGATTTCAAGTGCTGAATAGCCATATGTGGCTTGTGGCCACTTTGCTGGACAGTGCGGCTGTAGAACATTTTCATCATCATGAAAAGTTCTATTAGTGCTGTAGACAACATTGTCTAATAAGTCCACCTGAGATCTCCTGGTGGGGATGTAATTTTGTTTGATCTGTTCTGTTTTGTTAGTTAGGGTTCCAAGCCTTTAAAAGTAGATGTTGGGGCGCCTGGGTGGCGCAGTCGGTTAAGCGTCCGACTTCAGCCAGGTCACGATCTCGCGGTCCGGGAGTTCGAGCCCCGCGTCAGGCTCTGGGCTGATGGCTCGGAGCCTGGAGCCTGTTTCCGATTCTGTGTCTCCCTCTCTCTCTGCCCCTCCCCCGTTCATGCTCTGTCTCTCTCTGTCCCAAAAATAAATAAACGTTGAAAAAAAAAAATTTAAAAGTAGATGATAATGGAGAGCGAACTGATGGTTGCGAGAGCAGAGGTGAGGGGATGGGCAAAATGGGTGAAGGAGTGTGGGAGGTAAAGGCTTCCAATGACAAAAAGAATAAATCATGAGGATAAAAGGTACAGCATGAAGAATGTAGTGAATGGTATTGAAATAGTGTTCTATGGCACCGGAAAAACAAATAATGCAGTTAAGAAAATGGGCAGAAGACATGAATAGACATTTTTCCAAAGAAGACATACATATGGCTAACAGGCACATGAAAAGATGCTCAACATCACTCACCATCAGGGAAATACAAATCAAAACCACGATGAGATACCACTTCACATCTGTCAGAATGGCTAAAATTAACAACACAGGAAACCATAGATGTTGGCAAAGATGCAGAAAAAAAGGAACACTTTTGTACTGCTGGTGGGAATGCACCTAAGAATTTATAGCAGCATTATCAACAATAGTTAAACTATGGAAAGAGCCCAAACGTACATTTACTGATGAATGGATAAAGAAGATGTGGCATATGTATCACACACACACACACACACACACACAGGAATATTACTCAACCATCAAAAAGAATGAAATCTTGCCATTTGCAATGATGTCGATGGAGCTAGAGTATATATTATGCTAAGCGAAATAGTCAGAGAAAGACAAATACCATATGATTTCACTCATGTGTGGAACTTAAGAAACAAAACAGATGAACATATGGGAAGGGGAAAAAAAGATGGAAGCAAACCATTAAAAACTCTTAATGATAGAGAACAACCTGAGGGTTAATGGAGGGAGGTAGGTGGGGGATGGGTTAAATGGGTGATCGCATTTATGATGAGCACTGGGTGTTTTGTGTAAGTGATGAATTGCTAAATTTTACTCCTGAAACCAATATTACACTATATGTTAACTAACTAGAATTTAAATAAAAGATTTGAAAAAAAAATAGTGTTGTATGGTGACAGATGGTAGCTACACTTGTGGTGAACATAGCGTAATGTATGGACTTGTCAAATCACTATGCTGTATACCTGAAATTAATGTAACATTGTGTATCAACTACATTTTTTAAAAAACCCTCAAAAAGTAGACAATGTCTAGAAGTTGTTAAGTTGCAAGTTATTTTTGTCCTCTAGAGATAAAAATGATTTATATACGATAGAAAATAACCCTAAATGTTTTAGTTTTATTGCTCTGTAGAACATTAGTCAGCTCTCTATTCTCTATCTTTTCAATCTTGTCCAGCATTCTTTTCTTCCATTGATCACACACACACACACACACACACACACACACACACAATCTTGTATCCTCTCCGTTGAACCAGCTAGTTCCCTCCTAAATGAGGCAGGTAAATGTTGGACATTATATGTTTGTATAAAGATCATTTTTCTAGTTTTAAAAATGTGTACTTTGACAGGGTCAAACTTTAAATTTATACTTCAGGCAAATGATTTAATGTGAAAAGTTTCAGTTTGCTCACTTATAAAATGAGGAATAACTTCTAAAACAGGGACTTTCCGCATTGGGTTCTTGAGACTTAAATGGGATGACAAATACTAAACAATTATTATAGTTCTTCGCATGTAAGAACGGCTAAATAAATGTTAGGTATTATGATTATTATTTAAGAAGACTTCAACAGTATTTCTAGATGTCTAAGCATCTCAATTTCTACTTTCATGTAGTTCCATTCAAATGCTGGAAGTTGCAAATGTATTCTGGTCACAATGCCTGTATCTCCCAACTCTGGCTTCACTCCATGCGCACTCAGCACCTTTTCATCTTTTGTGCAGGAACAGGAGAAGTTTTCTGGCCAATATCTGGCTTCAAATTGTGAAAGAAAGTCTTCCAGGCTGAGAGCAACTAAAAATTCGGTGCCCTGCTCAGCTCTCCCTCCGCCTTCTCTACTCCTTCCTGCCAGCAGAAGTCACTGACTCCCGGCTTCCTGCTTTGCACTATAAACACTCTCTCCAGCTGCTGCCTGCATTCACTCAAGGTTTAACTATTTAATTGCTAATGACCCTTTTTCCAGAGCAATGCACATACAACATTCTTATTCTCTGGTTGGAGAATTATTCACAGAACTTCTCTTCCTCTTTCCCTTAAGCCTCCTTATGCATTCTATCATGACCATTTGTACTGGTCATATATAAAAGCAAATTTTGTTGTTGTTAATTCTGGGAATGATGCCAAAAATAGTTTTTCTATAGTTCGGTTTATTGAGGATCATCTATGTGTATAACACTGTAATTTATCTATCCTGTAAGGAACTACGCAATAAGGAAAAGAGAGAGGAAGATTTTGTTCTCTGTTTTTCAAAGTTTACACAATCAGACTAAGAAAACTCAATCTAGAATATAACTTGACAGGGTCTTGGCACAGAAGCACAGTTCAGATTTGCTATAAGGATAAAAAAGACAGTGTCGAGTTAGGGATGGAATAAAATAGAGATGTCCAGGAGAGAGATGGGCAGACCATGTTAACAGAGCTTTATAGAGTGGCCCTCCAGGGTTCAAAGGGTAGCTTTCAGCTTTATAGACCCAGAAACTCCATTTTTGGTTTAGCCATTACACTCTTATGAGGAAGTTTGCTCAGATATCTGCAAATTGGAATGTAATGTGTTTTTATCTTCAGTGATATTGGAGTGAATAGAGGTAAAGAAAGCTTGACTTCAGCTTGAAGCCAAATACTCACAGGACCACAGGTAACACTTTTGTTTCATCACAGAACTTATATTCTACTTACATTCTGAGTTGCACCTGAAAATAAACAAATTGTCCTCAACACATTGTCAAATGGCAATACTTCCTATTAGAATGTTAATAATATGGACATGTATCTAGGTATTAAGTAATTCCACTTGTATCAATTTCAGTTCTGCATTTCTGAGCTATAAAACCCGGGGCAAGTTACTGAACCTCCCTGTGCCTGGCTTCCTCATCTGTGAAATGGGCATAGTAATAGTAACTACCTGATAAGACTGTTGTGGGGGTTAAATAAATCAATACATGAAGAGCATCTAGAGTATCTGCTACATTGCAAGCAGTTGGCTTTAACAGCTGCCTTAATTTTATTGTTGCTATTTTTATTATTAAATCATTTTACCTGAAATCACTCATTGTGCTGAGATTGTGACTTTTGAATGTTTGTATAGAAGCTAGCATACTGTTGACGTGAATGGGGATATTCAATATGAGGCTGTCATACTGAGTAAAAGCAATGGAGTCCGTCTCTCGTGTTTCAGTGGAGAAGCAAAGTGTGAAGGCTTAAGAACAATTCCATTATTTTAAAATATGATTATTCTAAGTCTGTTGTTTAAGAACCAAGAAATGTTCTAAACCAATGCTAAACTCTATGTATGAGTCTGCTAAGGCTGCCTCAACAGAATGCTACAGACTGGGAGCTTAAACAAAAGAAATTTTGGGTTTTTTCCACAGTTCAGAAGAGTGGAAGTTCAAGATCAAAATGTTGGCAGTGCTGGTTTCTTACTGACTTATAGATGGCCACCTCCTTGCTATTTCCTCACCTAACCTTTTCCCTGTGCACAAACACTCCTGTTGTCTCTTTACCTTCTTACAAGGACACCAGTCTTATTGGATTAGGGTCCCACTCTTATAACCTCATTTAGGCTTAATTACTTCCTTGAAGGTCCTGTCTCCAAATATAGTCTCCTGGGGTTTAGGGCTTCAACCTGTGAATGGCGGGGAAGGTGGTGATGTCACAATTCACTCCATAACACTCTGCCTCATTCCCTTGCTTTGAAACTTTTAAGGTCTCCTTACTGGCTTCAGAGTAGATCCAACCTAAATCATGGTGCCTAAGGGTTACTTCCCACCACACTTCCCCATAGGCTCCTTCAATGCCTTAAGCAAAATGCATTATACATTGTTTTGCTTGAGGTATATTCCTTTTTGTCTGTACTCATGCTGTTCCCTGCTCCTAGAATGCCTTTCTCCATCTCTGTATGTCCACGTCATACCTACATCTCAGAAACCAGCCTAGATGCATTTCCACCAGGAAGCTTTTTCCAATCCTCCCTGATGGAAATCCTCCTTTCTCAGCTCTCAAAGCTTGGTGTCTCTCTTTCATAACTTTACATTTTCTCCATTTTATATCAGTGCATGCCTCAGATCCTCTATGAGTTCCTTGGAGGCCAAGTGGTTCTGGCTCTTCTGTCATAATCCTTTCCCAGTACAGAGCCTTATTCTACATAGATGCTACAAAAGAATGTGTTGAATTAAATGTCAGTTGCATGCCAATGACAACCAGATAATTGTAGACAGAGCATGAAGGATCAGGAAGAGTAAACACCAAACTTGAGCTGTGGTTATCCATAAATGAGTAGAATTTCAGAGGTCTTTCATTTTATATTTTCTTTATTTCTGAATCGTTTGAATTTTTATGCTATATACAAGTACATTATTATTTTTAATAAGAAAAAGTATAAAAAATTTCAGTCATTTTTTAAAAAGAGGTAGGTGGGAAAGGAAAGATTGATGTCAGGAAACATGGCTATTATATTTACAACTCAGTAGGAGGAGGGCTTTGGGGGCACCTGACAGAGGTATGTACATGTACAAAGTGTCCATTCTAAAAAATAATCCACAAGGTTTGCAGAATTATTTGATTACCTAAAATACGTGCATGTACCACTGACAATAAATGCCTTAAACTTACTTTCTGGGGCATTGAAAAATTTTAAGTATGTGTAATACAATCCATTTTGAAATGTAATTCCTACCACAAATTGAACCTGCATCTTATCATTTCTTATTTTTCTCTTCTGGTCCTCACTGCCACATAGGAAGCTATACCAGCATTCCAGAGAAAAAAACCCAGAGATTGTTTTTGAAATTAAAAAGGATAAATATTTCAGTGATAACTGGTGAAGACACATTTGTAGGGTCAATAATAACATGTTTGGGGGCGCCTGGGTGGCGCAGTCGGTTGAGCGTCCGACTTCAGCCAGGTCACGATCTCGCGGTCCGTGAGTTCGAGCCCCGCGTCAGGCTCTGGGCTGATGGCTCGGAGCCTGGATCCTGTTTCCGATTCTGTGTCTCCCTCTCTCTCTGCCCCTCCCCCGTTCATGCTCTGTTTCTCTCTGTCCCAAAAATAAATAAAAAACGTTGAAAAAAAATTTTTTTTAAATTAAAAAAAAAAAAATAACATGTTTGGAAAAAAAGAAAGTAAAATCTATTTCAGAACATACCTTCAGGCTCTTACACATACCTTTAGGGTTATCCACATGAAACTGAATTACACACACACACACACACACACACACACACACACACCTCCTACTAAGAAAAGCTCTAGATATTTATGTTCATTGTATTTGACAACGCGTATGTGTAGAACCTAAAACTATGGTTGGTTACTTTTACTCTGCTTTGAACACAACATAGAAATGAGTCCAGAGAAAACATGAAGTGTGTTTTCCCAGAGTCCAATCCTGCCATCAGACACAGTGAATGTTGTCCTCTGGGAGAGAAGTAAGCCATTTAAATTCAGAGGACAGATCCTCAACACTGGCAAGCTATTTATAGCTCAAGCTGTAGCTTAATTTGGAATCCAACCAGTTGAGGTCTTGCCTTTTCCTTGGATTGATTTTTTTTTTTTAATGGCAGGAGATATCTATACATATGGAAGAGGAGTTCTCCAAAAGTAGAATGTTAAATGTTCTTGAAGAATATGTATTTTAAAACTGGTTTTAAAAATGTTCATGTTAGATCTTTGAAAGTTTTTGTTTATCTGTATGTGTTGTTGCTTCTAAATTCATGGTGTATGGCCTTAAAAAAAAGAAAAAGGCTCTTATTTGGCTTATTCAACCACAGGTCTGGGGGGATGTGCTGACATGCATGGCTACCTGACAGGATAGCAACACTGCCTTGATCAGGTGCCTGGCCGGGGTGGGCTGACCAAAATAAAGATGTGGGGGAGTTTATTGGCTTCCAGGAGACTGTGCTACTCATGCTCAAAAGGATGTCTCTGGGCTTAAAGGGTAGCCAGATTCTGTCAGCCATGACGATTTGGCTGCTGTAAGAATTCCTGCTCCTGACTGTCCGTCGGGTAGTCTAACTTCGAATTCTAATTAACTCAAATTAAATCAAATTAAAAATGAATTTCCTCAGTCACACTAGCCACATTTCAAGTGCTCAGTAGCCACATGTGGCTAGTAGGCTATTGTATTGGACAGTGTGGAGCCTTTCCGTCATGACAGAAAATTCTATTGGACAACACTGGTCTACCCCAATGACAAAATAACATTAGTCAGTTTTGTGAAAACACTAGATAGGGAATCAAGAAACCCAGGATTTCTTGATTCTTCTACCCAGCTTCTACCCAGCATATATGTAATGCTTACTATGTAGCAAGTATTTTAAGCACTTTATAAATATTATTTAATCCCTATGATAACTTTGTGAGCTGATACAATTATCCCTATTTTGCAGATAAGGAGACTGAGGCACAGAGACATTAAATAACTCACTGAGCCAGTAAATGGTAAAGCCTGGATATGAACCCAAGCATTCTGCCTTCAGAGTCTGTGGTCTTAACCACTACTTAATGCTGCCTTTCTGAAAATTCATGTGATTTGGGGAAATTGCTTTACCTCCTTCATCACATAAGGAAAGCGGAATGAATGCCTTCTAAGGTTCTTTCCACTGACAAATGGTCTGGGATTCACTTAAGCAGTTGTTGTTGAGTGACTACTCTGGGTAGGGACTATATTAGATGCTGGATACACATGGACACACAAAGCTCACGTGGTTCCTGCTCTCATGGTGAGAGAAGCAGACATTAATCGAACAATAAATACATGGACGATTGCAATGGGGAGCCATGTGACAAAGGATTGGCTTTTGGTACTGAGAGTGTTTATTGAGATTTGACCCAGTCAGAGAGGCCAGATGTGGCTCTTTTAAGCAGGTGGAACTTGGGCACTGCAGCCCACACCGAGAAGGGGAAATCAGGGAGCCTCCACCGTCCTGGCGACTGCCAACCAATGAGGGTCAGTTGTGCCCACGTTTCCCTGCAGTGGCATGGGTCTCTGTGGTTGGGGGACAGGAGTGAGAGGGTGAGGTTGGAGGCTGTGGGTGAGCAAGACCACAGAGAAACAAAATTTGCCCTCCCTCAGGGCACTTTTCTCCGTGGTTTGCCCAGATTCGTGTCTCCTGGGCAACCAGTGCATGTGCCTACGTCAGAGTTAAAAATGGAACACAGGCTAACATCTGTAATGGGGACCAAAAATAATTTGGATTTCAGCCTGTGCCCAGCTTACACCCAGTAGATAGTCGAGTTCATGCCTATGTCATCAATGTCAGTGTGTGCAAATGTACACAGAAACTCAGAAACTTGGTTTTTTTTTTTTGAAGTTTATTTATTTCTAATGCAAGAGAGAGGGAGAGAGAGAACGAGCAGGGGAGGGGCAGAGAGAGAGAGAGAGAACGAGAATCCCAAGCAGCCTCTGCACTGTCAGCACAGAGCCCCACGCGGGGCTCAAACTCATGAACTACAAGATCATGACCTGAGCTGAAACCAAAAGTTGGACACTTAACCAACTGAGCCACCCAGGTACCCCAGAAACTCAGAAACTTCTATTAGAGATTCACTTCAGGGCCTCTGACTATAGAGGCTTTGCTTCAGAAAGCATACTGATTCTCAACTCCATAAGTGGGAAGTTCTGTTAAAGAAAAAAAATTAGGGGCACCTGGATGGCTCAGTCGGTTGAGTGTCCGATTTCAGCTCAGGTCATGATCTCATGGTTTGTTGGTTTGAGCCCAGCGTCGGGCTCTGTGCTGACAGCTCAGAGCCTGCAGCCTGCTTCAGATTCTGTCTCCGGCTCTGTCTGCCCCTCCCCCACTTGTGCTCTGTCTCTCTGTCTCTAAAATAAACATTAAAAAAAATTTTTTTTTTAAAGAAAAAAAAAGAAAAGAAATTAAAGGGGCACCTGGATGGCTCAGTCAGTTAAGCGTCCGACATCGGTTAGCTCAGGTCATGATCTCAGTTCGTGGGTTTGAACTCCACTTCAGGCTCTGCACTGACAGCTCAGAGCCTGGAGCCTGCTTTGGATTCTGCCCCTCCCCTACTCACGATCTCTGCCTCTCTCTGTCTCTCTCTCTCAAAAATAAATAAACATAAAAAATTTCTTAACTAAAAAAAGAAAAAAATTAAGGGGTGCCTGGGTGGCTTAGTCGGTTAAGCATCCGACTTTGGCTCAGGTCGTGATCTCACTGTTCGTGAGTTGAGCCTTGTGTCGGGCTCTGTGCTGACAGCTCAGAACCTGGAGCCTGCTTCGGACTCTGTGTCTCTGTCTCTCTCTCTGTCCTTCTCCCTCTCGTACTGTCTCTTTCTGCCTCTCAAAAAAATGAATAAATGTTAAATTTAAAAGAAAAAAGAAAAAAAATGAAAAAGAGGGAAAGAAGCAAATAGGAGCCCCATTGTGAAGAGGTTGCTTTTCTTCCTCTCACTTTTCTACTGTGGGTTTTCCCCAAGGCCTGGGCCTCCATTTCCTTCTCTTCAGCAAATTCGTTCTATTTTGTGGTGAGAGCCGGCTTGTCAGTAGCTGGTGCAAATGTAGACAGGAGGTCAACAGAAGAAATCATGCTCTGGCCTGGAACCTGGATAATAGGAAGAAAGATTGCCTTCTGAGAGTTAACTACCTGACAAAGGCAGTGGCTCAGCAGAGTGCGTGGTCCTGCAGAGATGACTTAATAGCATGGTTGCAAACTCAGTACTTGCAAGGCTGGTTAAGACAGGGGACATGATCTCACGGTTTGTGAGTTTGAGCCCCGAGTCAGGTCCTGTGCTGACAGCTCAGAGCCTGGAGCCTGCTTCGGATTCTGTGTCTCCCTCTCTCTCTGCCCCTCCCCTACTCACACTCTGTCTCTTCTCTCAAAAATGAATAAATGCTAAAAAAAATTTTTTTTTAAATAAAGGGGGGGACAGAAACTAGTGAACCAACTACTCAGAGTCCATGGTGAACTGGGGATTCTATGCTACTCCAGTTAATTGTTGTGCAATTCCTTATATTTTTCTGGTCTTTTCTTTTTTTAAAGGAGAAGTCAGAAATCTGTATTTTTATGTGAAATGTGGGCAACTAATGTTGTACATTAAATGGTACAACAACACATTTGCAGGGACAGATGTGGTCTTTTGCTCTTAAGACTTGATAGTCTCATCGTGTAGAAAGAAAGAGACTGCTCGCTGGGAGGGGAGTGGCCACAACAAAAACATCGTGAGGAGGTGAACAGAGAGTGAACGGAGGCCAAGGGGCTATACTCCTGCAATACCAGATCAGAAGAGTGAAAGAATCCTCTCCACATAGCAGATACGTACCGAGTTGAGTCACCTGTGTGGAAACATCTGATCAGATGATCATGGCTTGATAACATCAGCCACTAGGATTATCCAGCAAACTCTATTCACTCTGGCTTGCTGCTCACCAGGCTAATTTTGCTTATAATTTGCTTTCCTCAGATCTGTCCACAGATAGAGAATGCAAATATAAATAGCCAGTTTATTTGGTAGTTTAACTTCACCTTCTAAAGTAATAGTCATTCTGATTTTACAAATTGACCTCTTTTGGTTAAACCAAGTGTGTTCCCCGGGGCCTTATCGCTTAAGACATGCGGGATAATTAAACTTCTATATGATGAATTAGTATATATATATATACACACACACACATGCATCTCAGGTCCTAGATCTGGAATCACTCATTTCTGCATGGAGCCTTGGCTTCTTGAGTGGGAAATGGTATTTAAAGGCCACAATCTGTGCTGTCATTACATCTAGGCCTTTTCAGTGGTCAGAGCTATAAAATACATATTTCTGGAAATTAAAAAAATCACAGGCTCCTACTGATATTTCCAATTCAAATTTAACATTACAGGGGAGATATATATACTACTGTGGGAAATCTTGATTCCTAACAACATTAACATAGTTAACATTTGCTTTATCCTGCAATGTAAAAAATAGTTTCAAAATAATACTAATGTGACTGTTAACACAACTATTTAATGCATGCCGTTCATAATTTCTTTGCAGCTCTATTTGTTCTTAGAATACATCGCACTGAACATATGTATTAAAACTACAGCATTAATAACTTGAATTGTTTTCTCTGTGTAGTTCTATCACCAACTTGTTCTAGAGCTAAAAATAATGAAACATTCATTTCAATTTTTAAAAACTTTTGGGGTGCTTGGGTGGCTCAGTTGGTTAAGCAACCAACTCTTGATCTGCTCAGGTCATGATCTTATGGTTTGTGAGTTCAAGCTCCAGATCGGGCTCTGCGCTGACAGTGTGGAGCCTGCTTGGGATTCTCCCTCTCCCTCTCTCTCTGCCCATCCCCTGATCACTCTTGCTGTCTCTCTCTCAAAATAAATAAATAAAAACTTGAAAAGTATTTACAAAAACCTTTTTAGGGATTGCTTTTTTAGCTATCTTTTGCATATATAAAATACTAACAAGATACCAAATCCAAAACTATGTATCTTTGCAGTGTTTATTTTTACAATGCTTTGCTTTATTTTATTTTATTTCAAATATAAGCAGGTAGGTATCTATTTTAACCCAGTCCCCTTGCATGATACTGCGGGAGGGAGCCTCACATTACTCGGGACGTTGCCATGCCAGTAAGAGGTCAGCTGTGCCAATGTGTCCCCTATAATGATGCATTTGCCATGGGTCTGTATGAGTGGGAGCATGCCAGTTATATAAGAAAATGTCTTTAAACAATCTGATTTAAAAATTGGCAGAGGACTTGAATAGACTTTTTTTTTCCAAAGAAGACATACAGATGGCAAACAGACACATGAAAAGATGCTCAACATCACTGATCATCAGGGAAATGCAAATCAAAAACCTAATGAGATATCACCTCACACCAGTCAGACTAGCTGTTATCAGGAAGACAAGAAATAACAAGTATTGGTGAGGATGTGGAGAAAAGGGAATCCTTATATATTGTCAGTGGGAATGCAAAGTGGTGCAGCCGCTGTGGAAAACAGTATGGAGGTTCCTCAAAATATTACATAGAGCTATCATGATTCAGCAATTCATTTCTGGGTATTTATTCAAAGAAAACAAAAACCCCAATTTGAAGAGATACATGCACCCCTATGTGCATAGCAGCATTACAACAGCCAAGATATGGAAGGAACCTAAGTGTCCATTGACGGGTAAATGGATTTAAACAAAAAAAAAAAGTGGTATATAAGCACAATGGAATACTATTCAGCCATTAAAATGAGTGAAATCTTGTCACTTGCAACAACATGGAGGGACCTAGAGGATATTATGCAAAATGAAATAAGTCAGATGGAGAAAGACAAATACCATATGATTCACTTATATCTGGAATCTAAAAAACAAAACGAATGAGCAAACAAAACAAAACAGAAACAGGCTCATAGATAATCTAACAAACTGTTGGTTACCAGAGCAGGGAGAGGATGGGGCCGGGGAGGGGCAAAATAGGTGAAAAGGATTAACAGGTAAAAACTTCTAGTTATACAGAGAGAGAGGCAAACTATAAGAGACTCTTAAATACAGAGAACAAGCTGAGGGTTCCTGGAGGGGAGGTTGGTGGAGGGATAGGTTAAATGGGTGATGGGTATTAAGGAGGATACTTTTTGGGATGAGCACTGGGTGTTATATGTAAGAGATGAATCACTGGGTTCTATTCCTGAAGCCAAGACTATACTGTATGTTAACTAACTCGAATTTAAATTTAAAAACAAACAAACAAAACTTACCTCCTTAAAAAAAAAAAACTTCCAGTTATTAAATAAATAGACCATGAAGATACAATGCACAGCATAGGGTATCCAGTCAACAATATTGTTATAAGCTTGTATGGTGACAAATGGTGACTAGACTCATCATGGAAATCCTTTCACAATGTATAAAAATATCAAATCACTATTATGTATACCTGAAAAAAAAAAAAAAAAGAAAATGCCCATATTTCTCTTTTCCATTTGGATACTGTCGGTTAAAATTCAGCATATATAAAGCCAAAGCAGCAGCCTTCTCAAACTAACTCTGCCTCCACAGTTCCCTGTATCTGTTCTCAGCTCCTAATCACCCAATATCAAAATTTTGGTTACCTTGGATTTCTCCATTCTGTTTGGTCATCATATTCTATCAACCACCAAGACATCTAATATACACATTTTTTGAGCATGGACTCTATGCCCAGCATGTGATGAATCAGACACAACTGGTGACCCCAAGGAGCTTACACTGCAGTGGGAAGACACCGAATAACTAACCAATCCTAGGGTGGTGGGAAGTGCTGTAATCAAAGTAGGCAGGAGATGGTTTGGGAAGACAAAGGGAGCATAGAAAACGCTAACTAAGAAGGACTTCACAGAGGAGGTGATGCCTGAGCTGAGTTTTTGGGGAAAGTGGAAGTGGGATTTTAATCATGAGAAGGGGAGGAAGATGGGAGAAAGAACAGTCCAGTAGGGAGAGGCCAGAGGTAAATGAGAGTAAGATGTATTCAAAGAACCACATATTGGGGCGCCTGGGTGGCGCAGTCGGTTAAGCGTCCGACTTCAGCCAGGTCACGATCTCGCGGTCCGTGAGTTCAAGCCCCGCGTCAGGCTCTGGGCTGATGGCTCGGAGCCTGGAGCCTGTTTCCAATTCTGTGTCTCCCTCTCTCTCTGCCCCTCCCCCGTTCATGCTCTGTCTCTCTCTGTCCCAAAAATAAATAAACGTTGAAAAAAAAAAATTCAAAGAACCACATATTTTTCAACATGCATGGAGTGTCATAGTTTGGTGGAAGAAGAAAGATAATTAGAGACCTGATAGTGAAGCATTTTGTCCCCTCACTATGTTACGGATTTTGCTGTTTTTATCTGAAGTCTGAGTTTAAAATTGTGCAGTGTAATGTAATCAGAATTGCAGAATGTGCAGATGTAATCAGAATTGTATTTTAAAAAGATCACCATTGGGGTGCCTGTGTGGCTCAGTTGGTTAAGTGTCAGACTCTTGATTTTGGCTCATGTCATGATCTCAGAGTTTGTGGGCTTGAACCCCATGTAGGGCGCTGCGCTGACAATGCAGAGCCGGGTTGAGATTCTCTTTCTCTCTCTCTCTCTCTCTCTCTCTCTCTGCCCCTCACCACTCACATGCACATGTGTGCATGCTCTCTCTCTCTCAAAATAAATAAACAAACTTAAAAAACTAAGTAAAGATCACCACGGATATTCGTCAGAAAATGAAAACAGAATGAAGGAGGGAAAATCTGTAAGCAAGACTAACACAGTAATTCAGGGGAGAAATGATGAAGGGCTGAACTAAGAGCGGTGGTGGAAAAGATGGTAGGAAGGAAAGTAACTTGGAGACATAAAGGAGACAGAACTGTTATGGGTTGACAAGTGGATGATGACTCCAGGACATTCTCAGACTTCTGGTTTGGCCACCTACATGGATGGTGGCACCACTGACTTAGAACAGGAGCCCAACAGGAGAAGCCACAGGCTGGAGGGTAGAGAGCAATCATGAGGGTATCCACATTATTGGAATAACACTAGGAAAAAAGTATTTATTTAACAAATCTCTATTAAGCATCTACAACATGAAAGACACCATGTTTTCTGGGAAGTGAGCAACAGATTGTAAGGTAAGGACAAGGATGTGTAGTTTATTTAGAAGAGAGAGAGGATTAGAGAGGGTGACCTAGACAAGAAGAGATGGGAAAGAGAAGAGGAATGAGCAGTATTGGGGACGAGGGTAGGGAGCTCACATTTGGAAAGTCTGAAGGATGGGGCACCTGGGTGGCTCTGTCGGTTAAGCGTCCAACTTCAGCTCAGGTCATGATCTCGGTCTGTGGGTTTGAGCCCCGCGTCTGGCTCTGTGCTGACAGCTCGAGCCTGGAGCCTTCTTCAGATTCTGTGTCTCCTTCTCTCTGCCCCTCCCCTGCTCATGCTCTGCCTTGCTCTCTCAAAAATAAATAAAACATTTTTTAAAAAATGTGAAAAGTCTAAAGGAAGTAAGCCATCTCAAGAATCCAAATAGTGCAGTGACCTAAAATTGCTTCAATATGAATGAATGCTGAAGCCCCAGAGAGTGTTACAGGCTGGTCAGCTAAGGTCTTGTCAATTTTGTTTTTACAAAACTTCCTGCATCTTCCTTTTCCTTCTCATTGCTATCATCAGAGCTCAGACACTTTCCTCCTATTCCTTTAAATTATACATTTCTCCTTCTTTTTGTTTGTGTTTTTTTATTTTGCTTGAAAGTGTTTTACATCACTCCGACTCATACTTTATTGGCCAAAGCAAACAACATGGTCAAGTCTGATGTCAGTGAGTAGGGATGTATCACCCTGTCACATGGAGAGACAATAAATCACATGGAGAGACAATAAAAGTCCACCTCAGCTCTAAATTCTTATAGATACATGTATTTTGTTTGTTCCTTATGTATCATCTTTATGAACTAGCTGGATTTTGTGGGACAAAATTATTAAATAGCTTTTTTTCCCCCTTAATGTCTTTTAAATATACCTGAATGTCATCTCCTTCCCTGACTATGGACATTATCTGAAGGAAGTCCGAAAGCTTTTCTTAAAACTTTAAGGTATTAGCACACAGGCTTGTCTTCATGAATTAAAAAGCTCAATTTGATCAAAGTAAGAACTTTAATCTCTCATTCAACGTAAAGCTCCTTCTCTCTTCCATGGCTTTTAACCAGACCCAGGTTTGGACACGTTTAATGAGAGGGTCTGCCTTTCACTACTCGTTTTGCCTCACCCCCTAGTCATTTAGCTTCACTGGTGCCACATTGGTATAGGCCCTTTGTCTGACGGATGCAGAATTGCTGGCCATTTCTTTCAGGGGATGTTTATGTGAGTTGTTTGAAGACTCTTTTCTGGAGCTACCTGCTGTGCTGTTCCCTGATATGGGCAGGCATCTTCCTGCTGACCCTGCAACTGTTCCCATAGTGCCTGCTTCTGGCTTTCCATTCCAGGACCACCCTTTCTCCTAGAGCCATCTTGTCAGGCAGACAGACCTCTAGACCTCTAGAGTGGCTTTAAGGCCACTCATGCTGGCCTTCTACTGCAGTGTCCACTCTGGTTCATGGCAATACTCACATTTTTGCTCGACCAAATTCTGAAAGTGCTGACTATTCCCACTAATTCTGAAAGTGTTAGAATGAGAGCCTTCACCCTTCACTCTGTTATCAGGGACAGCTCTAGTTAGCCCTGAATTTAGACTTTTCCAGGTGCAAGTCAGCCTCTGGGTCCTCTAAACATCTGAAGACACATGGCAAGCTCTCTGAGATGTTCTCCTACTGCTCCTAAGGCCGGGATGGAATGGGGAGTCTGCAATGCATAGTGTTCCAATAACTGTTTCCAAAAGTGACTCTTAACCTCCAACGGTCCTCATCTCATCAATAGGCTGGAGGTGGGAGATAGGCTTACAGTCACAAAGTGACTTTTACAACCTCTTTGCAGGTCCTAAAAGCTAGGTCAACACCTCCTTTTGTTTACTGTTTTGGGGCAAAAGCCAAAACCAAGACAAAAGGATATCGTATATATTTAGAATATATATTTTCCACCTGTCACATATTTTATACCTAACCTGATTAGCATCAGTCCTGAGTGAGAGATGGGAAAAGATGATATCTAGTTATTTTTATAAAATTTTTCCTCTTTCTTACATCTAAGATAGCTGCATGAAAGAAAGTCACTATTTTTTAAAGTTTATTTGTTTATTTTGGAAGAGAGAGAGAGGGAGAGAGAATACCAAGCAGGCTCAAGTCAGCACAGAGCCTGATGAGGGGCTTGATCTCACAAACCGTGAGGTCACGACCTGAACTGAAATCAAGAGCTGGATGCCTAACCAACTGAGCCACCCAGGCACCCCACCATTATTATTATTGTTTTAAGGGGCGCCTGGGTGGCGCAGTCGGTTAAGCGTCCGACTTCAGCCAGGTCACGATCTCGCGGTCCGTGAGTTCGAGCCCGGCGTCAGGCTCTGGGCTGATGGCTCGGAGCCTGGAGCCTGTTTCTGATTCTGTGTCTCCCTGTCTCTCTGCCCCTCCCCTGTTCATGCTCTGTCTCTCTCTGTCCCAAAAATAAATAAAAACGTTGAAAAAAAATTTTAAAAAGCACAGACTTGTGAAACCTTCAGCTAGGTGGAAAGTTCAGAATTATAATTAATGAAAATGATTATGATGTCAGAGGAAAACTTACCTGTCCCATCCATCCCCGGAGACTATGATGAAAAGGGAAGAAACAGTACACTTAGAAAGATCTGGGAGTTTGGAACTCACAACCATTCCCCTGTTTAATTCAACTTAGTTTCATCTGTTATGAATCTTACAACTGAAAGAAAGCAGTGCAGAGACCTGACAGTAATGTTTCAAATCTTGGATACTAGCAAATGAAAAGCAGATTGAACACGTTAGGCTTGTGATTCATCCCACAATTGAAAGCCACTGCCCTTTAATTTAATCTTTTGAATGCAACTATAGTAGGTTTGCATCCTTGTATTCAGATAATAAGCCAACCCACCATGAATGCTGAAGGCTGTGTCTGGGACTGCTTGCCGGCACCAGATAACACTGAATGCTATGACATTATGCCTCCAACAGTGTTAATTATAAGGGCCTTAGAATAGAAACACAGAACAGAAAATCAAAGATGTTCTTACTTCACCACTAGTAAATAAATGGCAGACCGCATATGGCAGAGGCTCCCTTTGTTGGAGGTAAAACCACTGAGATATTGACCAGCTATTAAGGCCAGAATACTGTAATGAACTGTGTAGTTGATAATAGGAATTTTTTTCTGGACATTTTATTAGGAAAATTTTCAGACACACCAAAAAGCTGATAAAATTGTAACCTCTCACATATTTACCACCTAGATTCTATAACTAACATTTTGCTATATTGGCCTTATTAGATAGATATCTACTGATATATTCATTTTTCTGTCTGTCTATGCACCAATCCATCTCATTTTTTAAATCACTTCAAAATAAGTTGCAGACATCAGTATGCTTCACCTCTAAACACTTCAGCATGCCTATTATTATCTAGAATTGAATATTTGTTTATGGGTTATTTTGGTGGTAAAATTTACATATGGCAAAATACACAAATCTTAAGTGTCCCATTTGATAAGTTTTAACAAATGCATACACCGGGAACATCGAGTTTTAATCTCCAATTAAAATGGCTATATTTGGGGGCTCCTGGGGGCTCCTGGGTGGCTCAGTTGGCTCAGTGTCTGACTCGATTTCAGTTCAGGTCATGATCTCATGTTTTGTGGGATCCATCCCCATCTCTCTCCCTCTCTCTCTGCCCCTCCCTCATTTGCACTCTTTGTCTCTCTCTCTCTCAAAATAAATAAATAAACATGTTTTAAAAATAGAATGGCTATATTTTTCTCTCTGGGCTGCATATTTCATCTTATCAAATTATTGAAGTTCAGGGTTTTTTTTTCAAAACCTTGAATTTCAAAGACCAAGAAGAATAAACGTCAGGCTACCACGACCTACTCATTATTCTCTCCATTTGTTAAACAAATATACTGGCAATAGCAGACTAGAAATTACAGTAAGAACAATGCCATTCCCAATGGCATCCAAAATACAAAAATGTCTACCTCACAATAAGTTTATAAGAGAAGTGTGTGACATAAATACAGGACACTATAAATCTACTGAAAGATAGGAGTGCCTGGGTGGCTCAGTAGGTTAACCATATAACTTCGGCTCAGGTCATGACCTTACAGTTCATGGGTTCGAGCCCCCCCGCACCCCGTCGGGCTCTGTGCTGACAGCTCAGAGCCTGGAGCCTGCTTCAGATTCTGTGTCTCTCCCTCTCTGCCCCACTCACACTCTCTCTCAAAAGTAAATAAACATTAAAAAAAATTAAATCTACTGAAAGATAAAAGGTTTGAATAATACAAAAAAAAATGCTATATTCCTGAGTGAAGGCATTAAACATTGTAACAATGTCAGTTCTCCCCAACTTAGTTCATAGGCTTAAGATCATTGAAATTGAGCTATCAGTGGACATTTCCGTGTATAATATAATAAAATTATCATGAATTTTTATGACAGTAAAGTTTAAAATAGAAGAGTAAGAGGGGATCTAATTCTATTAAATAAATACATGTGCTATAATTACAGCAGAAGATGATGGTGCTTGGAATAGAAAGGTAATAATGGAAGTGGTGAGAAGTGGTCAGATTCTGGACATTTTATAGGTAGAGAAAACAGAGTTTGATGATGAATACACAGCATGAGAAAAAGAAATAACTCGGTGAAAGGGTTAAAATGTACAAACTTCCAGTTAGAAAGGGAGGAAGAAAGAGAGAAAGAAAGAGAGAGAAAGAGTAAAAGAGGAAGGAAGGAACTCAAGGGTGATGCCTAGTTTTTTATGTGCGTTATTCTTAGAAATGGGGAAGACATCTCAGTAAATGTTAGAAGGGAGAAGGAGGGAATCAGAAGTTTGACTTTAAGTTTTCAGTGTTAAGCTTTAGATGCTCATTATACTTCCAAGAGGAAACATGAAGTAGGCAATTGGATATTTGGGTCTGAAGTTTGGAGGAGTGAAGAAGTCCATGTTTCAGGCTGGAGTTATAAATACAAGATAAGATCACCTATGGAGTAACCGTAAAGGAAGAAGAGAAGGGTCTGAGTACTAACAGCTTGGAAGACAAAGATAGGCATTGCCAGATTCCCCTTCAGGGAAAGACTTGCAACCCTACTCCTGGGAGAGCAGTCAGCAGGAGCTGTTAGCTCCTTCAGGAGCTTCCTCAGCTGAGAGAGCCACCTCGTACTAGGTCCCAGCCTTTCTAAATTCATGAAAGCACAACCATTTTTGTCCAATTGCAGGACAACTCTGACCAGTAATATTTGTTCCAGGCATCCCACTGGGTAGATAGACCACAGCCTTTTGGGTCTGCATTGACCCATTTCTGCTTTCCCTTTCTTCCTTTCAGAGGTATTGACCCCTATAATATATCTCACACACTAATCTCAGTATCTGCTTTCAGAGAACTTAACCTATAACAGAAAAACAAGGAGAGACCAGATAAGAGAGGCCTTTGAAGCTGGAGAATAACCAAGAGAAAAAGGGGTGAATTAGAGGCCAAAAGTTCAAATGGTTACTCCATGTAGCCTACATCAGAGATCTCTGGGTGTCCTTCAATATCTGTTCTTTCTCTGTTTTACAACTCCCAGATTTCAGATGGCCAACCTGGCTGTCCAAAATAAAGACAAAACTTTGCAATTTCCCTTAAAGCTAGGTGTGATGATGCAATTAAGTTCTGGCCAATGATATGTCAGTGGCTGCTTCAGGGAAACTTCCTTATTAAAACAAAAACAAAAACAAAACAAACAGCTGGGCAAAATCTTTGCCCTTCTCTGTCCCTTCCTTCCTGTTGCTTGGAACCTGTCTGGGATGACTGCAACTCAATCTGCACAGGGACAACAAGGGCCATACTTAGGAATGGTGAAACAGAGGTGGCAGTCGGTCTAGGATCAGATGATGGTAAAATCTCTACGCCAGCACTGGAAGGCCTTCATCCAGACCTTTATAAGAGCAAAAATAATGATTTTTAAATTTTTTTAATTTTTTGGTCTCTGTCACTCTTGGGCTAATCTAATCCTAATATGTCTACCCTAATCCTTCTCTATCCCTTCACCCACCAGGTTGATCACTCCTTCTTTCTGGCCCTGCTTCTCTTTGTTCGTACCCCTATCACAGCACTTTCCATAATGTTATTGTTACGATTTAGGTATTTTAGTAGGTGATCTGGTTTTATTGAAATCTATGAATGGATTTCAATTTGTCGATTTGGATCTTTATTCTCTTTTGTATTATTGTAATTTAAAATTTTCTTATCCTTCCAGTTAGATTCCATAGACTTTGAACACACGGACTTTTTCTTACCCATCTTTATAAAATTTCCGTTTGGCTCTTCTCTATATTTTCTATTTCTTTGCTCATAATTTCCATCTTTCTATTTACCCTTTTTCAGGAGTGTTTACCCTTACTTCTTAGAGCATTTTTATAATAGTTGCTTCAAATACTTTATCATATAATTTTAATTACATGTCATTTTGGTGCTGGCACCTAATGATTATCTTTTCCCACCTGGATTGAGACTTTACTGGTTCTTTTGATGCTGAGTAATTTTGGATTGTGTAATTTTGGATTGTGTCTTGGACATTTTGGTTATTATAGGGTCTTATTGAAATCTTATTGAAATCTTAGGGAGGACGGTGATATTTTCGTTTTAGCAGCAAATTGACCTAGTTGGGTTCAGGCTATAAGTTTTGACTACACTTCTGGGTGTGAGGCTAACTTCATATCAGACAAGGGAATACTGGAAGGGTAAAAATCAGAAAGTCACTGCCGGTTCAATGATACTTCAAATTCTGGACTTCTCTAATCCTTCTTCTACTACTTGCTTTTTCAGAGTACTAAAATAGCTGTTTCATGCATTTTCATTTTATTATTATTTCAGAGAGCAAGTGAGAGAGAGAGAGCATGTGTGCACACCTGTTTGTAGAGTGGGAGGGAGAGGGGCAGGGAGTGGAACAGAGAGCAAGAATCTTAAGCAGGCTCCACACTCAGGGCAGAGCCCAACATGGGACTTGATCCCACAACCCTGGGATCATGACCTGAACCAATTTCAAGAGTTGGACACTTAACCAACTGAGCCACCCAAGTATTCTGTTCCATGCATTCTATCTAGATCTTAGAGTTATATTCAGTGGGTGAAACAAAGTGAATTGTTATCTTACCCAGAACAGAACCTTACTAAGTCATTTTTGAAATTTATGTCCTCAATTTCTACGGAGGTTAAATAGAAGTTATCATAAGAATGGTTCTCATTTAAAAAAAACAAAGGGGGGGGTGGGTGCCTGGGTGGCTCAGTCAGTTAAGCATCCGACTTCCGCTGGGGTCATGATCTCACGGTTCAGAAGTTTGAGCCCTGTGTCAGGTTCTGTGCTGACAGCTCAGGGCCTGGAACCTGCCTCAGATTCTGTGTCTCCCTCTCTTTCTGCCCCTCCCCTGCTCGCACTCTGTCTCTCTGTCTCTCTCTCTGTCTCTGTCTCTCTCTCAAAAATAAATTAAACAAAATAGAATGGTTTTAAAAAACCATTCTAAAAAAACATTAAAAAAAATAGAATGGTTCTGACGAAGCTGCTTGGTGGCTCAGTCAGTTGGGCATACAACTTCGGCTGGGGTCATGATCTCCAAGTTTGTGGGTTCAAGCCCTACATTGGCTTGCTGCTGTCAGGACGGAGCCTGCTTCAGATTCTCTGTCTCCCTCTCTCTTTGTTCCTCCCCAGTGGCACTCTCTCTCTCAAAAATAAATAAACATTAAAAAAAAAAAAAAAAAGATGGTTCTGAGAATTGTTCTGAGTTTCCAGTAAAGTCCTTAAGATGTATCCTGGTCCTTTACAGGGTTTAAAGCATTCTGTGCAATAAATAAATACTAAAATAATTAATTAAGTGTTCTGTACGAAGTGGTTGGGAAATGTGGAAAAAGCATAAACCTTGGAATTAAGCAGCCCTAGATTTGAATCTATATCTCATAGAATGCAAAATGGGTTAATTTGACGCTCACTGAGATGATTAAACCATATTGTATATGTAAATACCCCACCATACATAAAATAAAAAATAAACATTAATTCCACATCCTTTTAGAATTTAGTATCAGAAAAAGAGTGCTTGAAGAAATAATATGCTTCTTTTGGTCATGGTAATTATGTAACTTGCATTTTCTTTTATTCTTTGGCTGACAGGGGACTCAGAGCTAAGTGTAATAAGCAATCAGTATGTTCATTTGTGGAATTAGTATATCCGCCTTGGTAGAATGGCATGGTAACATGGCATTTTACTTTCCATTTTTTATTGAAATAGCCAAATTGTATAATGTGACTTTTATGGTAGAATATTTTAAGCTTTTTGGATGTAGATAGAACATAGCCAGAAGAAGCTAGTGTATACTGTTCCTTGCCTTTTAATTTACATGGTATTATTGTATGTTTTATATTCTTTAATTCAAAGTTTGCAGTTGTTTCCTTATAAAATAAATTGCTTTGAATTAAAATAGTTATTTTTAGAGGCATGAGCACTTCATCACAGAAAAATCACATCTTATAACTGAAATTCATGTTTTACAATTTAAGCTCTCATTTTTTTTGAGCTATAATTTTATTTTATTTTATTTTTTATTTTTTATTAAAAAATTTTTTTTAAACATTTATTTATTTTTGAGACAGAGAGAGACAGAGCATGAGCAGGGGAGGGTCAGAGAGAGAGGGAGACACAGAATCCGAAACAGGCTCCAGGCTCTGAGCTGTCAGCCCAGAGCCCGATGCAGGGCTCGAACTCACAGACAGCGAGATCATGACCTGAGCCGAAGTCGGATGCCCAACCGACTGAGCCACCCAGGCGCCCTTTTTATTTAAAAAAAATTTTTTTTTTTTACATTTATTTATTTTTGAGAGACAGAGAGACAGACCACAAGTGGGGGAGGAGCAGAGAGAGAGGGAGACACAGAATATGAAGCAGGCTCCAGGCTCTGAGCCATCAGCACAGAGCCCGACGTGGGGCTCGAACCCACGAACTGTGAGATCATGACCCTAGCTGAAGTCGGATGCTCAACCGACTGAGCCACCCAGGCACCCCTGAGCTATCATTTTATATCTCAAAACTGGCTTTGTTCCTATATATGATCCCCCCCCCTTTTTTTTGAGAGAGGGAGAGAGATCAGGAGGGAAGGAAGAGGGAAAGAGAGAATACCAAGCAGGCTCCATGCTCAGCACAGAGCCCAACACAGGGCTCAATCTCACAACCCTGGGATGAACATCTGAGCCAAAATCAAGAGCAGGACACTCGGGTGACTGAGCTACCCAAGCACCCCTGTATGTGACCCGTTTTTAAAACATTTTATATAAGATACTGATAACACGTGAAGAATATTTTTCTAACAAAATAAGATGTTGTGATAAGATGCAGTTGTATAATCTTCCTTCAGCTGTGATTAGCATATTCATCACAGTTAACAGTATGTTAACTTTGCTAAACACTGTGGGAATTGGTTTGTAGTCTAAAGACATTCATAGTAAGCACATGTTGCATTAAATGACTCTTATTTAAAATAGGTTTGGTTAGATTTTGAAACAGTAAAGTGTCTCATGATTCTAATGAAAGCTTTCTCTTTTTGTGTTCAGATTTTTCTTAGAAGGAGCCATTTTTACACAGAATGCTTTCTGATATCAGGCCCAGTATCTCAAGCTTGATTTATGCCAGTATGTTTTTAAAAGTGTTGTATGATTATGTCGTGAGGCCAGATGTTTAATCAGTTTTGTTTTGTTTTGAATTCGCAGGCTCACCTTTCACAAGACAACACAATTTCCTAATTGTTGATTGAAAGCTATTTCTGAAGGCTTAGAGTTTCCCTAGTAATTCAGTTCATGGCAGTGCAGCAGTAAGCTTATGTACCCACGTTACTGAATTTGAGGCAAAACTTTGCTTATTAAAATGAGTTAGCCACTTAAACAAAACAAACAAACAAAACAAAACAGAAACAGACTCATAAATACAGAGAACAAACTGGTGGTTGCCGGAGGCATTGGGGATGGGTGAAAGAGGTGAACAGGGTTAAGAGGCATAAAGGAAATAAGTGGATGGTTAGATGGATGGATGGTTGGATGGATGGTTGGATGGATGGATGGATGGATGGATGGAAGGGTGGGTGGATAAGTTGGCCAGCTTCAACCTACTCAGATCTCTTTTGAACTTAAATGTGCTTGTAATTTGCCACCTCAAGTGAAATAGGATCAAAACCTTCCCTGTGTCACAGGAAATTCTTGAAATTCGAATCTTCTTGAAATTAGAATCCTATGACAGCTCATTGACTTTTTGCAGAAGATGTCAGGGATATACTTGTTTTCTTTTTACATATTCTTACTCTTGTTTGACTGAAAAATACAAATACTCGTCAACTTAAAGCAAAATTGATGACTGTAGATGGGAATTGGAAAAGCTAGATTAAGAGCTTCTCAAATTAATATCACAATTTTAAGATGGAGAACCATGCAAAAGAAGCTGGGAAAGTTCACATAGTAGGGGATTTATTGGGTAAATAAACCTGTGAGTATTTTACATTGTTCAACAGAAGAATGGATTGAAGAATATTCACAACTAGTAGAAAGAAGGTGGTACAGAACCTACATCCCAATCCAGCCTCACCCCAGGTTTGCAGTTCCCCAAGCCCAACACATTGCCTACCAGAAGAGCCTTTTCCCAAGCTACTCCTCTCCCCTTATTTGCTTCAAGTTTCGGCTTAAACATTACTTCCTGACCTCTGGAACTAGGATGGACCTTGTTTGCTTTACGTACTTCAAGTTGGCTGCTAAAACAATAGTGGGAGGTAGGAAGGCTGGGTAGTTATTAACTTTATTTAGAGAGGAGAGAGATGAGGACACTGAGGCCCAGAGCAATTTGATGATTTACCTGTGATCACACATCTACTAGAGTGAGTGACACATCTTGATGAAACCTCTTCGGTGCTACTACAGCAATGGCTCTTCTCATTAGTAGTACTTCCTAAATTAGATCCTCAAAACTTCTAAAAACAAACAAATCTAGGGACATTATCATAGTTTGAATCACCACTTTACATTTGGGCTAGGAGAAAAGTAATGATATCATAACTGTATAACTGAAATAAAAGCCTTCCCAAAAGTAGGGATAGCAGGAAAGGATTTAAGAGTGAGTAACAGCTTAACATGTATTTAAAGGGATGACGCTTAATAAATAAATAAATAAATAAATAAATAAATAAATAAATAAATGTAAACAGAAATAAAAAAATAAAGGCATGACATTTAATAGCACAGGAAACTTAGTTATGAATGTTGGAATGCAATTCTGGAGTTAGAACGAGGGAAAAATACACTCCACATGGCACTGGTCAAAATGTAAGCAGGGAAGTATATCTTGCTTTTTGTTTTGCAACTTAAGGGGAAAGCAGAGAACTTTGGTGGGGCCAAGACATTTTACAAAGCTAACTAAATATTACTAGAAATGCCTGAAATTTAGAAATACGCAGAAGGGTAACAGGTGTTTTGGTGGTGCAGTGCTAGGCTTGACTTGTTATTTACAGGTCTATTTTATAACTCCTCAGGGCAGAGATTTATTTGTGGATATAATCAGCTCTTATTATTCCCAGTAGTGATATTCTATAAAGTCACCATGAACACTGACTGTATATATAGTTAATTCATTAACATTGAACTCTCGGCCAGTAGCACCATAACGCACATCTGAACAAAACTCACACACACGTAAGGCATATCACAGCTTTCTTGTGCTAGGAACACTAGACAGCACTTCAGCACTATGCCTGAGGGTCATTTTAAACAGAGGAATCAAAAAAATAAATAAATGGAGGAATCACCAACCAAAAAGCACAAACATGAACAAAAAAATACATGGCACTAAATAAACCACAAAAAGTACACTTGTTTACAATGTGAGAGCTGAAACAAGAAGGCAGAGTGTCACTTTGCTTGACCTCAGCTGGGAATGTGCACATCAGGCAACTCAAATTTTTTTCTGCTCTGTGCATGTCCTTGAATGACCATGAAAACAGGGTGAATATTGATTTAAAAAATCCAAATAAATTTTCATGAGTAGGCGAATTTGCAGATACAGAATCTACAAATAACAAGGAATGACTTTTTGTCTAGTAGAAAGGCAAATGATTTCTATCCAATGAAACAGAACCCCATAGGCTATGATATGTGGTCCTGCTAGAGGGTTAGACAATTTTATACTTAAGAAAGACATCAATTAGATTGCCTATATAAATCTAGTTTATCAATTGCTCTTATCGGTTTTAATATCCTACTGGTTCCCTCACTAATTACCAAGTTAAATACAATTTTTGACCTGTGTTCATTTTCTTATTTATCTGAGAGTCATGTTTTTTTTTTTACCATTTGAAAATTGTACTATATCCATTTTCGGAAACTGAGACACAGAGAAAATATGCCCATAACTGCTAAATGAGGAGATTGAATGACAAAAGTTCTAAGGTCCTTTCTTTCAGGTCTAGATTCTGCGGTTTTAAAGGAATAAACAGCTTTGAGAAGAAACAGGTGAGGGATAATTCAGAAATATGTAAACTATATTCATTGCAGTAATATTTGTTAGATATTTTCACTTTAATTAACATTTTCTAACCCTTATCTTTATGAGTACACTATCAGAAAAGAAAAAAATTCTTTTGAAGTCAAAAATGGAAATCTAAATAAATCCACATCTAACTACAGAGGGAGCAGAGGGTAAGTTAAATCATTGTCTGGTCAAAGGTAACACTTTCTCAGGCTTAATAGTAGAGGTTGTGTTTAGTAGCATGAGAAATAATTGCCTGTTTGTCATAGGTTTTCTGCCAGTTGTGATTTGATTTGATTTGATTTGATTTGATTTGATTTGATTTGATTTATTTTTTGAAAAAGAGACAGAGATAAAACATGCGAGCAGGGGAGGGGGTGAGGGGAAGAGAGAGAAAGAGAGAGAGAGAGAGAGAGAGAGAGAATATCTCAAGCAGGCTCCACGCTTAGCACAGAGCCAGATACAAGGCTCAATCCCACGAACCTGGAATCATGACCTGAGCTGAAATCAGGAAGTGAGCACTCAACCAACTGAACCACCCAGGCGCCCTGCCATTTGTGATTTTAATAATAGTTTCATCATATACATCTACCATATAGTCCCCCACTGAATTAATGAAGGAAAGTGAACTTACGCTGATTGTTTCTTTCTTTTAGCTTTAATTGCCAGGCAGTTTAGAGTGAAATTTGAAGGTCAACTATAACAACTATATAGTTTCTCGAGACCTGTGCCTTTGTAAGCCTTTTTCTATCCCTAATTTTATTGCTAATTTATACCACTTATAAATTGACTCACATAAATGTACTTACAATATAGTATATATTAATTCATCACAAAGTTACTACTATTTGTTTATAATTTTCCCTGACCTTTAGCTCTTATTTCTATTTTATTCTTTCATTTACATGTCTTTTGTTGTCAGCCATACAATTCTAGAATTAGAAGGGAAAACATCTTCATCTCCTTTGTGGAAGGGGGCAGAATGTGCACAGGAAAATAGAGAAATAAAGGAAATAAATATATAAAGAAAAATGTTAAATTGGCTTTTGGATAGAAAGAGAACAAGCCATTGTTTTCCTGCAGGCAGAACTATGTCTATGGTTCTTACATATGGGGGCATCACGGTTTTATTATCATAAACCGGGGTGGCCCCAATAGATAACTGGCTCACTAGCCAATTATAGCTAGAAAAAGAGCTTCAGACCAATGACTTCTCGTACTTGACATGGTAAAGAATAGAAATCATAAAAATGCTCACCAGTTTTTAGGGGGAGGAAGATAAGATGCTTTGTTTCTCAGGACAACTTCATATGCTGAGGCCGGAAAAGTCAAACCTCCAATACGCTTTCCACCTGTCTGATGTTATCCACGCTATGTCCCTTGCCTCAAGAACGAGGGTCATAAAAAGCCTCAGAATAAGGCCAAAATTACTCAGAAATATAAAACAGAGTAATTAATGTCTTTGTAGAGAGAAGAACTGCAGCCTCAATGTCTCAGGCTCTTGGTGGAAGTGAGGATTATGAAAAGATGAAGTACGAGGAGAATTCTGTCTTTTATTTTATTTTATTTATTTTATTATTTTTTTAAATGGGCTTCATGCCCAGCGCAGAGCTCAACGTGGGGCTCAAACTCACAACCCTGAGATCAAGACCTAAGTTGAGATCAAGAGGCAGACGCAACTGAGCCATCCAGGCAACCCTTAAAAGTAAATATTTTTGCATTTCAAAATATACAATATACTTATTTTTAGAACATTTTGAAAAGCTTAGAAAAGTTCTCGGAAGAAAATGATTATTTGCCACACTACCAGTGAAGAGATAACCTATCGTAACATCTGACTCTCTGTCCTAGTCTTCTGATCTTTGCTCATGTATGCACATGTTCTCTGTCTGAGGATCTGTGGCATTACAGAAAGATCACTTAAAGAGAGAACCATAATTTTACCGTAAATGATAAGTAAATGTTTGATTGAAACTTGATCTTTTGAAGAAGGAACTTATGAAAGTAAGTTCACTTTATCTAATGTTGAACAAAACTCAGGTCGTGGTGGAAATGATGCATGAAGTCTGAGAATGAATTGAGTCTTGACTTTGTTTTGGAGCAATTGATGGAACAAAATATGCATGATCCTTGCAGCATAATTTTAAAAGATGGTTCATCAATTTATTAATTAAAGCATTCTTTTAAAAATGCCTCTTGTGTTATGGTTCTCCTCTCGTTTCTTTAATTAACAAGTACAATCTTAAACTTTGTCAGATCTTTCTTATCAGAGGATGTTAGAGGGAGGGAAGTAATAATCTTTATTTCTCAGGACTTATTTTACAGCAACGGACCTCATAGGATCCTGTCATGTTTACCAGGATTTACAACTTCAGTTTGCAATCGGTTGGCATTGTATTTCCATTACTTCAGCAGATGTTTAGCATATCTGAAAATCAGGCAGAGATGACTACCCAAGCCGAGGATGCCAGGGGCAAGGAAAAGCCGTCATGTTAACCATGTGGGATTTTGAGCAGTCATTTCATTAGTGAATATCTTCGTGTAACATTAAATTTTGCTTCTTCACACAGTATCTTATCTGTGTGGATGTGGATAATAAACACAAACCCTTCTGTAGTTGAAGATCAAGTGGGTGGGGATATGCACGCTATGAGACAAGAGCTGTGCAGGAGACGACTCTTTCTCAGGCTCCTCCTAGAGGAAGCTAAGTCCGTGGGAATGACTGGTTTATAATGGAGAGAAGGAAAAATAAAGAACAAGAGTGAAAGAGAGACAGCATATGAAAAAGTGCTCAGAGCTATGTACCTGAAAATCAGTACTGTGGTTATAATAGGGAGTCAGAATAGCTGAGTTCAGCAACCAGATGTATCCAATACCTTTAAGCAAGTACTTCCATTGGGGGGCACTTACTATTCTTTTGTGAAATGACAGGTTGGGCTGCATAATCCTTAGGATTTCTTCTGTTGCTCAATTCTGCAATTCTATGACCCAAGAATATGCAATATTTCTAAGGGATGCTGGAGCACATCAGAACATTTGAGAACTGTATTAATCCTGATATTTCCTATTTAAGAAGAGATTGTAGCTGAGTTTTTTTTTTTTTTTTTTCTCTCTCTCTCTCTAATATGTACTCATACACTGGGCACCTAACTGTTTCTTCTGCTTTTAATTGAACTAATCAATTAACTCAGAGGATGCCTTTATGTGGATTAGGAAAATGCTCCTCCCTCACCATGGCAAAAATAACGGGAATTTTTTTGCAGCATAGACACTCCTTCCATTGGATAGCCAAAGCCAAATTATTCCTGTCCTGGGCTCTCGACCTGAAAAGTGGTAGCCCTATGGTCAATAATCTCACTTGATTTTCTCCCAAATATTTTTTTCAACATCTGCGTGAAGTGAACATAAAAATATTAAGATGTCTGAATAGTTATGGGAGACAAACACAAGTATTAGGCAGGAAATTAGGTCAGCTGGGCACTTGGATATGTGTGTTGAAAGAAGAGGATTCCAGGGTGCCTGGGTGGCTCACTCAGTTAAGCGTCTGACTTCAGCTCAGGTCATGATCTCATGGTTCATGGGTTTGAGACCCATGTTGGGCTCTGTGCTGATTTTTTCAATCCTCAGTGTTTTAAGTTATGCTGAAACCTTAACACCTTACAAACGACAGAGAAGTTTTTATCAATTAAGGCGCTCTTTTCTGCCCTGTGTCCTCCTGCCTTATATCAGCTAAGCTGAGCAGAGGAATTGCCGGTACCTGGTAAGGCAGACCCCCAGCACAGATGCACTCTTGAACCGAAACTGTATCTCACAGGTTACATTTACTTGTCCATACGATAGAAGAAAGTATACAACATAACAGGCTGAGATTTCTTTTCTTGCATCTGACTCAGGGTTAACCATGGGTAATTAGGGGAAAAAATATTACACTATTTTCAAAATAGAGAAACCAAAGGGACTGGAATTGCCTTTACAACGTACAACACTGCTGCTCAGCATGAATCTCAGACTGTTGGAATAAAGAAATTAAATCCATCAAATAATTCATGTTTAAAAGTTGCTTCAAGAAGAAATTGGGTGAAGGGCACAACGGATCTCTCTGTATTATCTTTGCAACTTCCTGCAAAGCTGTAATTATTCCAAAATAAATTTTTTTTAAGTTCCTTCAGTATGGGAAATGGACTTTTAACCTTGGAAAGAATTACTGTTAATTCTTGAATTTAGCAGAAGAATAAGGGAAGGGATGTCTGTAGTCAGACCTTTGTCATTTTTCACAAGTATTTGGTGTCCGTCATTGGAGGGTCCCTTCTTCCAAATCCGTGGCAGCAATTAAAAAAAGGGATAGAGGGGCACCTGGGTGGCTCAGTCTGTTGGGCGTCCAACTTCAGCTCAGGTCATGATCTCACAGTCCGTGGGTTCGAGCCCCGCGTCGGGCTCTGTGCTGACAACTCAGAGCCTGGAGCCTGCTTCGGCTTCTGTGTCTCCCTCTGTCTCTGCCCCTCCCCTGCTCATGCTCTGTCTCTCTCTGTCTCAAAAATAAATAATTTAAAAAATTATTTTAAAAAAGGGATAGAATGTTCCATCAAAAACCCTTGCCAACTTTCCTCCCTTTTCCAACTCAAGACTTGAAGTCAGAAGCAGTAATCAAAGAGTAGCAACTACATATTTGGTTTTAATTTATGTTTTTCCTAATGATAGAAATAATACATGTTCATTACAAAAAGATGATAAATATTAAGAGTCATAAATTAATTAATTAAAATCTCCCGTAATTTAAAAATTAAAAATACTGTTGATACTTTTATATATTTCTTTACCTTTTTTCCTTTCCTACGTAAATAGTTTTTTATAAAATTTGGATCATACTTCATTTTTATTTGGAGAGTTTATCTTTACATTTAGCATGCTATGAACTTCTCCCAAGTCAAAAATAAGATTTTACTGGCTGCATATTATTCTGTTATGCGGCCACATCATAATCTAGCTCATCATTTCATTATTATGTGGAATATCTAAGTTATTTGTAAGTTTTCACTAATGTAGCTAATGGCACATAAAAATTTTTCATTCCTGGGGTGCCTGCATGGCGCAGTCAGTTAAGCGTCTGACTTTTGATCTCAGCTCAGGTCATGATATCACAGGTTGTGAGTTCGAGCCCCATATCGGGCTCTGCACTGATGGCATGGAGTCTGTTTGGGATTCTGTCTCTCTTTCTGCCCCTCCCCAGCTTGTGCTCTCTCTCTCTCTCTCTCAAAATAAAAAAATAAACTTAAAAAAATTTTTTTAAATTTTCATTCATTAATCTTTCTGTGCATCTTTGATTATGTATTTTACATAAATTCTCGAAATGGGCATCATTGAGTCAAAGAAGTTTAGTGTTCTTAAACATATTGCCAGATTGCCCTGCAGAAAGGGTATACTAACAAACATCCACCTGAATTTGAAATTCTGCTAGCAATGGTCTCTCCATTTGACTTCCTCACAGTCTATTTCATCTATCCAACCGACAGCTCTTTCATGTGAGACTAATACAAGCTCACCCAAAGGCCAGGTATAGTGACTAGGAAAGAACTTCCAGTTAATAGGCTGCCATTCCTCAGCCTCAGCATAGTGCAAGTGAAAAAGAAGCCATCACTTATAGAACCTTCTTGCAATCATATTACATTAGTATGTTTTTGCATTTTACAAGCCCATGTTAGTCTAAATTGTTAATGGACACTAAAGAATCTCAAATGACTCAGACTGAGGTGGAAAAAGAGGGAAAAAATGATTTCCTAGTGTTAAGGATCTTAGAATCCTTAACATGAACAAAAGACTTTATTCATCAGTGCTTCTCAAACTTTAATGTACTTATAAAATACCAGGATCTTTTTTTAAACTGAGGTACAATGGACATACATTACATTAGTTTCAGGTATACAACATAATGATTCAATATTTGTATATAAGTCTAGTTACCATCCATCACCATACATAGTTACATAATTGCTTTTCTTGTGATGAGAACTTTTAATATCTATTCTTTTAGCAACTTTCAAATATGCAACATGGTATTATTGACTACAATTGCCACGCTATACATTATACCTGCATGACTTATTTATTTTGTAACTGGAAGCTTGTAACTTTTAATCCGTTTCTCCAACCACCTACCCCTTTCTCTGCCAATTTGTTCTATCTATGAGGTTGGTTTATTTGTTTGTTTGTTTCTCTTTTAAGATTCTACATATAGGTGAGACTATGAAGTATCTGTCTTTCTCTGTCTGTTTCATTTCACTTAGCATAGGGTCCTCAGGGTCCACTCATATTGTTGCAAATGGCAAAATCTCGTTCCTTTTTAATGGCTGAATAATATTCCATTGTGTATATATACCACATCTTCTTTAACCATTCATCTACTGATAGACACTTAGGTTGTTTCCACATCTTGGCTATTGTAAATAATGCTGCAATAAACACAGAGGTGCATATATCTTCTCAAGTTATTGTTTTCATTTTCTTTCAACAAATACCCAGAAGTAGAATTGCTGGTAGTTCTATTTTTAATTTTTTGAGGAACCTCCATACTGTTTTCCATTGTGGCTGCATCAATTTACATTCCCACCAACAGTACACAAGTGGTTCCTTTTTTCCACATCCTCGTCAACACTTACTATTTCTTGTCTTTTTGATAGTCATTCTAACAGATGTGAGATGATTTCTCATTGTGGTTTTGATTTACATTTCCCTGATGATTAGTGATGTTGAATACATTTTTTGAAAGTTTATTTATTTATTTTGAGAGTGAGAGTGAGAGGGAGCATGCACAGGGTGGAGGTAGAGAGAGAGAGGGAGAAAGAGAATCCCAAGCAGGCTCCACACTCAGCATGGAGCTCCATGAGGGGCTCATTCTCACAACCGTGAGATCCTGACCTGAGCTGAAATCAAGAGTCTGATGCTTCACCAACTCAGGCGCCCCAAGTACATTTTCATTTACCTGTTGGCCATCTATATATCTTCTCTGGAAAAACGTGTATTCAGATCTGTTGCCCATTTTTCAATCAAGTAGTTTGGAGGGTTTTTTGTATTAGGTTTTGTGATTACTTTATGTATTTTGTATATTAACCCCTTATCAGATATATGATTTGTAAATATTTTCTCCTATCAGTAAGTTGCCTTTTCATTTTATTTATGGTTTCTTAATATCTTTTTGCTTATTTTCATAATATTTATTTAAGTAATCTCTAATTGCCCCACCCAATGTGGGGCTTGACTCCAAGATCAAGAGTCCCATGCTTTTCTGACTGAGCCAATAAGGTGCCCCACTAGGTATCTCTTTAAAATGTAGATTCTACTCTGTAAGTTGCGGGTCAGGGTCTGTGATTCTGAATGTATAACAAACTCCACAGACCACTTTGAGTAACAATATTACTAATGTGCACATTAATTCTTTTCCCCTCCTGCAGAAGCAATGGCAAATTTATTTCAGGAAATTGTCCTTGAAAAATATGATAAATTTCTTCTGTTTTGGAAGGCAAAATAGCCAATCTCCCACCATATGCTGGGATGACACTGTTTCTTTTCAATGTTTTATTTCTGAAAGACGTAGTACAGGATGGACAGCTTTAGAGAGAAGTGAGCTTGACTTCTATTTGATTTCCAGGGGCTTTGTTGCTTTGAGTGACGAGAGATATTGCTCCCTGACTCAGTGAATATACTATCCACTAATAAAACTCCTTCAAGAAACTGAAGGAAAAAAAAAATCTCTTCTTCTGCTCTTTCTTTTCTCAGTTAAACTCCTTTAACTCATCATTTTTTGGCAATTCTTACACTTTCAGTACAAGCTTTCTGTCTCTTTATTCATTGGCCTCTGTTTACTCCGTTCCAACTTGATTACTTTTTTGCTACTTACAAGTGAGATTGGGTTAGGTAGAAAGAATCTTCTTTTTACTTATAATAACTCAATGCATGAGAAAGGGGAAGTGAATCAATTATTTTATATAGATTAAAAAAAATAATAAAAAAGCTCAGAAAGGTAGGTTACTTGTCCAAAGTCACACAGCCCATAAATGAGAGGCATTATCTGAACTTAGAGTTTTCCAACCTCATAGCTCACGTTCTTTCAAGCATACCAGGCTTACTCTCAAATCAGAGAGATAAAACAATTCCACAGGTTATTATAATTTAACCCAAAGTGGGCAGTAGTGATGTAAGTACCCAAGAGTGGTATAAACAAGGTGCTGCAAAGATCAGAATCAAGGAAGATTTTTTTCAATTGGGAGGATCAGGCATGGCTTTGTGCATGGGTCTCTGTATGAGGTGAGGCATTCTAGTTGGTGAGAAAGCACGAGAAAAATGGGAAATCCCAGGACCTATTCTCAGAAGTAGGAAGAGCCAAGTTTCAATGGAAAATACCATAGAGACAAAGCTGGAAAGGACAGGTTAGGGCCAGATAATGGAAGGTTACACATACCAGGTGAGGCAGGAGCATATAATTCAGTAAACAACCTGAAATTGTTGTAGATTCTTATCCAAGAAGTTACTTAAGCAGAGCTGAACTTTAGGAAAATAAATTTGACAATAGGATATTAGATAGATTAGGGCAGTAAAAGTCAGAAAACTCTGGTTCCACAAAGGATACAAAGGTGGTTCAGACTTGGTTTATATAAGACTCTATATAAGACTCTTCTCACACAATCACTTTTTATACAATCAAACAACTTCAAAAGGGGCAGAATTTAATAACTGCCATTAGAATGTACAAAATGCTATGGTATCTGTAGGATGAGGAAGAAAAAGATGTGGAAAGTTATTATGTTTTCAGTCGGTCCAGGGTAGATTTTTAGGCAATCATTGTCGATGAGGAAAACAAAACAAAACAAATAGGTCTGATTTCTTGGAAAACATTTCAATTGGGGACATTTAAAACTTCCTTGAAATGTATGTTCCAGCTGATATGTGGACCTAACGAATTAGCACACCATTCCCAAACCAAGCAGTTTCTTCCAACTACTAATACTTAAAGTCATTTTAAAAAATTGTATATTATTTAGATGTGCAGAAAGGCAAAGTTAAAGAGTTTGGTTTTTAACATAAAAGAAAAGAACAAATCTACAGTAAGTTTTATTTTTAGAGCTACTGCTTTATCAACTAAACCAAGATGAAACAGTTACTCATTAGATGACAAAGTTCTTTTTTTTTTTTCTCCTTAAATTCATTTCTGAGTTAATACAAATCTGACTCATTGTCACCAAAGAAGAGGAACCTTCTTGCAGAGATTTGTGCAGCTGCCCCACTGGTCAGTCTCTACAGAAAATATACTTACCTTTGAGCAATGCTAATCATGTAAATGCTAGTTAATTGAATTCTGGGTTTGATTGTAATGAAATCAGATTTTTAAAAAAAAAATTTTTTAATGTTTATTTATTTCTGAGACAGAGCAAGACAGAGCATAAGCGTGGGAGGGGCAGAGAGAGAGGGAGACACAGAATCAGAAGCAGACTCTGGGCTCCAAGCTGTCAGCACAGAGCCCGACACAGGGCTCGAACTCACAAACCATGAGATCATGACCTGAGCCCAAGTCGGTCGCTCAACCGACTGAGCCACCCAGGCGCCCCCGAAATCAGATTTTTTTTTTTTAAATTAGTAAGTTGGACTAGACTTTCTTTGAAAAAAATGAGATTTAAAAAATGAGGCAATCAATCTTGTTACTTGAGGAGATGCCAATTCCAAAACACTGACTCATCTGCAGTGAGAAAGTCCATGAAATTCTCAAAAGTAATATGGAGCAGTACAAACATCAGTAATAAGCAGTAATGCCACTTTGCAGGAAAGGTAGGATCAATGTCATTCTTATTCAAAGCTTTTAAGCTAGGAAATCTATCTGACGGGTGGGATAAGAGCTCAAGTTTATTTCAGTTGAAGCAAAACAGGAAGAGCAGTAAGTAGCTAATCCTGATAAGGGAGGGCCAAAAAGGAGTAGCAAAGAAGTTGATGTTCCCAAATTGAAAGAATTTGTGAAGTCTCTGGGATTTGGGTAAGTGTTGGGGCAAGTTGGATGAGGGTGGAGTGGTTAAATTCTTCACCTGCCAGGTTTTTATCTATGCGCTACAACTGAAGGGAGAGAAAAACTTCTGAGGCATTCATTAGCCAGAAGTTTTGCTCTGATTTATTCAGAAGGAAATGGAATATTCAAAATGAAACCTAAGTGAAAGCAGTTGTGTTGCTGCTTGGAGGGGAGGCTCCTAAAAGCAGGGAAAGGAACACACCCAAGAATTAAGCCAGAAAGTTCTGGCCCCTATGTCAACGCCTGCTATTTATTAGATGTTTGATTGGATACAGGAGGGTCTCAGAGGCTAGGGTATTGCAGAAGGAGGGGCATGTTTAGCAGCTACATTTCCATAACATCTGCATAAACCTTTTGTTTTAGATTGTAAAGTTACCAGAGTAGCTTTAAGGGCTGTTGGAGCTGGGGATAAGGGAGGGGTAAGAAGCATGGCCACCCTCTGGTGCTGCCTCAGGACTTTGGGGAAGATTCTACTCTCTGAGCCTCCTTTGCAAGAGGAGAATAACATTTCCTCATAAATAGGTTATGATAGTAAATAAGGTAAACAATGTGAAGTGCTAGCTCCTGAATACTCAGTAAATGTATATAAACCTAAAAGATATCAAAGAGGAAATACTGCATTATGTCTGTTCCAAAGACAATTGTTTCTATTGGGAAAAGTCTTACCTCTGCCTTTTTCCTAGAGCACTTTAGACATTTATTTTCAATATTTTGTTCCAGTTGTTGCTATTCCCCCCCCCCCCCCATAGGTAAAGAGGAGAAAAGCAATTTTGTTTAAACCATCAGTACCCTGCTAATATTCTGTCTCAAATCAAAGGGCTGGGCTTTCCCACAGAGCACTTAGAAACAGGTAATGATATCACACCATTAGTGCATTCACCACATGCTATGAGAACAGAAGCTGGCTTTTGCCCAGTAGCTTTCTCCCATGCTTGGTCCCTGAGGAGAGAGAATTGCTCCAAAAGCCCTTATTAGCAGCAGTCATTAGGATGACAAAATGTTAGAGCAGCCCCCTTGCCCTTCCCCACATTAAGAACTAAAATGAGGGGTGCCTGGGTGGCTCAGTCAGTTGAGCGTCCGACCAGCTCAGGTCATGATCTCACACTCTGTGAGTTTGAGCCCCACGTCGGACTCTGTGCTGACAGCTAAGAGCCTGGAACCCACTTCAGATTCTGTGTCTCCCCCCTCTCTCTGCCCCTCCCCTTCTCATGTTCGGTCTCTCTCTGTCTCAAAAATAAATAAAAACATTTGAAAAAATTTTTGAAGAACCAAAATGACATCAGAAAGAAAAGTAAGCTGTAAAGGTAGTTTAGTGTTCATATGTTACCTCAGAGTGGAGGGGAAGTGTAAAAACTATTCCAAGCCTTAGAACTTGTGCCTGACTTCCACCCCCCCACTTGACCACCTCGCCTGCCAGGAGAAGAGTGCAGCTTCTAGAAGCATTGATGTTGACTGAAGCATGTTGTTAGCCTGATTCTATTCATTCCCAAATAGCTATGGAGATAGCTTTTCGTCTGATAACTCATTACTTACAAATGAATGAATGAATGATGCTCCCAGTGCCCTCCCCTTAGCACTCTCCTTCCTTCCTTCCTTCCTTCCTTCCTTCCTTCCTTCCTTCCTTCCTTCCTTCCTTCATTGCAAAACAATAATGGATTCCTACTATGCGCAGGTGCTGTGCTAAGACTGTGGATATAGTGATAAGATCTGAGTCCTCTAAGAATGAGATTTTTGGCATAAAATAGTCATGCAATTGCAAACCTCTAGATCATACAAAATAATATGTTATGTTCTAGACACAGTAATTATGGGCATAATTATACAAGAAGGAAGCTATGTAAATGTGACTTGAATACATCATACACTTGACCTGAGCTGAATTTGCTATCATTAACAGTTTCACTTGATTTCCTTAGAATTTATAAGCGCTGGTGGAAACATGGTTTGGATATCCTGGTCTACTTAGAGAAGACGGGTAAGGAAGTTTGAACTCATAACTCCACTCCTTTTTTCTCTTAAATATTCCTTGGAGCAAGCAAGCAAGTTCAAAGTCATTCCCTTACTCTTAGAGATTTGTTCTAAAGTACAGGTTCATTAATGTTTGTTGTTACTGATACTAGGAATGATGTTTCTACCACTAACTAAAAATGTTTAGAGCAATAATTGATTTATGGAATTTCTTTTCAACTTTTTTTTTTAACCTCCTAAAGTCCAGGCAAAGTGACTTAGTATCAAACCAAAGCAATTGTTTCCAACAGAATATTATTAATGTTGTTAAATTATTCTTTCTCAGCTTCCAGTGTTAAAGGGAAGTGACATATTGTTGACAGCTATCAGAACTCTTCATGCTTTAGCAGAAAGTCACTTGTAAAATTACCATATCATTAAACTCATATCTCAAAAATGTTTCAAAAATCTCCCCGAGAACTTCTAAGACAGACAGAGTATCGTTACTATATATTCATTCTTTGCCTTCCAGTGTTCAGACATTGGTTAAAGGCGGAATGGGTTTGGGGAAGGAAATGTCCTGAGGCAAATGCAGCATCAGGAAGAGAGATTAACCCCCTCTCTACTTTGGTTTCTCTCCCCTTTCTAAGGGAGGGGCACCCAATGAATCTTTTGGAAAGTTGTTGGTCTCTATGAGTAAAGGAGCCCCATTCCGCAGCCAGATACCTGTCCACTCCTGGCTTTGCTGACCTTTCCAGGCAGGAGGGTCCTCTAAGAGCCTGGGAAGAGTGTCTGAGACAGAGTGCATAGCATTGCATAGTGGTACCCCAGTCACAGAAGGGCAAGGACAGTCTCCTTCTATTTTTGGTTCTTGAAAGATACTGAAGGAAGGATGGAAGACTCAGTCTGGGGAATAGCACTGAGAAAGATAAAAAGGCAAAGAACCTACTCTCTGAAGAGCAAAAGGACTGGATGGAGTGAAAAATAGAGTAGAGTAGTAAAAGATGGGCCTGGAGAGGTAGGTTGGAGCCAGATTAAGTAAGGCCTTGCATGCCAGGGCAAGGAAGGTATATTCCATTCAGTGAAAAATTGGAACCATTGTACAGTCTTTGAGCCAAAAAGGGATCTAATCAGTGTTGTGTTTCAGGAACATTAATTTGACAGAAATGCATGGAATGGATCAGGACAGGAAAAGGCAGGAGATAGCATGCATGTGTGACGCTGAAGAAGATACAAAACAAACCACTATCAGGAGATACCACTCCACACTTATTTGAATGGCAACATTTAAAAGGAATATAAACTGACAATATCAAGTGCTGGCAAGGACTCAAGAGCATCTGGAACTCCCATACATGGCTGGTGAGAATGAAAAATGAACAATCCACTCTGGAAAATGATTTTGCAGTCTAAGGTTAAGCATATACCAACCATATAACTCAACAATCCCACTCACAGTTACCTAGAGAAATGAAAACATGTTAATATAAAAGCCTGCACATTGATGTTTATAGACACTATTCATAATTGCCCCAAACTGGAAAACATCCTGAATATCCTTGAGTAGGTGAATGGATAAACAAAGTGTTGTACCTTCATACCATGGAATACTATTCAGCAACGAGGAAGAACAACGCATTATAGTGAAATAAGTCAGTCTCAAAGTTTTCATACTGTATGATTCCATTTACATTATATAATGTATCTATATATTATATAATGTATGTATATGTGTGTGTGTATATATATATATATATATTTTTTTTTTTTTTTTAAGCAGGTTTCACACTCAACATGGAGCCCAATGCAGGGCTTGAATTCATGACCCTGAGGTCAAGACCTGACCTGAGATCAAGAGTAGGATGTTTAACTGACTGAGCCACTCAGGCACCCCTACATAATACTCCTGAAAAGACAAAACTGTAGGCATGGAGGACAGATCAAAGATTGCTGGGAGTTAGGGGAGGGAGGTGAGCCACAAATAATAGTAATAACAACAACAACAATAATGGAAGTTTTTTGAGGGTGATGGAACTATTTTGCATACTGATTGTAGAGGTGGTTACATGAATCTGTACTTGTGTTTAAAATCAGAGGGGCGCCTGGGTGGCTCAGTCGGTTAAGCGTCTGACTTCGGCCCAGGTCATGATCTCACAGTTTGTGAGCTCGAGCCCCGCATCGGGCTCTGTGCTGACAGCGTGGAGCTTGTAGCCGCTTCAGATTCTGTGTCTCCCTCTTTCTCTGCCCCTCCCCAGCTCATGGTTGCACTCTGTCTCTGCCAAAAGTAGATAAACTTAAAAAATAAAATAAAATAAAATAAAATCATAGAACTGTATACCAAAAGAAAGAGGCCAATTTTATAGTGTGATAATTTTAAAAATTAAAATTAAAACAAGAAAGCAATGCTAAACAAATTAACAAGAAAAGCAAGGTATTTTCCCTTGTTTGAAATATCTATCAGGCAGAGTATATTAGCATAAATAAACAAAGTCAATGCTAAATAGGAAGAAGGAATGGAAAAACAGATTCTTAGACTGTGAGACTCATAGATTAATCCAGGGTTAGCAAATATGCTTGTTTGTGGCAGACTATATTTCCAAAAATGGCTGCAACAATATGTGTCAGCCTACGTGCTTTTCTAGAACCTTGCTACTCCTCCATCAAGAGGTCTGTGTCCCTATCACTTCAATTTGAGATTGTGTACATCAAGAGAGTATTGAGAAAGCTGCAGTGTGTGCTTCCTGAAGCTAAGTCATAGAAATGCTATGCTCTTTCTCCTGTTCCCTTGGAACACTTGCTCTTAGAACCCAGCCAGTGTATTGTGAGGACTTCCCAGTACGCCATGGAAAAGCTTATGTGAGAAGAACGGAGGTCTTTGTCCACAGCACAGGCTCATCTTCCAACCAGTAGCCAGTACCAACTTGCCAGCCTTATGAGAGCCATCTTGAAAATAAAATCAAACTAGGTAAACGGTCTAGAGCAGAGAAGAGTGTGTCAGCCAAGTCCTAAGTTGGCTATTCATGAGCAAAGTAAATGATTGTTGTTGTTCTAATCCACTAAATTTTGGGGTGGATTTTTACATGGTAATAGATAGCTAATAGAATGTTATTAATCAACATCAACAGATGAGAATGCCTTCCTGGCATTCCTGGGATGGGATGAGGCTTAGAGGAAAAGAATGCATGACTGATCAGTGAGGTTATATACATGCTCATCTTACATTTGAATAAGAGAGTGAAGGCGGGCTGTGATCTGCTCAAGGTCACACAGATATTTTGTGCCAGAGCCAAAACTCTGAATCAAGTCTTCTGACATGCAGTTTAGTGTTCTTTTCACACTGCCTGTCCCTTCCCAATAACAGATTCCAGAGACCTGAACCACAGGATCTGCTTCTCCTTGTCCCTCTCATGCGTGTGACAGACATCATTAATTAAGTACAGCGCTCTCCTAAGGTCACCGATGAGCATGCAGATTGTGGACTCCAACTACCATTAAAGAATCCAAGCAGAAAGATGCAAGAACTGGGGCACCTGGGTGGCTCAGTCGGTTGAAGACCCGATTTCAGCTCAGGTCATGATCTTGCGGTTTCTGAGTTGGAGCCTCACATCAGGCTCTCTGTTGTCAGCACAGAGCCCACTTTTGGGTTCTCTGTCCCCCTCTCGCTACCCCTCCCCCCCCAAAAAAAGTAAATAAACTTAGCAAGAGCTATAACTGATTTATATCGGGAGTGTCAGAAGAATACAGCAAACTCAATCTCAAAATATAAACTGTAAAAAGAGCTGAGATGGAAATGCACATGAGAGACAGGGAAGTATTTAGACATAACCATTTGGGATCAAGTATGTGTGAAATAACACATAAACTTCTTGTAGAATAGACTACAGAATAACTTCTCATATCCTTGAGGAAATCTATTGTGGATCCTGTTAGACAATTTTCATTTAATATTTTAAAACCCATTTGGTTGTTGTTGGAAGAAAACCTGTTACTTTAGTTCTATAAAGGATAGTGCATGAATAAAATTTGGCCTCATCTTGAATACCAAAGGATTGAAATGCATACAACCCATTCAACAAAGCAGTACTGGAATATTTTACACTTTGACGGCTCTATTCTTCATAATGCACTTGTCATTGAGAACAAAGTAGGTTCAGAAAAAAAAAACAGATGATTTCTAAGGTATCATTTAAAAGTGTAGGTTGTAAAGCCAGGGCACTGTGAATTTTAGGGTGGTTCGCTGAGAGCCAGATTCAGATTCATTCAACATAGGACCAAGAGCAGAGCTTCTCTGAACTTGATAACAGAAGAGCAAAACGCCCTGCAGAAGTAACTGAAATTCAACTCCCAGAAAAATAATGATCACTGTCTCCCTTTCTACGATTCTGAATAGGGTAGGGGGCTGGGGTTAGGTATGAAGGTTATTTGAGTAAACCAAAGTGATCAAGTTCCTTCATTCATTTGTTCCCTGAGTACCAACTACATGTAAGGTATTCTATTAAACACTACTCAGAATACAAGGATGTTGGGTGCCTGGGTGGCTCAGTCGGTTAAGCATCAGACTTCGGCTCAGGTCATGATCTCACAGCTTGTGGGTTTGAGCCCCGTGTGGGGCTCTGTGCTGACAGCTCAGAGCCTGGAGCCTGCTTTGGATTCTGGGTCTCCCTTTCTCTCTGCCCCTCCCCTGCTTGTACTGTCTTTCTCTCAGGAAATGAATAAACATAAAAAAATTTTTTTTTTTTTTTGAAAGAATACAAGGATGAAACGGGTTTTATCTTCAAAGGTTCTCTAGCCGGGACCCCATCATCCTCTTTTAATAGAGTAAAATTTGAGAACATGAGCCTAATACGTTAGAAATCTAAATATCACCCAGTGGCACCTAAACACAAGAGTACTGGGTTTAAGCATTACAAGCAGGATATAGCACTGCAATTGTCTAAACAAATCAGCAGTCTTCAAAAGTATTAACACGACCTTCCCTCTTTTCTGTTCGTTCGTTCTTTCTTTTCTTTTTTTCTTCTTTCCCTTCTCTCTCTCTCTCCTCTTCCCCAACTCTCTCTTGCTTTCTACATGGATTACATTATCATTTGCAATATTACCAATTGCTAGGCCACTTAGATGCTTTAGTGTACTCTTAGGAAATTATTCCTGGTAATGAAATTCTTTTCATCAGTTCCACTTTCAGATTTGCAATACAGGCTTGTCCTTTAACAATTAAGTGTTCTTTTCAAAAAAATATGCAGCAGATGTGGCAAAACAGAAATGTAATATTCTTGGAAGTGGGCTAGTTTGGGTAACAATTCAACTTTCCTTTTTCGTACTTGGACTTTATTCTTCTAGTAATTTCTCTGTCCATATCAAATTTTCAAAAAGGTCAAAGTCATCATTTTGTGTAATTAATTCTCAAATCTTCAAACAAAGGTCAGTTAAATTCTTGTTATATCTTTTCAGGTTTTTGTAGTTAGGACTTATTGTACTTGTTGATTGTTGTAGTTGTAGTTGTTGATTTATGTTTCCCCTAATCTTTTCTGGAATAGAGTATCTCAGTACTTTCCATCAGGTTTTCCTAAACACCAGCAACTTGTTTTTCAATGAATAAACTTAACTCAATGCCCTCTCAAAGGTCTAGAATGTCTCTTAAGTTCCAGTGCACAAGAACAAGACAGAAAATATCTGAGGAAAGTGGACTTCGAAGTCAATCCAATCTGGGTTCCATGTAGGCTCTGCCCCTTCTCCTGGGACTCTAGGTAAATTCCTTAATCTCACTGAGCCTTAGTTTCCTTATCTGTAAAATGGGGATAAAGTGCACATTGCAAAGTCACTATGAGAACTAAGCACAATACAAGAAAGCAGAGAGACTGGTGTATAACAGAGCTCCTTAAATAATTTCCCTTTGTTTTCTTCTAAAAATGACCACAATAAAGCTCAGGATTTAATCATTAAAGCAAACTGTGAGAGATGCAAACCATTCAGGTCTCCATCAATTTTTCTGACATTTTGATATGTAGAATATTTGACACTTCTCCTCTTCTAAGTGGAAAAAGCACCCCACGTAAGGGAAAATGAAAATCGGGGTGGGGGGGGACACCAATAATTTCATAATCCCAGCACTTATGACAGTTTCCATTTTTGTCATCGTCTGGGTTTTATACCAAACGGCCACATTTTCTCCAGAGTTGCACTCGGCCTGTGCTTAGCATGGCATCATGTCTTTTAAGGTACTAAAAGATTTATTCCAGGTGATAGTGGGAAGCTGCCCTGGAGGAAGGAATGGAAGGCTGCGGAGGTGTTAAAGTTCTTTTACATTGTTCAAGCCTTTCTCCAGCACAGAAACTCCACAAAGAACTCCTCTGCAGTGTTCGTTACCCAGGGCGGTTTCTTTAAATTGTTTGACGTCAGAGAAGGAATGCTATAGCAACAGTCTGTCAAACTGGAATTAACTCAGAAGAAAGATGGGGGTGGGGAGAGGAAAACTGCTCCCGGGCGGTACTGACTTCAGAGGAAGCAAATTGGATAGTTGCATTCATTTTATGACATTTTAAACCTAAAACACCCGGAGAAATGTGGGGGGGGGAAATCGGTTGAGATGCTTTGTGTGATGTTTTAACTCACGCCGAGATGAGCGACTTGCCAGGGTTATCTGAAAGGCCTACTTTCATCAGTGACGATAGTAACAATAACTTCCAAGTATTGATCATTTATTTGGAGGCAGGCTCTGTGCAAACGGTGCCTCATTTAGTATGTCAGCACCTTTATGAGGCAGGTATCACTATCCCTATTTTGCCAATGACCAAGCTGACTACCTGAGATGTACACGATCAACCGCCCAGCGACGGTAGAGCTGGGCTTGCAATGCAATTTTGTAGGACTCTGGACTCCAGTTGACTTTCTTACACGGAGAATTCCAGACTGTTAAACCTAACGGGGACTTGGGGTCTTCTAAGTCAGCGCCCCCCCGCCCCCCATCCTGCCAAGAGCAAAGTGAGGCTTCTATGGTGCCAGGAAGGAAACCGGCCACACCACTCGGGCGCAACTCAGAAGTGTGCTCCGGCGTCCAGGCGCCACAACGAGAAGAAAACGAAACTGCCTGGGAATTAATGTTTTTCTTCTTCTTCTAGCAGGAAACGAGAGAGAAAATAGGAAGCAGAAGCTGCGCGCGGCACCCGCCGCCTTCGCCCCCCGTCCCCCGCCCGGGCGGCGCGCGCTCCTGGGTGTGCGCGTGGCCGGGGCGCGTCCCCAGCGGGCCCGCGCGCCTCGTGCCTCGCGCCTCGCGCCTCGAGCCACGTCTCCGCCCCGGCCCCGGCGCGCCGCGGAGTTGGCTGCTGGGCGGTGCGGGCCTGGGTGTGGCCGGCGGATCTCGGCGGCGCTGGTCTCGGCGGTGCGCTGCGCTCTGCACGCCGGCTCCGCGCACTGGGGGCTGCTGAGCGCCCCGCGGACCCAGCAGCGGCCGGTCGACGCGGAGCCCAACTCCTTTCAGGTAGGCGGCGATCGCGCGAGCTGCAGCTCGTGGGTGCGCCCCACGCGGGGGCCCCGGGCTTCCCGCAGGGGGCGTGAGGCGCCGCGGGGCCCCCGTCCCGGCGGAACGCCGCCGGCCGGTGGCGCGGGGCTGGCCGGCTCGGGCGTCCCGGGCTGCCGGAGCCTGCCCGGGAGGGACGGGGCGGGCGCGCCTTGGTCGCGCTCTGCTGCCGCGCGGGGGCCAGCCCCTCGGCCGCCGCCTCGGGCACTTCCTGGGGGGCTCGTACCGCTCGCTCTGGGAAGCGAGGGAGCGGCCCATTAGTCCCTGGCCTCCAGACCCCCAGACCCCCCAGCTCCCTCCCCACGCCCCGAGGCCCCTCAGGGGGACTCAGAGCGCGAGCTCGTGGTTGCCCCGAAAATAGCGGTTATTCGGGACTGCCCAGAAGGGTTATTGGGTGGAGAGCTCTGGGAAAGCTCATAAAAGTTTTCCGCTTAGTGCTAAAAATGAGACTAGTGGTTTCGTGTTAAATTTATTTTGGAAATGATATGTCCATTATTGGGGAGGGGGTAGTGGATAGGAATTCTTGTAAATTCTGAACATGGTAAAACGTTTTTCTTTTCTCTCCACATTCTTTTTCTGCTTCAAAACATAAATTATTGCCTTCTACTTTGATATTTATTGCTATACGGTAAGGCAAGACTGAATTTCCAAAAGTTTAAAAACAGACTTGAATTTGTTTATAGAAGCGATGCTTTGTTATCTTGCCTCTCTCTCTTTCTCCCCCTTTTCTCCCACTCCTTCCCTTTCTCTTAGTAGAGGATGTGGATACATCTTTCTTTCGGCCACGGACTGAATAGCTCGGCGGCGTTTGGATAAAGCACCCTACTGGGAAGTTTTCTTAAGACATTCGAGATTTAATTGTTGGTCAGAACGCTTTATTATCATTCCTTCTTAGCGTTGCAAACTGAGATTGTGACCTTAGAGTACATTTTCCTAGAACACCGAGCACACACTGCTTATTTAAGATGAAAGGGAAGTCATTTCTAGACGTGGAGGAAAAGGACGGTTTGGATACATAAAATTGTATGCTTTGAGTGTCTTTTCCATTGTACATTTTAAGACTCTTTAGTGTGGGGCTTTTTGTTTATTACTGATCCTGGGCTCTGAAGGTTTATTGTGTATTTCAGTATTTGGCTAAAGATCATTTTAAGATTTTCCATGTTGCATTTTGGTTTGCAGATGAATTTGAAACTGAAATGGAAACTTTTAAAATACCGTTTTATTGAACGTGGTTAACCCTTTTGTGCATACACATTTATAAAATTATAAAATTGGTTAATGTGGCTTGCAGTACATTCAGGTTCATCTCTTTGTGAGCCATAGGCATTATTCTGGTGGTTATTCTGAGTCATCGGTCTTTGTTAATCTGTAGAATTACTTTTATTATTTTTTCCAGCTTTACTGAGATATAATTGACATCTAACATGGTATAAGTTTAAGATATTCAGCGTGTTGACTTGATACTCATGTATTGCAAAATGGTGACCATAGTAAGGTTAGTTAACACATCCATCACCTTCCATAATTACTTATGTGTGTATGTGTGTGTGTTTAGCAACTTTCAAGTATAGAATACAGTGTTAACCATAGTAATCATGCGGTACCATGCATCCCCAGAACTTTCTTATAACTGGAAGTTTGTACCATTTGATCAACATCTCCCCAGAATTGTTTCTTTAAAGTCATTGGCGCTTTAGTATGTCAGCACATATTTTTACACTTTAAAAATAGATTCTGGGACATTTTGAAAATTGAGAATTGGAACAAAGTATCGGACATTTTTCTGCCCTTAGCAAGTACTGCCTGAGATGGTGTGATTTCTGATTTTTTTCAGGCATGTTACTAAATGCACTGTGTCACTAGTTTCTTTACCTTGCTGACTGGTTTTGCCTGTATTTATTATAGGAACTATTTATTTGACATTTATTCTGGTCCAGGGGGTGATGCTGTACATTTTTCTCTTTATGTCTTACATGAACTTGGCAAAGGGGGCATTATTCAGTTCTAAAGGTAAGGAAACTGTGCCCCTGAGATGTTAAGTAACCGCTGATGGTCGATGTAGCTGTTAAGTAACTCATCTGGGATACAAGGCCAGACCTCTCTGAATCTGAAGTCCACGTTCTTTTCTCTGTGCCACATTGACTTAGTGCCAGGACATGAGGAATGACCCTCAATTACTCGTTAGCATATTTGTAAATTTTCCAAGACATGCCAGAGATACAGATTTGTTTTTCTAGCATTATCATTACTATCCGTCTGTGTTGTTATACAGATTCTCATGTCAACCATTCTCTTCTCACTTCTTTATTCCTGGTTAAATGTCTGGCTCAGGGTTCAAGACCTCCCTCTTGCGAGGGCAGATTTTCTCCTGTCAACATTAATAGGTGGTGAAAGCTTGATGATTCTTCCAAAATAATAACCCCCTATTAATGTGGGGTTTCTAGAGCCGTAGATACAACTATTTTGGAAGGTTATAAACAGTATGGCAATCTGTTTTGGACTATGGGAACCCTCTGAGATTCCTCAAATTAAGCCAGATGATATTTTGATAGATGTTTACCCCTGCAGTTATCCTGTCTCTACTACAATTTCAATTCAGTTTCTGCAGAATCATTTATATCATTATACAAACATTCTGTTATGTCTCTCATCTTAAAATTATTTTCTTGATCCAGTATTCTGCCCCACTTCTCTGGCTCCACTTTGAGAAGGCATAATTTTTTTTTTTTTTTTTGAGAAAGCATAATTTTTTGATAGAACAAAAATAAATACAGGCAAGGATAACCAGAACGTAATTAGTCATCTACAGGGGGTGGGTAGGAACTGAGTAGAAGGCAGTGGAGGGAACAGCACTGTGGCAGTTATATCTTTTTGTATAGTTTTGAGTTTTGGAAACTTGTTTATGTTTTATATGTTCAAAAATAAAATTAACAAGGTTGAAAGCAAAAACCTCCAAAATTGAATATAAACAGCAACAAATGAACCAGCTATATTTCAGTGAATAACATGAACTCTGTGAAGAAAAGAAAAATCCAAGTAAGTCTTTAACACAACACTTGGACTATCTACCCTTAATCTAAAGATAGAAGGGACTGCAAAACAACAACAACAAAACCAACTTGAACCTGGTATAGCAAACTGGTTTTTTATGGTGGTAGGAAAAAAAGCAGTTCTTGAACTATTTTGTATGTGCTGTAGGAATGAGCAAATGAGTAAATTCATTGATATTTTTTGAGGTAGGGTTTACACTGTGGGAGAAGGGAAATAAAGATATGGAGTGGAAGAAGACAGTGAAACACTCTCTGGTGTTGGGTTGGAATTAGAGTTATCATATATTTCCTAGCTCTGCCTGATGAACAGGTGTAGACAGAATGGCACCCTAGTAGCAGTGAGCACAAGTAGTGCCCATATCTAAGTGGCTGGTTCCAGGGCTGGGGCAGGGAAAGTAGAAGACGAGCCTAGAACACAAAGTAAGGAATTGTTCTCCAAAATGGTGGTGGCATATCAAAAGGACATAGGAACTAGCTTGAACGGCTAAATCTGGGAAAATTTGAGCCTCGAAATGAATAATGATAGTAATGGATTGTAACCTATGGAATAAAATAAGAACCCACAAGTTCATAATAAATAAGGGAAAGGGGAAAGCACTCTCAAGTAGACTGCCAATAAAAATGTAGAAGGAGCAAGAGAATTCATAAAGTGACTAGCTTGTAACCACCATGGTCACGTTGATTCAGGCAAATGTTACTAATGGAGAAAGTTTGATGGGGAAAGGATATTAATACAGTTTCTAGTGGTCTCTCCAGAGGTTAATGACCAAGGGGAAAAGCAATAACTTCACAGTACAGAAGTCTGGCAGACACCATCTCAGTGAAGCGATCAGTGTTAATATCACCAATAGTGGGATAAACAGATTCTTCCTGGTGTGCTTGGACTGGGGACATCAGTATTTTTCTAAAGTGCATAATCAAAATCTATGTAGAGGAAACAATTGAGGGACCTTAATTGAGGGCCATTCTACAGAGTTACTAGCTTGTGCTTTTCCAATATGTTAATATCATAAAAGACAAAGGCAAAGGAACTGTTGCAGATTAAAGGAAGTTTAAGAGACCTGACAGTAAAATCCAGTGCATAATCCTGGATTGGATCTTGGATTGGAAAATCCAGTTGATCTAAGACTATTATCAGGACATTGGCAAAATTTGAATATGTACCAAATATTAAATAATAGTATTGCATCACTGTTAAGTTTCCTGAATATGATAATTGTGCTGTGGTTATGTAAGACAGTGTCCTTGTTCTTAGAAGATACACAGTGAATTATTTAGGACTAAATGGCCAAAGTATCTTCAATTTACTCTCAAACGGATGATCAGTAAGAATTATTATATATGAAGAAGGAACTTGATAAAGCAAACATGGCAAATATTAACAATTACTGAATCTAGGTGAAGAGTCTAAGAGTATTCACTATATCACTTTTTTCTTTTTCTTTTTTTTTAATTTTATTTTTTCTTTGTTAAAATTTACCTCCAAATTAGCATATAGTAAAACAATGATTTCAGGAGTAGATTCCTTAGTGCCCCTTTACCCATTTAGCCCCCCCCCCATAACCCCTCCAGTAACCTTCAGTTTGTTCTCCATATTTATGAGTCTCTTCTGTTTTGTCCCCCTCCCTGTTTTTATATTATTTTTGTTTCCCTTCCCTTAATGTTCGTCTGTTTTTTCTCTTTACTTTTTTCAGCTTTATATTTTAAATTAAAAAAAAATGGAATGTTAAAAATAAAACTTCAAAAAATAATAAAGTTACTTTGTGTCCCAAAACAACAAAAACATTTTTGAAGGAGTCCATGTAAGCTGTATCTGCTCCTCAACTCCCCTCTTGTTCTGAATTCGTTCCAGAGA